>NC_142014.1:53844289-54463664 GCF_049901735.1 Notechis scutatus
CTTGCAATTCTTGAAAAATGCTCTTCATACAGTTTAAATGAACTAACATATCTCCATTCCTCTGAAGATGCGTTCGAAAAAGCTTCCGTGTAAGATTTATATGTGCTCCTACACTGTCCCGAACATAAATCTTCCTGAGGTTCTCCCAGCAGTTTGCAGCATTTTCTTCTCCACGAATATGGACAAGCTGCTGATCACAGAGAGTCAGTCCTATGATGCATAAAGCCTGCTCATTCTTCAGTTTAAAGTCTTGTAACTTTTCGTTATCATCATCATTAGCAGGATCCCAGCTACTCACATCTGGTGGGTTTGCTATAATGTCCCACAAACCTTCTCTGCGTAGAAGTAAACTACATTTCATTGACCATGAAACATAGTTTGTTCCATCCAGCCTGGATATCATGGACAGTTGTGACAAATTTACTTGTGCCATTACTCTTCAGATATTTTGACTATTTTAAACTAATTAAAACAGTTTGTTTTTTACAGTAATGTGCAACTCACACCAACTCTCTCTGCTATATCCTGGTTAGTTAGACTATGTAGCTGGGCCCATAACCATTGTTAGGGTTTGAGGATTAACCCCTAGCATAGTATTGCAGCAGTAGTCAAACCAGGCAGCCAAAACGAGAGTGGAAGGGCCCCAGAGTATACACACACTGAACACAAACACTGTTTGTAGTTTAAATAGTTTTTAATCCAGTTAGAGTTTAAGCATTGTCATTCAGTCCATTAAGTCATTCACAGTATTTCCATCCAGTAAGACTCACTAGTATAGTCCAAGTTAAGAGTCCTTGCAATATCTTTATCAGCCGATAAAGATATCTTCTCCTCCTCCGGTTTCACTCTCCAGAGAAACAAACGCTGGATATTCAGTAGACTTACGCAGTAAATCAGCAAACAGTAGCAAACAAAAACAGTTCAGTCACAGGCACTCACAGTCAGTAATCACAGTTAGTCGCAGCAGCACACAGTAACAGCAACACACAGTTACAGTTACAGCCAGTAAGCTTTCCAGCTTCTAATGCTTCCTTATATTGTAACTTCTAACCGCACCCTTAATCGGCTAATTGCCTGCTGCATTGTGCTTAAAGTGATAAGCACTTAAACCATGATATCTAAGTTTTATATATTTATTCACCCAAACCATATTTGGTATCAATGTTATACCTAACACCCCCCGTCCTTTCCACCCCTCGCCCAGCCCGTCCCCGTCCCCACACATCTCCAAATGCGCTGGCAGCTCCAAACGCTGCAGCGGAATGGGCATCAGGCAGAGGCGCTGACTCGGCGTGGCTCAGCTTGGAGGAGGACATGGCGCAGGCCATCGCCTTGCCTCCCTGTCCACAGATGGGTGGGCGCTATCACTGCCTCGGGCGAACTCTCCTGGTGGCCCCTTTGGGTTCGGGCTGGAGGGACTTGGGAAGGAAGCCAAGTTTGGGTCGGCCCGGCTCTTTCGCTTGGCAGGTGGGTGCGCACCCGCGGCTCACTTTCCCAGCTCTACCCAGCCCGCATGGCTCCGGCGCGGCCCTGGTGGGATGAGCGGAGGGCCCAGCAGAGAGGCGCTCACTGCCTTGGTGAGAACTCTGCCGCCGGGCAGGAGGGCCTGCCTGTCAGCTGTGCTGGGCGCCCCAGGTGAAGCTCTTCATGCTTTGCCCAGTGCCAGGCAGGGATGGCGGCTGGGTGCTTCTCCTGGGGTGGGCCAATCCTGCGCTGCGGCCCCGGGAGATTCGCCTCCCCATGTGGGGTTGGGCTGCCCTCTCGGGCAGGGGAGGCTTTGTTGTAGTAGGGTGTCATTTTTAAAAGAATAGGCTTTACCTTCGAAGGCAAAGGGAAGGCGGCGACAGGAGCGCCTGAAGCCAAGTGTCTCCGCTGGGCTCCGGTTGCAGGGAGGAGCCCTGGCTGGCCACGCATGGCTGTGCCAAATGCCGTGGCGTTGCTCTAAACGCTGCGGCAGCAAGGGAGAAGGGAAAGCAACGGTGGCGGAAGGTCTCCCGATATGAAGTGCCCCATCAATGCAGGCAGCACCATATCCGGGCATGCAACAAAAGTACTTCCTAATGGCAAGCCCCCCCCCGCCATTCCCCCCCCCCATTTCGCATGTTTAATATGGGCCTTAATTTGGGGGGAGGGGCTTAATTTGATTTTATGCCAATAAAACATGGTGGGGCTTCCTATTGGTGGAGGCCGTATTGTTGGAGAAACACGGTATATATGGTTCTGCTTATATCAGGATTACTTTTCCTTGTATGAATTTGTTAAAATGGATAGAAGAGTTCCTTCTAAAGATGCCCTTGCTATTAGAGGTTTGCAGTCTGGGTGGGGAATTCTGGGAGTTTGAAATCCACACATTAAAGCTGTCAGAGTTGAGAAACACTGATATTAAAAATTCATGTAAGCGTATCTTTTACTAGTTTTTCATGTTAATATTAATGGTGATTCTTATTTTGATTTTTTGGAATTGTTAAAAAATGATAGATGGTTTGAATATTGTTGGGGTAGAAAGATGGAACATAAATCAAACTATGTTTCACCAACTATAATGGCTAGTTTTTAACACCCTACATCAAAAACAAGTAAGATACATTATAGTTTAGCAGAGTTGCTATTGCATCTTAACAAGCAGTCATCCCCGCTTAAAATCAAAAACTCAAAACTAATCCTTGTTTGTAAGCTATCACAGATCATTGCCTCTTTGGATGAAATTCAAAGGCTTTGTTTCAACACGAAGATCAAGCATCGCTATGCAGAGTTTTGTGTTTATTTCACAAAAGTTCAGCTGCCACAAATTCCAAGGTTTTTTCTTTTCTTTTAGCATTTGTCCTACTTGTTGAGGAGTCTGCTGGAATGCTCTGTGCTTGCCTATTTCACAAAGCAAAGGCATCAAACCATGATGCAATGAGAGGTTAGGTCTTCAGCAGGCTAATCAGCTAACTTGATGCTGTTTGGGAGCTGCGAAATAGAGACTGGCCCAAGGTCACCCAGCTGCCTTCTATGCCTAAAGGAGAACAAGAACCTTGGTCTCCCTACCGCTAGTCCAGCACTTAATTCCACCACCATAACTGCAGCGTATTGGCACTCATTCTCAAGAAAAATGCAGCTGCTTTAAATTCTTGCAGAAATGTGTAACATTTCTATCATGTGTAAATCCACAACTAGTCTTTGGTACAGAATTGGAAGCACTGATCTGTCCTTTCTTCAACCGCCATGCCTTGGGAGGGAGACTGAGACTCAAACCTCATTAACTTATTAAATTACTTAGCACTGTATTTGAATATCTCTATAGGAAACCACTATGGGTGACATTCTTACATACATCTATGCAAACTATTGGTTGTTGCCATTTATTAACTACTAATTCCTTTGGGTTAAATGTTGAGGAATGCATGCCTGTAACAGAGACTTTACTGCAGAGGACATATTGTCTCCAACAGATTCCACCAAAGCACAGGTCTGTTTAGGGGTAAAGAAAGATCACCTGACTGTTTTGCCTACAAGAGTCATTAGAAGAATGTTCCTGTGTAAGCACTGAGTGAGAACTCACTAAAACTGAATAAAAATGACACTGTCAAAAGGAAGAAAGAAATGTCAGCAATAGCAAGGGATATATATCACCTACTCTAGCGAGATAGAATTCAACACTATTGAAGTTTTTTTTTAAAATAAACCATCTCTCCCTGCTGCATTGTAGCCAAGGCTTGACAATCAACTCCGCCCACAATAAAAAACAGGGAGAACGGAAAACCAAAAGGAGGAAAATCTAACCAGGAACTATGCCATTCTTATGGAACTGGGACTCCACACAGACCTCAAGGTGGAAAATCATTTTCACGTGGCCATTTCCTCCTCCTCCTCCTCTCTAAGTAATTATTCTGAGCCAGGACTGGGAAGGGTGGTCGGAAGGGTAAGAGAAGAGGAAAAGGAGTGGTGTCTCCAGGAAGGATAGGAAGGGCTGCAGGATGTTAATGAGGCAGTAGGAAGCACGAAGCAAAACTCAGGGTCATGGCTTTCCCCTAATATGGTTGTAAAATCACTTGAAGCCTTCATTCTTCATGCAGCCAGCATAAATAACCAAACGTTATCAACACACACACTCTCTCTCTTTCTCCCTCCCTCCCTCCCTCATTATGCCAGCCCTTTCTCACAGACTTCAGGACATTACAAATATCCCTAGATCACTGCTCTGCCCTCAAATATCTATGCCGAGGCATTTCATGGCCACTAAACTAAAAGCGCTGAGATTCCCCATTTATTTTCACCTCTTCCATAACAGGCTCTTTCACCTCACACAATCTGACGAGGAGGAGGCCTCACATCAGCCTCCATGATCGACTGGCAAATCTGTTTCCTGCCAAACGGCCTGGGAAGGTAAGGTTTTTGTTTTGCCAGGGGCACCAACTTGTTGCTGCATTCAGTTTGTCCAATCTCATGCTAGGTAATTCTGCTCCAGGGTCCTAAGGCATTGGAGAAAGGTCCATAACGCACATTTGCAAAAAAACAGACAAAGCTTTTTCAATTGTTTCAGCATTAGTCCTCCTGTCCCCCATCCCTTTCCAAATCCGAGCCCATCACCCTTTCAGGAACAATCTCCTCTCCCTTTATTGGGTGGGATTCAGGAACAATCTCCTCCCCTCGGTTCCTTATTTTCTTAAGCATGATAAGAAAGACCATTATTGCCAACTATTTTTCAGAAATTCCACAAAATGTTGGATGCTACTCTTCTCTGTAAAGATGCAGAATGAAATGTTGAATTTTTTTTCAATAAACGGGAAAAACCACACACTGTTTATTTATATTGCAATATATTTTATAAGGTCCAATTCACAGGATAAGGAGAAGAAACAGATACAGAAAATATGTCTGCTTGGCTAACAAAAACAAAAAAAACCCCTGCTTTCCAAATCAAAATGTTCATCTCAAAGCTGCTCCATGCTATGATTACAATACACCCACTCCCAGGAGATCAAAATGGGAAAGAGAAGAAGTGAAAGAAAAGAGATTTCACAAAGCCAATTTTCTAGGCCTGCCTAAGAAGGATGGTGGTAGGTTCTGGGGCAGGCAAAGAAGAATTTTCCCACCCAGGAGCAGCGGCTCTTCCTAGTTATATCCGCTCTACGGATATGGATATTCTACGAACACAATACTTTCATGGGAATACTTTTTTCTGCCGGAATAAGCGTTCAACAGGTTTTCAGAGACTTCAACAGAATTCCTTATTCGACCAAAGAATTCTGTGTTGCCCAGAAAGTTTGCATGGCTCCTTTTCCGTAAAACTTACAAACTTATGAAGCCAGTTGCTTCTTCTGCCCATATTTTTTTTCCCTCTCCCTGCGGGAAGGGGAAAGAGAGAACCGGCGTCCGCCCCTCTCAGCAAAAGCGGGATCGGAGGGATCGCTCGCCTCCCTTCTCCCTTCCGAAAGCCGGCGGCGGCGCAAAATCTTCCCAAGTCATCCCGAGGCGCGCGCTTGTGTGTGCAAACGCGTGGCCTCTCCCCAAAACGAGAGGGGGGAAAAAAAAAAAAAGAGCCCGTGCAGGAGGAGGAGGAGGGAGGCAGGCCTTCAAAAGCGGGGGAAGTTCAGGTATCAGCCCACCTTTTCGAGGGGGGAAAAGCGGGGGGAAAGCCCCGCGAGAATCGACCTCGCGAGGCTTAGCTTCGAAGCCGAAAGGCAGCGGATTGCCCGACCGCTCACTTGACCGGACACGCCCTCCCCTCCATAGGCAAGTCGACGCGGTCACAAAAACCTCCAGCGGGACCGACCCTTACCGTCATGTTGCCGTCGAAAGCGGACGGCTGTCAAGCCTCCCCGGGGACGTTTCAGTTATCAGCCCCCCCAAGCGACGCTAAAGTCCCCGCCGACCGCAGCGGCATCGATGGCCATTTCTCGCCTTCCGCTCGCTCGGCTCCGAACTCGCCTCGCTTCTCCGATCCGCCCAGGAGAAACTTTTTTTTTTTTTCCCCTTCTTCTTCTTCTTCTCCCTTTTTCCTCAAAACTTCCTGGCAGGCTCTTCCCCGCCAATAGGGACGTATCGAATTCCAACGTTCGTGACGCACTATCACCAAGCAGCCAACGAGGAAGCAAGAACGAAGATGGGGGCGGAGCCCAGCTGCCCCGAGGCAAGAGTAACCAATGGGGGAGGCGGGCGCGAGAGACTAAAGCGGCGAGGGAGAGCAGGCAAAAGTTCGGCGAGAGGCGCCGCGCGGTCCCTTCCCAGACGGGGATTGTGCGCGGGGCAGCGCCTGTCAACCGCAGCAAAGGAGAGGCTGGCTGATTCAACGCCAAGTTAAAAAAAAAAAAAAAAAGCCTATCGTCCTACGGAAAGCCTTGGGGCACGAATGCCGAATTACAATCCGACGAAGAGGCTCGCAGTCCAGAATATCAGGGGCTTCCTCCTTTTTAGCAACCCTCCAGATTCCCGCGCGTAATTCCTCCCCTGCCTTTCTCTAATCCTGGGAATTATTGGGAAGGAAAGAGGCGTCTGGGTTGTAATTTAAGAAAGAAAAATAACACTCTTACATTTCAGACTTCTCCGGTGGCATTTTTTTCAATTTGGGGTTAATTGTGTAAAGAAGCCTGAGAGGGGAAACCTAAGTAGGATTAAAAGTGTGTTTTGTGGAATTCATGATGATGGTTTACATATACATTCTGGCTTGCACAAATGGGAAGTGCAATAATAACCTGATAGCTTCAGCCTTTACGTTGATTTGGGGGGAGAGAATCTATGGCTCCTATTTCTGCACAATGGCTGACAAGATCAGACACTCTGAAGTATGCAATGCTGTAAAATGAGTATTTACATTTCTGTCTTTGCCTAAACCAGAAAAAGTTACTCACAGTTTCTATCATACAATCCAAGAGGTATGAAGAACACTAATACTTTAAATGAAGGAAACCCAATTAGAGCAAGCATTGTGCCAATTACATTTCCTAAATCAAAATGGGGAATGACATCTTCAAGACCAAAAGCAGTTTTAAGTGTCAACCTTTTAAAAACAATTGACTGCATTTCATTTCTTTTACCTTCATAATTCCCAGCTCCAGGGGTGGGATTCAAATTTTTTAACTACTGGTTCTGTGGGCATGGCTTAGTTGGTGGGCTTGGCTTGGTGGTCATGTGACTGGGTGGACATGGCTTGGTGGTCATGTTATTGGCTGGGCGTGGCCAACTCAATATCACTCACATCGAGGCACACATCTCCTCACCTAGCCTCTCATGACTGGGGATGCTGCAACAGTCGTAAGTGTGAAAAATGGTCATAAGTCACTTTTTTCAGTGCCATTGTAACTTTGAATGGTTACTCCACACAAGCAAAGTATCAGCAAAGGAAAGGAAAAAAACTCCTGAGACAGGAAGTCTAGTCCTGCCAAGAATGTAATAATGGTTAATGGAGAGGCAGTTTCTGTAAGCAACACCAGAATGTTTCCTTCCTGCCTTTCTTACAGGATTAGGCCAGTAATTTATTCTAACAACCGGTTCTCTGAACTGCTTAGAATGTTAACAGCCGGTTCTAGTGAATAGGTGCAAACTGGTAGAATCCCACCCCTGAACATGTGGCTACTGCAATAGCATGAACCATGAAAAATGGCCATAAGTCATTTTTTTCAGTGCCATTGTAACTTTGAACAGTCACTAAATGAACTGTTGTAAGTTGATAATTACCTGTACTGTTCATTGTTTTTTCTTAAATGGAGTTCTGTTAGGCAGCAAATGAAAAGCTTACTGCTTCAGAAAATGCACACTTCCCTTCACATTTTACTAGCACTAGCTGAACTTGTAATGACATGATCTCTGGAAAAGCCCTAAGAAATATGTAGCATTACCATCAATGCTTCATTCAACCAGGACACAATAGGCCCTAACTCTGCTTTCCAAGAAGTCAACTGACTTTGTAACCTAAAACTCTTAAATATATAAAGTAAGGAAAAAATCAAGCATTTTCAAGCATGCACAATTGGAAACAAAAGTACTTGCTTACTGTACAGCCCAGCTGTTTCGTTTGAGAAAATCTATTGATGCCCACCGGAAAAAAACAAACAAACTGTTTGATGAGAAGGTTCACTTGCTAGCAAGGAAAAATGCAGGATGATGGGAAGATAACACTATGTCAATGATAGCCATAGAGAAAACACACCATCCAGCACACCATCTCCTAAACAGGGTGCTAAGCAGCTGCTTCTGTCTCCCACCTGTCAACCTTGCTCAATATTACATCTGTTGTAGCAAATCACTAAATTGCTTCCATCTTCAGTTAAAATTACATGGCTGTACTTAAGAAATTGCCATTTAAAATTACATGGCTGTACTTAAGAAATTGCCATTTAAAATTACATGGCTGTACTTAAGAAATTGCCAGCTTTCGCTGTTGGGTATTTATAGGTTGTCTAATACAAGACCATTTGTTTCCTAGAAAGAACAGAAATTATTGGCAAAGGTACTTCAACATTTTCTATTCACAAAATACAAGTTCTTCATTTTGAACATTCAGATTGAAATGCAATAACATAGGGGTGAATTGCTTTATGAACAAAAGAAATGAGCCTACTACTTTATATTGCCCAACTCATTTGTAAGTATGTACTATTTATTAAAATATGCCAGTGGAACCTGAAAAACCAAGAGTTTTCTTGGATAGCCATGGAGCATGACATCCAGGGCAGCTCTCTCCCAGCTATACCAATCCCTCCTTCTACTCCCTCCCCTCTCAGAAATCATGCAATTCGGAATACTTAGATGTAAAAAAATCTTAATACTTGGTATCTGTAAAAATATAAACAGGCCTATTTTTACAGCAAAAAAATAATAATTGGATAATACATTTTGTCTTTTAAAAAAATTAAGATTGTATATTTGCAAACTCTCCTCAAATATGTATCTATCTTGTACTACAGAATATAATCTTTTCCCACTCCAGAAATATTTGCATATAGCTTTAGGTCATTTCAGTGTCATCACTTCTAAATAGGGATTAATGGTTCTTTCAGGCTATTTACTTTGCTGCTGCCTCCCTTAAGGGTGTAACATGCTTAACAGTAGAGGCAGTGTCTGGAAGAGCAGATATACAGGTGCTAAACTGGCCTAAAGCACGAAGGCAGATTCATATCATCCACTTGCAGCTGCAATTTGAGCAGAGGCTTGCTCTAAAGGGGTTTTGGAGGGAGGGGGAAGCATTGATGCAATGTTTACAGAAGAGGCCAGCTGGCCAGCCATCTCCACCTGAACAATAAATAATAGTCCCCAATGTTGTCTACGTGCCCTGCTATTCATGCACTACTTTTTAAATCAGGCTTTCCAAGTTCAGATTCAATACTGCACTGTTCCTGGACCCATAAACTCAGCCCAAATAGCAGGGGGGGACTCTTCTCAGTCTTACACCCAAATATTAGTGGGACTGGTATTCTTTAATCTTAAAGGATGATCTAGAATTTTCTAGTTCTGTGCATTTCATTTACTTGCAGTCTATGACCATTTATTTGAAAACATTGAAATTTTCTGTGGGTTTATATCAGTAGTGTATTCCCCACGTGAGATATAATAAGTCTTTTTCACGTCAAGCTCCAACTCCTGATGATTTCATAGCTACTTCCATATTTTCTTGATCAGAATCCAGAAATGGCATTGCATTTTTACAAACTTTTTAAGCTATTGTTAAGAGGGGGGAAAGGGGGGGTGGGGAAAGGGGGGGGGAAAGAGGGAGGGGGGGGGGGGGGGGGAAGGGGGGGAAGGAAGAAAAAAGGGGAAGGGAGGGGGGGGGGGGGGGGGGGGAAAGAAGAAAAAAAAAGAAAAAAAGGGGAGGAGGGAAAAAAATAAAAGGGGAATAAAGAACAAAAAGAGAAGAATTGTTAATTATTCTTTCCAAAACAAAGTATAAGGCTTTTTTGAAGTGACAATAGTAGGCAATGCTGAACAGCTAAATGAAGAGTAGACAACCTGTGGCCATGCAGATATTCAGGACTTCATTTCCTAATAGTTCCTTCCCTTTTGACCATGTTGACTGGAACTGAAGAAATCCAAAACCTAGAAGGACATCAAGTTGCATCTACTTGAGCCAAAGGATATAAAGTTGTACTATACCTTATGTTTCTTACTGGAGTCCAGATAAAGGATTTGACTTCTAGAGGAACAAGCACTTGTTGCAATATGCCCTTCGCCTTGCTGCTTCTACAAAGGAAAGTGCAGAAAAAAACATTTTTGAAAAATCTCCATTTCCTCCATTAATGGGATAATTTAAAAAAAGCCTCAAAAAGCAAAAATTACTTCTGTTCAGAAGCCAATGCATGTCTTTGTCAAGGATTTTTAAATTAAATAATCATAGTTATATGTCTTTATAAAACAGCAATTCTAAGCTATTTTAGTGCTTTACAATATCAGTATAAATATGTTATTTTACATCACACTGAAAACTTTTATATTCTATGTAGTTCTGATTGCTTACAATAGCCCTTTTCTAATAACTTTTCAACAGTTCAGATTTGCTCTGCTGAATGAGTAAGCCTTCCTCTATATTAATACTGCATATGCAGCAACCGTTGGTGGACATTTGGCTAGTTAAATACGCCATGGTTTTTAAAATCCTGAAAACGGACATTAGAGCCATGAAACCACACATCCACAAAGATGTAATAGCTGCATTTTTCTATTTTTATATAATTCCACTCCTTAACTCATACAATAGTGCCAATGACATATTTTACAGGGACACACACTGCACATACATACTTAAAAATGAGACATATCAATGTTGCTTCAGGAGACAGAAAACAGGATTCTTCTCTGAAGCATGCCTGATTATCCACCCTGCATTTTGAGGACCAGGCAGAAGACAGAAACCAAAAGAAAATATGGGACAACATGAAAGCAATTTCAGGTAGTGTTTTTAATCTCTTCCTTACCATTCTTTCCTTATTATTTCCCAGATGCTTCTCTGCTGTTAAGGGACTGGGGCACCTCTGCCAGTTTATCCATTTATCCTCTGCCCATTTTACTGGAGTTCCTTGGTTTTTCCTGTTATCCTCCAACTGTTGCTGCCCTGGCTTGGCAGAATGAAAGCACTCCCCTTGGTTTACCCACTCTTTTTCCAAGGATGGCATTGGATGTACATGGCTTTGGGAGCTTTCTTGGATTCTTGGGACAGTCTCTGGTTTGATGGAGTGTGCAAGAGCTTCTTGGACCATCCCTTTCTGTCCAAAAACTGTAGGGTCTGTGGGGCTAAAGGATGTGCAATAACCCTTCAAGTCATTCCCTTTCTTAGGAGTGAAAGCAACTGAATGGTCTCCTTTGCTCAGCCCATCACTACCGGCACTGGCCCTTAAACTCCTGGCTTCCCTTCGACTTTTCCAGTTATTCTCTTGGCGCTGCTGTGAAGCAGCACAGCATCTTGCCTGCTCAAAGCATATTTGGGTACTTTCCATCAAACTCCCAGGACTTGGAGAATGTCTGAGCTCTCTCAAGTTGTTCCAGTTGTCTTCCTTGAATCTCCCTGGACCACAAGAGTTTCTGATATCTCTTTTGCTTCTACTAGCAGATATTCCAGGACTAGAGCTATTCACAGCTGCACTAGGACATTTCAAACTGATTTCCATTTCTTGCCTAGGATTAAAAGAATACTTTTTCACTTCTTGGGCTCCGCACTGATCATGCCCAAGCCTTGAACAAACCACTGGCCGCCCCTCTTTCCCTCTAGCTGCTATTTCACTTCTTGAGCCAACAGCACAAATAATATCTTGGGAGTCTCTTATGTTCTTTCTTGGCTGGTCAACTGTACCTACAAGGAGCAAAGGTTTTCCTCGTGCCTTCCGGTCACTTTCTTTATACCTATCTAGTTGCCTTGTGAGCCTTGCTTGATTCTTGTCCAAAGTCTTTGGAGGGTTAGCAGTATGCAAGGTACTTGGACTGCTTTTCCATCTAGTGTCTGTGTCATTCTTTCCAGGGCTCTTGTGATGTGAGATCTCTGCTGGCCTCTTTTTATCATTATCCACTTGCCTCCCATGACTCATAGGACAAAGGGCAGCCCTCTCTGCACTGGAAGTCAAACGGGACACAAGCTCCTCCAATTTCCTTCCTTGTCTCTGCATCTTCTGAGAGGTTGAAGTTGTTGAGTACAGAGGCATCCCTCTACTTTGAATTTCTCTCTGTGATTGCTGATTTGGGTTCTTTAAGTGCAAGGATTCACCATGGCTCTGGCTACTTATCTTGAGTTGCTGTTCTGCTCTTCCTACGCAAAGAGGTTCTCTTTTCCTGGGCTGTTCTGGCTCCCATGGAAATCTTTTCTTCACCTGTAGCAGAGAAGGGAAGAGAACAAATTATGCAAGTCCCATCAATGTACCTATTGCAAACAGTTAAACTTAATGAATTACCTTGGAAATTAGAAATCCATTAGAAAAACATTTCTCATGCTGAAATTTATAACTTGAAAAATTCGATTTCCTACAGTGGCTAGTTTCCTCACATTCCTTTTTATTCTTCAGTAGTAAAACATCTCTCTCACTGTTGAATACTCAATACAAGGCAACGTAGTTTATTAAATAAAACACCAACCCTATAAAACTTGTTCTCATTAGCAGGGGCTGAAATAACTGCTTCATTCCACTTAATGTGATAGTAAAGCCATCCTTATTCAATCAAACCTGCTTGAATTTACCAAGATTCTTTGCTGAATTAAGCCTTCTATGTATCCTCCACTGCCTTATAGTCCCAAGCAGAAATATTTAATTAAAGCAATATTTTTAAAAGATACGTATATTCTATGTTCCAAAAGAAGTGCTGCCATTTCTTTTAGAACATGAAATTGAAGGTTCTCTAGATATTGTACAGAACTACAAATATCATTGATGCCTGTGATTGGAAGTGTTGGGATTTGGAGATAAGCAACTAGCAGTCAACTATTTTTCAGGTACTACAAAAAGAGATAGTGGAGTTCTAAGATTTAAGCAGATGGGTGTTATGTATGCAGAAAAACATTCTACTCTAAAGCTCAATAGCTCAAGACCAGTCTTTCGCAATCTAACATCTTCCAGATTGGTTGGAATTGCAATTCCCATAATTCTCCAAGCATACTGATTAGGAATTCTGGGGATTACAATGTCAGCACGTCTGGAAACCAGTAATGTAGGTCAATGTAGTAATGGTTAAAACATTAATTTGGCGGAGTTAGGAAAATCAATGATTACTCATTGGATACTTTTCTAAATCTTCTGAGATTTTCTTTGACATTTTCAACATGCTTACAAGCCTGCTTTGTAGTCCAGGATGCTAAAAACCACAGTATGTTCTATGGATATTGCAAGTAGTTCTAAAAAAATTCTAAATCTGAAATACTGAAAAGGCTAAATTCTGCACTAGTAAGGAATTTTCAAAATATATGGAACATTCTCAACAGTCCAGAAAAGTTCACATAGTGCAATCAAAAAATCAGTATCAGATTAACTGGTCAAGCAGGTTATTCTGAGCTGACCTCTGACCCTTCCATGCCCTTGCTGCCCCCAGCAATTACTATCAGTATATTTAACACAAACAACAAAAGATTATTTTGTTAAGATAAAGTAGATCCCTATATTGTGTTGGTTCATACATAGTGGCTATTTTTCAGATCTATGTTCATATCTGTTATTACAAGTACAGACATGCCCTGAGACTTGGGCCACTGGCAGCCACCACTAGCAGTTGAGAAAATTAAAATATAGGTTTCAACTATTTTTAGTTGCCATGGCCACACATGAAAAAGTGTTCTGTCATCCTTTGGCAAATAAAATAGCAAAGCAATTTCTTCCCAACACCACAATGCAAAGATGTTTATAAGGGACAATCTGATATCCTTGCAAAACTAGCACATCAAAGGGAGGGTTAAATTGATTTGCTTCTCCCTTGCACCATGGTGAATTTTGTGCAACCAGGAAGAGTTTGTCACCACAGCGTTTTCAAGATAACAACTCTTCTTATATGCTTAGAAGTGGTACAATCTTCAGCTGTTGTGGATTGGTCTGTTCCTCAGTATTCCACCCCACAGTTGAAAAATGAAGCCGAAAAAGCAAGAATTTCATTCTTTGAGGTTGACCACCACAGAAAGCAAGACAAATCAAGGAATGCAACACTGAAGATATTTTTTCTTTCCCCCTTCAATATCCAGCTGCTAAATGGAACTGAAATTCTTCCTGTGGACCAGCCACTCACTTCTCGGCACAGGGTGGGGCTCGATCGCCTTCTGACTAATCGCCCTTCCTTGGCCAGCTTCAAGGACTTGCTGTCCAAACGTTCCAGGAGGCCCTCTTCCAGCGCCTGGAAGACTTCCAGGGTCTCTGACTTCCTAACAACCAAAAATAAAGGGACAGTCTTCAGAAACAATTGAAATAACCTGCAAAGGATCTCCACATTCAAATCAAGGGTTGATATGAGCATTTACACTCCAGGATATGTTTTTCATATTATTTCTAGTACCTGTAAAAACTTCTCCCTGTCTGGTAGCCTTGAGCCATGTTTGATCATAAAATCCATTCTCCCAAAGTCAAGTGTATGTTGGTATAATAAGAATGTAATGCAGGCAGTCCTTGACTTGTGACCACAACTGAGCCCAGAATTTTGGTTGGAAGTCAAGTCACATGAGTAGACCAGTGGTGGGATTCAAATATTGTTGCCACCAGTTCGGTGGGCGTGGCTTTGCGCGCATGCACATACTTTGCATGCATGCGTGCACCAAACGTGTACTTTGCGCAGGCACAGAGCTGTTCTAACTCGCCTCCTGCAAGCCTGCATGATCCCGGTTGCTTCAGCAGCTGCCGCGTGGCACTCTTCTGTGCCGCGCAAAGCAGCTGAGCTTCAAATTCAGCGGATAAAGGTGAGTATGGGAGCCTTGGCGGGCGGGTGGGCCCAACAGCAGAGCCATTAGAGCAGCGGAGAGAACTGGTTCGGTCTTTGCTGCTCATCGCTCCTACCGGCTCTTCAGAACCAGGCAGAACAGGTCGAATACCACCACTGGAGTAGACTCGATTTTATGACTACTTTTATGATGATTGTCAAGCGAGTCACTGCAGTTAGGAGAGGGGATGGGTCCAAGTGGTAGGCGAGTGCCCACAGCTCCACCTGCACAAGCGACAGGCATGTGTGTCCCATCCCCACTCAAACAAGGGGAGCTGTGCATGCATGCTCGGTTGCCTGCTGCATGCACAAGAGGAGCTATGTGTGTACTTGCCCACTGCTTCCATGGCCCAGTTCTGAATGGGCTGCAGCCCAGGGTTTGGGGATTCTACCAGTTCGCACCTATTCTCTAGAACCGGTTGTTAACATTCTAAACAGTTCGGAGAACCGGTTGTTAGAAGAAATTACTGGCCTAATCCTGTAAGGAAGGCAGGAAGGAAACATTCTGGTGTTGCTTACAGAAACTGCCTCTCCATTAACCCTTATTACATTCTTGGCAGGACTAGACTTCCTGTCTCAGGAACTTCTCTGGAGTTTTTTTTCCCTCCTTTGCTGGTACTTTGCTTGTGTGGAGTGATTATTCAAAGTTAGAATGGCACTGAAAAAAGTGACTTATTACCATTTTTAACACTTACGACTGTTGCAGCATCCCCACAGTCATGAGAGGCCAGGTGAGGGGATGCGTGCCTCGATGTGAGTGATGTTGAGTTGGCCACGCCCAGCCAGTCACATGACCACCAAGCCATGCCCACCAACTAAGCCACGCCCACAGAACCGGTTGTTAAAAAATTTGAATCCCACCCGGCTGCAGCCCAAGGCTTGGGGATTCCCTGCTCTAATGGGACCAAAAGGAACGTTCTCCATATTGTCACAGATGAATCTTTGCAGTAATATTGTTTGCACAAAGACTTATCTAGTTCCCATGCTTGTGGCTGAGAGAGGATGCAGTTTGGGACGCAACAGCATTTCTTACCTGCGTTCCTGCCCAAAAATCCGTTCCACCTCTGCTCGGCCTGGGCTACGAGCACGGCTGTGCTCTTTTTCAAAAGCCTCCTGGTGACGGAGCCGTTTTGCCTTGGGCAAGTCAGCCAAGATTGTATAGTTCTGCTTTATCAGCCCACATCGGCCCTCACTGCTGCCACTCTTGTGAAAGTTCAGCTCAGAATCTGCCAAGCTGAGGGAGGCTCCTGTGGCCTTGCTAGGAGTGGGCAACATGCTATGATTAGGACAGGAAGTGGAAGAGATCCAATTTGACTCTGATTTACAACACTCCAAAGAGAAATAGCCACTCTCAGCTTGATGCTTCCTCCTGCTGTCGCCACAGTCCTGGCTCATAGCCCTGGATTCTAGAAGGAAGAAAAAATGTCATAATGACAAATTGTTTGAAAAAGGTGTTCAAAACATCTCTGAACAGAGTTGCTTTTAAGACAGAATTGGGAAACACAGACCCCAAAGCACTAACAAAAAGCATTCTGGCTTATTCTTTATCAGAATCTTCTTAGTGTTATTCTAGACCAAATGTCCTCCGGACATGTTGCACTACCAGTTTCTAAGCCTCAGCCTGCCTGCCCCTTGGCTGTGCTGGCTAGTGAAAACATGAGTTACAATCCAAGTATGTAAGTGATGCCAATTTGGTGAAGTCTCTTTGATTATCAATTATGCTTGTTGATGGCCAAATTGACATAGCAGACCCTTCTGGCCAATAGAAAGCTTAATTTAAAAATACTTATGAGGCTAGGGAGTTTAAAAACAACCTTTTGGCATTTACATGGTGAGCAAAAAGGAAAGCCCTCAATCTCCATCTAATAATTTCAAGGTGGCTGAAAGGAACTGTGAGTAGATGAGGATAAATATGGTTTTGACTGGTTGCAGTTGCAGCTTTTCCACCACCACTCAGGACAAAATAAGTCTTCATCATCAATGAGGAGAGTAAGACGAAAAAACAGATAATCTTTACAAAGAAGATTTGTAATTGAATATTTTGTACACTGAACTAAAGCAATGTGCATTCCATTTCTTCATGAGGCCATTCCATGAATAGATTCCAGTTTCTACCTCTGAGATATGATCTGGAGAATGCCAGTTTTCAAAGAAGGGAGGGAAGAAGTATTTATAAGCCCCTGGCACAAACTTGTTCACACAGTGTATGGAACTATTACTGAATAAATAAATATTAGTATTTAGTAATACAAAGGCTATTTAGATATCCAATGAAGACAGGGCTGGGCTTTCACTGGTCAAAGGAAAAGACGTTAGTGCTTAATACTGGTTCATTTTCTCTTCCTCCTACATTTTCTTGGTTTTTTTCTGCCTTCTCTGGGAGGTTATTTCGAATTTTTAATCTGCTTCTTCATATTACTTTCTTTTGCAGCTTCTGGGTGAGGATCTATAAGGGGTTAGACATTCCTATGAGTGGAGACAACACCGCGGCAAAGATTGCTAGTTCTGACCAACAAAATTTTTCCCAGAGAAGAGACCAAGAGATCATCCACTTGTGTTCTACAGTAGAAGAGGAGACCGCAGGAATTAACCTTCTTGCGATCAATCATAGGTTGAGTGGCTTGGAAGTAGAGGGATTACCACTCAAAAATACTGTGCAGCCCTTTATGGACACTTGACTAGCCAAAGCCTCACTTAAAAAAAAAACCTGATATAATTAATTTATGTCTTAAGAAAGATTTTCTAAGCAACAAGAAAGAATAAAGACACTCAGTGTCTTTTTGGAATTAAGCCTTCTTTTTGGAATTAAGAAGAGAGAAAAAAACTAATTTTGATGTAAAAGCAAACAACAAGATTGTGATTTAAATTTTTAACAGATAAAGGGCACAATAATTTTAGAAACAGAAGAATTGTGTTTGACGTCTCTTTAAAAATAGTAAAATTAACTAGACAACTAAACTGAAACTTTAGGGGAATATTGATTATTTATTAAAGAAATTAGATACTTGATAGATTTTACAAAATAAGAAGATAAGTAATGTGAGTCCGATTGTGTGACTGTAACTATGGAGAGCTAATTAGGACTAAAATGTTAAAGACAGAGAGAGCAAAACAGGAAAACTCCCCAGAGAAGATAACTATTACTCACCAAATTAAGCTTCTACAGAGGTGGTTGTCTATGTTGACAATGAGAGAGATGGAACTAAAAATGAATTATGCAAAATGGCTGGCATATGTTGTGAAAAGAAAAATAAAGTAATACTAAAGTTACAAGAAGGAAATACTGCAATAACAGATAATGCAAATATGCAGAATTATTTCTCCAGCATTGTTCTACTCTATATAAAAGAGCAAGAAAAACATAGTAAAACAAGAAAGGCAGCTGGCCCAAATGGTCTGCTGGCCTCTTATTATAAATGTTTTGAGGATGAATGTTTATAACATTTACAACAAACAATGAATATTATTCTACAGAATGGAAAGATTCCTGACAGATGGAAAGAGGCCAACATAGCATCATAGGGTTTTAGAAAGAAGAGGATTATGGTATAATTCTACAGAGAAGTTTGATTAGAATTGTATGTATGACTGCCAAGAGGATGATCAGAAGCATTTTCCATGTTTTCTGTTATCTTCTCTTTTCTTTTTTTCTATCTTTTTTCTTATATTTTTTTCTTTAAAAAGTACTTGTATATAAAATCCTTTAATAAAAACTATTTTAAGAAGTATTATTTCCTTTTGCCCTTCAACCACCTCTAACCGGACTAAAATCGTCAAGTTCTTTGAAACCTAGATAGGGCTTTTCCAAACAACCATACAATATTTCCTGACTACTATTTGAAATCCAGTGTAACAGAAAGTTATGTGAATTGAAGACCAATACATCTGGAAGGCATAATATTAGAGAGGATTGATATAAATGGTGGAGCAAAATTAACTGTGTGCATGAGTTGAGAGAGAAAATAATTTTTATTCTACTTATAAAATAAATAAAAAAATTTTTTTATTTGAATGCAGATTTGTTTTCCGTTGTGGAGCACTAGGACAGGAGTTGAGCATTTCCTAAAAATAAGGTCAACAGAAAGTTGTTGGTGATAAGAAAACATACCTGGTTTTAGACAACTCCAAGACACTGTTCTTCTACAGGATGTTGCCTCAGCCCATCTGTGCCTATCAGAGTGCAAGTTTTCAGATTGTACCTTTTTCTTCAGACTTGCAATGTGTAGTGAGTTTTCTTTTTCAGATTCCAAAATGTTGCTGAGCAGTCTAGTCATTTCCTGGTCCTAAGTGAATAAGAATTAGCATGTCACTAAAAAGTCCCTACCAAGAATCAGATTTATTCATGTACTTGTATTTCATAACATGAGAATGTTGAAAAATAGTGAGGTTGCAGGTATATGAAGGACTATTAAAATACCGGACTTTTGCTTGTTAAGTGGATGTACAACTTGTTTAAAGTTTGTGTGAAGACTGCATCAGGATCTGACAATTAGAATAATGTTATTATTCTTTTGAAGAGAAAGTTTTTAAGAGTGAATGCAATATTTACCAGGGTCTGGTTTGTTAACTCTGCCTGCAAAAGTTATTTTGGCAGAATTCTGACTAGAAGGTTTCCGGAAGGAGACAATAAGCAAATTTTGGGAAGTGCTGTATAGTTCTGTACTAGGAGAGAATGTGCAGACTCTGCCCTTTAGGTCACTGAAAAATGTATGAATGGAAAAAAGTTCATTGTACATTTGTTGATTTAGAGAAAGCATGGTAAAAAGAATAAAGTTAACTATGGAATGTTTTGCATGCATATGGACTAGTAGATTGTTAAAGTAGATATGAGAATTGATCTCTCACCTCACTAAGCATGGCATTGCCATCTGCATCAGTGCTGAGAGTATTGATGGCATCAGGGCATGTATTTGCTGCTTCAGATTCTTCATTGCTGCAGTTGAGCTGGGTGTATCCCAACCTTTCCTGCTGGCTGTGGGGAAGAAGAAGTGAAACAAATGAGAACCACCAACATTTCAGGTACAGTTGTAATGTTAAGAGCTATGTCTATAATAGAAACTTGTTTAGAAGGCTCAGCCTTGCTTTAAAAAAACTTGTGCTCAAAAGCAATGGTTATACTAATTAGTTAATGTAAATCTCCAGATTTAATTACTTTTATTTGGTGGTGACTTTACTGACTTAAACATGTGTCACATGAGTCACATTTGGATGTTCTACTCATTCTGCCAAGCAAAATTCTATATTTTTGCCCTGCTCCTCTATCATCATTGGTCTACTATAAGAGCCAAAAATGAATGTATTAATTTCACTGCTCTACTCCTAGTTGTCTGAAGTAAGAAGGCTGGATGTCTCCTATTGGCCAAGAAAAAGGTAAGGTTGCAGTTTAAGTGGGAGAAACTCTGTATAGAATCCAACCAGCAATGGATTTTACTACTTTGAGATACTTCCATGCAAATCATTTAATAGCACCGTTCTCTGATCACGCTAAAACTGAAATACTAGGTTTTACTTTATCTTTGTTTATATCTCACCTTTATTATTTTTTACAAATAACTCAAGGCAGTAAACATATCCAAATACACCTTCTTCCTCCTATTTTCCCAACAACAATAACAACCATGTGAGGTGAGTTGGGCTGAAAGAAGAAACTTATGAAATGTTTTAGCTTCCTGGAAATTTGGATGATGTAAGGGAACTTTACATCAACAAATAGTCATTTCTCAAAAATATTTACAAGTCTCTCAATAAAAATAACATTGAAAAGAATGTTTGTATACAATACGAACAGCCAATTAAATGGACCATACTGAACATCTTCCCCTTATCAAATATTCCAGTTCAATTACATGACTACTAATAAAAAAAAAAACCACTTGAAATTAACATATCACACAATAAAAGAACTGCTTCCAACATTATTTTTTCCTTATGCTTAACATGAAAAGAGTGAACGGCTGAGGATAACTAGTGACATCACAGAATGTGAGATACAAACAGTGGATTCTTCCTTTCACTTGTATCTCAGGAGAATGAATTTCATTTTGATTTTTTTTCCAAAAAGGAAAAAAAATACTATATTGCCAATTTAAAAAACAATTTAAAAATGTTCTCAACAATGTGAAGAGATTCCAACAGATGAAAAATTTGACAATACACAGAATTTCTAAGTGCTGTCCAATTTTGTGGGGTATGGCACCCAGTGTGCTAACAACCATCAGGACCACTACAGCCAGTTTATGCCATTATCTTTCTACTTCTATTTTCAGATCTTAATACTTTGTGATCTTCTCCAATTCTTAACATTATTATTTCAGAAATGGTTTGTTATCTTCTTCCTGGGACTGAGAGTGAGTGACTGGCCCAGGGTCACCCAGCTGGCTTTGTGCCTATGGTGGGATTAGAACTCACAGTCTCCCAGTTTCTAGCCCACTGCTTTAACCACTACACCAAACTGGATGTCACGTGTATTAATATCACTTTATATGTAAGGCCTGTGGACATTATGCAAAATCACATGTTGTCTACCATATAAAATTTTTGATCATTCCTATTACATACTTTTGAAACTTGACCAGGAAACTCTGCATGCCTACTGAAGAACCAGCTATAAGTTTCAAAAATAAACCATCTTTTGCCTCACAAATATAGTACTTGCCTTTCTGTTCTGTCTTCAGAGCCCACATATACATAGACTTTACACTGGGATGCTAGAATGCACAAGGAGTCCCATGGATCAGCAGGATCAGATTCGCTGATATTATTAGAAATACAGTTAGGAAGGTTTATGACATCTTTTTTGAATACCTGTCAGGAAGAATTGAGAAGCTATAAAACATGGGCACAGAGGTACTTTAATGCTTCTTCAGTAGCTCTCTGAGGAAAGATGGGATTACCTTCTGTAAGCAATTAAAATCACCATTATTCCAATGAGCCTTTGGCCTCTGTTGGTTTGATTATTAGGTGTCCATCTTTTGGTTATCTGATTTTATTTTAATTCAGTTTGTTGAGTTTTATAACTTTTGTTTTGATGTGTTGTAGTGCATTGCCCAGAATCCTTCAATACAGGTAGTCCTTGACTTACAGCCATCATTGAGTCCAACGTTTTTGTTACTAAGCGAGACATTTGTTAAGTGAATTTTACCCCATTTTACAACCTTTCTTGCCACAGTTGTTAAGTGAATCACTGCAGCTGCTAAATTTAGAATCTGGCTTTCCCATTGACTGGGCTTATCAGAAAGCCTCAAAAGGTAATCCATGTGACTCTGGCATACCACAACGGTCATAAATGTGAGTTGATTGTCCAGCATCTGAATTTTGATCACGCGACCATGGGGATGCTGTAACGGTCGTAAGTGTGAAAAATACTTTTTTCAATGCCGTTGTAACTTGGTCACTACCGTTGTAACATGGTCACTAACTGAACTGAAGTCAAGGACTACCTACACTGGGACTCACTGTTTTTTAAGCAGCACCTCAACAAAAAATATCTCAAATATTTTATTCATTTTACAACATTTAAGTTCACCTTCAGTCATGATTACGGCTGGGAAATCTGGGCCAGTCGTGCTCTTAGACCAACCAATCAGGTTAATTGTTAGGATTCTCATGTTAACCTCCTTGAGCTCCTGAAGGAAAGGTTGATATAACCTAACAGAGAGGCCAGAATGCACTTTGAACATCCTGAACCAAAAAGCTCATAGAATAAAAAATATGAATAGCCCATTCCAACACTGGTCTCCAACATCTCAGTCAACCTCCTCTGGCCATTGGTGTCCACCTTTCTTCAGAGGGGATAACTCATCTTAACATTTAAGATAGTAATCTAGTGCCAACAACACATCTGCAATATAGCTTTCCCCAGCCAGAGATACAAGATTTATAGTCCAAAATATCTGGAGAGAGGTCATGCACTAGCTACTCGTATCACACCGAAACCTCTTCATGGACACATCTTTGTCTGGCAATATTTCTAAGCTCCCACTCAGGCGGAGCTCACATACTGTTCAAAGCCGAGGTTGTTGAAAAAGCCATTAGCTGGGTTCACACAACACCAAAGTCAAAACCAAACCAACCAATACAGCTTCATGTAATGTACAAACCCAATTAGAGGGTACTTTTTTTATTTCTAGCTTATGCCAGGCTAATGAAATAATTGTATACTGAAGGTTACAATTGGCCACCCCAGTTCCAATTCTGCAGACACTGTTAAACCACAGATTTGCAACTGTACTTGGGTCTTAGTGAAGGTGGAGATTACCTGACTGATAGGTTGAATTCACATACCACAGAGCCATAAACCACTATTTAGAAGTGAAAATCAATCATATTATGGCTTAGCATGCGGTTCCTGATCAAGCCCATAGTCTACCAAGGATGAACCATCTAATGGGAAGCACTGCCCACTCTGCTCCAGAGAAATGGAGCGGCTAGCAGCAGGGGTGTAGGTGAAGTATCCTCTCCTACTCAGATCCTAAGTTGAATTTCAAATGTGCCTGTCCCTTTAAGAGCATCTTATTGCCTTATTAAGCTAGAGAGCCATCCACCACCTCATCCCAGTCAGGTTACCTTAACAGGTTTTGATCAGCAAAGGGAGGGTCCCTAGCAGACTGGCTGTCAGCACCTCCATTTCCCTTCCATTGTCCTGCTGAAGCTCAGGAGGACTGGCTCTGGGCTGCACATAGCTACGCCAGAAGGAAATTCTAGAGGGCCAGGACTGGAGAGAAGAAACCTCATTACTATTTCATAATCCTGGGCTGATGCAGCCCACTGAACAAGACATAATATAAACCCCTTTGTTTACAGTATACAAGTTGGCACTGTATAAGGAGGGACGGTGCTGACGTTCAGCCAGTCAGTCTACACCAGGCCAGAAAGCATCCTACAGCACTGCAGAAAATAAACAGGGCAGTTTCACCTGCTGAATGGCTGCCTGCCACATAGCAATGAAAGACACAGAATTCCTAGCCCTTTAGAAAAGAAACTTATCAGGATCTCCACAGTAGACACTGAGCTGTCATTTTTAGCCACTGATACTCCTAATACTATCCTTAATTTATCAAGATTTTTTTTTTACTAAAGGTTAGAATTTTATTGGATATTCCACATTTGCAAACAGCACTAAAGCAAGAAAGCAAGCTATGGGGAAGGAGTGTTCTTTCATTTGGCAAGCCATCATTGTTTTAGGAAGTACTGGGGCTATGACAAGAATACTCTGCCTTCTTCAGGATGCTCCAAAACAGGAAAATAGAGGATAATCACTTCTGATACTTGCAGCAGCCTCTCTCCATCCACTTAGCAATCTTCAGCATGCTACCTGAGAATTGGAAGTTGGGGGAGGTGGGGGAAATCTAAGACCTCTAAGAACACCAGGTGGAGGAAGGTTAGCTTACAGCCTGAATAATCAACCTTCTGGTATAATAGGTAGTTGCAGAAAGCTGAATTTAAGTAGATGTAGTGCTATAAGAATAAAAAAGGACATTATTTTCAATATTCCCACTTTACATTTTTAAAGGTAGACAAAGGGACATGGCTTGCTGGTTCTGTGGCCAAAGAACCCTGGTGAAAGAATCAACCTAAGCAGAAGTCAAAGGAATCTAGAGAGAACAAAAGGAAATAGAATAAATCCCAAATAAAGAACAGCCAGCAGTCCCAACTAAGCGATTGAAAACAGCTTATGAAGAAAATGCCCCGTCATCTAATTCTCCTGGTGGGAGCAATGGAAAGAGGATGAGGCAATTTTTTCCCTAGGTATTTCAACCACAACAACCTTCCCTATCCCAAACTTAGCATAGGATCATGGATCAGCACATCTAGAATATTCTTGAGGGAGAAGAGAGACTGCAAATATTCAAAGTCATCCTGACTTCATTGCAGTTCTGAAAAATAGGTAGATAACTTTGGAGAAGATCTCTCTTGAATCTGAAGTCACTTGCCATTTTTCATACTGGCTAATGATAGTAAAAGTCAATATATCTGGAGGCCACCAAGTGCTTATTCCACAATTATCTGAGTGCTTATTTCTAAGATAAATTATTTAGCCATTCTGTCACTATTACAACATACATATAATTTTTATTTCTGTGGTATGACTATTGAAGTGCACACCTGCTTTAAATGTACCTTTCTTATAATCACTCTGCGAAGTATCCAAAGTTTGAATTTTCTTGTGTTTCAAATGAAGAATTCCATAGATACATGCCCGTTTTTTCAGATCTGGCAAGACACAACTATATTCCATCCCTTGATAGTCCGCTCTTTGAGATCCCTGTCCGTCATATATTATCACAGTGCCTGTAGACCACTCCAGCAATTTGTTATATTCTGTATTTAGAACTGCATAAGAAATTTGGCTTGGCAAGTCAAAATACCCCAAAATACTGAAATTGATTAAGCTAACTACTGAATCTTATTTTAAGATTACTTTAGTCATGTGCTATTCCTCATGAAAATTATATTTATTCTAGGCTGGTTCAGTATATTATATACATAGACTTACATTTAATGTAACTGATTTTATTTATACATTTTTCCCTTTTGATGTTTTAAAATTGCAATCTACAGTATGAGAAGTGCATCACAACAAAGATAAAGATTCCTTGAGTTCAGGTCAGCTCCTGGCAACTACATAAATAGATCCACTCAAGATTTTCTGGAGGATTTACAACATGGAAATGATTTGCCATTACCTTCTTCTGAGGTATTTCTTTCTTTCATTTAGCCTACAGCCAGAGGAATTCCTAGTTGTGTCCCATCCAAGTACAATATTAAAAACACCTTTTGCCCTCTGAGGACAACATCTGATGGGGGGTGGGGCTGATGATAAATTGCCGAACTTCTTACTTCCATCTCCATTCCACACCTGCAACATTCACAACTCAAATATCTGTACCAACTCTAGCACAAAAGTGCTTTTAAAAATATTTTAAAAATGTAAAAGAGAAGCAGTTCACTGAAAAAGGATTCCTAGCTTTATCCTTTATTCTCTTTTACGTTAAGAATTAGTATGCTGATAATCTTTAAAAGGGAGAATGAAGCCGCAGCTGATGAAAGCCTGTCCTTTTTAATAAAGTCTGCTAGCTGGAAAAGGTGCTAACAGACTCTTGATTTTTTTAAAAGGGGATTGGTTGCCATTGCCTTAAATCTTAATTACCAGAAATATTGCTTGTGTTTTAACATCTTACTGTTGTAAAGCTCCTCTTGTAACATTTATGATGCTACCCTTCCCAACATTGAGCATTCCTCATGAATTAATTTTTCCTCCATGTCAGAATTAAGCTCACCTGGTTACCGTGTTGATGAGCAGTGATTGTTCGCAAACAGTTCTGGCATCGGTTTTTGGCAAACATATTGGCTTCAAATTTCTCACAGAGAGCATAATCAGCTGGTTCGGACATAGTCTATGCAAGGAAGGAAAGATGCCTTAGGCAAGTAGTTTTGTGGAGAGATGGAGAGAGCAGGGAGGGAAGAGCAGCTGTGAAAGGATCAGGAGACAAGACACAACAAATACCCCTTGTTTCCTTTAAACTTATCAAAGAGAAAACATTTTGTACATACTGGTATCTACTAGCAATTGTAAGATTGCTCTCCCATCACCTGGAAAATAATCTTCAGATGGGAATATCAAAGCTAGAGAGATGCTTGAAGTTACATGGGAATCAAACACTCACCCACAGAAGTATATCCTGTTTAGGTAGACCTGCTATGTGCATTTTCTCAATTGAGAAAATCACATTAAAGAAGTTTTCTCAATCTGTTGTCTCCAAGATGCAGTACAACTGCAGTTTCTCAAAAACAAAAAATTGGTAGTTTGCTGGGACCCTCCAGTAAGGCTTATTCACATATAACTAACCACATATAACTGTGGTTTACAAAGGGAATGCATTTTCACAGTTCTTACCTGGATGCACATAGTTCAGCAAAAGCTTTTCTAATATTAAGAAACTATCATTGGTGTGATTTAAAAAAGGCAGCTAAAAAAGTATTGTCTGCCTAAATACCCTCTGTTCCATCATCTCGGCTGGGAGATATTGCTAACTTTCAGCTACATATAAATATGTTACATGCTAAAATACTTGCACTTATTTTGATGATTCTGCATTATATGTTTTCAGATGCCCAGGTTTACCACATGCATCTCTGTGAAGTGTTTGATAAGCTTGTTCTACTTTCTAACAGATAGTGGAAAAGGTGTGGGTCAACATGAAGATTAAAACTTTGGAAAAGGAAAATGAGAGCAAATCATAACTCCCTACTTTTAACAAGACAACAATTATTGCACAATTCCATCAATGTAAGAACCAACTTAATGACAGTGAGTACTGTATTTTTCTATACTTTTAATTATTTATGGTCATGAGGATATAAATGTAAGTCCAATTCCTTTGACTGAACTAATTAAACACAATTGACCTTGCCATTTAATATTTCAAACTTAACATTGATTTTATGTTCTTAATTTCCCATCTCAGTTTCTTCAGTATCTTTTTTAATGTATTCTATTTCTTGTGTGATCAATTTATGAACCCTATTGTGCTTTTTACTGCCAGTTTGGTGTAATGGTTAAGGCATTTGGCTAGAAACCAGGAGATGTCTTAGACACAAAGTCAGCTGGTTGACTATGGCCCAGTCACTTACCCTCAGCCCTTGGAAAGAGGTAATGGCAAACCATTTCTGAAAAACCTTGCCAGGCAAACTGCATTGACTTGTCTAGACAGTCTCAGAGAATCAGACATGAGGAAGGAATAAATAGGAAAACAAAAACCTTATCAAGATGTAACATCTCCCTAGATAACAATGGTTGTAACTCATGCTACCATGCAGTTATATCAACTGATTCTTGGGATAACTTTTAAAAAATACTCCACAGTGTAAGTTTTACACAAGCACCTTGTATTGTTTTGCTTCCTATCACACAAAATGTAACTCCTGCTCATTCATTAGAATCCCAATTTAAGGATTTAGCACAACTTAGAAGTTAACAGTAATTTTTAGAAAAAAAAAAAGATTTTTACAATGCATGCTATACAAAGACTCAAATTTCATAATCCATGTCTGCTGAACATCTTTATTTTTATATGCTTCCTTACGTGATTTTTCATCCTTTTTCTGCCACTGTTTTAAATTATCATGTAATACATTCAGAAACACATCAAAATCAAGCACAGTCACTTGAAACCATTCTGGAATTTAGTAATAGAGGAAAAAATTTTATTGGGCCCACGATAAATTCACAGCCTCTAAAGAATTCACTTTCTGCCTGCAACTGAAGAAAATAAAATATATTTTCCAATTATCAACAATTGGAAAATGTAGCAATATCAATATCACTAAGTCTTATATACAGCTTCGCAGTGCTTTACGGCCCTCTCTAAGCGGTTTTATAGTCAGCACATTGCCCTCAACAATTTGGGTCCTCATTTTCCTCACCTCGGAAGGATGAAAAGCTGAGTCAACCTTCCATGTAAAGAAAAAAATGTAAATTCTTTTCTACTTAAAATTTAAATAAAATAACACCATCTTATTAAGAATTGGATAGTTTTTAATACTAATGTATAACTAGTTTGTGACTAGAAAATAGCAAGCTCATACATTAATCATTACAGCGTATAGGAGAGAAAAAAAGAACGCACCTTGAGAATGCAACTCCTACTACGCACGCCTACACTTAGCTACAACTGGAACTCATCCACCACTGACTTTTTTATAAATACAAACTTTCCTCCGAGGAAGTGGATCAGGACTCCACCCACTAGCCTCCTTTCCATTGGCTAAATGGACCACACTCATTTGAATGTAATATCTCAATTGATTGCCTCAGAGGGGTGGGCCGATCAGCAACGAATTACATTTCTGACAATATTGGAAGTTTTTGAGTTGGATCTTCTTCGGCTGCGGGTTTTTTTGCAATTAAATCGACGCCTCCTCTCTCCCAGTATTTTATTACAACCCGCGTTGCAGAGTCATTGGGCGTGTGGCTGATTTCTCCCCTTCGTGCTTTCTGTCAAGAGTTAGCACGCGTCCTTTCGGGCGAACCACTATTTTTTTAAATGCTTTCTGTCTTTTTTCACTATGAGGAGATAAAATGCGAAATAGCGCACATAAACAATGACACACGCTTTGACACCGCGTGGAGTGGATCATCTTGATTTTTTGCCGTGTTTATAGCCTCTTTGGAATCTCTCTTTTCCATGGCAGTATGTGCCAACTTTCCTGGATCCTGCTCTAGGTCAAGTCTACCACAAGAGTATATTTTTGGCAGGATGTTGTTTGCTGCTGATCCAACATTGTAGCCTTTTAGGTACATAGTAACTTATTGTATGCATGTACAATAAGTTTTTGTTCCACAAAACGTCCTCTCAAAACAACCTGGTTGGTGTCTAATATAGAAATCATAAATATAAAACAGATACCTCAACTAACTTTAACCTCCCCAATGAAGAACCTCCCCAAGCCCCTCGGTACAAACTTCAAATATAATGTATCTCACTGGGTGGTTATGATGAAAAATGATAGGAAGCACTATGGCTGCCCCCATTAATAGGGATATAAATCAATCCCCAATATGTTGTTATATTGATTGACAAGGAGATTCTATCGCAATTATATGTGGGTTTTTTTTTCATTTCTCATGTACAATTTATCTTTACAGCAATGTCTTCTCCCTTTTCTCTTGATCTGTCTCTCCTTTGAAAATCTTTAACACTCTGTAGTTGGATCTTCATTAATCAGGATTATGTTTCTCTTCTTTCTACACAAGAGGAATTTTGATTAAAACAAAGCTTATGCATTTCTTTCTAGACCACCCAAGCTTACTCTTCTGCATATTAGTAGGAAAAACTAATCTGTTGCACATTTAAGTACTTATACAGTAATTATGGATGGCCCCCAGATGTAGCAAGCCAAATGATAAACCCTGCCATCCTATGCTATAGGAGCAGAGAAAAATTATCTTATCATAAAGCATTACAAGCAATTCCACCATTATCTGCTCATACAACACACAAAGTCAAAATCAGATAAGCCACTTAATCTAAGAACACCAACCATTGTAGCAGCCATCTCCAGTCCTTCCTTCATACATCTTGCCCATACTGGCTGAAAATTCTGAAGCCAGAATCCAAACACATCTGGATGGCATCAGGATAGGGAATGGTCTATACATTCATTTAATGTGGAGGGGGAGAATCTTCAAAGGAGGCAGGGAAGAAATGCAAAAATTCTACTTCAAGGTACATATGCTCTCTGGAAATTAGGATCAAAGGCAACCTCCCTTTCATTGTTGTCCACTGGAAACCGGTGAGAATATTAATAATAAACCCCATGTCTTAATTACTGAACCTCTGATGGAATACTGATACTGAACTTGGTCTGATCCAGCAGGGCTCTCTAAATTCCCCCTCCCATTTGTCTGGTGTTTTCTTCCTGCAATCCCCATTATAGAAGTGGGGATGAGCTATCTGGCAGTTGTTTGTAGTTCAGAGCAAAGTTAGCAACCTGGTCTCCAAATGTTTGGACTAATTCCCATTAACCACATTCACTGGAGACAGTGGGCTGCCTATATGTTTTAAAGCGTTGAGGGAATATTTCCAAGATGATGTTCCTGCTAACAATTCATTTCTTATGCTTGTTTCTACTACATTTAATGCTGAAGTATTTTGCATGACCAAAGTCCACTCAATGTGTTAGCAGCTACTCATTTTACGCTATGTATCCAATATAGGTGATGCACATGTGTTCCTGTTGATGAACTGTATTCTGTGCATGGTTAGATTCTATGTTCCAACATGATATTGGAGGGAGACATACACACTGTAAATTCATCAACTCCTGACTGTGGTCAGTAAAACCAGCTTGCTGGCATAAAGTGAGATGGGCAGTTTGCAGTCGTGATTTTCCAAAAATTTCAAAAATATAGCCATCATACTATTAACTAAATCCACTAATAGGACCGCCCCAAGGCCTCCCCTCCTGGTTGCAATGCAAGCTTTGGACAGTGTTGAAGGAGATATTCTTTTAAACATTTGGATCCTTATAATTTTACAAATTAATCTCAACACTTGAAGTACAGTTCAGTAATCACAACCAATGTGACACTTTTCAAGATTAGTGTGATACTATAGCCACCCCTCTCGACAATTAGGCAGATGCAGTCTGCACCAGTTACAGCTTTTGGGTTAACTTCAAGAGAGCTTCATGAAGAATTAATTGCAGCAATCCAATCCAAAAGTTCCTTGGGCACGGAGCACTGACATTACGCTATCCCAGTCCATGTAGGATAGTAGCTGGGCACATTTGTCAAAGTTGGATGTGGGTATGCAAGTATCGTCTTTAAAAGATTGTACCATCTTATTTTTTTGTTTGTTTGAGGGCTTTCCAATAGCTGAGAAATCAGAAAACGTACTCTCTTCCCTCACCCCTCCCCCAAACAGCAAACCACCCAACTGCCATGAACCTAGTGCTTCTGGCATTTAGCCTTCAAAGACAAGGAGAAAAAAATACTTTATCCAGCAAGACAAGTGATGCCTTTCAAAGTCTTCACATGACTTGAGGTCACGAGACATATATAGCTTGACCTCCAGGTCTCACCTCTCCCCCTTTCCCCTCCTTTGTTTTCCCCATCATAATGCATTCTTTCGCTGTTGTTCTGAGCTCTGTAACCAATTACAAATAGATCAGAAATATTCTGGCTTGGTGTGATTATTGCCAGGGCACAAGCAACAGCATCTGCATTGGCTGTTTCCCCAGCTTTCCAGGCTGCTGTTAGAACATAATACAGAAAATCCTCTTCCTGCTCCTTAGTTTTTTTGCTGCACATCCAATAATTCTTTTTGATCTGGAGATCTAATTCAGGAATTTAAAATGGCAGATGCCTGACATTTAAATGTACTGTAATTAAATGATGCTCAGACACAGAGCCAACACTTTGAGAGAGGACTTCTTCAGAAAAAAAAAATGCAGTTATGGATCTACCTAAAGAAACATTTGGATCCTGGTCGTTTTAAAAAAGTCCCTGACAGCTAATAGATCAAGTATGGGGTTTTAAGCATAGATATGGATTCATTGTCACTGCTTCCATAGATTCATTTCTTGCTAGCGTTGGTAAGTTACTCCTTGGACCTACTGGGAATGGGGGCAGGTTCTGTTTTGCCGCGAGAGCAAAAACAATTCAAAAAGTTAACAACTACTTTTATCCTCAATGCTTGTTTATGAGTAGTGGTGTAAATGTTGGCATGTGTCACCAGGATTTATGAGAAACCTGTTTCTTCCTCAAGAGATGAAAATTAATATGAATAATAGTAAAACAATGTGCAAGAAGAAAATATTGCTATTATCTGTGCCAGTCTTAGACAACTTCATACTTGACAGATGTGTTGCACAATATTTGGGTGTTTGTCCCAACAAGTGGAGAACACCTGGTTGTCCATGGCTACTCTTTTATACTTATTTCTTTATCTGAATCCAATACATGAAATGATACTGCATGGGGATAAAAATTAAAATGCAATTATAAATGTGGCCTTCCTCAGTCTTGGGAAACATGATATTAATCAGGGATCCAATCTCTCTCTGGAAAAAAAGGCCTTTGTCCACCCAAATAAGGGGAAGTTGAATGAGAGATCCTGAGTAGAAGACTGTGTTCACATAACACTGATCTTCCTCCAAGCCAATTAGTAGAGTTTAATAGTCCATGTGTCAGCTATTCAGTCTTGGACATGTCTCTTCCTGCCTGTCATTTTCCGGCGCTGAGACTTGCTCGTTCGTCCTGTTCTTGTGTTTTGGCCTCTATTCTTTATCCCTTGTTTGTGGTTGATCTGTTTTCTTTTCCTCTTTTTCTGAGTACGGGAATGCAGAGAAGCAGTGAGGGAAGAAATTCTGTGGATAAGAGAAGAAAATAATGATTGTTTCTTAGTTTAAAAAAATAAAAGCTAGCTTTTAATTCTCAGGTTTATTCACCCTCACCTATGTTCCTTGTAAACATGGCTGCTGTGGTTTTCAAATTACCAGTAGTCCTTGACTTACAACCACAATTGGAACTGGAATATTTGTCGTTAAATTGTTGAGGTTGTAAGTCAAATTGGACCTGATTTTCCAACAATTTTTAAGTAGTTGTTAAACAAATAATTACAGTTAAGCAATTCCAGCTTTCCCAATGGGCGTTTTTGGCTGGAAATTGACAAAAAAGGCTGCAAATCATGATTAATATGCCACAGGATTATGCAACTGGTCATAAATATGAAGCAATTACCAAGCTCCTGAATTGTGATTATGCAACCCTAGAGATTATGCAACCCTAGAGATGCGCAAGTATAGGTTATAACTTTTTCCGAAGCCATTATGTCTTTGAACAGACATAAAATGAAAATTTCATTGGTCAAAGGTATTATACTGGTTTATTCAACTGTATTATAGTGGTTTATTTAAGAAATCATGATTATAAACACAGCTCAGTGCTATGTATGTCCATCCAGTTTTAGGATGTTTGAATATCTAAAGACAATTCTAAGCTCTAAAGAGAGACAGTAAACAGATAAGAAAAAAATAGTCTCCTTGGACTAATTCTGACTTGAATGTTCCTGTTATTTACAGAATTGTCAGTCCTCATCTCCTTTATTTTATTTTTACATGCGTTAGAAAAACTGTACACCTGAAATTCTCTGGGCAGATTATAAAAATTAAACAAAACAATACAAATTGCAGCACTATTAAGAGATAACAAATCAATCCATATTGAGTAAATAAACTCTGCAGCAATAAATTTAGAACTAGAGGGAGAACAGGAACTGTAAAAACAAAAATAAAATTTCCAATATATTTAAAAGGACTAAAAAACTAACTTATTTGTCTGGTGGGAGAAATATATTTACATAGACAAAGGGGTAGGTATAGGAATATTGGTATACTTTCTAAAGAAAGTCTATCATAAGAAAGAACCAGCAGTGAGAAGACTCTTCAGTCACATTTCTTCCTAACTCAGACAGTTTTGTTTTTTTAGTGGATGGCACGTTAGCCAGGGATCACTGAGGTGGCTGGCTGCCTCTGTGAAAGGAATTTTTTCAGGCAGTGTTATCTTTACTCGCGGGACGCCTGAATGCTGGTAGCCATTGGGGGAAGCTCCTTTCTTGTCCCTACGCGGTTTATTCTCTCAGACAGTAATATCTTTATATAAAGTGTTATATATAAATAATATTTTCACATAATCCTCTATGCCTACTTCCACCTGACCGTATCATACTTACCTCTACTTTTTCTATTTAACATAACTTGACAGCGCATCCCATATGTATCTACTCAGAACAAAAGCCCTTTAAATTCAACAGAGTTTACTCTCCACTCAGTGTTAGAATAATCTCTAAGCAAATCTTCAGAGAACAGATGGGACATTCTGAATGATTTGGTAATTGAAAGTAAGTCACACAATTGCAATACCTCTCAGACAGAAGAGGATCTCTAGCTTTCTTAGGCAATGTACATGTATTCAAGGCGTCTTCTCCTTCCAGGTCAGTATTTTCGTTCTAAAAAGAAGGCACATGAGCTAATAAAGAACACCACAATAAAATCTAGACATGCAACTAGAAACATGATTTAATTTTCTAAGCAAAATATTAAGATTAAATGCTAACACTTTAGATTAAAGAATAATAGCAATCAACACAAACATGTAAAGCCAAAACTTGGCATCAATCATTTAGCACAGTGGTGAACTGTAATCCATAAATTATGGTTCGGAATTTGGCTTCTAGCTGGATTCAGGCAAGCTTTTCCCTTCCATAAACTTTGGGAATAACAGCTCAAAAGACATTATATTCAAACATAACACTAGGATCTTGCATATTTGGATGCACAAATATATGTATGTGAGAAATGTGTAGTATAGCAATAGACTTATATACCACTTCACAGTTCTTTATAGCCCTAAGTGGTTTACACAGTCAGCATACTGCGCCAACAATCTGGGTCCTCATTTTACTGACCTTAGAAGGATGGAAAGTTGAGTCAACCTTGAACAGGTGGGAACTGAATTGCTGGCAGTTAGCAGAATTAGCCTGAAAAACTGCATTATACCCATTGCATAGTGCATAGTGATTAAAGTATCAAACTATGGCTGTGGAGTTAACAGATTAATACCCACTCAGCCATATTCCACACTGTAGGATGTTGAGCAGTCCTGGGCTCTTCTTCCAAGCCCCTTTTGCACATTTTATTTTTGTGCTTCCCAGTCAATATTGATTCCTAATGACGATCTGGACTAGAAACTTAAAATCAAGTTATTTCCCAAACACGTCTTCTGGGGGAGGTTATCCATTGGCATGGGATTAAGTATCATTAGTCAGTATGCTAATGGTATGTGGGTTTCCATCTTTATCCTGGGCTGACCAAACAATACCTTCAGATTCTCTGTGTCAGGGAGCCTTGGGGATTTAGATGGGGAGGTAAAAACTTTGGCTTAACCCAAACAAACCTGAGTAGCTGTGGGCTTGTTCACTCTCCCTCCCTCCTGAATTTCTGTACGACTTTAAAAACCTGACACACACACACACACACACACACACAAAGTAAGATGTTGGATGAGCCCGTTTGAAACAAAAGGTTTCGGATGTTGAGATATTATGTTTTTGTGCCACTTTATATTGCATGGTACGGTCCTACAATTGTTGTTCACTAGTCTGCCTTTTACACCTAGGAGAGTCAACTAGAGTTGAATTTGTGAGTTGGGCAGCCATATAAAAATTACATATAAATATTTTTTGTTAAATTAACAAGTGAACAAACAAGTGAATAAAAGACAGATATATTACCTCAGTTAGCCCTAGCACACGAGCACCAGAAAGATCCAGATCACTGATGGTAGTAACGGTAACCGTATGGTTTGGGTGATCATAGCTCACCGATTCTGTTTGAGATGTCACTAGATGTTCCAACTCATCAGCTTCCTCTGAGAAGATGACATAAGTACAGTGATAATTTTTTGTGTAAAGGCAGTTTCTTCAATCACTCTGTTGAAGAATGGCATCTATATTCTAAATGAAAACTTTATGGGAGGAATTCTTTAAGCTTAGACTGTTTAGTCCTGCTACCATTACATTCTATTATTCCTTTATATACTGTATGTGGTTTAATGACAATTGATGCCTCTACCTCCATAACTTTAAACTGGAATATTTTAAGAGATGAAGCAGGTTCTTTTGTTATCTGTATTTGCCACATAATCATCATTATTTACTACATAATTCTGCCAGTGATGGGCAAGCTTCTTCAAGGAAATGAAAGAAGGAAAGAGGAAAAAAGAGAAGAGTAGGAATATAAAAAAAATTCCTTCCAATCTTCATCACTGCAAATGTAAACAAATTTAACGACTCTTCACCCTTTACAAATTTCTTCATCTCATATCCCATTGCTTATCTATAAATAAATCCATAAAACATCATATTTTCAATCCTGGCATTAGCAGAAAGTCCATATAGTAACCATTCTTCTAAAGACCGAAAGCTTACACAGTGCAGCAAAAAATCAGCACTGAATCTCTGTCTCCTTCCAACTATCTGTGATTAACAACAGTGACCTAAACATAATCATACTGAGTAATACAGAAAACAACACCTAGTAAAAGTGTGCTAAAGATTATAGATTAGAAAAACTAATATATTAACAGAGATTAAATGAAGATATAGTTTGAATCATGATTCATATTCATTTAACCTTAAAGAAATTGTATTGATAAGCCTTCTGTTCTCTAAGTTGTCATCTTATACATTTTGAGATTCTAGGCTAGGTTACATCTTCAAATAGGACACTTACCTAAGGCTTCTTCTCTCTCCTTCAGCATCTTCATGTATTCTTTATGTCTCTACAAGAGAAGCAAACAACTAGATATTCCAAGAATTTTCAGATCATCTCCTAAATTGCCTCATTCAAGTTGCTAGTTAAATCCTGCCAATGAAAAGTAATGCACTATTTCTTCCTACTACGGTAGTATAGTACTGCATTTGGTAGAATTTTGGTACTGTGTGGTATTTCTATATTAACTTACCAAACTCAATTTACTCTATAATATTACACTATCAAAGCCTACAAGATCTGGAATCTCCCTTAAAACAAGCCAGTTTAAACCATGGTGCCATAAGCAAAGCTCTCTCTTTTTCCCTACAAAATCTTTGCCTAAAAATATGAGTCACACTTGGAGGTACTCCATTTTATTTCCAAGCACCTATGTCTTTATTGTTTGTAAGGTCAGTTTAATTTGGTAATACACTGGTATAACATATTTAGAGTGGAGTCAAAATGGCGAGGATAAGCTTGCTAAAATACATTTTTGGAGTATCAATAATAAAAGGCAAAAATGAAGGCAGCTATCCAAAATGTTTGAAAAAAGTCATTTTTGGAAGGAAACAATTCTGCCTTACTTTTGCAGCTGTTATAGCCTTCCATTTCCCAAACAGATCTCAGATGAAATCATACCTCTTCTTTCATCTTCTTTTCTTCCTGTTTCAGTTTACGCTTTATTTCCTCCAAAGCTGCTTTTCTCCTCTCAACCTTACGTTTGTGAAACCCTGTCAAGAACTCCCTGGAAAGAATAAACACAGTATAATAGGCAACAATAAGTTAAGATTACCCTGCAGAACAGATTGGATAACCATAAAGTATGAAAGTTATGATTTTTTTTTTATGCCTAAGGTAGTCCTTAACAACTGCAATTGGGACCAGCAACTCCTTTGCTAGGGGATATGGCTACCCTTCATCACAAACTTACATCATTTTCACTGCCATGCATAAAGTGAATCATTCAAGGTTAAGCCTGGCATCATATGACTGGCTTCCTGCTGGCTTCTCCATTGATTCTGCTTGCTGGACGCCAGTGTTTGGTTTTTAAGAAGAGCCTGGGTAGTCACTTGTCTGAAATGGTATAGGGCAGGGGTGTCAAACTTGCAGCCTGCAGGCTGGATGCATCACACACTGGCCACCCCCACCCCCATTTTAGCAAAGGGGAAAAAAGTTGCAATACGTCACATGATGACATGACAATGCAAGTTTGTCACCCCTGGTATAGGGTCTTCTGCTTAAGCAGAGGGTTAAACTAGAAGAAGGTCCCTTCCAGCTCTATTTTGATTGATTGAAGCTCACAAATGGTGATCACATGACTATGGGATGCTGCAACAATTGAGTGAGGACCAGTCATAAAACTACTTTTTTCAGCAGTTATATAACCGAGCAATCATTAAATTGGGCAGTTGTTAACCGAGAACTATTTATAATTCTGAATATCCAGGTAGCCTTGTGTGATTCTGTTCCCCTAAGTGGGCTAGTTTTCTTGGCAATGTAACTGTTGCCCATTACTTGCCATTTTATCTTAGCTTGTCTACCCAATCGAGACAGAATGATAAGCAGACTTTCTTGCTCCACACATTTCACGTCTCTATTTCCCTCTTAAGCTGAAAAAAATCCATATCTGTTCCAGCTACTATCTGAAGCATGCCTGGATATCTGTAGCTCAGATATAGTCCTAAGCAAGAAGGATGAAGAGGCAATGGCCAAGGGAATAAAGAAGTAACTGTGAATGTCAACCACAAGAACAAAAATTGGATTTTACTCTTTGAAGAGCTGGTTAACTATTCTGTGGATTGTTTTGAAACCATGACTCCTTCACTTTCTTGATGTCGCCCAGATGAAGAGGAGGGCAACTCCCATCACTCTCAGCCAGCTGTTGAATAGGTTCTGGAATCCAAACCAACTGGAAGGTATGACATTAGGGAAAATCTACTTTGAAGAGAATTCAGAAATTCTAGCAAGTTGCCCCTTTTGTAAATAAATTCATTATGCATACATTGTTGCACGTGTATACTAACTAACTTCTAGTAAGGTAAAGCAGTGTTTTCCAAACTTGGCCACTGGCTAGGAATTCTGGGAGTTGAAGTCCACTCATCTTAAAGTGACCAAGTTTGAAAAACATTATACTATAGAGCAAAGAATATTCTTTCTGCACCAAATCAGAAAGCTCAAACTGCCCACCTGCCCCTTTATAACTGTCTGATTTGGTTCTGCAATCCAACAGGAAAGACACAGACTTCAGAGGGTAATTAGGACTGCAGAAAAAACAATTACTACCAACCTGCCTTCAATTGAGGACCTGTATACTGCATGAGTCAAAAAGTGGGCTGTGAAAATATTTAGAACCCTCTCACATCCCGGACATAAACTGTTTCAACTCCTACCCTCAAAACAACGCTTTAGAGCACTGCACACCAGAACAACTAGACACAAGAACAGTCTTTTTCCAAATGACATCACTCTGCTAAACAAATAATTCCCTCAACACTGTCCAACTATTTACAAAGTCTGCACTACTATTACGACCAATCTTCTCATCACTCCTTATCACCCATCCCCTCCCACTTGTGACTGTATGACTGTAACTTTGTCGCTTATATCCTTACTATCTATATTGACTGTTTCCTAATATTTGATTGCTTATTGTACCCTATGACTATTATTAAGTGTTGTTTGTACCTTATGATTCTTGACAAATGTATCTTTTCTTTTATATGTATACTGAGAGCATTTGCACCAAGACAAATTCCTTGTGTGTCTAAACACAGTTGGCCAATACAGAATTCCCTTCCCTTCCCATTCCCATTCTATGTAAAGCAGGCATCCCCAAACTTGGCAACTTTTAAGACTTGTGGATTTCAACTTCCAGAATCTAGGAGTTGAAGTCCACAAGTCTTAAAGTTGCCAAGTTTGGAAACCTCTGAGGTAAAGCAACACGTGTCTGAACCTTGCAGCAAGCATCCCTGTTCAGCTTTAACTCTTCTCTCGCCATGCAAAGAGCCTCCCGGTAAATCTCCACGCTGTGGGCTCCTTCCCACGGGAGGGATCTGCACACCGAGGCATACGGCCAGCGAGGGGCCAGCGGTAGATCTAGTCGGGCAAGCGTCTTCCTCCTCTCCCGCACTTACCGCCGACTCTTCTCATCGAAAGACACAACTCTCCGGAGCACCGCAGTCCCATCTCGCCGCTTCTTCTTGCGGCCCATGCCGGCGATGACTTCTTCCTATTCCGCCGGCAGAAGCGCACACCAGTGCACCGCCTCTTCCGCCCCGCAGTCGCCTCCTCGATGAGTCTTTGCGGGAAGCTCCGCCTCTGCTCTCGCCTTTCATCGATCATTGTTAGGCTAGTTATATATTACCAAGCTTTTTTTTTTTTTAGTCATGCAATCGCTACGCAACTTTTGAGATTGACCTGCAGTATCCATAGTCAAAATATTTGGGGGGGCCAGGAACCTAAATGCAGCTCTTTCCCCAATTCTTCTGCACGCTTCTGGTTAGCCCAAAACGAGAGATCTGGTCGTATGGATAGCAAAGGCTGTGTTGACATGGGAAGCTTCAAATACGCGCTAAATCATACTGTGAATGTGGTTTAGTTTTGTATGAGCCCAGTGTGGTTTGCAGTCTATGATTTAAGCGTGTGCTTCCATTTCTTTTTGTAAACCATGATGAATTGGGTTAGGATGATGTGTGAAAAAAACCCTGTACCTATATCTCAGTCTCTGTCATCTGAAGTAAGTTTCTGTGGAACATATGGCTAGCTTGCACTTTTAAATGGTTTCCTGGATCTTTCTATACCTACTCCAGTATATGCATGTGAAACTGCTCTCTGAAGTTCACTCACGGGTACAAGCAGCAATACGGACCTTGTACTTTTGTTACAAAAAGAGAATAACACAGTGACTGCATAAATAAGCACTAAGTAGGCTCCCTGGGGGAAGGCTGTAGGTAGTTTTGAGAATCTAGCAATAGTACTTAGATTTTGTGGCACTCTAAGCAGTTTACAGAGTCAGCATATGGCCCCAATAATCTGGGTCCTCATTTCACTGACCTAGAAGGATGAAAGGTTGAGTCAACCTTGAACCGGTTGAGATCGAAGGAATCAAACTGCAATACTGCATTCTAATCACTGCACCACCACAGATCATTGGTTAGCATTTCACTGCATGTTACACAGTTTACCTGCAAGAGCTTCCAACTGACCATTGTTGAACTGCCTCTGAATACCACCTGGAAGGTACAGCCAGATCAAAATGCAGCAGCAATGGTACCTGTTGGCATTCCTATGTATCACCTCTGCTTTGCAAGCTGCTTTGGCTGCCATTGGGTTTCAAATACAATTCAGTGTTCTGGTTATTACTTATAAAGCCCTGTATGGTATAGAGGCCTGGAGATCTGAGGAAACCACTTATCCCCAATTGTTTCTGCCAATCTAGTTTCTTCTGGCAGACCGGGTGTGCTCCAGGTTTCCTTTGTTAAAGATTGTCATCCTTCAGGATTGAGAAAGCATACCTCCTCTGTCACAACCCATTCACTCTGGAACAGCTTCCCCACAAAGGTAAAGATGGAGCCCTCTTTGTAGAATTTAAGAAAGCCTTGAAAACCTGTTTTTTGTGTCACTTTTAAATCATTTTAGTTCAAAATGTATGGTTTTGTGTATCTCTTCATAGAATTTGTTCTTGGTTTGTATATTGCCTAGTCCATCAGAACTATAATACATTTAAATGAATAGATAAAGCTATAAAAAGGATCCTTTTCTAAATGAAGCTGTCAGACACTATTCATCGTTGTATTGTACAATCTTGGGATGTAATGGAAAGTCAGATTTACCCTCTGAACCACAATTTGTTTCCAGCTAAATCCAATCTCTAATTTGCATATAAAGCAAATTAACTGTGGTTGTTTGGGCTTTTGGGAAAAAAAGGAAAACCCTAATCCTTGTTACTTGCCCAACTGTGGTGGAAAATTACAGATTCAGTGCCTCAGTCTCTTAACTTAAACGATCACAAATAGATGGGCATTGCTTGAAAATGTAAATTTATCTTCATACTGAATACCCTGGAATTACAGCCTCGTTCTGATAGCCATCACTGGATTGGTCAGTGACTCAAGTCACTGAATTGGTCATTTTGCCTTTTCTTTCAAGTCTGTAATAAGGCTACTAAGACAGTCTGGACTACAAAAATCCAGACTGTCTTTAGATAACAGCATAATTAGAATTGTGTGTATTTGATTGCTGCCACTTTTACTGCTCATCAGGATTGAGCAGTTTTATGGAGACCTTATTTCATGGAAGCAGCAGGCAAAGTGGAATTGGAGGCTCTTTTAAGGGAGCTGTTTGTCATGTGTAAAAAAATTCAGGACAACTTGAATGTGTTTGATTCATCTTGATGTTCACACACCCCACTTTTTTTAAAAATAATCTCCAAATAGGATTCATTCCAATAGGTGACTGATTACAAGTACTCTGACCTTATCAAAGGGGTGGGGAAGTTACACACAGTATTGTTAATCACAGAGCAGTCTGCAAAGTGCTTAAACTTATGAGCTTGTCCTTCAGCCCCTTCTGAGATGGAAAATCCGGTTTTGTGGTTAATAGCTGTATTTCCCTTTAAGTTTACACCCACAGGGTTGGTCTCCTGAACTATAGCACTCTCCTGTCACTTGAGCCTACTTAGTACCCTTCAGCCTGAACTTGCTTTGGATTATAAAAGCAGCCTGTCATTCAAGTTGCCATGCAGGGACACTGACTGTTGTTTTCCTGTCACTCTTCCCATGCAAAAGAGAAAAGAAAGGAAAACCTACTTCTCTACATAAGTCTGATCTCCTATGCATGCGGAGGAGAGAGAGAAAAAGGCACTGGAGGATTAAAAAGCAACTGAGAAAAATGGCTGCAGAAGATGGGAAGAATACAAGCCTCCTCCAGGAAGTTCGGAAGAGAAAAGAAAATGCCATGTGTGCAGATTGCGGGCAGCCTGGTAAGGAAAGGGGAAAATGGTGGCGGTAGCAGAAATGAATAGCTAACAAAAATAGCTCTTGAAAAAAGCAATTGCAGTAACTTGGAAGAAATTCAGATGGAGGAATTATGCCTGGCATTTAGGACAAGGAAGAGATGGTTAATATTGTATGATTTCTTAAATATGTCATGGAATGCTGTGTATGCTATATATTATACGTTAAATATTTTGTTCTACTAAAGATTAAGAATTCTGTAACTCTGCAGACAATAGTAGCCATCTAAACTGGAATGTGCTTGCTGTTGTCTCTGTGACTTTCCATTCAGGGATGAGAATCTATGGCAATCTAGACGTTGCTGAACTACAATTCCAAACGGCCATCATGATTGGCCATGCTTCCGATGGGTGGTGGGATTTCAAGTTCAGCATCTGGGAGTAAGTAGGAAGAAAGATTGCTTCTACCACCAAAGAATAAGAGTGAATTCCTTGTAAGATAGAAATGAAGAATGGTAATACTACTGTATGGAGATTGTGGAAGCATGAACTCACTGGATTTAGTTAAGTGAAGAATTACCATCCAGGTAGAGACAAATATTTGAAGGTATCCAGTTTTTTGAGGTATTGGAGAAAAAGATTGGTATACTGGGGGGATTTTTTCCCCAAATACAGGAAATGGATGTAATTAAGAAAACCTTAAGTATTGGGGGGAGTGTGTGTGCATCCTGGAGATGGCATGTACATTGGAGGTTTAACAAACCACTTGGGCTGCAGGGCTGGGTGGACTTGGAACTGATGCAGGCCACTGAAGAGCCATATATAATGAAACAATGGGATATTATCTAATAAAATCTTTTGTAGAAGGTATTTTTTTTAACCTTCGATATTATAATTAGAAACAGCAGCGTGCAGCTTTTTAATCCTATTTGCATTGTTTATAGCTTCGGTAATCTGGATCAGAAAGGACAGAAATGAAATGCCTTTGTTAGGACGTGGAGTTAAAGCCTTTTCCAATTCTCTGATATCACCATATTTTTGCCAGGCCCTTAACGGGAGTTCCCGCAAAGTGCAGGAGACTAATCTGGGATTTTGATCTATTTTTAAAGTATTTGCAGAGACTTGCCTCCTTAAAAAAAAGGTTTAGGGGATTTATATTTTTATTTTGGATAGCACAAATCTCACCCTTAAAACTACTCCCAAATAGAACAAAAAAGAAGTTTAAAAAATTCTGCCGTACTCATTCCATGACATCACAGTACTGTGCAGCCTATACATCTCCAAGTAGGACTCCGAAAAAGGCCCCAAGGAGGGTCCATGCAGGGGTGGGATTCCACCAGTTTGCACCTATTAGCTAGAACCGGTTGTTAACATTCTAAGCAGTTGGAAGAACCGGTTGTTAGAAGAAATTACTGGCCTAATCCTGTAAGGAAGGCAGGAAGGAAACATTCTGGTGTTGCTTACAGAAACTGCCTCTCCGTTAACCCTTATTACATTCTTGGCAGGACTAGACTTCCTGTCTCAGGAATATCTCTGGAGTTTTTTTTTTTTTCCTCCTTTGCTGGTACTTTGCTTGTGTGGAGTTCAAAGTTACAATGGCACTGAAAAAAGTGACCTATGACCATTTTTCACACGTATGACTATTGCAGCATCCCCACAGTCACGAGAGGCCAGACGAGGAGATGTGTGCCTTGATGTGACTGATGTTGAGTTGGCCACGCCCAGCCAATAACATTACCACCAAGCCACGCCCACCAACTAAGCCACGCCCACAGAACAGGTTGTTAAAAAAATTGAATCCCACCCCTGGGTCCATGTCAGTTCTTGACTGATAAATAGTCTTGAGACATTAGGTTGAGGAACGGTGTTGCAACTCACAATGACGTAGGAATAATAAGTAGCCGTGATAATTAACTGATAGCTACTTGGACCTTAAGGAACTTTAGCTCCTTACAATTTATTGTGCTGAATTTCACAACAGTCAGTCCATAATCACTGATGTTGTTTGATTCTGTTCAGATCCTTGCTGGGTCTCCTGTACTTTGGGTATTTTCATCTGCTGTGAGTGCTCAAAAATACACTACCAAATCCCTAACATAAGTGAAGTTAAATCAATAAAGAAGAACTGCTGGGAAGAAAGCCAGATACAGGTAAGTGCTATGCTGAGAAGTTTCTTGGCCTGCTATTTGTTTTAGTCATGTAACCATCTTTTCTCTCAGAGGCATTGAGGGAAGCAGATGGCAAGAGAGGGAAAATTATTTTTTTCATAAATTGCAGCAGCAGGGAAGGAATTATATGCCCCGATTTTAGACAAAGAAACTATAAATTCCCGGTTCAGCTTTAACTGCAGCAGCTGAAGTCCTTTTATTTACAAGTCAGATACTTTTCAGATGTGGCTGTATGCTAGAAGAATACTTTTCTTACAAGATCAGGGATATTGCTTTGCTGGCTTTCCAGCATGCCTACTTCAGATTTTTGTTTCCTACAGTTAATGGAAAGAGATAGTCACGAATCTGGACAGACTGACAAATCAGGGCTGTTTTCAGAAAATTAACTGCCTAACTTGAAAGACTGCTGAGGGCCACAGGCAATTCTACTGCCTCATACCACTCGTGTCTTTGAGCAATTTATGAAGCAAAAGGGTGTAGCGGTGTAAAGAATTCAGAAAAGGGTTCAAGAAAAACCCCTCTCAATCTCAGATGCTGTTAGGCCTTTGATGTAGGACAGGTCAAGAAACAGGTGCAGTAAAGATATTAGTTGTCTATTTTATTGTAATAAGGTAGAATAACAGTATCTTGAAAGGCTGTCCAGATTTCTCTCTGTCCCACCTTTTCGCAAACAAAATTAAGGGGCGGTTACTTTGATTTTTCTTTCTTTCTTTTTTTGTGCCTTGATTCTTGACAACTGCCTGGATGTGTCCCTGCAGTTTTCTTGGCAAGGTTTCTTGAAGTGTTTTGCCATTGCCTCCTTCATAGAGCTGAGACAGAGTGTCTGTCCCAAAATCACCAAGGCAGGATTAGAATTTGCAGTATCATGGACTCTAGACTGATGCGTTAACCACTAGGCTAAACTGTTCTCTTTCAAGACTGTAATCATTTCTGAAAGCTGCCTCTTTAATGACTTGCTTCTTCCTTCCAGAAGGTCAGCTCTGCATTCCTTTACAGGAGCTAATTGGCAGAGAGAAAGTTTTCTACAGAATATGAGGATTGAGGATAGTTGGAGCTTGGATAACTGAGAGGCAGAATGCTCTCAGCTCATCTTCATGCTACTAATGAAGATCATTTCTGTGCAAAGGGAGATGTGCAATTGCCTTTTCTTGCTTTACAGTTTCTGGCCCAGCACGGGAATGCACTGGCCAAAGCAACGTACGAGGCTCATGTACCTGCTTATTACTACCGCCCATCTTACAATGACTGTCAGTAAGTGCTATAACTCTTGATTAGAGAAGGTACAGGAGATTGGGTGGTAGGCATTCTTGGACTTCTCTTACTGGCTTAATCCCTTGTGGTGATGTCTCACAGAGTCCTGAGAGAGCAGTGGATACGAGCCAAGTATGAACGGAAGGAATTCTTGGAGCCAAAGAAAGTTCTTTATTCTAACGGTAACAATTCTATGGTAGAATTTCTACAGTACTTTTATTTATCATTTATTTATGCAAAGGTATATTTGTCTTAAGCAAATTAAAACTTGGGGAATATTTTTTTCCAAACAGCATGTTGGAAGCCCTGAGACAAAGCCCAGTGGGAACTGCTTAAAAATAATTGGACCCAGACATTTAACTTGATACCGATAGAAATCTATCTCTGAATATACACCTCTGCCTAAATGGAAATTAAGGCTGAGTTGTCAATTTTGCTTTTATACAAGACTCCTGAAATATATTAGTGTTGTTCATATATGCTAAAGTATGATGTTTTTTACGTTGGTTGGTTGGACAAGCCATAGTGCTCTGGATCACAATCAAGACAAGAGATAATGGATGCTATCAGGTTCACATAAAATGCTATGCCCAAAGCAAGCAAGCAAATAAATTACGACTTCAATTTATGTGTGAAATGCGCCATTCGGACTAATTTTCAAAACTGACTGTAGGAGCTATCAGAGAAGACAGGATGCTGCTATGGAGCTTACAATATAGTCTGGGTAGCATGTATCAGCAGGATGATAGATTGTAATTCAAGAGAAAGACTAGAGTTTGGTGGCAAAATATGTGGTTTGAGAAATTGCCAGTTTCCATTCCTGGCATATTCTTGTAGCCTGGTGAAATTGAAACTTTGGAAATGGCTGCCCATCTATGTCTAAAATACTAGGCCAAATGGTTTAGTGCTATGACTGATTGCCACTGTACTTATAATATCATAGTTTTGTTACTGTTTGCAAGCAAAAAACACAGAAAGCATGTAGTAGCTAGTTTGGTTTAGTGCCACTGTAAAAGCTCCTTTGTTTTCAGAAAAAGAGTTTCACACACCTGAAGAAGGGAGAAGACAATTGCAGAGTCTCAGAGATGGTGGTACAGGTGTAGTTAAAGCTGATCCCATATCCCACATTGCTTTCCAGAGGAATTAATATCAGCTCAGACATCAGTTAATCAGGGTTTGAATAACATATTAAACCATATCCACAACTAACATCATAATTGCAGAATGTCATTAAGTTTCTCATTTAACCAAAATGGCCCAGAAGGCCAAGTTACCTTCCATGGCAGAAGGCAGCTGCTTATGTTTCCAATGCTTAAGCAAATAACAGGCATACAGTTCACTTTTCAGAAACCTTCCTTTTAACAGGCCCACCGATAGTTGATAAAGTGGTATTGTCGGCGCTACTGGTAATACTTCACAACATAGGAAGTGTCATAGTGTGGCAGCCTGCAAAAATGCAACAGGAAGAATTCTAGCTCAATATTTGTGGTCTATGCATGTTAGAAGATGTGAAATTACACATCAGAGGATTTGAAGACTTTCTCATGGGGAGACAGGCAGAGCAAATTTAGAAATAAAAAATTAAACATTTCCCCCCACATTCTTTACTGTAGAGTGTCCCCAGTTGAATTACTAGTACTGAATAAGGTAATAAAAGCCCTGCTTGTACAGGCTCTTAACTAACTACAACTTGTACAGGCTCCTAAATAACTACAATTAAGGAATAATAAGGAAAAGGGACCTCTTGCAAAAATGAGTAGAGTTTAGAGTAGAGAAATCAAGGATTTGGCCTTGCTGAAGTTGAATCAGTTTTGTTCCTGATTCAAAAGATGAAGTAGCACGATGAGAAAGAGTTATAGGTACACAACAATTTAGAATTACCATATCTAGACTACAAAAAATTAAATGGGCAGAATGAGATACTGGTCGCTTGAATTTTAGTAGCTGAAATATGTTAGGCCTAGTTACAGCTTCTATGAACCTGGGCACTATGGCCTGTAATTGGAAGTTACAGGATTATAACACAAAACATCTGGAAGTACCAAGTATCATCATTCCAAATAATGAACTCCAGGCAGACAAGACTCTGACAGTTCGTTCAGTTTCAAGAAGCTTTTTATTGAATACATCGTATCGGCATTCAGAAAGGTGAAGCTAGCTCTAAAGGGTTCCCACGCTTAGTAGGTAAAGGTTCCCCTCGCACATACGTGCTAGTCGTTTCCGGCTCTAGGGGGTGGTGCTCATCTCCTTTACAAAGCCAAAGAGCCAGCGCTGTCTGAAAACATCTCCGTGGTCATGTGGCCGGCATGACTAAATGCCAAAGGCGCACTGAAAGCTGTAACCTTCCCACCAAAGTGGGCTCTATTTTTCTACTTGCATTTTTACATGCTTTCAAACTGCTAGGTTGGCAGAAGCTGGGACAAGTAATGGGAGCTCACTCTGTTATGTGATGATTTGAACCGCCAAACTGCTGACCTTTCTGATCGACAAGCTCAGCGTCTTAGCCACTGAGCCACCCATACTTAGGGATAGTTAAAAGAATAGAAATGTCCCACTCCCCTGTGTCCTTTAGGTCTTGTGGGCCAATCAATTCAGGCACAAGTTCCCACTCAGTTCTGGCAGGTGTCTATTGACATGGCCTTGGTTCACCCGCCAGCTGGTAGATGTTTTCACTAGTAGCTGAGACATCACATTCCTAAGTTCCCCCATCCCTTCCCCCATGAATGGCAACCAAGAAACGAAGCAGGAGTAAGCATGAGAAAGAATGGCTTCAGCTGGAGCCATTTTGCAGGTTGACACCAAATGGGAAAGATTAGGCCAACTGGGTGATTCTGACTTGATATATACAGGCAATAATATTTGCAGTAATGAATTTAGCCTTAATGTGGTTTTTTTTAAAAATGTGGTTAAGCATATTGTCAGAAGCTAGTTGCAGTTTATAACCTAGGCTTTAGGTTTTAATCTGATATTGATAATTTGATAAATGGGCAGTTCTCACTTAATGGCCAGTTGCTTAGCAGCTGTTTAACATTCCAATGGACCCCAGAAAAGGTATTTACAACCTGGATTTGAAGTTCAATGTTTGGAATTGCAAATGTTTGCTCCTCAGTCATGTGATCACATTTTGGGCTCAGCAACCAGCCTGCATTTATGGCTGTTTGCAGGGTCCCGCGGTCACATGACTGTAATATACAACTTCTTTTTTTTGCAGGAAACCAGTTTTTAATTCTGGTTGCTGGCAAGAAGTGTTCATTGGGTATAATGGGCTTGCTTCACAACCACTGTTTTGCTTAACAAGTACTCAAAAAAAAGTTGTAAAATAGGATTGATCAGGTGAAGACTTACTTAATGATGGGGAGAATTTAGAATGTAATTCTGAGCTTAATTATAGCCATAAGTCAAGGACTACCTGTGTGACCTAGCCATTGTGACTTCATATATCAAAATTAAAAAAGATTTAACACAACCAACACTGCAGCTTGCATTTCTTCTCCTAGGCCTGAAGGAAGGGATCCTGTGGAAACGAGGCCGAGATAATGAGCTATATCAGCCACGCAGATTTCTTCTGTCTGAGAAAGAGAGATGTCTGAAATATTTTGTCAAACAGGATGTGCGTAACAACCAGCTTTTAAGTGACTCTTCTATGCAGAGTAGAGCCTTATTTAGGGTCAGAGAATCATTTGATGTCTCTTCAGTTCCTTTTCTTTCGTATTTTCAACTCAGCTTCCTGCAAGAACTAAATTTTTAAAATTCATTGGGGACAAAAAGATATTTCCTTTTTTTAAATGGGTGAGGGCAGAGATAGAACTTTGTAACACTCTATGTCTATCCATTAATAGCAAATGGATAGCAAAACAAATAATAGCAAAACCACTTTCTTCTCAGGCAAAAGAACCCAAAATAGAAGTTAAAATCGACACTGTCAATGCCATGTTCCAGACAGAAAAAATGAGGCATTCCAATGGCTTGCAGATCACTTATCTTAAACATAACAAGACTCGCAACATCTTTGTTTATCACGAATATGGGAAGGTATGAGGATCTGTTGTATATGTTTATTGCACAGCTATAGGAAATGATGGAAACAGTCTGAAATGTTGCTGCAAACTTAAAACGGTACATTTAAGACCCTCACTAGAGCAGGGCCAGATCATCCCTGCTTCTTGTGTCTTTTTCCTGTCTTCAACTCTTCCCTAGAAAAGAAGTCCTTGAAATGCAAGAACTCTCCATTCGTCATGACCTATTTATTGCCAGTAAATATATGCATAGTTGGATGCCTAATAAAGAAATTCTCTTTAGATGAATCTTCAGCAAGCTTCTCCAGAGCATGTTTAAAAATTTTTGCAGAGTTTTATACCTAACGTATCTAAAGATTGTTTTTTTCTTTTTCTCTTTTAATTCTTTCAAAGCTTTTTCTTTGTGCCAATAATTAATTTAAGAAAAAGGAAATATAGTTAGATGCACACTTATTACAACAAATTTGTATTCTAGTGTATTCTATGAATTCCTTCTGGAAGTTTCTATGGAGATTCTCAGTCATCCAGGTCATGGTTGTCCCAAAGATGCTTTTTTCAAGAGGCAACTGGACTTTCTGTTTTTTCTTTCAAGACGTTTTATTTCTCATGCAAGAAGCTTCTTCAGCTCTAACTGGATGGTCCCACCATCCAGTCAGAGCTGAAGAAGCTTCTTGGATGAGAAGCAAAATATCTTCAAAGAAAACCAGAAAGTCCAGTTGCCTCTTGAAAAAAGCACCTTTGGAACCTCTGGAAGTTCTTTATACCAATCAAATAAATTCCATAAGTAAACTGAGGATTGTTTCTAAGTAATCACCTTAAGACCAAGTTGCCAATCCTATTTTAATTTTTAATGTGCTTTTTCTCTTCCTAGGAAATTGTGGACTGGTTCAATACAATCCGTGCTGTAAAATTCCACCACCTTAAAGTTGCCTTTCCTGGAGCTAGTGATCAGGAGGTAAGAATCTTGCTAAACTGGATAGCTTATTAACAAAACTATATTACGGATGATGTAATTCCCTTGTGACATAACCAGTCTAATTATTTTCAGATTTTTGGCTATCTCCGTGAAATGGGATAATCATATGTCTCTGGACTCGTGCATGTTTTCTTCTCTGTCCAGCATGAATAGCTGGATAAAATAACAATTCATCCTAATCTTTAATTGTTGAAAGTAGCTAAGGCATTTTCACAGGTAATCCTCTTCTTCTTTTTTTTTTTTTGCTGCAGCTGAAAACCCGATTGACAAGGAATTTCCTAAGAGAAGGTTATATGGAAAAAACTGGACCTAAGGTACAGCTACTTATTGCTACTTATTGTTGTTTTTTGTTACCATTTACCCCCCCAAAAAAAAACAATAGAAGAGAATATCAGTAGCTCGGGATTAAAATGTGAAGTCCCTGATGTGTCTGATCTTGGTTATTTGCTTGCAGACATTTCATTACTCAACTAGATAACATCATCTGTGCTAGTGAGTATAAGATTTGCTCCCTGCTTTATTTATAGTAGCTTGCCCTGCCAATGTTGGGGTGTGTGTAGTTTTGCCCTTGGTGGTTCCTTGATTGAGGTATTGTTTCCTGCTTTCTTGTCTAGTGTTAATCCCTGCTTATCTGACTGGAGAGGATGTGTTTTGGTCTTTTTGTTTCCTTCTTTTCGTTTTGTTTCTTTTGAATGGTGTGTAAATCAGCAGTGGATCCTACCTGTTCCACTACGGGGGTTCGGTGATTGCTCGTGTGTGCAGGCACACCTAACGTACGCGCATGCGGCTTTCCTCACACCAGCTGAGGCCTGCAGCGCCAATCAGCTGAGAGGATAAAGAAGAGAAAAATGCAGGGACCGGTGGGAGGGCCCATCCTGCGCTTTCCTCTACTTTCTCCTCTCAGCTGATCATTGAGGATATTTTCTTTTTACTACCTGTTCAGCCCAACTGGTCCGAACTGGTAGCGTACCATCACTGGTGTAAATGTGGTTTATTTCTATGTGTCTATTACTGACTGAAAGTCTTTGATATATGAAAAGAAAAGGAGCATGAAAGACAAGAGTGTTCAATGATGTGGAATTCCAGATTTTCATAAAATGAACTGGTTTTTTTACTAAAGAAAGTGCAATGTTTTTGAGGTGAAAAGCCTCACGTTATCTTTGAGCAGGATGATGATGATGATGATTACCGTTACATACCATCAAGTTGTTGTCAACTCTTAATAACTATATAAGTAGATTTTCCCCAACATGATCTGACCCTAACCTGGACCTTCAGCTCTTCCAATAGTGCATTTATTGCTACTGTAACTGAGTCTACCTATTTGGCTGCTGGTCATCCTCTTCTTTTTCATTCCACTTATCTCAGCTTTTGAGCCTTCTGCAGAGCATTACATCTTTGCATAGGTGTCCAAAATAGGGTAATTTGAGCCTCAACTTTTCTTCCATGATTGAGAACTCTTGAGTTGATTTGTTCAATAAATCATTTGTTTGTTTACTGGTCAGCCAAGAAGTATTGAAAATATTCTCCAAGGTCTTCTCCAACAGCAAAAATCAAAAGTATTATAAGACCCAGACTCCAAAAAATGGCTGTTCCAGGACTAAAAATGAATTTGATTTATTGACTAAATTCAACTTCCTGTGTTGACATAATACACACTAAGCCATGCGCCATGGTTATTTTAAGTCACAAAGTCCATTCTGGTTTAGTATTATATGTGAAACCTTTATTGCAATGTTCTTGGAAAGATTAACTGGGAAATGTAACAAGCAGCACCAAAGGAAACAAGTAAACCCAAGATAGCCACTCTAGAAATTGACTCTAACATAGGTTAGGAATTGAAGTTGTTTTTAATGCTGCTTCCAAAGAATTGACCAGGTGAGGGCTCTCTCTTCTTATAAATGTCTGTGGTTGGTTTTCACAGCAAAAGGAATGTTTCAAGAAGCGCTGGTTCAGTCTAGATCACCGAAGGCTGATGTACTTCAAAGATCCTTTGGTAAGCCAGTAATTGATTTTGCCTTTCCTCTCATCTTCCTGATTTTCTCAGGTATTTAAATATATATTAGTCCAGCTGAAACATGGCCATTTTGTTGCTTGAAATAAAAATAGGGTTATTAGTTTTTGAACTCAATCCTATAGCTACCTAAAAACACCTATATTAAATTTCCTATTTTTTCCACTTGATTTTTTGCATATCAAACCTCTATTAAAAGCAGACCAGAGTGTTTCTCCTTTTATTGGTTGTGTACTCTAAGTTAGAGAGAAGAATTATCTCCTCAATTTGTAAAGTTGAAACAGCCTTTCCCAATTCAGTGCCTTCAAGATGTGTTTGAATTGCATGTCCCTGAATTTCCTACCAGGATTTATTCATCTTTGTTTATTCATCTTTGATTTTCATATGTTCCATATTTATAATCCATTATTAGCCCCAAAAATTGAGGAGAGCTTGTCAAGAGCCCAACTTTGACATTTTCCATTCCTAACTTCTTGTACAATCAAGGAAGATTTTGATTGCTGGGATCCTGAGGGCTCTAATAGCTCAGAAATTTGAAAGGTTCTTCCCACCCAAGGCTAAGAAATCACCATCTTTAATCCCTCAGTGTAACACGTAATTGTCAAAGTGAGTCTATAATAGAAAAAGAAAAGAAAAATATAAACAATATATATGTATATTTAAAACAAAAAATAGGCCATGTCAAATTTTTCAACTTTCAATTTCCAAACATTAGGGCTGCTCAAAAGTTGTGACGTGCCTTGGGGATTGTAAAGATACTTTGGTTACTTCAATATAATTTAGTTTGGTAAATAATTTCATAAACATCATAACTTTTTAACATTTGATTTGTTTCATTTTGGGCATTTAAGAACAAAAATAAAAAAAACCACGATATAAAATATACGTGTTACTGTTACAGTGAGATGTAAAAGTGACTCTGTTTTGAAATAACAATTTAAACTTTGCACCAAAGGAATCATATTGGTCAATCTTTTCATTAGCTCACCAGAGAGTCATTTCAAAGACTAAAAGTGAACAAATTTCTTCAGTCCAGGATTTTAGATCCAAAGTGATAGTTCCTTTTCAGCTGCATCCAAAGCTCTTTTTTTTTAAATTAATGCATTATTTTATTGCCTTTCAAATAATGACAAAAAACAACATAAAAATACATACATTGTCAAAGAAAAAATACACATTGTAAAATAAAGTAGGTTTGAAAAAAGATGATAGTTATATGAACCTATTAGAAATATATATGTACTTGAGTGATTGCATTAGATAGCTTTATATAAAATTGTAACTGTTCACTGCTAAAATGATATATTATGGCCTAGCTACACCCCAAGCTTGAGAATTCAAAATTGTTTTTAAAAAATAGATTCTAATTTTTGGTGTATAGTTTAGCTTTGCTAAACTATATGTGTATATGTGTAAACCTTATTTATCTTCCCCAAATTATATTAATAATATAATGGCCTTAACACAGAAGCAATTCATCAAAGGTTTCTTGTTTGTGTTTAATTGACTTCTCCACGAATGTTTAAGAAGGGCTATTAGTCAATCTTTTTTTAGTTACAAAAATGTATTCTGCTATTGTTTCAGTTCTTCCAGCTGCTACTTCTCTTCCTAAAGGTAGAATGTTGTAGCTAAAGAATCGGCACATTTCTCCCTTCTCAGTGATATCCCAGGAGAACAACCAGAGCACCTTTGGTAGCATTCTGTTATAAGTTATAACTATAGTCTAGAATCCCAAAATTACTTTTAAGGCAGATTTTTTTCTTCTTATCCCATGCAGGATGCTTTTGCTAAAGGTGAGGTTTTCCTGGGCAATGGGGAACAAGGATATAATGTCATAAAAGGATTGCCACATGCCATGCAGGGTAGGTTCACCTGGAAACATGGCATAATTATTGTAACTCCTGACCGCAAGTACATCTTCACCTGTGAGACAGAGAAAGAGCAGGAGGAATGGAAATCTGTCTTCAGCCATGTGATGGAGCAGCCCATGACGCCCCAGGAGTATGCAAGTAAGTTTCAAGAGGATATTTTCATTCTATTCAGCCATGAGAAATTGAAGACAGGGGATCGCCCTAAGGTGGTTGCTGATTTTTCTCTTGGTGTTCTTCCCCTTCTAATTTGGTAAATTAAAAAAAATGAATTAAGAAGTAAGGAGTGGCAAGCTACATTGAAAACTGTGTATCTTTGTCAGTGTGTGTCTCCACTTGCCTTTAAGTTAAAAGGTTGACTTCTGTTGACTGCCTTGAGAAATCCATGCAGTTTTCTTGGCAAGATTTTGGAAATGGTTCTCCATTGCCTTCTTCCTAGGACTGAGAGGGTCTGGCCCAAGGTCACCCAGGTAGCCTTTTGCTTAAGACAGAACTCAGAATCTCTCAGTTTCTAGCGTAATACCCTATCTATTACACCAAACTGTCTCTGTGGTAAAGTGGCAACCTCTAATAATAATTTAAGGCTCAAATGGACCCTGTAAGCTTAATGGGAGACTACAGCTCAGTGGCTTGTTTGTGACTATGCCAATGTACCCAGAAAAAGGACCAAGGTAAGCAATGGCAGTCGGGAGAAGATGGCAGGTAGCATTTTCTCAAACGAATGTTTTGTAATTGGTTCTGTCCCCTATGGAAGCTATTTTGTGACTATTGCAAGATTCCCCTTTACATGCTCTGAACACTCTAAATATACCTACCAATCCAGTGTTTCTCAACCTCAGCAACTTAAAGATGTATGGACTTCAGTTCCCAGAATTTCCTAGCTGGTGTGTTGTTTGTGGAATTTTGTGAGTTGAAGTTCATGCATCTTAAATAGTTGCTGAGATTGAGAAACTCTGAACTGACCCATAAGAAGAGCTCCATTTTTGCTGGCAGAAGGTTGCAGGAGGCCGTCACAACTGAAAACAGAGCTTGGGAGCCTGTTTTCACTGGCATAGCGCGCAGACCACCACAGGTGCCCCCGACAAGAATGATGTCAAGCTGGCCACACCCACCCTGGCCATGCCCACTCTGGCCCCCCCGAGGTCAAACACAACCCTGATGAGGCCCTCAATGAAATTGAGTTTGACATTCCTGGCTTAAATTATTATGCTTTCACTAGTCACAAGGCAAGAGGCTCTCTAAGGTAAAGGTAAAGGTTTCCCTTGTCCAGTTTTGTCCAACTTTACATGGTGGTGTTCCTCTTCATTTCTTAGCCATGGGAGGTAGCATTGTCTGAAGAAACTTCTCTGGTCATGTGGCCAGCATGACTGTACGACGAGGCGCATGGAAGGCTGTTGGGTAATAAAATGCAGCTATTTTCTCTTGTTGCCACTAGGCACTGCCCACAACCCTTGGTCTCTTCAACCAACAGGGCTAGAAAAGTAATTCTAAAATAAATTATGTCATATGCTCAGCAATAAAATAACTGTACAGAGTTGCAGAATTATCACCCCACCCCCCCTTTGCCTATGGCTATTCATATTTGCGGGGGACGTGGTGGCTCAGTGGCTAAGATGCTGAGCTTGTCAATCAGAAAGGTCGGCAGTTCGGCGGTTCAAATCCCTAGCACTGCGTAACAGAGTGAGCTCCCGTTACTTGTCCCAGCTTTTGCCAACCTAGCAGTTCGAAAGCATGTAAAAACGCAAGAAGAAAAATAGGGACCACTTTGGCGGGAAGGTAACAGCCTTCCGTGTGCCTTCAGTGTTTAGTCATGCCGGCCACATGATCACGGAGACATTTTCAGACAGCACTGGCTCTTTGGCTTTGTAACGGAGATGAGCACCACCCCTAGAGCTGGAAACAACTAGCACATATGTGCGAGGGAAACATTTACCTTTACTATTCATGTTTGCCATAGTAGATTTATAATATATTTTCTTTCTTTCTTTCTTTTTTTTACAGTTGAAGCTAATTTCAGGACCAAACATTAACATCTCTGGGGAACAGTGAGTTGCTGCTAGTTTCTTGGTCTACAGTTTTTGGATAACAAAGAAGAAAAGACATTCTGGAGTCACAACAGCCTATGCATTCTCTCAGAGCTGGAAGAAGTGTTGAAAGAAATAAAATCCATCTAGACAGCCCTCTGCCAAAATACTGCTGGACGCCTGCTTCTCAAAATCGTTTATCATTTTGACCCTAAACTACACTTGGTATGGAAATAAGCAGCACAAAGACTGATGTAAAGCAGCTGAAGGATGCTACTGCCATGCCCTACAATATATTGAATGGTTTGTTTTTTATTGACCAAAATGTTCATATTCCCATTTTGTGCTACCACTGCTTGCTGCAGATTGGCCACTATTTGCTCTACTTGCTTGGTATTATGATAGAAGCGAAGCAAATTCTGAAACAAGAGGAAGGATCATTAGCCTGGAAAGTAAACTTTGCACACTTCAAAAATGGCTTGGAATTATCTCAGTTTGTCTTTTTTAGGCTTCCATGCAACCCTGAAATAAGATATGTCTGTTTTAATTGTTCAGTTGTGACTTTTAAAGCAGCGGAATCTTTTTTTCCCCTCATACACACACACACACACACACACACACAAATAGCAGGAAGCTTTACTAAACAGTAAAGAAGTGAGGTAGGTGCAAGATTCATAGCACATTTCTTTCAAAACATTTTCAAAGTTCCTGGAAGCTATGTCAAAAGAAGAGATTGCAGGAATTGGATATGTTTAGCCTTGAAAATGAGGGTAGTGGGTGGAAAACATGATAAATGTCAATTTCCGAAATTGGTGAAAAGATCCTGTCTAAATTAAAGTAGAGGAAGAATCATAGAAATACGAGGCTTGCTTTAATATGAGTTCTTGCATTGATTGGGAGTTGGCTTTGATTGTTTAAAAGCTGCTTTAAAATTTATGATTCTCCAAACCTCATGACATCTGTCACAGACCACTGAGCATCCTGGTTAGATCAAGACAGATATCAGGTATAATTTGATTAAAAAGACCTGTATTTTATTTCAGATATATTTAAAATATCTTAAAATTACAATGCTACACAAGCAATTCTGTGTGTCCCATTTTTTCACACGTAAATTTATCAAAAGGGGAATTCTTTTCAGTGCCAGCCAACCTTTTCTGTTATACCATAGAAAGTTGTGTTGATTCCACTAACTAGTTTGTCTTACTCCATCCTAGCCCTCTTAATTTTCTATTTTTATTCTAAGACAATTAAAGACATTCCTTCTCTATTACAACAATGCACAAAAAGGCAGAAACTTGACAGAAAGCCGAAGGAAGAACATGGGGGTTAGATGGGTGGGAAGACATCAGGGTTTAAATACACCGTGTCATTCTCCATTAGCTAACAGTCCACTAGTTATTGCTGAGAATATTAGCATTTGAGTGTGAAGCGATGAGTCAGACACATTCCTCCTCTGTAAAGGGGAATGCTATTTTTGAGTAGGGGACAGGGGCAGCAGAAGAGATGAGGAAGAAATCTGTTGGATTGCTCCGAGAAGATTGATTTGCATTAATGGTCTAGCAGATGAATACCGGAATACAAAGAGAAATTAAAGACTCACAGATGCACAGAGGACTCAATCTTTGGAGGTAGAAAACAGAAAGAAGAAACCATACTGTTTCATTCATAAAGTGCAACGGATGTCCTTCTTTCAGTTGTGGTCTTTCTGTAAGGAATGATAAGAAGCATGGCTGAGCAGGATGTGCAAAGAAGGCAGTTGCCATCATTCCTTATGAAGAACAGGTTTCTTTCCTCATATCCAACCTATTTTGGTTTTTGCCCCATCAGCATTCCCAACCCTCCTTGTTGATCTCGATTGCCAGACTTGTGAGGCACAAAATGTGTCTATGTTACTTTTCTGTGGAATTGGAGTGCATTTTGACTATTCAGTGATGGCAGAACTCATTGAAGAACCATTCTGGGGCAATTTCTCAGATGAAGACATTGACTTTAAGGAGCAGAGTTCTCTCACGGGAGTTTTGGGAGCAATCCTGATGTGCTTCGTTGGGATGACAGGGAATATCTATACACTGGTGGTGGCGTTTGGCAGCATGGCAATTCGTTCAGCAAGCTGTTTGTGTGTGTTTGTTATTAACTTGGCCTTGGCAGACTTACTCTACCTTTCCATCATCCCCTTTGTGGTCTGTACCTATTTTCCCCAGGACTGGTTCTTTGAGGATGCAGGATGCAGATTTTTGCTTAGCTTGGACTTGCTCACAATGCATGCTAGCATCTTTCTGCTGACAGCCATGAGTTTGGAGCGTTATTGAGCAGTTACGATTGTTGGAAACAGTTATCGTAAGGTTGCCAGCCTTGCTGTGTGGCTTCTGTCAGTGTTGCTTACAATACCAATGATGGTCATGATCCAGCAGCGGGAAGGTGGAAGCCATAAACATATTTGCTTTCCCACGTGGATACCTGATGCCTTCCGAGTTTACCTCACAGTTCTCTTTGGCACTAGCATCCTAACACCTGGCCTTGTCCTAGCCATATTGTACTCACGTCTTGCATGGAACTATTGGATTTCTACAAAAACTATGCAGCCTCAGGTGACGGGCAGAATGTTGAAACAGAAGCTGTTCTCCAGAATCTTCAGCATCATTGTGGCCTATTGGGCTTGCTTTGTACCATTCTGGGCCTGGCAATTAGCCAAATTGTACTGGTCAATGGACTTGGAGATTGGCTCTACTGCTCAGGCTTACCTCAACTTCGGTGTTACCTGCTTGACCTATAGCAACAGTTGCATCAACCCATTCCTTTATACCTTGCTAACAAAAAAATACCGTGAGTACATAGCAACTCAGTGTGAGGAAAGACAAGGCAGACAGTTTGCCTTCTTCAAAAGCGGACGAGATGCAAAACCTCAAGCGGAACATGTATCTGCAGCAGAGGGACTTGACCAGATTGAAGAAACTGAAGATATCCATTAATAATGAATGTCAAATATGTCATTGTTCCTCAGGTTCATCCAACTCACTTAATCCAAGAACTTCAACCTTTTGGGCTCCATGGGTACACTGAGAATTTTGATAGCACATGATAGGAACTCATGCAGATTAGTGAGAATATTCCTCTCTAGACCTTAAAATAATCTCAGTCTACATTTTCCTTACTCTGAGCTGTCAAGCACACTTCCAAATTAAGCAGGGGCTGCAGCCACTTAACATTTTTATTTTCAAGGATTGCTGGTGGAGATTATGAAGGCTTAGAGGGGTATTATTCAGAAGGAAAAATAGTGCTAAAGAGTGGCATATTGCTTTGAGTCCTAGTAAATTATGATTTGATTATTCTTCAGAACCAGCTGGGAAGGGTAATCAGCATAAAAGGAGATATCCACGATAAACTGGTAACAATAGGCACCTTGCTGCAGATGCTAGATAAAGGTGTGCAAAATGTAATGTGTTTCGCTATCGGTGATTCAGTCAGGTAGCCTAAGGGGATGAATCATCCTGGCACCTATTGGCCATTTCAGGCTGGCGTGGGGGCAACCTTCCCTTCTGGTCTCTGGGCATCTCCTTCAGGGTCATTTTCTTCCAAGGAGATGAGAGAACCCACCTTTTTCAAACCAGGTTTTCCTACCACCTGACAGAAATTGCAGATCACTTCATGGGCAGGCTCAAGATGCCACACTTATGAAAAAGTATCCCGCTGAACCTGGGGAGGTTTTATTATTTTTAAGGGTGGCTTTATCTGCAAATTTGGATGCTTTTTTTCAAAACCCTACAGCTGCACGTGCTGCTGTTGCTGAGAAAAGGGTAGGTGAACCATTGGGAAGAGAAGATTTAGAAAAGAATAGAGAAAGAGACTCAAAATAACCCTGCCTTGATTTTGTTTGGCATAAGATATAGTAAACAAAAATAGACAGGCTTAGTTTCAAGATATTGCTATTCTATCCTAGAACAATAAAAAGCATATCTGAAAACTCTACTGGCTTGTTTCCTGTCTATTTACCTCCAAGTGCTGACAGCAGTACAGTTCCTTCTGGTTCCAGGGTGGGTGGTGGGTGGGTGGGTAGCATTTTAAATGTGTGGTGGGGAAAAGTCTCAATGTCTCCTCGATGCTAATGCTTACATTCTTTTCTCAAAATTGAGAAAACAAAAAGTTGAAAGTAAAATGTTTGGTTAAAATCAGGGATTTAAGAATAAATAAATAGCTGTTCCTTAGCTTTCTGCAGTAATATTGTATTCCTGACATGGATGCTATTTCTTAAGTGAGAACTCTGCATTAATTTAAAAATAGCTCTAGACCTCTGAGCTCATTATGTTGCCTTGTTTAGAAGTGGAATTAATTTGTTTCTGGCTCAGCTATGGTGCATTTGAAACGACTTTTTTTTTCCTTTGAAAACACCTTGGGTCATTTGACCCTGTGGATGATTGTTTCTCCTTTATCAGAACTCCTAGCCTCACCATGCCCAGAGTTTGGGCTTCATCCGGTTTTTATTTTACAAACCACCAGACAAGAACAGATATCAAGAATATAGATGTTTATGAGGCAATTTATTTATTCTTGAGATGGAATGGGGGTGAGAGGATTTTTGTTAGTGGAGAACTTCTGGCAGCTCTGAGTGGATCAGTGATCTTTGCTCCTCATTTTCGGCATTTTGAAATTGGCTGGTTTGTAGAGGATGACAGATTGTTTTGCAAAACCAGGGAGTGGAAGAAATAGTAGTGTGGAAATATCCTTAGAATCATTAAATTAATATTAATTTTAGTTAAGCCATGTTGATTTTATTAATTTTAGTTAAGCCATGTTGACATACTGTAATCAAGTTTATTGGATCTAGCCTACTGTTGCCTGTACATGATATACAGGGGTGGGATTCAAATTTTTTAACAACCGGTGCTGTGGACATGGCTTAGGTGGTGGCCGTGGCTTTGTAGACATGTGATCAACCCTTAATCCCCCAGCTACAAGTCAGTCTGGGCCCCATCCAAAATTCAATAGCAAAATCAGTAATATAATTTTTAGCTGATTTATTTTAAAATGCCTGTTAAATCTCCACTGGATTTAATGAACCTATTTTGCTTTTAAACAAAATAGAATATAAGTGTTCCATTTAAAGTTCCATGCCCTTTCTGGCAACAGATATTTAAAACAACAGTAACAATTGCAATTCAAAACCCTGGCCAGAGCGATGCTAACCACCCAAGCAGATAACATAAATCAAGCCTTTCCCCAGACTCTAGGGCCTAGAAGGAGTGGAGACAAGAGCAAAGGGGCACTGCAGGTGGGAAGACCCTCTGTTGCAGAGCACCCAGCCTAGTTGGGTTGCTTACATCTTTCATTACAATACAGCTGTGTGATTCAACCAGTGTAACAACCACTTCAGTGAGCGTGTGCTTTGTGCACACGCAGAGTAGACGCACAGAGCACTTGCTAATTCCTTCTCTCTGTGTTAAACAGCTGACACATGGCAATCCGCTGTGCTGCACAAATCAGCTAAGCTTGAAAAACAGGATATAAAGCACAGACTAGAGCCGGGGCTGGTGGGTAGGCCCAACAGCTGATCATTGGAGCAAACTGGCTGGCTCACAGCTCATCCTTGGAGCTACCGCTTCAGTTGAACCAGGCTGAACCAGGAGAATCCCACCGCTTTACAATACCAGCCTTTCCAGCCATTGGCCATCCTGGCTGTAACTGATGGGTGTTTAAACTAAGCCCAGCATATCTGAAAGGTGGGAGAGAAGTAAAACTCATGTCAGAGTGATGGAGTCATTTTGAACTGATTGCTACTCTTCCTGTGGGGCAAAGCTTCAACCATAATAATACATGGGCAAAGAATCAATACAAACTCAAGGTAAACTGCTTCAAACCCAATTGCAGAAAATATGGCTTCAGTAACAGAGTGGTCAATGCCTGGAATGCCCTACCCGACTCCATTGTTACAGCCTCAAACTCTCACAGTTTCAACCTCAAACTGTCGCACCGGTAGCAAGAATTTGGCGTAGGTCACCGAACTGGTAAGTTCTGGCTGGCCACGCCCCCCACCCGGTCGCCCTCCTGCCCAATACTCGCTCAACCCCGCCCACCTGCCTGACATTCACCTAAGGTATTTCTTTTTTTTTCCTCCCGACAATCAGCTGTAGATAAGATCAGCTGTGTAGAGATTCCCCTTGCTGAGGCCCAGGAAGGCAAAAAATGGAGGGAGGAGCTCAGCCCCCCCTCCATTTTTTGCCTTCCAGAGCCCCAGAGGAGTCTTAGGGGAGCAAAAACGCCCCCTCGAGGCTCCTCTGAGGCTAGGAAGCTCCCAAAAACCGGTGGGGGCTGCAAAAAAGCCACACCCACCCAGTCACATGGCCATGCCCAGCAAGCCACGCCCACAGAACCGGTAGTAAAAGTTTTTGAATCCCACCACTGACCTCACCCCATTCCTAAGTCCGTAAAGGGGGCGTGCATAAGCGCACCAGCGTGCCTACCATCCCTGTCTTACTGTCCCCATTGCAATCTAGAAGAGGTTGTAGTCTGCATGATTCTTTCCTCACCACCAGATGGCAGATTGCCTTCTTTAGATAAAATAGGATAATTAGGAACCTGGTTTATCAGGACGTTCCTTGTGGGTATATCCAGGGGTGAGATTCAACCGGTTTTACTACCGGTTCAGTGACTACGTTTTGTGCGCACGTGTAAAAAAACCTTAAGTTGTTCCATCTGGACAGCTGAAAAGTGCTGTGTGTGGGTGTGCAGCGTTTGAAAAGCCTCTATTTTCCTGCTTTTTCAACCTCAGCTGTGCCGCGCAAAGCAGCTGAGGTTGAAAAAGCAGGAAATAAAGGACAGGTAAGAGCCCGGGCGGGCGGGCCAAACAGCAGCAAACACAAAATCGGTTCGGTATCTGCTGCTCTTCAGAGCTACCGGTTCTATAGAGACGGGCAGAATCGGTAGCATCCCACCCCTGGGTATATCTATGTCACATGCCCGGTTTAAAGCTGAGCCCCCATAGCCAGGAGGTGGGCAAGACTATTCCCTGGTGGATAACAGGTAACATAGCCAAGAGAGATTAACTCTAAAGTTTGTCTTTTATAAAATTGGCAGCCCACAGGCATTGCTCCGTGCCTTTACTCAGAACAGCAAACTGGTTCAGATATACAGGTAGTCCTTGACTTCTGATCACAATTAGCACCAGAATTCCCATTGCTAAACAAGGTAGCTTTTAAGTGGATTGGATTTTACGACCTTTTCTGCCACAGTTAAGCAAATAACTTCAGTGAATCATGTGGTTATTAAGCAAAGCCAGCTCCCCCCAACCCCGAGACCTTGTTTGTCAGAAACTGGCTGGGAAGGTGGCAAATGGTGATCACACAACCTGGAGACATTGCAACCATCATAAAAACATGCTGGTTACTAAGTATGCAAATTTTGATCACAAGATTGTGAGGAAAGCTGCTATGGTCATAAAATGTGAAGCCTGGTCATAGGTAACTTTCTTCAGTAGTGTTGCAACGTTGAATGATTGCTAAATGAATGGTTTTAAGTGGAACACTATATTTTAGAAATCCCCAAACTCTGAGTTTATCTCTGCTTTTTATAAGATTCTTCCTGCCTGACATGGAGATTTTAAAATGTATACATCTGTCATATATTTTGTGTTGGCTTAATAAAAATCCCTAAATATTTCCCTAGTAAGGATTTTAGATTTCCCCTTTTTGCCACATTCTTGTAGCCATGAATATAATTTAAAATGCTTGCACTGCACTTTGAGGTGGCTCATATGTTTTAACAATTACTGAAGATTATTGCACAAGTAGGTAGCCTGAAATAAATACTTATAAATTCTCATTTTTCTTGCACAGTTACTCCAGGAAAGTTTCACATAGATGTATGTTCTACACTTCTAGAATATTCATGATGTAGTTATGGTTGCACAAGTTAGCACTTGGAAGTTGGTGAATTTTCAGCAGCTGGTTATGCATACTTTCCAATAGGTGAAGCAAGCTTCTGCTAATTTTTTGTTTTTTTTCCCCTGGAGTCAGCATTGACTCCTGGTGATTGCCTGGACAAGTCCCTGCAGTGTTCTTGGCAAGGTTTCAAAAGTGGTTTGCCATTGTCTACTTCCTAGAGCTGAGAGTGAGTGACTAGCCCAAGGTCACCCACCTGGCTTCTACTGAGGACTAGAACTCACAGCTCCTGGTTTCTAGCCAGGTGTTAAGGCAGGGGTGTAAAACTCATGTTGTCATGGTGGCATCATGTGATATATCAAGACTTTTTTCCCCTTTTGCTAAACCGGGCATGGGTGTGACCAGGACGTGATGCATCCGGCCCATGGGCCAAGAGTTTGACACCCCTGCATTAAGGTATCAGGTTAACTGCTACAACAAACTGGCTATCTATTTCTGATAAGCAGTTACTTATATAACATATTTATTTAATTAAACTCTGTATCGATGAGTGACTATTGGACAAAACTGAAGTAAGCTTATCTCCTTGTCTTTTCCCATGGTCAGAAACCTTCTATGTGGTAGCATCCGATCTGTGGAATAATTTCCATTTCTATGACAGACCAGGCCTCAACAATAAGGGCCCCAAAATATATTTCTTTTACATTTTTTTATGTATACAGCTTTTATCCCTCAACCAAGCAGCCGTATGCCCAGTCAGCCACCCTCAAGATGTTATATAGAGATGTTCGGTTTGAGAAATCCTGAAGTGCAAAGGCAAGAACTGAAAGGACACATCAACAGAAGACCAGAATTCAGTTGCATTTATTTTGTTGCCTTATTAAGCAAAAAAAAGGTGAACAGATCAGGAGGTTGTTTAAACTAGTGAGAGGCTTCTGAAATTCAGACCCCCTTCTGTGCAAATAAATTCAATGGTTTCCAAACCAGTTTCATTGGGAAACTTGAACTGATGGCCTCCAGGCAATGTAATATTCACTTCTTTTTTGTCGTTTGTGAAGACCACCTGAAAAAAAACCCACAATGGAGTGAAATATAGAGTTCAACAGAAGATACAGCATCCATTTAATTAGCCTAATAAGAAGTTGGATAGCAGTTGGGTAGGTGAAATAATTGCCAAAGAAGATCTAACTAATGATTGGTAATTTCATAAAGCTTTTGAGCCTTTAATTATGTGATGGATAAATGTTCGATAATACAAGGTTGGGGAATATAGAACAGAAACCAGTTCCCAGTAGTTTCACCCAATATAGCCAGTGATCAAGAATGCTGGAAAGTGCACAAGTCCTTAATTTCCTCTTTATTATCTACAACAGACTTACATAATTTGACAGCTTCATTTATGAAAGACTTCCCATCATTCTTAAAAAAAGTATTGCCATTAGAAAGAGCTAGGAACTCCCAATGACAAGTTGAACAAGTAAGGAGATCAACCACTCCAAGAGCTACCCATCACAAAACCCTTAAGAGCATCAGTTGGGACTATCAGAGGAGTGATTAAAAGGACTAATAGAGGAGTATTAGAAGTACTAGATGAATAATGTCTAAATTATTCTCTAGGTGTATTGGAATAGAATGCTGATAAACCACTGGCTGGGAGAATGGGCGTCAGGGGTGAAATTCAACCATCTCACACCACCTCCGGAGAGGTGGTAGGGATGATTTGAATAGCTTTGGAGAGGTGGTAGGGACGATTTGAATCGATTGGCCCCGCCCATGCACGCCTGCCTTCTTCCTTTTAGAGACTGAGTCCCACCAAGCCATGCCCACCAAGCCATGCCCACAGAGCCGGTAGAGAAAAACTTTGAATTTCACCCCTGATTTTTGACATTATCAAACATGTGCAGAGTAAATGTTGGGGAAAGCATGCACACACACACATTTTGCCTCTTCTTGTGCCCTTTTAAGACTCACCTCAACAGTTTCACCCTCCTGGAAAGGGAAGTTGGTCTCCCTGAGTTCTTTCCCCCATTGCCCTTTGTTCCTGGAATTGCACACGATGGTTCTTACGTCTCCATGAGCGTTAAAACGTGCATTGAAGTGTAGTGCAAGATTATCTTGATCTTTGCCAAGATTTATTACAAAACTGTGAAGGATGGGGAAAATATATGGTAAGATCCTTGTGCAGGAATAATAACAGAAATAGACTGATTAGTGGCATTTATATTCCTCTCTTCCAAAATCACTGAAACCAAACTATTTCTAGGGCAATTTACTAGAGCGTAAAGCAAATTACTCCCAGCAGTATCTAATACACTATCCTGCATTTAAACTAAGAATTTATTAGCTTGGGTTAGCAAGCAGCATTCTAATGGGATGTGAAAAATAGTGGCAATATGTACATGAAATATTTGCCTGGCATCCTTATTTATTCATACTTTATTAACCCAATTTTTGGGCTTGACAAAACACTAAAGTATAAAATAAACTGGCAGACCGAGTTCATACAATGAAGTAGGCTGAAGCGTGCTTGGCTAGTGTTGGAAGAAATATCCATCTGGGTTCAGTTCCAAGTGGGGAGAAAGACACTGGGACATGGAGGCTGTTTGGAAACATGGTGTAATGGTGGACAGGACCACATGATTTGAGGCCCTGGGCAATTGAGCACATGGGTGTATGTGTGAGAGAGATTTATCCCTCTCTTGGGCTTTGAACTTGCTTCCTGTTCCTATGAAAGAAATGTATTCTGATTGGTTGTCAGTCTCCCATGTGGCCATATAGGGGTAACTTTGTAGGTTGTCTTTAGTCCCAGGCTTGGTTGAATCTTGCTGGGTGATGAAGAGGGTGTTGGGCAATTCCTATTATGGCTTAATGGCTTTGTCCATTAATGGTTTTAATTAATGGCTTTTTAATGGTTTGGATCTTGAGTGAGGGCTAATCCTATCATGTCCTGAGGGTGAAAGTCTTTTGTTTTGTAGATAAGCTGGCCCAGCCTTTTGTCTTGTAAATAGGTTGGCACCAAAATATCTGCTGTGGGTGGCAGGAAACTGAGGCTCTGAGTTTATGTCTTTCAAAACATGTTTCGCCAGGGAAAATATAATATTCTGCTTTTTTAATATTTCCTAGAATATTTCATTTTTCTAGGAGAGGGATGGATGCTAATTTTCTACACTAGTTTGCAGTATGCTCCACAAATGTAGCCATTGAGAATTATTGTGGTAGCTTCCCCCTTCCCCTTTTCACATTGTAATCTGAAGCAAGTTCAGTCCTAAACAGGTATTCTCTCACACTCTCACTTCCCACTGCACACTTTTCTACTCTGAAAAAGAGCAATAAATGAAGATAAGAATAAGCATGCATGAGGCAGGATGGGGGATCATCAATGGGAATGGAAAATTTCATGCTGGTAATTTCACACCAACTTCAGGGTGGGTGGGAGCTCTGCAACATGGTAATGGGGAAAAGGCATCCACCGCCAATTCCAAGCTTCTCCCATCCCAATTTGGTAGCTGCCTCGCCTTGCCCCTAAGGCAAGCTGAAGCAGTCACATAGTATTAGCAATGTTCTTGCTCAAGCATCTTTCCCAAAGAAGATCAGTTCTCTTGGCTTTAATTAGTATCACCTGTCTCTTCCAGGGATCTTCCCTGCCTTTGGGGTGCAAGTGGGAGATGTCTGAACCAAATAATGGGGATTACCAGTAAGGGAAGAGTTGGGGCATGTAGATCCTCAGAATATCTGTCTCAGTGACAAAATACAGACTCCCTCAAGAGTCCCTACGAATGCCTAATACACTCCCCCACCAACACCATTGGTGCTTGCTAGAAAGTGTTACAACTCCCTTTAACTAGGAACAATGGGAGCTTAAAAGCAGCACATTTGGAAGTCACCTGCTTGGGTAAGTCCATTGTATAGACAGAATAGCATCATTTTCATAATATCATCCAACTTTTCTCTTTCAAATTGTACCTTTGTGCCATGTGAATTGCTTTTTTCTTAAATGGCCTTCAATGACTACATTTTACTCCTATAATTGGTACGTCTTCAATATATTTTAAGGAGGAATGCTCCTGACTATATGCTTTTTGGCAAGATGCTCCACTGTTTATCATTTGGAGTGATTTCTAAAATATTTTCCTGCTCAGACACATGTCCTCCTCTACAGACCCAACACCCACTTTTGCTTTCATGCCAAGCCAAATAATAAGCACTGATTATAGCACTAAATGGTGCTGATCATGCAGTTTTTTTCCCAAGAAAAAGTCTCCAGTCCCTTTCTTGATATTGGTGAAAACTGGAAGAACACGCATACAGTTTTAAAACTTTTTAGACTCATATGTGAGAGCTGTTGGTGAGGTGGCTAAGGCATCAGGCTAGAAACTGGAAGGTTGTGAGTTCTAGTTCCATCAAGGTCATTTTTCTCAACTTTATGAGAAAAGTCTTTATGCATCCCCCACGATTCCTAGTCTGAATATCATTTGAATGTGCTGGCTTGAGCTGTTGAGCTGTGATCCAACACATTTGGAGGACACTTGGTTGATGAGTCAACAAGTGGGCAAACTTGTATCTTTAAAAATGGATAGTCAAATTGGAAACCACAGTCAGAAGAATGTATGTACAGTTTTCAAATTATCATGCTCATGGTCTTTCTAGAAGATCACCAAATTTAGGTTACTGTGTACAGTGAATAGGGGAGGGGACACATTCCAAAAGGAGACAGAAGGAAGACAAAAAATGGGGCTGCTTCCCAACAGCTGGTTTTATTTAGTTTCTTGGCAGGAGAAGCAGAGAGCAGCGGGGACGTGTTCAGATATGAGTCATTGGAAAATGTTACAGTGGCATTAACCCTTTTCTAGCAAATTGTCCATCGAGCTTCTCAATCATCCAGGACATGGTTGTCCCACTGATGCTTTTTCCCAAAAGATGTTTTGCCTTTTGGGGGAAAAACAACTTTGGGATCTTTTAGATTAGAGTTAGAGGAGGGAAGAAGCAACAGGATTCTTCTGTTTTGTTAGTGAGGACTACTAAGTTCTTCCTCCTACTCACATAGGCCCAGACTATATTGTACTGTATATCACTGGAGAATATATCAGTGTAGAGAGTCAGGGAGATGATCTTGATAGAAATATGCAAGAATCATTATATAAACAAAGAGGGCTGAAACACTACTTAAGTCTCGGAAAGCAAGGTAGTATCCAGAGGTAACTCAGGCAATCTCATCCCTGATTCACCGGGATACAAGAAGGAAGGAAGTAAAGCACATCAGGTGTTCAAGATTTCAGTATTATATCCTATCTCAATAAAATACAGTTCTAATTTAATGTGGACTTGATTTTCTAGTCTGGCCTTCTAATGGGATTGGCAATCAGACAGATACAAAGAAATTTCTTTATGACACTTAACAATAGTTCCCAGGCATTTTGGAGGAAACCATTATGATTAATGTTAACAATCTGGCATCTTCCAGATATGTTAGATATCAACTCTTACTGTATATCTGGTCATCACCTGGTGGGGGAAGCTTCTATGAATCAATATAAGGTTCCACTATACACGATTCTAAATATGTTCTAAATTATTGTATTAGTGATGCCAACTTACCCTTCACATCCTGATTGAATATCACCTTTCACTGCTACCTTCTGGCCAGGTTGAATCCTCAGGCTACTACAAACAATTCCCTAGAAAAGGAATTCCAAAAGCATTTAGTGAGTTGCTCCTGTAGCCCACCTTTGTAGGAAACCCCCCCCCCCATAAATACACCTATTATGAACAACTGCTGTTGGGTTATTTGAAGCCAACAACTTGCTGCATTGATAAAACATATTACTGTACCAAGTGGCAGGGAAATATGGCCATGTAGTATTTGGGTCCTTTCACTTCAAAACCAATGAATATTCAAATTAATATCATAAAAAGTGAACAATCAAAACCTTTTAAAGTCTAATTATTTTATCACAGGAAAGGATTGGCAAGAAAGATTCTATCCTTTCCTAAACTAAAGTTGAAGTTGCTACCATGTTCTATTATTGGGATTATTATTATTTTTTTAAAATCAAATGTACAAATTAAAAAATACAGGTATATTTTACCCAGTGTTACCAGTTCAATGAATCATTCTAGAAATGATTGCAATATTATCACCTCAGCCAACAACAATGGAATCAAACCTGTAATATCTCTAGAGATTAACTGGGTTGAGAACAGGTGTTCTAAGCAAATAAAACTGGTACAAAGTTAATTGAACTAGCAGAAATAATAAAGTATATTCCTGAATTGCCCCTTGATATCTGTTTTGTTCCCAGATTAGGATTCTGTCACATAGCAAAGTGGTCCACTAACCAAGCACAAATTTATATTGGATACTTTTCTGCTAATCCAATTAACGTTGGCCAGAAAAACAATAGGAATGATACTTCTGCATAAATCAGAAGGGATAGCCTAACTGGTTATTTCTCACAACATTGTATATTATTAGATGGGAGATTTACAATCTGCACTGTGTTTACAGAAAAATCCAGGAAGTTAGTTATTCCGTTTTAGTACGGCACATTAAAATGTTATCTTTTAAGTAGGCAGCTCTGCTGAGAATGAAAATGATAATCATACAATTAGATTATTTGTTGCTATTGACAAAGCAAAATGTTTTGTGTTAAACATAAAAGTGGCCACAAGTTTGACCAAAATGCTCCAGCATTTGTCACTGTGTGGTTCTAGGCTGCTGCATGAAGGCTACCATGAAACAACAGAAAGAGCCTCATCTGACATTTTTGTCCTTGTCTCTCTGGGCTGGCATTCTTTGGCCCTCAGACTGCAGGCTCATCTTGCTTTTTTCTGTCCTGCCAAACCTAACAGAGCTGAGAGGAGAGAGTCAAGCACCGGGCTGAGTCATGAGGATGCCAGGCTACCTTTTATCTTGCTACATGCTGAATTTCACTATTGGAAAGGCTGGGGGAGAGTAGCAGAGAAAGGCTTCAAACCCATAGCCACCTTCTGCAAGGGAGGGGCAACTCCTGCCCGTTTGACTGTCTATGAGAGAGAGGGGGAAAGGGGTGTTCTGACATCACCATCTGATAGTTAACTTCTCTACACTCATTCATAACTGGAAGCTTGTGGAAAATCTCAGAAGTAAAAGATGGCGACATGAAAGTTTCCAGTCACTTCCTTTATGGAAAGAAGGCTGAGTTCGACTCTTATACTATTGATGCTGAAAGCCTGATGTGATTTTCTTCAGGAAAACCATTTTCAATCCCCATCTGCTATTCAGACAAATGGTTACAAAAGGCTTTGGGGTATGTTTAAGAGATTAAAATTGGCAAAGTATGTTTATAAAGAGGCAAAAGAAATCTTAGTGTTTCTGATGCCTACAATTTTCTTTTTTTTAATAAAGCAGCCAAAACAGAACTCAAACAAGCAATATTCTTTCCCGCCACTGAACTAAAACAAAATGGAAAAAGATTCATTTGTTTAAAAAAATTTCTGTTGTAAAAGTTAAAACTTTTAAACCATAAAAGACAGAAAATGATAGATAATGTGAGGAAAGGCCTAATAGGGCAACGCCCCAGCGAGTCTGTGCCAGCCTGAGCCACACCAAATTGCCCCAAGACTTTGAACATTCCTGTTATTTATTCCCCCCGACAGATGTTTTCAGTTCCTTCAAATCTCTGGATTTAAAATCATGCTAGACTTATATTATAATAATGAGATTACAGAGTCTGCAAAACTGGGGCTTCCATCAGCAGTTTTTCCAGAAATTTTCTGCAGTTACTGCAATATTGGGAGAGAGCAAACTGGACGAGAATAGGGAGAAAAAAAATGTTAAGCTGAAGCAAATGTAAGCCAAACTTCTCTTCCCAGATATACTTCCACAAACTTCTCCCAAACAAATGAGAAAATTACAATAACCTCATAGATATTTGATACTTCAGAAACCCTGTGCTAGATAGAAGCCTGTTAAGAGATAACATTCTAGTTAACATTTTTAGCTAATTTCATCTTTCACTCTGGTACTACTACGATGGAAAAATTTAGGAAAAACGAATCAGCCAGCTCAAAATCAAGGTCCCTTCTCCAGGAAGATCAGGGTAGATTGGGGTATCTTGCCTCTGTTTGCAACAGCAGGGAGGCAAGACACTCTCATCTAATTTGAGTGCCTGGTTTCAACAATAGCCAGCATCCTTAAGCATCATACATCACTGCCCCATAAACTTACAGGCATGGCTCTGTTCTTTGTTCCTGCAGCTCACAGAAGAAGATTCTGCACAGAGATGAAGGGAACTATGATGCCACTCCCTTGCTTTTAAATACTCTGCAACTGAGGAATTACAGATGCCAGCAACCAATAGAAAAGCAGCAGTGAATGATGGCTGGAAGGATTATCAAGGCAGTTGTTTGTGGGGGATGTGGCAATGTGGCATAGTTTTTTCATTATGCATTGAGGCCAATGGAAAATACTTTCACAATGAGAGGGTTTTATTGTCCAAGATCTCTCCCCTCCCCAATTTAAATTGACTAGTTGGCAGGGACTTCTAGGCCTCTTTATTGTAAAAGCCTACAGAGATCAGAGCCAATTTATTTTAAAAATAAGAAGTGGGAGAAGCTTAAACCAGAATTGCTGAATTAATCTATTGTTAAGGCATGACTCTTATATCTAACTGAAGATATCTAATTCGTGTCCAACAAACAGTGATGGCCACACATTCATTATTAGATTGTTTTGCTGTCTGACTTTCTTCCAAACAGAGATTTTATCCTAACATTTTACTCTTACCTGTCATATCTCCAAGGTGAGACAGAAATATAGTTGATTTTGATTTCAGGAAAGATTGCGATATGTTTTCCTTAACCAGAATGATTCTATTTTAGACTATTTTATGGATTATTTTCTGGGTCCTTCAGGTCATTCTTCCCATGAAAGGAGAACATAACCATCAACAGTTAATGTGACTAAGCTGAAATCTTATGATCGGTGGGAGGGCTTACCAGGGATCATAAGATATTCTGTAATTTCCCTCTGAGGCTGGAGGGAGAATGGGGAATTTGGTATTGAAAAATCCTTCTGCAGAATTTCAGAACCACATCTTTGTCACACCAGAAAATCTAACACTGGGAAAGGATCAAAAGGAGGTTCACAGAATGAGGCTGTAAAACTGCAACATGCTAGTTGAAAAGTCTGAAAGTTACAAATTCATTATTTTTGAAAAACATCAGATTAGAGTTAAAACATCAGACTAGAATGAAGTAGATTAGGGTATCTACTTAACAGTACTTAATACATACTCCTTTATTTAGATCTCTAGTTTTCTTTCTCCATGACATTAGTTGCCAGCACGTTATAACTTTGCTCTCATCTTTGCAAGCTGTAAGGATGTTCTAGGTATCACCATGACAAAATGAGCATTGAAACTTTTCATCAACGCTTAACAGCAGTAGCTCTTAGACTGATATATCTTTTCACAGTGCTTTACAGCCCTCTCTAAGCAGTTTACAGAGTCAGCATATTGCCTCCAACAATCTGGGTCCTCATTTTATCCACCTTGGAAGGATGGAAGGCTGAGTCAACCTTGACCCTGGTGAGATTGCAGTCAGCAGGCAGTCAGCAGGCAGTCAGCAGAACTAGCCTGCAGTACTGCACTCTAACCACTGTGCCACCATGGCTAATGGTTTATGAAAGCCAGAGGGAGAGGAAGCCATGAATGGATGTTCACATTGAAAGAGGTACAATATAAAATACAGCAAAAGGGAAAAAACAGAGGCTATATTATGTAGCATAATAAACGAACTGAAAACAACCAGTAAACCCCACACTCACTCGCACTGATGCTGTAACATAATTGGCTAATAAAAAGTCTGCGAGCAAATAACCAATCTAAGAGAGCAAGAAGCTCTCCATAGTTCAATCCTGAGCTACAGATATTCTCTTCTATTCAAACAAGCCATATTACCCAGCAGCGAGTAGAATCATTGTGTTGGCTTTGTCACTTGGATAGGTCATCCATCCTGGTTTCTACAACTTTTTTTAAATTAATTGTTCCACTGTAAAGCCACCTGATAAGAGCTCAGGTTTGGTCCAATGCTGCCAAAAGACAAGGTGGGAAGCTCATTAAATTGAGATGCTTTGAATTGTTTAGGCAAGTGGCCAACTTTCAGACTGAATCTATCTATTCCCTTAGGTGGCTCTGTCCTGGTGATAATCCAACTGGTTTAAGATGGAGTTAAAAGAAGAATCTAGTACAGAGGCAAAGACTTCTCAGCAATTTCTGCAGAACTTGAGAATGACCAGGTTTTGGTGTATCATGACAATTGTGAATCATGGCATGAAAAAAGACTTTTTTTAAGTGGAGGATAGTGGGTGGGGTGAATAAATTATCTGAAGAATTAAATCTGCAGAGTAAAGAAAAAGAAAGCCAGAGGCAAAACGTCTATTTCTGTGGTTTGTGGTTTTGCTTATATTTTCATCTCAAGGCAGCTGAAGTCCTTCCAAGCGTTTCAGAACAAACAGTTCTCCTTTGCTCTACTATACTAGCTTATGCTTGCTTATGGAAATAGTATTAATGGATCCCATAGTAGCATTCTCATGGAACTCCAGAATTTAATGCATTGATGATATAATATGTGCAAAGATATAAGAGACAGTTGCAGAGGGTGAATGCTGGATCTAGAAAGAATGAGGATATCTTCTCTTCCAAGCATTTTTCAGCAACAAAAACACCTCTCCATTTCCAGGGTATTAGTCCTGATCTAGCTTTAAAAATATAATGTATGATAAAGGGGTAGATAGCTGCTGGCTTTTGTTTTCTATACTTTAGAGCTAGGTTAGCTAGTTTTCTGTAAACCTGCGGCATCCTTAGTGCTCTCTAAGCTTGGTTGTTTCCTTGCAGATGTTTAATTACCCCAGTAGTAATTACCTCATGTTCAGAGCAGCATTAGCATGCTTTTCTGTAGTCCTTTAAACTCACCAGACATGATTTTAATGTTCTTCCCATTTTCCCTTCTCCCCTCTGGTGCAAGAAGGAAGTTAATTTTTCAATAAGCTTGTTAACTTTTTTGTTTCTTTTTAAGCAATCCTAATTCCTATCTCTCAGACTTGAAAATGGAGGCTGGATTCCCTCTAGTAACGCCACCATCAATCAACAGAGTTCTCCAGGCAAAAACTATGCCTGCCCATGAATTCAGTGAGGGAAAGTGAACGATTCCTGATCTAACAAATTTCTCTCTCCTATACACCATTTATAGTGGTAGATGATAGAAATATTTTGGCGGGAACAGTAGGTCATTGCCAAGCAGGAGCAGTAATTTTGTGTTATATCCCTTATTTGTTCTGGAATACCCACAGGAGCATCTATGCGGGTTTTTTTCAATTCTAGAAGATTCAAAACAAGACAGTTTGGAATGTTCCAATTATAGTTAACGGGTATGTATGGCAAAACGTTTGTGAAGAATACAAACCTCTGTTGAAAATTTGTATATAATGCCTGCTGTCACAGTCTAACTTGGGATTCTGGGAGCTGCAGACCTAAGATATATGGAAGAACCAGGCTGGAAACTCCAATTAGTTTAAAATGAGAGGACTCAAAAAATATCTTGCCAAAGAACTAGAATTATGAAATATTAAATCAATTAGCCCAGTCAATGGAAAGACAGGGAGACCAGGTAAGGTAAAAACTTGGGATTTAAGCCAGAATGAGCTAGGGATGCAGAGATTCCAAGCTTGCAGGATATAATTCCATTTTTTTCTTTAATCACAAAAATCAGATACAAAATAGTGGCTTGAGAGAATGCAAAGAAATCTTGACCTTACAGTTGAGGAATGACTGAACACACATTCAAATTAGAATGTATTCCCATACCAGAACTCATTTACAGTTCAGGCACTTGTAAAAAGCACTCCTGTTTTTCATTCAAAGCTTTCTTCCATCTTGACACTATAATTTAGGAATGGAGAGAAAGGGGTTTTGGTTTTGTTAAACAACTGGGAAACAGAAAGTCAGATCGCTACAGCAAAGCGCTGATTTGTTGGTTGGTAATCTCAAATTAAATTCTCCCCAGCCACAGTCTGGACTATGAACTTGTATATATAACTGTTTGGAACCAGAGACACACTTAGAGTTGCATATACATCTTTGCTATAAACTATTCTTGTCCTTAGCTCCACTAAGGCTGGCTTTAACAGGCAAGAAATGGTGGCGTCCATCTGGTTAGAAACAGGGAGAAACCAAGCAAAAACTAAAATAGATTAAAACTTGCTCCTTGGAACAAATAGTAATTAGTTCCATTCCACAAAGAATGACATTTTGCCTATAGTAGCGTATTCAATTAACGAAGGCAGGGGGGGGGGGGGGGGGGGGGGGGGGGGGGGGGGGGGGGGGGGGGGTATCAGATTGCAAATGTACTAGAATCTGGTGCAGTTTCTTCCTGAGGGAGGGGGCGAAAAAAAGAAAAGGCTTTCGTTTCCTTATCAGCAGCATGTTTAACATAAATACTCACTTTGGGGGGGGGGGGTTTTTTTTTTTTTTTTTTTTTTTTTTTTTTTTTTTTTGTTTTTTTTTGTTTTTTGGGTTCCCCCTGGATGATTCATCTTTATAAATTGGTTCTAAAGCATCTGGCAATATCAGGCTCTTTTCTGAAAAAGGAATATATTAGCAAGTCTATAATGTTAATAAAGTTTAATGCCATTCACTCTATAGTCCATGATCACCTTCCAAATATTTTCTAATTAAAAATGCATAACAATGAGATATTAAACCAGGGGTAGGATTCTACTAGTTTACACCTATTCACTAGAACCGGTTGTTAATATTCTAAGCAGTTCGGAGAACCGGTTGTTAGAAGAAATTACTGGCCTAATCCTGTAAGCAAGGCAGGAAGGAAACATTCTGGTGTTGCTTGCAGAAACTGCCTCTCCGTTATTACATTCTTGGCAGGATTAGACTTCCTGTCTCAGGAACATCTCTGGAGGTTCCCCCCCCCCACTTTGCTGGTACTTTGCTTGTGTGGAGTGACCATTGAAAAAAGTGACTTATGACTGTTTTTCACACTTACGACTGTTGCAGCATCCCCACAGGCCACGCGAGATGTGTGCCTCGATGTGAGTGATGTTGAGTTGGCCATGTTAGGGATAACATTGTTTACCCTAACTGGTTTGGGTAAAAATAATAAATATGGTATCATGGTTTGTTTAGTTAAAGTGTATGTGACTTTAAGCTAAAGGAATGTAATTAAGGGTGCAGCTGTAAAAGTACTATATAAGCAGCAAGGCACTCTCTGGCTCTTACTGGCTGGCTTATTGAAGACTGCATTCTTGCTGGATTGGGGAGGAGAAGAAGTGTTGGATTACTTTGAAGATATTTCTCAACGGAGAGAAGATAAGTTTTGGACAGATTTATTATATGTGTACTGACACTGGCTATTCGACACGGACTTTGCAATTAGAGTATCCTCAACAAGACTTGACTGAATTTGGTATATGACTAATGGACTGTTTATAATGACTATGCTATAATTCTTAAATGGAATAAATTATAATTTTGATAGCACAAGCGTATCTGTATTTTTACTGCGTGTTAACGAGAAGGCTTATCTCACACATTTACCTGTCTTCCTATCTGATTTCGCTGCACGTTCTGTTTAGTTTGTTTTCCTTAACACCCGTTGGGGAATCCAGGCTTAACACTGGTTATGGGCCCAGAGAGACTGCAAAGTCAGTTTAACTAGGATAAAAACAGGTTTATGTAAAAAGTGAGATTTTGTGTTGTTACACGTTACAGTAAACAGACAGCTGTGTTTTATCAATTATAGTTTTATATCCATATAGTGAAACATGACACAAGTCAGTCTACAAAGTTTGTCCCTTATATCCAAGCTGGATGGAACAAACTATGTTTCATGGTCTATGAAATGTAGTCTACTTCTACGAAGAGAAGGTCTGTGGAACATAATTGAAAATCCACCAAACGTAGAAGAATGGGATCCTGAAGATGAGGAAGATAGTAAAAAGATAGAAGAATTTAAACAGAAAAATGAACAAGCACTTTGCATCATAGGACTAACATTAACTGATCAGCAACTTGTTCATATACGTGGAGAGCAAACAGCTGTTGCGTGTTGGCAAAAACTGAAGAGGATTTATGTCCGAGATAACGTTGGTGCTCACATAAATCTAACACGGAAGCTTTTCCGGACGTATCTCCAAAAGAATGGTGATATGCTGAGTCATTTGAATACTATGAAAAGCATTTTTCAAGAACTTCATGAGAAGGAGTTAATTTTCTCTGAGCTACACCAGGTCTACATAATTCTATCTTCATTAGACGAAAGTTTTGATGACTACGTAACTTCCCTTGAAATATTGCCTAAAGAAAGTCTAACTTTAACTGATATCACTGGCAGATTGATTGAAGAGGCCAGAAGAAGACTTGAAAGAGATCAGTTAAGGAGGGAGCAACCTCAAAAGGAAAATAATGAATCTCCTACTGCATACACAATTAAAAAGTGTTTTAATTGTGGAGGGAGAGGACATTTTGCAAGATTTTGTAAGAAACCAAAACGCCAGAATGCAAGCCGGAATGCTGTAAGCCATCAAAGAAGAAATAAGAATTATGAGTTAGCAATGTATAGTAATGGAGTTGTAATAAAATAATTTATGGGTGGTTGACAGTGGTGCGTCCCACTGTATTACAAATGATAACAAAAAATTTGTAAAAATGTCCATGAGTTCACAGCATATCTCATTGGCAAACGGATGGAAATTGAAGGCAAAAGGTGAAGGTATTGCTCATTGTTCTAGTATAAAGGAGAACATAAAAATGTTATATGTACCTCAACTTAAATTTAATTTGCTTTCTGTTAGAATGTTGGTTAGATTAGGATACATAATTACCTTTAGGGGAGATACTTGTTTAATTGAAAAGGAAGGTAAGAAAATTACTGCATCTTTAAGAGGTGACTTATATGTGTTAAATGATAATGGTTTAAAGGTGGCTAACACAGTTTATGAAAATAAGAAACCTCATAATGAATGTATTCACTTGTTACACCGAAGGTTAGGTCATTTAAATTTTAAAATGATTAAGAGAACTGTTCAACTATCTAAAGGAATAAGTTTGAAACCTTGTAATAAGTATTTGCAATGTTCTGCTTGTAATCAAAACAAAAGCAAAGTTATACCGGCAAATAGAGTTGATGGATTTACTACCAAAGAGCCTTTAGAGGTAGTATTTGCCGATATAATAGGTCCTAAAAAGCCAAGTGTAGGTGGTGCTAGATACATATTAAGCATAATGGACCACTATTCTAGGTATGGTTTCTGTTTTCTAATGAAGAGTAAAACTGAAACGTACACAAATTTCTTTAATTGGTTGAAATTTGCAGAAACTAAAAAGAAATTAGTAACTCTTATAACAGATAATGGTACGGAATTTACAAATAATAAATTCCAGAGTAGACTTAGAATGGCAGGTATTCAACATAAAAAGTCTGCACCATATAGGCCTCAACATAATGCATTTATAGAGAGAAGAGGCCAAACACTGCAATCAATGGGAAGAACAATGTTATCTGATTCTGGATTACCTGACAATTTATGGGGAGAAACTATAATGTGTGGGAATCACATATTAAACAATGTTGTTAATTCAACAACAGGTGAATTACCATTCACACTGTGGCATGGTAGAAAACCTGATTTGAGTTATATTCACACATTTGGTGCACCAGCATGGGTGCATATCCCTACACAACTTAGGCACAAAGGACAACATAGAGCTAAAAGATTAATTTTTGTTGGATATCAAGCAAACCATAGATCTTATAGATTCTGGGAACCAGGTACATCTAGAGTATACTGCAGTGCTAGTGCACAATTCCTAGAACATATAGGATGGAATAGATTAGAGCAGGATTCAGATAATGATATTATTATAGAACCCTATAAGAGGCAGAAAGAAAAGACTAGTTATAAGAAAAGTCCAATTAAAGAAGAAGTCCATGAAGAGCAAATAGAACCAGATCAAGAAGAAATAATTGATCAAGAAGAGATAGATAGTCAAGAACAGGAAATAGAGGAAAGTCCACCTGTAAGTCCTGTTATACCTAGACGCACAACACGTATAACCAGACCACCTGATAGATATCAGGCAAGTATTGTTTGCCAAGTAAATAAAGTTCCTACTAGCATAGATGAACTTAAGATGTATCCTGCTAAGGATCAGGAGAATTGGCAAAAAGCAATGGAAAAAGAGTTAAATTCATTAAAGGAAATGAAGGTTTATGAAGAAACCAAATTACCTCCAGGAGAAAAATCCATTGGGTGCAAATGGATATTCAAAGTAAAGACTGGAAATAATGGGAAAGTAACTTATAAGGCTAGATTAGTAGCACAAGGATTTAATCAAAATACATTTGATTATGATGAGGTATTTGCACCAAATCTTAAGGCTACAACTTTAAGAGCAGCTTTAGTATGGGCAGCTAAGAATAAATATATAGTTAACCATTTAGACGTAGAAACTGCCTATCTACATGCACCATTGCAGCATACAATATATTTGAAAAAACCGATTGGTATAAATGATAATAAAGTAAATAGCAATGATTGTTGGAAACTCAAGAAGAGTTTATATGGATTAAAACAATCTGGCTATGAATGGAACCAATATATTGTGAAAGAATTAAACAATATAGGGTTTAAATCTGGTTTAGCAGATCCATGTATGTTTAAAAGAGAATATAATGGAACGGTGTCATTATTGTTATTATTTACAGATGATATTGCTTTGATTACTAAGACCAATAATGAAGCTACTGAGATTATTTCATTATTAGCCAAAAGGATAAAATTAAAGCATTTAGGTGAAATCAAAAAGTATCTAGGATTGACAATTAATAAAACCACAAAAGGATTTAAGATATCTCAAGAGGATAAAATTTGCCAATTAATTAAATTGTATAAAATGGAACTTTGTAAGCCTGCAAAGACTCCAATGAGTCAGGAAATTTGCAAAATGGATGCTCAAAGTCCCAAATTTGATAAGACCATATATCAATCTTTGATTGGTAGCTTATCATATATAAGCAATTGGTCAAGGCCAGATATAGCTTATAGTATTAATCAGCTGGCACGATTTAATAATGATCCACATCAATGTCATTGGCAAGCATTAAAGAGAATTTTAAGATATCTTAAAGGAACAATGCATCATGCATTGTATCTAGAGCCAAAAGGTGATTTGAATCTTAGTGCCTATGCAGATGCAAGTTTTGCAACTGACATAAATACTAGAAAATCAACATCTGGGATGGCTATATTATTTGGTAAGACTCTAATAGGGTGGAGGTCAATCAGACAACAGCATATTAGCTTGTCAACGATAGAAGCAGAATTTTCATGTCTGTCATTACTATGCACTGACTTAATTCTGTACAAACAGTTATTATTAGACATGGGTATAACTGTTAAAGATTCTATTATTGTGTACGAGGACAACCAGGCAGCTATACAATTAGCTACTAATATTGCTGTAAAGACTAGATCAAAGCATACTGATTTAAGATACGTAAATGTTAGAGAATCTGTAAAAAATGGTCTAATTAAACTTGAGTACTGCATGACGGAAGAAAATATTGCAGACCAGTTTACAAAAGCACAAGGTGTTGTAAAATTTAAAGAGAGTTGTGACAATTATGATTTAAAGGTGTAAATGGTTATATTATTGTAATATTATTATTATTACCCAAAAGGGGAGAATGTTAGGGATAACATTGTTTACCCTAACTGGTTTGGGTAAAAATAATAAATATGGTATCATGGTTTGTTTAGTTAAAGTGTATGTGACTTTAAGCTAAAGGAATGTAATTAAGGGTGCAGCTGTAAAAGTACTATATAAGCAGCAAGGCACTCTCTGGCTCTTACTGGCTGGCTTATTGAAAACTGCATTCTTGCTGGATCGGGGAGGAGAAGAAGTGTTGGATTACTTTGAAGATATTTCTCAACGAAGAGAAGATAAGTTTTGGACAGATTTATTATATGTGTACTGACACTGGCTATTCGACACGGACTTTGCAATTAGAGTATCCTCGACAAGACTTGACTGAATTTGGTATATGACTAATGGACTGTTTATAATGACTATGCTATAATTCTTAAATGGAATAAATTATAATTTTGATAGCACAAGCGTATCTGTATTTTTACTGTGTGTTAACGAGAAGGCTTATCTCACACATTTACCTGTCTTCCTATCTGACTTCGCTGCACGTTCTGTTTAGTTTGTTTTCCTTAACACCCGTTGGGGAATCCAGGCTTAACAGGCCACACCCAGCCAATAACATGACCACCAAGCCACGCCCACCACCTAAGCCATGCCCACAGAACCAGTTGTTAAAAAAATTGAATCCCACCCCTGTATTAAACTGATAATGAACTAGAAAATATGTGTCAGCTGCCTTCTTACACTTGTTTATGTGCTTCGCTACCATGTGGTGACAGCCTGCCATAAACTCTGGGGAGGGTGGAGGGGAGGGGGAATGATTGGAGGAAAGCGAAAGTATTTCTGGATCTCCCTGAGATGCTGCTTCAAGGTCACCTGGCTGGCAGAAGAAGACAACTGCATACCACTCTACTTTTGAAGTATCCTTTCTGAAAACATCTTGCTTGAACCTAATGGGTCATGAGGGATTAGTGATGGGAGGAAGTTAAGGAGGGATAAGTTGAAGCTAGGGATTTTGGTGTGCAATTCTCAGTTCTGGTTATGCATTACTGCATATACTTGATTTCTATTGAAAGATATAAAATTATACCTTTCTCTATAAATGGATCCAACCAAGGATCATTTCTATTGAGAGGTTTAAGTGCTGGCAGGTCTGACAATATGACATTTCTATTTTATTGATTTTTGCTCACATATTTTCACATTTTTAAAAATTAAACCACATATTCTCAACTGCACAGAACCTAGCTGCATTATTCCACTTCCCTCCACCCCCACCCACCAAAGTATAAAATGAGTCCAGCTGTGCCTTGAATAATCTCTGCTACCTGTGCAATCAGGCCTGACATAGACCATTCACATATGAAAATTATCACTAGATTTTGCAGTAGCCATGCATGTTGGCAAAGGCAGCATTATGAAAAATAATCCTGGGGAGTCCATTCTGTTTTCAAAAAAGCTGCACTATGGTTTCCTCAATGCCACCCAAGATCTGCTCTGGTGGAATATGACAAAATTGCCCAGTCAGGAGAATTTGCAGAGGGCTACATGAAGACTGGTGATGAAATCAAAACCCAAAATTCTCCTTTGCTTTTCCATCACTTTTCACCCCACCCCCCACCACAACTACCCATTGAAGGTTGCCAGAGAAGAATAAAAAATGACTTTTATTGGATATTGAATCGATCGCTTGCATAGTATAAGGCTTTTGAAATGAAGAGCATGGATCTTGGGAATTAAAATGAAGTCCACCTATGTACTTAGAGCTCAAGTTAATCCTTACTGCTCTGAATGTAAAAATATATATTGTAAAATTAAACTTCTACCAAAAGTGGTTCTCTCCCCATATGATAGCCCTACTCCCAGGAAAGGGGGGATATTGTAAGAAAGGGACTACATCAGCTAACTCCTCCCTATTATCTGATCTGCCAGTTTGTCTTCTGGCCCAATTCAAAGTGGTGATACCGTAACATTAGTCTCAACAGATGGCAATTCCTGACTAACTTTGTTTAAACTAAGAGGTTGAGCAGGTTGTATTAATAGCCTAGTTATTAACTGAATTGTGACTTATGGCCGTAAGTCAAGAACTATCTATATTATGACTTCTTTGGCACTATGTAAACGTTTCTTATTTTTTCCCCTAGATGTTCAAAAACATCAATGTTCATAAAAGTGTATTTTTAGTTTTAAAAAAAGCCATCAGAGCTATGGTAGCAGGAAGTTACACCTCTCCTAGAAATAAAAAGGGGAGAAAAATAGATTAGATGGCCAATGCTCCTGAGCATTTTGAAATTGAAGCCCCAACATATATGAAAGGCACCAGACTGGGGAAGTGATTCATCAAAAAAATAAGTACAGTTTGAACAATAAGTTAATATATGACAGTGTGAGGTCATTCTGGAATTGTGCTAAGGAAATTCTATTGCCTAATAACTCAGAAAGAGCAGGAAGTTGAACAGATTTTAAAACAATGAATCAAAAAGACCAATTTGTTGCACTCACTAGATGAAAAAGGTTCAATAGGAAAATGCCTTCCTAGCTACGTCCAGGAGAATCCACCATCAAATATTCATGCTGATAGATAAAGGATACTACTTCTGTCTTTAGCAGAGAAAAATTCTCAGAGTAATAGGCTAAGATATGCTTTTTATTGCTACGCAATGACTAATGTCTAACTTAACATGGAAGGCCCCACCTTCTCCCAAGTTGATGTGTTTGTAGGCTTGCCTACGGTTTGGCAAATCCACACAGACTCTAGATTCTCAAGTTGGAACATTTCTTACTCAGAATGATGATATCAAGCTTCCACATTGGGCCTACCTTCCAATCGGTTTACATACGAGAGAAATACTAAGCATGTAAATACCTATCACCTTCTCTGCCATCTTTGTATCTTTACTATGAACCTTTGAGTTTGAGGAACTGTTGATGGATTTTGTTTATTCATCAACAATGGCCACCATGATGCCATGTCTGGTGCCAACTTCAATGATGAGGGACAGGAGATGCAACCTTTCCATCACTTGTTCCAATTTCTTATTCATGTATGATGTACTGAAACAGAGAAGCATTCTTCTAGTCTAGGTATCCCACCAAATTACTTTATACTGAGGGAGTTTATCAGTCTAACAAGTCAGAGACAGGACCTAGAGGTAACAGTATCTCCTTGCTGCTGTCCCTCAGAAACAGGAGTTCAGAAGAAACTATTCACTTTTATCAATATTCCTCACCATTGCTTGTGCTTCTGAGAATGATAATTGAGCAGTATCTGTAAGATCACAATGTACTCACCTCTGATGAAGCTACCATATAGCCACTCCATTACTGATATTCTAGCCTCCATAATTCCTCTAATTTAAAGGACAGCACTCTACTTTGTGGCAGTGAGTGAATTCCATAATTAAGCAGCAATATTTCTACAGCCAGTAGGGTCTAGCAATGGATTTAAATCAGTGGTGGGATTCAAAAATGTTTACTACCGGTTCTGTGGGTGTGGCTTGGTGGGCATGGCAGGGGAAGGTTACTGCAAAATCTCCAGTCAGAGGTGGGATTTGCCGGTTCTCCGAACTACTCAAAATTTCTGCTACTGGTTCTCTAGAACTGGTTAGAACCTGCTGAATACCACTTCTGATTTAAATGTGTTTTTGTATTTTCTTACAAGATCTTTACATTTTTGATTTAATTCAATGCAACAAAGTTTATCCAAGAATAAGGAAACATAATTCCCACTACTGAGATATTGCATTCTTTCAGTGTAACCCTGGAGCATGTTCTGATTGTGTTTGGAAATAATTTTCATTTAACTTGGAAAGAGACCCTTTCCTAGGAAAGAAGTAGGTGAAAAGAGATTAAGCATGCTTTTTTTGTAGTGAGAAGAAATTTAAAAATAAGGTTCTAGTTTGTTACTTGAATACTGTTTTGAATAAAAACGCATACATGGTCTAATAATCAAGCATTTTATATAGTTTACCAGGAGGCCTCTCTAAATAGCCTTCCGGAGAGGCAGCAGGCAAACCATTCCTAGCCCTCCATTCAGCAGTTCTTCCCCCTTTTGTGCCTCTTTAAAATACTCATTCTCTCTCATTTCAGAGTGCATTTCAACAGCGGAACCAATTACCCAGTGAAGTAATGGGCTTCCTGCCACTGGATCTGTTTCAGAGGCAGTTGGATGGCCCTTTGTCAGAGATTGTTTGTGATGGATTCTTGCAGTGGGAAAGCTCTCTTCCATCTGTGTTTCTCATTTTTGTGGTAAGGACAAATGATGGAAGAAACGGTGAGTAAACCACAGTGTTTCAAATAATCAGTTGAGCTCTCTGCATCCTCCAGTAATAAGAAGGAAGGAGTAACGGTGATTTCTCAAGAATAAAACAGTCTCTCCCGCTTCTGTTTAGAAATATCATAGGCAATGGTGGGATTCAATTTTTTTTACTACGTTTCTGTGGGCGAGGCTTCTTGGGCATGGTGTGGCTTGGTGGGCATGGCAGGGGAAAGATACTGCAAAATCTCCATTCCCACCTCACTCCAGGGGAAGGATACTGTAAAATATATAAAGCCTTAGTAAGACCACACCTAGAGTACTGCATTCAGTTTTGGTCACCACACTATAAAAAAGATGTTGAGAGTCTAGAAAAAGTACAGAGAAGAGCAACCAGAATTATTAGGGGACTAGAGACTAAAACATATGAAGAACGGTTACAGGAACTGGGCATGGCTAGTCTAGTGAAGAGAAGGACCAGGGGAGACATGATAGCAGTCTTCCAATATTTGAGAGGCTGCCACAGAGAAGAGGGGGTCAAGCTATTTTCTAAAGCACCCATAGGCCAGACAAGGAATAATGGCTGGAAATTGAACAAGGAGAGATTTAACCTGGAAATAAGGAGAAACTTTCTGACAGTGAGAACAATCAACCACTGGAACAGCTTGCCCTCGGAAGTTGTGGGAGCATCATCACTTGAGATTTTTAAGAAAGATTGGGCTGCCATTTGTCAGAAATGATGTAGGGTCTCCCGCTTGGGCAGTGGGTTGGACTAGATGATCTACAAGGTCCCTTGCAACTCTGATTATCTGTTATCTGTTAAATCTCCATTCCCTCCCCACTCCTAGGGGAAGGTTACTGCAAAATCCCATTCCCTCCCCATCCCACTAACTTGCTTTACAGCTTCGTTCTCCTGTGCAGGGCAACAAAAGAAGACCCAGCCAATCAGCTGGGACTCAGGAGGCAGAGAACAGATGGGGGCGGGGCCAGTCAGAGGTGGCATTTGCCAGTTCTCCGAACTACTCAAAATTTCCGCTACTGGTTCTCCAGTATTGGTCAGAATCTGTTGAATACCACCTCTGATCATAGGACTCAGTCTGGACACCCTAAACCTTTATCCTGCTCTATAATCTGTACTCACTAGACATATTTCCAGCTACATGAGTACTGCTAGCTATGTATGAGAAGTTCTTTTGCTTCTCATGATGTTTCTATGCTCTCTTTTGAGATAAATCTTAAGGTTGGGGTTGTGCATATCTATTTGGAAATAAAATTTTGTGAGTGCATCATTAATTCTGCAAGAACGTAAATAGGACATTTTGTGAAAAGGGCAGAATTGCTACAAAAAGTCATACATAGTTACTCAGAATATGTAGCAACAGTAAAAAAAAAAAATCAAAGCTTCTAAATATTAGGAAATAAACTGTGACTAATGTGTACACAAAATCCAAAACATTGTACTATATGCAGTTTTTGTTCCATTTTCAAAAGGACATCACAGAGGTAGAAAGTTATTGGAGGACGCCAATTGAATGACTTAATAACTTATTGAACAAGTTATTGAATAATTTATTCATGTCACAATGGATGGATATAAATAACAAGATCCCACAAAGAATTTGTAATGGGCAATGTTTTAAGTTGTTCCTAAATGATCTGGAGCAATAAAGTGCAGATGTATATACATTGAAGCCATTACTTTATTTAGGGTAGCAATTAAAATAAAAAGAGATACTAAGAACTTTGGAAGGATCTGCAGGGACGCGCATTAAATAGCAATTATGGTCCAATGGAAGCAAATGAAAATTGGTGCACATTGGGCCATAAAAAGAATCCAATTTCACATGCATAGAGGCTGGACTAGCACACTAGAAAGTTGAGTTAGCTAATAATAAAAATAATGATACAGAAAAAAAATCTACATACATTTCCTTCCTTCCTAAAATTAAATTACCATTATCATAAACAAATTTTCAAAATCTATAATGAATCACCCTTAGCTTTCTGCCCACAGCATGGTTGTTATGAAATGCAACTGCTTTTGAAACCAAGGGGACTTCTCATAACAGCTTGTGATTTTGACCCAAGAATCTGCTGATCAAAATAAATGAAGACTCCCACATGTTTAGCCACCTGATACAGCTCTTTGAATTCTGGCTTTGTTGTTTAGTTGAGAAGCATGTGAAATCCTGCCAATGGAAAAGAGCTTGGGGACTAACAGTCTTGCAGAGATGCATTCCAACTTACTGTAATTTTGTAAATTAAATCATAAATCAATTCAATCCGTGCTAATATGGTTTATATATACATGCTCACACACACACACACACACACAATGCATGCATGCAAATACAGCAGTGGTGGGATTCAATTTTTTAACAACTGGTTCTGTGGTGTGGCTTAGGAGATGGGCGTGGCTTGGTGGTCATGTGGCTGGGTGGGCGTGGCTTGGTGGTCATGTTATTGACTGGGTGGGCGTGGCCAACTCAATATCACTCACATCGAGGCACGCATCTCCTCACCTGGCCTCTCGTGACTGTGGGGATGCTGCAACAGTCGTAAGTGTGAAAAATGGTCATAAGTCACTTTTTTTCAGTGCCATTGTTACTTTGAATGGTCACTTCACACAAGCAAAGTACCAGCAAAGGAGAGGAAAAAAACTCCAGAGATGTTCCTGAGACAGGACGTCTAGTCCTGCCAAGAATGTAATAAGGGTTAACGAAGAGGCAGTTTCTGTAAGCAACACCAGAATGTTTCCTTCCTGCTTTCCTTACAGGATTAGGCCAGTAATTTCTTCTAACAACTGGTTCTCCGAACTGCTTAGAACAGTGGTCCCCAACCTTTTTTGTACCAGGGACCGGTTTCAAGCAGAAAATTTTTTCAAGGACCGGGGGGGGGGGAGAAGAGAAGGAGGCTTCGCTCTCTCGCTGCTCCACCATCCAAGGAAGAAACTGCTTCAAAGAAGCGGGGGGCTTTCCTGTCGCCGCAGCTATTCCGAGCGCCCGTTTCACCCCACTCCCACCCGCCCGCCGCACGCGCGCTTCAATCCACAGTGTCCCGTTCTGCCTGCCTGCCTGCCTGCCTTAGTTTCTGGTTGTTTGGGAGCAGCTTTGGCTGAGAATAATAACTATTCGCCTCTTTTACTCAGCCGAAGCTGTTCCGATTCAACCATTAACGAAGGCAGGCAGGCAGGCAGAACGGAGCACTGCGGGCGGGCGGGCGGACGGGGTGGGGGTGGGGGAGAAACGGGCGCTTCGGGGAAGCTGCGGCGACAGGAAAAGCCCCCGCTTCTTTGAAGCAGTTTCTTCCTGTGCTGGTGGAGGAGCGAGAGAGCGACAGAGAGCTGACCCAGAGAGAAGGACAGGCTTCGGTTGCTTCCTCCCTCCCCTTCTTTCATTTGTGTCCTTGATCCCCGATCCCAGCAGCATTCACCGAAGGTGAAGAAAGCTGCCATTTTTTTTAAAAAAAAATTCTTTGCGGCCCGGTAGAGAGTGCTCCACGGCCCGGTACCGGTCCGCGGCCCGGTGGTTGAGGACCCCTGGCTTAGAATGTTAACAACTGGTTCTAGCGAATAGGTGCGAACTGGTAGAATCCAACCCTGAAATACAGAGAAAAAGCAATCTGGAAGTGAAATTTTCCTGCTCTTTTACAGACTCAAGAGCAAAGGACTGGGTTTCTGAATTTGTTTCTTTTAACCTGCCTAACACGGAAGGTTGGGTCTGAAGATCCATTGTCTTCTCAGTTAAAAGAGTTAAATGTAGGCAGTCCACAACTTACAATCACAATTGAGCCCAAAATATCCATTGCTAAGCAAAACAATTGTTTAAGTGAATTACACACCATTTTACCAGTGCCATTGTAACTTCAAATGATTGCTGAACTTCAAATGATTGCTCACTGTTACTTTTTTGTAAGTCAAGGACTACCTGTAATGTGAATCACAAGTTTTTCTTCTACTCAAAGTTGACTACTCAAAGTTGAGCAGGATTTTAGAAGTGTGGCTGACAAGAAGTGTGAGAAGTGTGGGAAATATACTAGACAGATAGTAGGAAAAAGACACCTGTGTTTGAAAGCTTGTTTGGCAGCTCCTGCCAACAAGAAATTATTGTGGCCTGAATGTACCTATAATAAAATATAACCGTATTGCTAAAAATTGCATCACTGCTTGTCACCTGCATTATTTCAGTGGTGTCACTGGATGTCTGCCTTTTTAAAAAAAATGATAATGGTTTAATATTTAGTAGAACTCACTGTTACTTTTTTCCTCCCCTTCAATCATGTCTAACTCTCAAAGACTACCTGGGTAAGTCCCCACAGTTTTCTTGGCAAGGTTTTTCAGTACGACCTTTAACTGTTCACTTTTTCTCCGCCCTGGGAAGGAGGCAATAATAAACCACTTCTGAAAAACCTTGCCAAGAACACTGCGGAGACTTACCCAGGTAGTCTTTGAGAGTCAGACATGATTGAAGGGATAAAAAAAGTAACAGATAGTGGCTTCTACTGGCTTTGTGCCTAATGTGGGACTAGAATTCCTGGTTTCTAGCCTGATGGCTTAACCACTACACCAGACTGGCTTTCATCTGCTGCACTGCACCAAACCGGCTTTGGAAGCACTCCTGATTCCCTCTTCGTGGATATTCATCAAGCAGCATATTTTTCTCAAGCTTATGGTAGTGGCACACAACTGAAATTCCAAAAGGCACACACACAAGGCAAACCATACAGGACATTGGCTGAATTGTGTCTGTTACTCCTGTAAGTGGGCTACACTGAAAATAATCATTAGATGTAGCTTTTTGGCTTCCACATATATTCATCACTGTACACTAAAATTCAAAGTCATACAATGTAATCTATAATTACATTGAAATGATAGGATCCTGGAAAATAAATTCATGTTATTTACTATTCCACAATTAATTAGCAAAGCTACTATCCCCATCACTAACACCACTATTACTCAAGGATTACAGTATATGGAACTACTCAAAAAGCATGCCTTGATTATGGCTACACTGAAAATAATCATTAGATGTAGCTTTTTGGCTTCCACATGTATTCATCACTGTACAGTAAAATTCAGAGTCATACAATGTAATCTGTAAAGCACGATCTCCCATCTTCTTTCCTGATTACATAATTTGTTTCGTTCATGAGCGGCATCAATCTGACTGGTACATGTGCTCCACATTTGTCCAAGCTCGTGGAAAAAAAAAAGTAGCAAAGGAAAAGGTTCTCTATTATTTTTAAAGGGCAGCTCTCTTCTTGTATCCAAACAATTTGTATTGTTGGTCAGATTGAAAGCGTAATAAATACCAACATGTGCCTTGCTGATTGTTCTTTATCATGAGCTAGGCTTTTTTTATATCTATGTGCTCAATACTAATTATAATGCTTTCCATTGATTTTTTGGGTATAAGAACAGGATTATAAAGCCCATGGCTCCATTTTCTATAGTACAAACAAAAGGATGAGCTTCAGCTTTAGCACAGAAAGACAGATATGAATTAATACATACCAGAGCCCCACTGATTAGAATACAGCAATTGAAAATTGTTGTTTTTTAAAGAACAGGAAAGGAGTTACACTGTAACCCATTTTTGTTCAAAAATCCAAATGAATGCTATAAGCAGCACTTGATTTCAGGTAATAAATACTATCATCAGCATCTATTATTGCCTTCTCAACTGATGATATTTTCTAAAAGGAAACTTGACTTTGTAGTGACGGGAGACTTTAATTATGCTAGCATCTGTTGTATCCACTTTGGTAGTGTGCTTAAAGTGTAGGATTGGCTCCAGGAAGAACTGGGTTAGAGAGAGAATGATGTCTACCTCCTTGACCCTTTGTACCAAAGGCTAGATACAACCAAACAAGATCTTTTGGGAGACAAACTCCTTCAAGAATAATTTTGGCCAGAAATTCCTGACTTGTTTCCTAACCACTTTCTTTTTCAGAGGGTGGAGGGAGATATAAAAGGATTAAATATTCTTAACTTAGATGTGTGATCCTAGAAAAATATGCATTTGAGACCTCAGGAAAAGGTGTGGCTTTTTTAAGGAGGCACTAGCAAGTGCAGTGAGCATGCCTTCGGACTCTCAGAAAAGTACCTTTTCTGCTTCTTTGAATAATTGCATTCCCTGAATGAGCCAGACCTTCAGGCCAGTTTAATTCCATTTCTTGGGTACTGAAGAAATTAGTTGATTATATGACTGAATCCTTGTTATATTTTAAACATATTTGGGAAACTGATGAAACACCAAATGACTGAAGGATAACAAATCTTTATCCTATCTTCAAAAAGTAGAAAAAGAAGAATCCATCAAACTACAGACCAGTCAGTCTGACATCAGTAGCTGGGCTAGAACATATCACAGAGATCACTTTGTAAGCACCTTCAAAAACGATGTAGTAATTACATGAAATCAGCATAGATTTGTCAAGTCAGGATAAACTTATCTGATTTTTTAAATCTGACAACTTCCTTAATAAAGTGTGGGAATACTGTAGGCATATCAGAACTTGACTTTTGTCAATGTACCAAATGACATGTTGATTAGCTAGTTACGTGCCTGCTGGATGGCATGGTAATTAAGTAGATATATAGCTGGCTCCAAGAATTGTACTCAATTAGAAACTAAGTTCTAAGTTCTAAGAAGATAGTTTGAAGAAGTTTAGTATGTTTACCCTTGAAAATATGAAAGCACTTTTAATATCTTTTCCTTTCGTGTTATAAGCAAACTTAATAAACTGAACAATACTCCTCTGTACTAATGAATGAGCCAGCAATAACTATAACAGACTGCAGTTTAATATGTCAGTGTTTATTGGTGGCATCATCATCATCAGAAATATAACTATTTTTTAATAAACATTTTATTTGGGTTTTCACAAAACATAATACAAGTAAAATTTCTTTTTTTGAGAATAGCATGGTCCCAGGTTATCACTTCTCCATACAGACACAAATTCAATTTCATATTCATCTTTGTGTTCTATTCTATATCTTATTACTATTTTAACATTTTCTCAATAATTTTTCCCTTCCCTTAGTTTTCTCAATCTTACTTTTAATTATCTCATTCCTTTCTAAATTCAATTATATATATCTTTTTCTAAGTTTCAATATCTTTCTTATCATTATATTTATACTTTTGTCTGTCCTGTTTCAATTTCATATTTGCTTTTCTCATTAAACAAAATTTTCCCCTGTAGTTACTGATTGGAGTATGACACCTTTGCATCTTTTAATTTTTATCCATTCAACTCTTATTTAAACTTCAATTTATGCCTTTACAATTATAACATTCAGTATAACACATACCTTCCAGTCGAATTCTGCTTGGTACATTCTTAAAATACGCACTAAGTTCTTAAAGAGAAAGTATATATATAACAATAATAAATAAAATACTTATTCTACTCCAATTCAGCTCTATCATTAATGTTAGTTATAATCTTTAACATCTTTAACATTTCTTTTCAATAGGATATCATACTTCTAGGAACACTTATAATATTTCCATAATTTTTTCATATTTCTTTCATATTCCTCTTCGCTTAAATTTTTATAACACATTAATAATAATTAAAATGTTCTCCTCCTTTCCTAATTTCATTCTCTCATTCTCTTTATTTCATTTATTTATTATACATTCTATTACATTACAATGAGTATTTTATCTATCATTTTAATCACACTTGTTTCATATTTTCAAAATTCATTTCTATTTCTAATATAACAATACTATCTTATGTACCCTTACGGAATCCCCCTTTCAATTAAATTTTCACCCATTATCTCTGTGTCTTCTAAATAGGCTTATACCCTTAATCTTTGTATGTTTTCCCTGTTTCTCTATGTCCTGTTTCTGTCCTTTATAATTTCTTTTCCTTTCCCTCTTCCCCCTCTTCTTCTCCCTTCCCTTTTTGACCTCATCTCTCTCTAATTCTGATTCTCTCTTGTGTAATACTCTCTTGTTTCTCCCTAATATTGTAATTACTTTTCAAACTATTCTTTTTTGGGGTTGTTTTTTCAAATATTAAATTTTTCACTCTCTTTCCCCACTTTCCTTTCTTTTCCCCGCATAGAAATACTTGGTCATTGAAGATGCCTTCTTCTTTGTCACGCCCTTCTTGTTCAACAGGCATTTCTTGTTGTTTCTCATAGTTCAGCATCTCCAATTCTAAAAATTGAAATACGAAGCCAAAAGAACCTCTTCCTTCTTGTGCATCTTCTTTCTGTTTTTTAAGTTCCATTCTCAATTCTTCCAAGAGTGATACCATTTTAAAAACTTTTAAACAACCACCGATCCTTTAGATCCAATAGCCAAAAATCCAAAAATCACCAAGTAATCCAAATAATCCAAAGCTGTTTCTTCTTGCTTCTTTTTTCCACTTTCTCTTCCTGGGTTTCTATTATTTTGTTACAAAGTTTCAGTTAAAATGTATCTTTTAGGAATCTTGTTAAAGTTTCACTGTTAATTCCTTTCACTTCCAGGTGGTCTCCTCCATTTTTCCAGACCTTTTGTTTTTTCCTTCTTTTAAAAGTTTTTGAGAATCCAGAAAATGTTCCTTTGACATTTTACTTTCAGCTTAAATACCTGTTAATGTCAAAGTGGATTTTTGCTGGTTTCTTGCTTAAATCTCTTAGTTGTCAATATAGGGAAGAAAAAAACAAACAAATCCTTTCCCTTCCCTCTCTCATTTGCCGCTTCAAAGTCTTCTTTGGGAGCAATGTTATTCTTTATAATTCAAATTCCAGGGTACCTTATATTGTTGCTTTTTCAATTCAACCCGGTCTGCCAAAACTTTCTCTTCTTATCTTCCTCCTGCACATCCTTTTCCGGTCGAGTTCTTTGAGGTGACCATTTCTGACCACCGCTGCAACCACCTTTCAGAAAGGGAGTAATGGCCAGCTGGGGAGGGGAGATGCAACTCTCCTCGACCCTGCTGGCAGTCTCCCCCCTCTTCACCACCTCTACGGGGTGGCTTAGCCCTAAAATCAGCTGGCTCGGGGCGCTCCAGCGGTGAGGACAGATCGAAACCACACACGATCGTGGATTTCGGTCTGTCGCCAAAAAAGCTCAAACCGGAAGTCCCGAAATATAAATGTTTTTATATTAACAAAAATACTGTTTTCGCCAGATCAAAAAGCTGGTAATATAAGAGCTTCTAAACTCTGGATCAAGATCTAAAATTATCTTTGTTATCTTCAGTCTTGTCCCTGAAAAGGTAGAAAAAAGATTTCGGTCCAGAGATGGTTTTTTACCTCAGAATCATAATCTGTTTCAGAAGAGTTGGTGGATGTTGTTTCTCCAGTGACAGAATTCTGATAGTAGGGAGCAAAGAAGAAATTCTGGAGAGGAGCATAACTCTTTCTCTCACACACATTTCATTTCTCATCTCGTCTCCCTTTTTACTAGCCATTGTCTTTACTAACACTAATACCAACAAAAAGCAAAGTAAATAAATAAAAATACAACCTGTTTTCTAGCTGAAAAGAGCAGAAGGGCACATTATGGCCAAACCTTTCACTAAAAAGAGGGGAGGAAACTGGAAGATTTCCATATTATTCTCTGCCATACTTAAATAAGAAAACTTGCCTTGGGAATGTCAAGTTCAATGATTAGAGAAAAATAATATCAGGGACTGATGCAACTATTCTATATTGCACAAGAACAGGATATAAACAAGAGCATTTGGTAGACTGTTGGACAAGCATATGCCTGACCCAATGATGTACTGTATATTCAGTTGGCAGAACTTTTTAAATTTGAGATCCATTATCTGGAGTTTGCATCTTAATCACAGCTTTTCAGTGGTTAGGTTTACTCCTGAACTAATGTTACTTCCCTTCATTTTTTGAAAGTCTAGCTTTATAGTGAAAAGATGTGGACAATAATTCTGCTGCCCATCTACTGAATAGGGCCAAACTGCTGACATGAGCAACACCTGTGTTAATTTCATGTTTTATTCAAAAAAAAATTGTACAGTTCACAGATTTCTTATTTTATATTATTGAAATTATTTTTTTAAAGGGAAAGGGAATGTCACATTTTTAAACTAGACAACTTTGTGAAAAAGCTTGGTTCTGGTAAGATGCTTCAAGGGATAAAACAAACAAAGAAAGCATAACTAACAGTAAGGAATTTGAGATTGCTAGATTCTGTTTTGAAAGGGCAAAATATTATGTTCCATAAAGAATCAGCCTGAGAAATAACAACAGAGAAATAAACACTCTTCCTCAGATTTGCGGGGAGAGAGTGAGTAAATGAAATTGCTTTGTCTGTGAGTTAGTTTGAAACAGAAATTTGAAATGATAGGATCCTGGAAAATAAATTCATGTTATTTACTATTCCACAATTAAAGCTACTATCCCCATCACTAACACCACTATTACTCAAAGATTACAGCATATGGAGCTACTCAAAAACCATGCCTTGATTATGGAAAAGACTGCAAGTTAACATCTCCATGGAAAGAGTGAATAATGTATAATCAAGGATTTAAAACAATTTATATTCCTAATGAATCAGAAGTTTGGATTCTCTTTGTTTCTTGTTTTGTTTGTAATTCATACTGTTATCTAAGCCTACTTTTGCTGTGGTTAATTTTACTATTATTTATTTTACTTGGCATTTACTTTCTTCTTTTGAATACTATTTGGAGACCCAAGTATCAAAATGCTTCCAGTCTACAGATCACTGGAAAGGCAAATAAAACAAAATTGTACCCTGATAATTACTTCCTTTATTATTCTAAGAAATGTGTATAGAGTATGAAATGAAAAAAATACTTTTTGTTATTATATTTTTCCTATCCTGTTTTGTTTTGGGATACCCTAAAATATAACAGAGAGGAAATAATTACATCACATTTACTAGAAAGCCCAATGAATAATTTTATGCTAGGAATATATTTAAATGTTAAAAATGGTTTTTTCTACTTTGCTCTATTAAAATAAAAATACTTGTTTGCTTACAATGGATTTCTACATCAATACTGTAGTAGTCATTTTGCAAAACATTTATTGCATTAGAACACCTCTACTGCTGAAATCCTTTATTAAAAATCTGTATTTTCCAGCAGCTTTCAAGGCCAATTGGCAAACTGAAGAACATAAATAATAAAAAGATCCCTTTTATATTGTGGGAGATTTAGTAGTTTCTTTTCAAGGACATGCTTCTATTTAAGCAATTGTGGCATTCTAAAACGTGATTATCTAATATAACTTTATTGGAAAAATGCATTTTTTGTTATTTTTTATTACTTGTCCCTCTCTAATAAGCTACAGGACGTTTTGTAAAGGCAGCTAAAATAGGAAACATATACAACACTACAGTATCCTGCCTTACAAAATAATTACCCTTCTATACTTATAGTCAGTGTAGTAATGTGATTAAAGTGTTGGACCAGGAATGGGTCCTCTCCCTGCCTGGATGAGATGCAGTGGGCTTCACCAGTCTTCACCAAGTAAGACTGAGTGGCCCTGGGTTCTTGGGCAATCTAGTATCAAGTTTTCCCCCCACAGAGATATTTTTATTGGGAATTTTACCTGAAATATACAGTAAGGAATTGAAATATTTGATTGTAAATGTATTAACAGCGGCTAGGATTGTATTTGCTAAAAACTGGAAAAATGAGAAAATACCAACACAGGAGGAAGTTATTAAGAAAATAATGGGAACTTCCGGTTTGTCGGCCCAGGCGGCAGGGATTTGTGAAGCTGCGCGATCCCTGCCGCGCTAGCGTTTTTGGGGCTCCGATCCGGACGGGTGCGGAGCTAAGCTGCCCTGCAGGGGCAGCTGAAGGGATCCGGAGAGGGGTTTGGGGGTGTTGCAGACCCCCTCCCCAGCCGGCAGAACCCCCTTTTCCCAGGATGGTGCAGCGGCGGTCCGTAATGGCCGCCACAAAGAAGCTGGCAGCCGGGTAAGAATGCGCAGGAGGAAGTGGAGAAAGTTTTTCAAAGGAGAAAGTTTTTCTTGGTTCCTAGGACTCTAAGACATATTTAACAAAATTCCTGAAAAGTATGATTTTCTGAATGATACCTTCTAGAAGAGGAAAAAAGCGGCAGTTTGATGGTGCTGAAAGGAAAGCTTACCCTCTTTTCCCTACGGAATAAATAAGTGGATATTAAGAAACCTATTTCTTTTAGGTGAAAACTGGTTTTAAGCGATGAGTGGGAAGAGAGAGGACTAAAAAAAAAATATTTGTATGCTAAGACTTTGTTGGAGGAGATGCCTTAAGGATTTGAAGACTAAAATATATTGCAATAAGATTTTAAGAAATAGATTTGGACTTTCTTTTTCTTTGATTGATACTACCCCAGGAGGAGAAAGTGAGAACTCTGCCTTGGTTTGGACTGATTGATAACTTTGGGACTGTTTTATTTTTCTTTGAAATATTCTGGTTGTTGTAAGAAGAAAGAAGGGAAAAGAAAAGATTTATAATGGCTCTTTCTATTGAGGAACTGAGAAAAGATTATGAACAAGCAAAAAAATGGTAAATCTGGTCTGAAAGAAGCCTTCCTTTTTTAGAAATGGCGCTTATTAACTATCAACAAACATTACAACAGATGAAGACAGCAGAAGAAGAAGAAGGAGAGGAAGCCATTTTTAATAAATTTCAGAACTCGACCAAGAAAGAAGGAAGAGTGAAAGGAAGATAAAGGACTTAAGATTTAAAAAAACACTTAAGAAAGGGAAAAACAAGGTGCAAAATCAATATAATGATAGTAAACAAAAGGGAAAAGGAACACGACAGAGAAGGGAAGCCAGTGGGGCAGAGGCTGGAAGAAGGGGGGTAGAAAGGTTTGCTGGGAGAAGAAAGAAAGGGAAAAGGTGGAGAAAAGCTACAAAGTTTTGAAATTAAATGGGAAAAAGGAATTTTTTTAGGGATAAAGGATAAAATATAATTTTTTCAAAAATATTTTGCAAGGTACATAAGATGATATTGTAGTATGGTATTAGAAATAGTAAACTTAAACGGTTTAAGAGTTGATAAGAGATTAAAATGTTGAAATGTTTAATAATGATTGGTTTTAAAATTTAATAATATGATGGGAGGTTTAGAATATTGAGTTTTAATTAAAGAGTTTAATAAGATTATGGTATTGATGTTATTATAAAATTTCTACTATAGTATTTGTTTTTAATATTTAGATTTATTGTTTAACTATATATTTAATTACTTTGGATGTACTATTTAGATAGAATGTACCAAGCAAAATCGGATTGGGTATTGGGCGTTATTTTAAAGGTTAATTTGATTGATTTAGGGGAGATTGAAAGGCATCATACTCTGATTAGTGATTTCAGGAGAAACTTCTTTTTTTATAAGGAACGAGACAAAGGGACAATAAAGAATGGACAAAAGATATAAATATAATGACTCAAATTAAGATGATTAATTAAGATAGAATTAAGAAGAGTGAAATATGTGGAGAAGTTAATATAGAAAGCTTAGAATGGTAAATAAAATAAGTAATGATATGTAAGATGAGCATGAATATAATTGAAGTCCATGAAGAGAGAGATACCTGGGTCCAAGTTACTTTCCAAAAGATTTTTTTATGTTTTATGTGTTGTGTGTATATGTTTTTTTGGGGGAGAATTAATAAAACCTTGCAGAAATATAGAATGAGAATAATGGTAACTAAGTCAGAAAGAAATAGATGAAATAATAATAATGAAATTGAATAAAGAGTAAAGAGAAGTAAAGAGAAATTGGACAAGAGGTTTTTTGTATGTTTATATGGAAATGGTTTAAAACAGAATTATAGTTTATCTGACTTGTTAAATTTATAATGGAAAAAGGTTTAAACATGTAATGGATAATGATTTGTGTGTTTTGAAAACTAATAAAACTTGTTTAAAAAAAAAGAAAAAGAAAATAATGGAATGTGCTGAAATGAGTAGATTGACATTTGAAATTAGAGAACAAGAAGATAAACAATTTTATAAGATTTGGGATTTATTTTATCAATGGTTAGACAATAAAATATGGTAATGAAATATCTAGAACTTTAGAATATAAAGAATATACACTGCTCAAAAAAATAAAGGGAATGCAAAAATAAGACATCCTAGATCTGAATGAATGAAATATTCTCATTAAATACTTTGTTCATTACATAGTTGAATGTGCTGACAACAAAATCACACAAAAATTATCAATGGAAATCAAATTTATCAACCCATGGAGGTCTGGATTTGGAGTTACACTCAAAATTAAAGTGAAAAAAAAACCCACTACAGTCTGATCCAACTTTGATGTAATGTCCTTAAAACAAGTCAAAATGAGGGTCAGTAGTGTGTGTGGCCTCCACGTGCCTGTATGACCGCCCTACAATGCCTGGGCATGCTCCTGATGAGGTGGTGGATGGTCTCCTGAGGGATCTCCTTGCACACCTGGACTAAAGCATCCCCCAACTCATGGACAGTCTGTGGTGCAACATGGCGTTGTTGTATGGAGCGAGACATGATGTCCCAGATGTGCTCAATTGGATTCAGGTCTGGGAACGGGCGGGCCAATCCATAGCATCAATGCCTTCGTCTTGCAGGAACTGCTGACACACTCCAGCCACATGAGGTCTAGCATTGTCTTGCATTAGGAGGAACCCGGGGCCAACCGCACCAGCATATGGTCTCACAAGGGGTCTGAGGATCTCATCTCGGTACCTAATGGCAGTCAGGCTACCTCTGGCAAGCACATGGAGGGCTGTGCAGCTCCCTAAAGAAATGCCACCCCACACCATTACTGACCCACTGCCAAACCGGTCATGCTGGAGGATGTTGCAGGCAGCAGAATGTTCTCCACGGCATCTCCAGACTCTGTCACGTCTGTCACATGTACTCACTGCTTTCATCTGTGAAGAGCACAGGGCGCCAGTGGAGAATTTGCCAATCTTGGTGTTCTCTGGCAAATGCCAAACGTCCTGCACGGTGTTGGGCTGTAAGCACAACCCCACCTGTGGACGTTGGGCCCTCATACCACACTCATGGAGTCTGTTCCTGACCGTTTGAGCAGCCACATGCACATTTGTGGCCTGCTGGAGGTCATTTTGCAGGGCTCTGGCAGTGCTCCTCCTGTCCCTCCTTGCACAAAGGTGGAGGTAGCGGTCCTGATGCTGGGTTGTTGCCCTCCTATGGCCTCCTCCACGTCTCCTGATGTGTACTGGCCTGTCTCCTGGTAGCGCCTCCATGCTCTAGACACTACGCTGACAGACACAGCAAACCTTCTTGCCACAGCTCACATTGATGTGCCATCCCGGATGAGCTGCACTACCTGAGCCACTTGTGTGGGTTGTAGACTCCGTCTTATGCTACCACTAGAGTGAAAGCACCACCAGCATTCAAAAGTGACCAAACCATCAGCCAGAAAGCATAGGAACTGAGAAGTGGTCTGTGGTCACCACCTGCAGAACTATTCCTTTATTGGGGATGTCTTGCTACCTGCTTATGCTTTCCACCTGTTGTCTATTCCATTTGCACAACAGCATGTGAAATTGATTGTCAATCAGTGTTGCTACCTAAGTGGACAGTTTGATTTCACAGAAGTGTGATTGACTTGGAGTTACATTGTGTTGTTTAAGTGTTCCCTTTATTTTTTTGAGCAGTGTATAAAGATGTATTATCTTTATCACAATCATAATTATGGGATAGAATTGTCATAAAATAAATCAATTAAAATATGGATGATCTTGCATGAATAATAGTATAGTCAAATGACTAACAATGATATCAGTGTATTTAGGAATAATTGATAGATACATATACAACATATACCAGTAATTGTGATGACTATGAAGTGGATGCACAAAACAATCTGTAAATCAACCCACACATTGTATGTACATAAGTGGAAGATGGCTTGATGTTTTTATGTTGTGTTTGTGTATGTTTGTCAAAAAACAATAATAAAACTTTAAAAAAAAAGTTTCCCCCCCACAAGAACCATCTGGATGGGGTTGCACTAGCTCAGACAGATCCACTGTTCAATCCAAAGGTCCTCCTTAGATTCACAAGTACTGCTCAAAGAGCAGGTGGCAACAATGGCTAGGAGATCAGGGATTACATTATTGTAATCAGGTTTGAGCCTATTTCAGAATGATCCATTCTGTTGGAGAATTGCATTATCTTACAAAAGGAGGTAGAAATAAAGCACTTTTCAAGAATATGAATGGATGACACCCCAAAGGCCAATGCCTATTCACTCATTATACAGAATAATAAGTTGCAAACAAGAAAGATTCCAGTTTTAAGAAAACTTCAGTAAGGCAGTAAACTCAAGAATTAACAGAAATGATTAACTCTCCTTGATTGGCTCTTCAGTGCTTGCTTGAATTCTTGGAATTAATCACCAGGTTGGCTTGATGAGACCTTTTCCAAATCTGTAATTGGGTGTTTTCTTTTTCACTCTTGAAATAATAGATTTAAGCCTTTAATCTTAGAATGCTGCTTCAATTTTTAATCTTGAGATATAAGACCAATATTCTGTGTAATAAAATTCCGAGTGAGATCCTACTCAAGCAGGATAATGGAGCATTCCCATTTAGTCATTGTTATGGACTTGCCTAGTTCTAAAGCTGAAGAGGGGAACCTGTAGATGGGAAGCAAATAAACAATTCAGACTCAGTGTAGGTGATCGCTGACTCACAGAACAAAGGGTCAAATCCAGAATCCAGGAGAGTACGCAATCTTAAAACACAAGGTCAACAAAAGGCCAAGGAGTGGCATGTCTCCTTGAGAGCAGAGAGCATCTGTTCTGATTAGGAAGGTCCTGAATTCCTGCTATTTAAGAGCATTCCCAGGATGCCTTCCCTATATTGAAAACTATTTTTCATTATGAGCCTGGTCTCATTCTTGGTCTCTCCTGATTCTTTACTCTTCAAATTGATCTTTATGTTCCCTGGATTGGATATGGTCTTTTTGCTGTATTAATATAGCTATGAATCAGGAGGCAAGATATACATTCTCTATGTATTTTTCTTGGTTTTCTTTGCATAATTTACATCCTGTAATTATAGCATGAATCATTAAGTGACTTATGATCAAATTAATAAAAGCATTAGAAACTTGCTAATTGCCTCCTGGTTGGGCTATTCACCCCAGTGGAGGACATCCCACACTGTAAAATTCACAGCAATTTGGAAAGAGAAGCTGCAAAATGCCAGCAGCCCCAACTTTTTGGGCGCCAGGGACTGGTTCCTTAGAGAGGCTTTTTCTGTGGACTGGAGGGGTGTGTGGTTTCATGTGCTGCCTGCATCCAGCAGATGGGGCTTCGCTTCTTTGTGTGGCCCAGTTTCTGGCATGCCACGGACTGATGCCAGTTCACAGACTGGTGGTTGGGGGCTCCTGCTTTATAGCATGCTAACAGTACAACTCACAAGAAACTATTGTACCAAGAGCATCCCCATTAAAAAATATGCCTAAATCAGAGGAAGGCCTTCTGGCCAATTTCTGCTCTATGAACTTTGAAAATATTTTTTGACTTAAAAAAAAAAAAAATTGGAAATGAACATACTTCAAAGTGCCAGCAACTTGTATTGCCTTTATTTCCAAGGATACTTCTGGAATTCAGATAGGTCCAGAAGACACTTTGAAAGAATGAAAAAGGGTGAGTCCTTTATTTGAAAGTGAATGATCATAAAAGATAACAGTAAGCGAAAGGGTTGGATAGAGGACATCCAACGGCGGAGCAAACTTATTGCTTTTGACCCTGATAAATGGATGTTTGGAAGCTTGCCATGACCACCATGTCTGCTCACCAGATTATTAATGTGCCTCCAGTCCCAAGAGTACTTAACTGAGTTTAAGTTATGCTTGTGGGAAAGTTTTCTTTTACTCTTAATCTTTGTATGCATTTGCAGTCCTTAATTCTGGCCTGCTCTCATGGCTATAAAATTTTATCTCTTTCTTTGACCCAGCTTTGAAAATTCTAACAAGTTTTGCAGGATCTATCTGCAGCAGATTGATTAGTCAAACCATTTTTTACACAAAATGAATAAACAGGTAACTTGGTCCAAAGGTTTGTAGCATCATGTTTTTTTCTTTCTTTTTAAGTGCAAGGACATTTAATGGCTTCTCAGTATATCATTACAGTTCTGTTTTATTCACATTATTTATTAGACTGCACATTAAACTTTATGAATGGAACATAATAAATATTGTAGCATTGTTTACCTATATTTAGTCTCAATGATTTCAGCAGGCTGATTTTTTCTTTAAAAAAAAGACAGTAAAGGCTATTAATAATGTAACAAAAATCATCCTGGGCTTGTGTGAGGACTATTAATCCAGTGTCATTTCCCTTGCCCTGTACTCTATCCAACAGGATTTGTGTGCCTACAATGAAAACAATATATTCCAGTAATATCTGTCAATCCATAAAAAGAACATTCCTAAGAATGTTAAGAGTGTTCTGTTAGTGAATTATGCCAAATTTCTTCCCGAGGAAAAGCTTTTTACAAAGCATGAGAAGGTTTGACCAGGAATAGAACCAAAAGTATTAAAATACTATTTTTTAGTGTTTACTTAACAGTTTTTTAAAGTATTAACATTTGGGGGAACACTTTAAAAATACTCATCTCCAAGTTGCCCTTTCTCCGTTTTAAAAAAATTGGTGAAGCTATTATGAATCTATGGATCACTTTAATTTTTTACTATTTATAGAATGTATCATTTTATGTTTGTTTGTCAATGACTATAATAAAAGATCATTCTTAAAATACACCGAACCTCTTCTGGCTTGGAAGATTTACTTCTGAAAACTGACAGATCATCTCAGAAAGACATGGTCCAGAAGAAGGTTCAACACAACTGTAAGAGAAATTGAGCATTCTGGAGTTCTCTGGAACATTCTGTTCCCCTATCAGTGATTTCTGCACATTCCTAATTAAAGAAATTATGGACTTAGAAATGATCCCTGAGCAATCTCACAAAGTAGTTAAATAAATACAATCAAATCCCATCTGGTGTCTGCAATTTATTATATGCAGAATGACAGCAAGTGTCAGAAAAAGCACAACATCATGGAGGTACAGTTAGTGAGTAGGCCCAGAGGCAACATACCACTTTGGCACAATTGATCAGCATAATTTATACAAACACATTAATAAATACATAATAAACCATTAAAAGAACAGCAAGGACTGATTTGGGGATACAGTGGTACAGACACCACTGGCAATGCCAACATTATCCCGCAGGTCAAGCTCACCATGGCAGGGCAGGAGGAGAACACATATTCATCCCTCCTCTAGGACAGAGGTGTATCAGGCACAGACAGGAGCTAAAATGTTTACTGATGAAATTTATCAGTTTGCCCAGTTAGGGGGGGGGGGGGAAAGGGAATAAAATAATCAAGTTCTTGATTTTGCTTAGGCAAGAATATCTGGAGGCTGTGACTACAGAATTACCAAGATAAAGTGAGTCAGTTTTGAACACTGTGGCACCAAAATTATTGTATGCAACTTAGTTTGATGCAGCAGTAGCAATTCCATATACCAAAATGAAATTGGATAAAGAAACATTTAAGCTGATAAGACTCAAGACAGAAAAAGGATATTAACATTTTAATTCATTAATATATACTCTGGATATTGAGTTCCTTTTTGACAGCTGTCATTTTCTTTCCTGCACAAAACAAAGCACTTTGGAACAAATCCTATGGAGGAATTTATTTGATTCTGTTAGGATGGCTCCTGTATTTAGCTTCAATTTAAAAAATGGTCTTAGTTCTTACAACTCCTGGATCAGCTAAATTGTTTGAATGAACTTCAACTACATAAACATCCACAGGAATAAACCCAAAGGACCATTTTGTGGAGGCTCAGTGTCATATTGTCTGAATATGTACCTGATGTTTCCTTTTCACAGCATAGGTTCTTGGAGAAGAACTTCAAAACAGGCGTGGAATGGTAGTGGTTATATTTAAGCCTGGAGACGAACATTACAAAAGCACATCAAGTACATCATTATGCTTCAAAGTAAAGCAAAGGCCAACAGTAAGACGACCACTATTGGCTACAATAAAATTAAAATAATTTAAATAGTTACTGTGATGAAAAACAGTAATAAATACTAGTTTGGCCTGTAAACCACCTTTTTTTCACATTAGATTTCCTGCTCCCCTACTGTGTCTAAAATAAAACCGAGTAATCTTAAAGAATGAGAGGGGAATTAGTCCCACTCTCTTCATTCTTGAAGAAACACTGGAATGTGATGAGCCCGGATTCAAGAGGGGAGACAGGAGGAGGAAAGGTTGGCAGTCTGGAATGGAAACAGGACTGTTTCCCACCCACTTCTCCCCTCATTCATCCAGGCCTGGTATTAAGTCTGCAATGCTGTCCACATAGTAGTGAGGCACCAGGTCCTTGGCTGAAGGGCTGTCACTGGCCATGTAAGCCTGTGCCTCCTCTAAATTAGAGACACCTGTCAGGGTCAAGACAGTATCAAGGCCACAGTTCTTGCCAAACAGTATATCCGTTTCCAGCCGATCACCCACCATAAGCATGCGGGATGGATCTACACCAAAGCGCTCTACAATGCATTCAAACATGTATGTGTTTGGTTTTCCAATTACTGTTGCTTTGCGACCAGAGGCTGTTTCAACTGCAGCAGTGAGACTCCCTGTCCCTGAAAGAGAAGAGACAAAACAACCACCAATCAAAAGATTGACCCCCATTAGCAACAGCAATCCAGGCACTGCCTGACATATTTAGGTAATCCAAATTAATTCACCCAATAAAGGATGAGTGAAATGGGTCATTTTGGGTTCAAATTAGCGAGACAAAGTAAACTTAACTTTCACTTAAATGGAAGGTTTGCATCCAATTTTACTATTTATATGAAACAGATTCACATGGTTCTAAAGATTTTACTGTAAATAACATTATAATCCAAGAAAATCTATCAGCTCAGTTATCCCAACTTAAAAAATCAACTTCCCAGTTGTTCAGAAGCAGATATGCTTGAGTATGTAACATTTCAAGACTAGAATTAGATATGGATACAATTGATTACTCTGTATAATATAAGTATATATTATCATATATATAGCTATACAGTATACAAGTAGCATTGCTAATAGTAACGTATACCTAAGATCAATCAGTGAACTTTGGAGTAAAGTTTTCAAAAAAAAAAGTAGGGAACAAATAACCTTTTTATGAGGGCAAGACTAGGATGTTTGAAGATTCATAGATTTATATCAATAGAGATTAAGGTCCTCCCCCCGCCCACTTCTCTTACCAATCATGGAGAATGTCTCATTCAGTGCAGGGATATTTCTAAGTTCCACAAAAAAAACAACTTAAAATTCATAAAGCTCTAAAAGGAGTTGCTTGCAATGGTCCAGGCAGGGAAACAAATATTGACTCATCTTATTTGAAGAGCTGTGCAGCAGCTGACTAATAGACATTTACTTTCTACTTGCAAATCACCTTACTAAAAGTCATCTTATTGGAATTGCTAGTTAACAACCATGCAAAAGGGGCTATCAAAACAACCCTGAATATAGAAACTGTGCCAGGCTCATATCTTAGCAACACACAAGAACTTCCACAAGGTTATTTGATCACTGGCAGTGTTAATACACCAAGGGTTCTTCCAACAATGATTGCTAATAAAATATAAAAAAAAGTGACAAATTCTTCAGCATTTTAGGAAAAGGCACACTTGACTTTGAGAACATTCCTTGATTTCACACTACCTTTATCTGGTCAAAGCTTTGCTCAGCAGGTCAGGATTCTTCAAATAAATTATGGTGTGTACTTCTATACTGTATGCTGTTATCTGAATGAAATATTAGTCAGTTTAAATCTCATTATGGGACATTTATTAAACTGTACAGAAAGCAAGATATTGAAGACCAGAGTAGAGTGTATAACAAGTGAAAATCCATTCCTCAGCCTTAAGCCTACCCAGATCATATGAAGGCTATGGATGGTTGTCCTCTTTTTCTCTCTACCCCTTTCTCTTAGGTTTTGTGGAAAGGCAGGATGTGTACCGAGCTACCAGGCCCAGGGCAGGGTGACGCAACTGGGCCTCGACGCCCACCCGGGGCTGGCAAGGGGGCTCCAGAGCCTGGCCCCCTCCGGCCCGCCGCCCTCACTCACCCGGGGTGCGCTGCCCACTGCTAAGCGGGTGCCAGGGGTCTGGGTCGGTGGCCACCAGCAGGCACCGCGGGTCGCGCAAATAGGCGCAGGCCTCCGAGAGCTTAGCGAAGGTGAACTGGTCGTCGTAGCCGACGACGACGGCGCGCACCGGGAGGGCCTCCTGGCCCGGAGGCTCTTCGTCGCCGTCCCCTTCTTCTCCGGTCAGGCGGAGCCCCGCGTCGCGCAGCTCCCCGCGCAGCCCTTCCCCGCCCAGCACGAAGACCCGGCCCGGGGTCGAGTCGCCAGCTCCGGCTTCCCCGCCCAGAAGCCGCTGGCGGAGGTAGAGAGCGGAGCAGAGAGCGGAGCTGAACACCTGCTCGCCGCGGACGCCGCGGAAGCCCAGGCGGGAGAAGCGGCGCTCCAGCTCGGCCACGGAGCGGCGGCTGTTGTTGGACACGAACAGGGTGCTCTTCCCGTTCTGGCTCAGGCGCTCCAGCAGCTCCGGCGCCCCGGGAACCGCCCGCTCTCCGGTCCACAGGACCCCGTCGCAGTCGAAGAGCAGCCCCTGCGCCTCGCCCAGCACCTCGCGCAGACAAGCGCCGCTCAGCCGCCTGCAGCCCGCCATGCTGGAACCGCTCTCGCCGCCCCTCCACCCCCCCCCGGTCCTCCTCGCGGTGACCGCAACCAATCAGAAGCGCGCCGTTCCCTTGATGGATTTAGGAAACGGTACCAATCAGATGCCTGAAGAGCCGGGGGCTCGACCCGGTTAGAACTGAAACGGAGGGAAAGCTGGGGTGGGCGGGGGTGTCGTCGTCCAATGGCGGGACCTGATGCGATGAAGGCAGTTAAAAGGGGAAGGCAGGAGGGGTCGCCCGAAGTGATGGAAGGGGGGCCGTGCTGCGTGAGAAGCGGATCACAAAAGGGGGGCGGGGGGAGGGGGGAGAGAAAGAAAGAAAATGCATTTTCTGAGCAAGACTCGCAAGGGGGCGCTCGTCTTCCTTTCTAAGTGAGCAGCGGGAAGGGCAAATCAGTGTTCCCTCCGCCCCTGTAGCTTTAGCCTATTGGTGGAAGAAAAGGAAGAGGCGGGTCAAAATAAAGTGGCACGTGTTGCGAACCTGTTTGGATCGGAGGATCAAAGCTCGACGGGCTCATCTTACAAAGGAACGTTTGAAAAAAAAAAACTCAGGTGACGGACCGTGGGAAAAGAGCGGGGTAACAGAGGGATTATATCCTAGGATTATATCCTAGAGGTCTCCAAACTTGGCAACTTTAAGACTTGTGGACTTCAATTCCCAGAATAAAGTCTTAAAGTTGCTAAATTTGGAGACCCCTGTTCTAGATTTATCTACTTGACTATCTATATCATCTCTGCCTCTATCCCTATCATTTCTATTTCTATATCTCTCTCCATCTCCATTTCTTCCATCATCTATCTTCTTCATCAGCATCAGCACCATCTGATTTAAATAGTGCTCATCTCATATATATGTGTGTGTGTATGTATGTAATTATATATATATATATATATATATATATATATATATATATATATATATATATATATATATTGCACACACACACACACATATACATACATACATACAGTATATATGTATGTGTATGGTATTTAGGTTTCTTCGGGTATTTTCCCACGTCTTAATATTTGTGCTTTTATTATAGCGACGTTTAGGCAGAATCTCATTTGCCATCCTCAGGCTTGTGTATTGGGTTCTTTTTAATCTTGTGTGTCAGGCTTAGCTAAATGGCTGCTAAGCCTGACACACAAGATTAAAAAGAACCCAGTACACAACCCTGAGGATGGCAGATGAGATTCTGCTGAAACGTTGCTACAACTTTAAAAGCACAACTATAATGACGTGGGAAAATACCCGAACAAAGCTGAATACCATACATATAAATACCCGCGAAAACTTAAGAAAACAAATATATATATATATTCCCATACGGAACAAAATAGCAATAGCCCTTAGACTTATATACTGCTTTACAGTGCTTTACAGTAAACCTGGGTCCTCATTTTACCCACCTCGGAAGGATGGAAGGATGAGTCAACCTTGAGCCGGTCAGGATTGAACTGCTGGCAGTCTAACAAAATTATCCTGCAACACTACATTTTAACTTTAGCTGCGCCACCACAGCTCTATATTAAAATAGTACACCTGTTCAAGTCATCCAAAATACTGATTTTATTTTCCCCCTGTAAACTACTGTTGCTATCTTTAGAAAAACCCCTGTTGATAAACTCTTCAAGAAGCTGCTTGAGGATAGTTGCTGCCAGATAGTTGCTAGAGAAATTAAGAGAATTGCCTGAGGTACTCCTATCACTTCTTGTTTTCCTACTTTCTCCTCTGTGAAAAGAATAAAAACAAGGCGACAGTTTATAGGAAAAGGAGTGGCAGAACCTGGGGTGGAGTTAAAAGAAGAATCAACCTAGACTCTCAACTTAGTCACAAATGGACTAAATCCAACTTTCCTTGAATTCCATGGACCCTTGTTTAACTCCAAGCAGGTGCTCACCATTAGTTGAGAAGATTTCTGTGCATAGAAATAAATCTGTTGAATTGGACCTTCATGTGTGGACCTAGTCTTTTGTGCCTGGCACAGGTGCAAGGTTTGAAAATAAAGCACATTTTTAAAGCACATTCTAGCCATTTAAAACAGGCAGAGAAAAAATCTTGCTCTCCAGGAAAGGCTAGGAATTTGAACTCTTCACCTGCTTCTGAAGGGCCACTTTTGAATTGTGTCAGCATGAATGCCTTGCTGCAGGGCTGTCAAACTTACGGCCCATTGGCTGGATGCATCATGTGCTGGTCACACCCACGCCTGGTTTAGCGAAGGGGAAAGAATTCGTGATATGTCACGTGATGATGTGAGTTTGACACCCCTGCCTTGCTACATTTGTTCAATTTTTGTGTGTGTGTGTCTATGTGTTCATGTAGGACCCAGAATTTTTATTATGCTCTTTCTTGTATATTACAGTGTATTTGTTTATTTATGAAAAGTTATATATATTGCCTACAATTTTGATTTTATGCAGAGAAGTGTCTTTCAATTGCAATTTTATTTGCCTATTCCTCTCATTTGTTTTTCCTGAAACAGTACCTAAAAGTGAAAATTGATAAAAAGAGTATTCACTGACAATGTATTTATTAGACTTTATAATGTTACAAAACAGCTTTTATCTCAATAAAATGAGAGCTGTATTTGTGTTTGGTACAAGCAAAACTGATACACAGTTTCTTTGATTTGCCTTTTGCCTATATGAACAATTTGGATCATCTTAGATGAACTAAATATATTGTTAAAGTTGAGTTATAGATAAAATGTTACACCAGCGAAATAACTAACCACTAAAAGGGTAAGTATAATTCTCATAGATAGGGTTAATACAAGATGTATGGTATAACTGCAATAAAGAAAAGATAACCAGTAGTTATCTTCTTTTAACATTTATTCAGAAGCTTCCACAAATGTCTTGTCAAAAATAATAAAAAAGTAGAACACCGTTAATGAAAAGCTACGTTGTGTTTTATAGATTGACAAAAGAATAGTAGGAACGTGAAGTATGCTGTATCAGATTGCTGCTTCTGTACAGGGCTTGGATTGAAATATTGCATGAAGGACAACCTATATTAAATGATGTTTTAATGTTTGTAAACAGGAAGAGGGGATTTTCTATGTATTTTGTGGAGGGGAGTTGTTTGATTTAAATAGATGACCATATATCAGGGTCCCAAGGGAGATGGCCCTTGCACCTTGATGCATTTGGGGAACATCTAACAAAATACCAGGCAGAAAAGAATTGCAACAAGTTGGATAGGCAAAAGCAAAGCCAGTAAAACTCTTCCTCTCAGATATTCTCCAGAGTTTATACTTTCTGAGCAGCAGCAGATGGAGAGCTGTTCTTTCCTTCATTGGCTTCTTTCTGGGTATGGACGGAATCTTTGGGCGTTTCTCTACTGCAGACATGAGCAGAATCCTCTTCAGCTGCAGCTGCCTTATTGTTCGTAGCTTCTGAAGGACGCCTGGGTGATGATGGAGCTTTGTGACTCTGCCGTCTGGCGGGCTGTGGGGGAAGAGGTGGTGGCACCACTGGCACCCGTGCTGGTCCCCCCACTGTTCTTCGAGGCAAGGCTTTAGGGATGGAGGAAGACTCTGAAGGAGGAGGAGGAGGAGGAGGCATGTGACGGTGAGCAGGTGGCGTGGTTTGAGGATGGGGTGGAGGTATGGTAGGTCTGGGTGGAGCCACCCGCTTTGCTGTAAAGGAGAACGAAAGAAAGAGAAATAAAATGCAATATTTTAGGCATTTTTTTATTCTAACTCCTGTGTCTCAGCTCTACATGAATCCAGAAAAAAACACTGTCACATTTGATATAAAAGTCTCTTTTACTTATTTTATTTCTATGTATTTTCTTTGTATCTGTTTTTCAAAACTGAAATAAAATTATTTCTAAAAGTACTGGGTTTTTATATGTGTTATTTATATGTGGTTAACTGCCTAAGATGGTTCCTAACAATACCAGAATTACAGAGTAAACTGAAAACTGAAATCTATATTTTAGATTATACTCAACATTATCAAACTGCAGTATGAATTTTTTACATATGCCCCTCTCTATTTTATCTAGTCTTGTCATTTCAAAGTACATACAGAGTTATGCACTAGTTTGTCAACTTTGGCTATGTCATGGATTTTCTGAACAGGACAGTAAAAAGGCAGCTATGAGTAGCAGAATGGTACGGAGGTAAACAGAAGAAAACAGGCAACAGGTAGTATGACATTGCATATTTCCTGATAGCTTCCAATTCTGTCATATCAAAATACCACTATTCCTTTACTCCTTATTTAGCTGATTTTTCTTTTGTTAAAAAAATGTAAGTAGGAAAAGTATCAATGTAAGTTGTTATCATCCAGTCTCTGTAAAATTCAGAGGAACACAATTGCACAACCTTTTGAATCTTCCAAGCTACAAGCTATGTTTTCGGAATACAAAATAGTACCACTGTCTTGTACTTAATACAAGTATCTTGCTACGATCCCCTTTGAAAAGTTCTTGAGTGATGTGGGGACATTGGCAGCTGGTGTCAATAAGAGAGGTAAAAATATTTCTATGGTAGTACTATGAAACTTACTTTTTCGTGAGGTCTCATCAGCAGAAGCAGAGGTAGGTGGACAGATTGTTGTTTCAGTAGATGACTGGGTCACTTTTGAGGGCACCGTTTCTGGAATAACTTCAGCATTGTTCCTGCCAATGTGGAAAAGTCAGATAAACTCTCATTTATAGGCTTCCAAAAGCAATTAGTATACAGAGAAATTCCAGAGATCTTTCCATTTTTAATCCTTTGATATCAACCACAAACCACTAAAATAGTGACTGACCTGTAATTCAGGAAGATTAAAGTTTTTACTCCATTCACTGACTAGTGAAGAACAGCTGACATTTGCTTTGTGCATCCCAAAGGGAAAAAAAAACTGATTCCCAAACTGTGTTTTCTCCTTTTCTCTTTCGCTAATCTGCTTTTCTTTGGGATCATTTTTTAATGTAAGTTTGAGGGAGAGACTTTTAGTCCTGCTTTTTATGTTCTACTGACTATTGGTACTACAAGGTCAGGTTAAAACGCATTAAATCATATCCTATCTCATAATGATGGTTGTGGAAAGCCTTCTCTGGAGTCCCCCTCTGTTATGAATGATAGTCACCTAACAGTTGGATTGGAAATATATAAACCGGGATAGTTATTTAAGACTATTGCATCTTTAAGAGAATGCTGTAATTGTGATTGGCTGAGGTTCCTCCAATGGCCATAAGATGGAGCCAGAAACCTGCTTTGTTTTTTTCTTGCATTTCCTGTTTTGCCATTTTGCCTGATAGTTGTTCTGCTTGGATTGCTGTGAGTCTTGCAACTGTTAGCAAACTCCATTTATTGAACTCTGTTTATGATACTTGACTTTGTTTTAGGATTATCCCTGGACTGATTGTTCTGAATACTAACTGCTTTAACCATGTATGATTTGGACTGTTTGTTGGACTTGTTTACCCATTTACTGGAAGTAAAACCTACATTTTACTATTCAGTGTATCTGTATACTGGTTGTGTGTTATTCATCATCACTCTCACTACGTTTCCCTGAGTACACTCATTCTCCTAACGGGGAATACCTCAACACACACACACCATAAGCATCAACAATATGGCTGCACAAGCAGCACACACCAGAACTGGCTAAAGTAAGGTAGAGTAACTTATGATTGGTTAGGTAGTCTTTACTAGAAGCCCAGCCATTGTCTTCATACGGTAGGATATAAACTAGATCAGTATGTTAAGCTGTAACACAATTTATTTGCTTTTATATAGCATGTTATTGTAGGTATAGTGGTTATTTATTTGATTCCTCCTTTATTATTTTTACAAATGTTTCATTAAGATAGGCTTAATAAACACAACAGTATCCTGTGGTGATAGATAAATGGGCACATTGCATCACTAAAAAGAAAAATTGTATCAGAATAAAAAGTGGAGAACAAAAGATCCACATTTTGTAATTGAAATGTATCACTACAGTTTTTTGAGGAACAGATATAACTGGGGGGGTGGGGCGGGAACCCAATGCATTCAATCCATATTAGAGTAACTGTGACCACAAGCTCTATATGTATATTTATGCTGCTATCCAGATGCTAACTCAGATGAATACTTTCATGGCCTTTTCATTCTCAGCATTCTTTTTGGAATGTGTAAAACCTTCCTTTCCTCCTTTGGACCCCAAGTGTTCTAGTCATCCTGGACCAGCCATTTTCCAGAAATTAATCTTCCAAACTAGAAGCAATTTGTGATTTTTCCAATCATGATCCAATCTCATTTCAGCATAGCTGCTTTGATATGGTACAGAGGAAGACTGGTAGGTTTTATCAACACCTAGTCCTTTACTCTGAAATCAGACTTGGACCAGACAACCCAACAGAAGATGTCTTCAAATGGATACCATCAGCAGGTTCTGACCAGTTCTGGAGAACCGATAGGGGAAATTTTGAGAAGTTCAGAGAACCGGCAAATACCACCTCTGACTGGAGATTTTACAGTATTCTTCCCCAGCCACGTCCACCAAGCACGCCCACAGAACTGGTAGTAATTTTTTTTTTGAATCCTACCACTCTAGTTGGAAGGCTGAGTGAAAACTTTTTAAAAGTACAACTGCACTGGTGGCCGGCAGACAGATAAAGAGCACAGTTGAAGGTTATATTTGTCTATGTATACCTTTCTTCAGGTATAGGGAAATTAGATTCAGAAGGCAGAAACACTGCTGTAGCTTCTTCTGTTGTGGGGATGTTTTGATTTTTGATGTCCATTGGAGGAGTGAACAGACTGGAGACATTGAAGTCAATATCTTAAGGAAAAAAGACAAATAAATGCATGAGACAGTCTGAGTGTCGGAAAGCTATTATAATATTCTGCAGTTCTCTCTAGCAGCAGAAGAAAGGAGGTTAGTCTTTGATTCCTTCCACCTCTTTGTTTCCTAAGATGTATCAGTGTTGTAATAAAGGACAGTCAATTCATGCAAGATCAAGAAGAGACAGCCTGGCTAGAAGTCAGAAGCCTGTGATTCTTTTATCTGAGGCCCTTAAAAGCTAATGCCACAACCTAGGTGTTTAAATTGTTAAAAGACAGGTGTTCATTTATCTACTTTTTGATTAAGAAAGCACCTCCCTTCTAGGATCTTGGTTTAGCCTAGAGAAAGGCAATACATTTGGCTGGAATACCATGATGGCATTCAATGCATCATTTAATGAAGTGCCTTGGACATTCCTTTCAGAAGTGTTGGTAACTGCATATAAATCATACTTGATTAAATCATCCACATGCAGCTTCTACATCTTCCACTTATTTGAATTCTCCCCAAGAATGGTTCACATATACTCCATTTTTATCTCTACAACTTTAAAAGTATTAAGTATTTTAAAACCATTTCTCTAGCCACCTTTATACAGTACCTTCCTTTTAAATACTAAAAACCATTAATATAAATTCTATATTTTCTTTGCTCCAAAGAAGCACAAATTAAGAACCCCTACACACACACACACACACACACAGGATTATAAAAATCTTGCTATTGAAACTTGCACAACAAAGAAATATAGCACATGAATGATATTATTGCAATGCATAGTTACCCCATAAGCCACACAGAGATTTCTTTTTCATAGTGACTAATGAATCCACAGAATCGTTTATTAATTCCATTTTCCAGTCTCTCTACGCTTGTCCTTTTCAACTGGGTACCTACTGCATGTGTCTGCTCACAAGCTTTGTGGAAGAGTCCAATTTGCTCTGAGAAAAAAGAATTCTAGTTACCTCCTGGAAAGAGGATCTCAGCATTTTGTATGAGCGGCTCCACAACTCCCACAACTTGGATGGAGGATACAGAAGCTATGTCTAGCTGCACTTGGGACCTGGGAGAAAAAGCCAAGAACAACACTGAACAGATTCTGAAGAAACATCTTATATATTGTAATTCATTTGTCCTAATCTCCCTTGCTCACCTTTACAGGTATGCTTCACTCATATGTCAGCGTATAAATATTAGGCTCTTCTGCTGCTTGATCTCTAAACATCTAATAAGATTTAACCTGATTACAACAAGTGCACATAAATAATTTAACAACACTATCCTCTCCATCTGGGTGAATGGTTTTTATATTTATGTGGTACTAAACAGGAGGTGGTAAGATAAGGCTATTATTGTTAAAAGATATATTGATACATATTAATTCCCTGAAAAGAAAAAATATATCTCAATATTGGTTTCTCTTTAAAATGTGTAGGAAAGCATACAGACTTGTCTTTCAACAAGGATTCCCATCTGTTTCTGGCTGGTTAGTTCAAGAACAGAATATTAGGTTGAAAGCACTGCTGTTCATATGTGTTTTCTGGAAAACTGACTAAAACCTAATTTGAAACATATTAAGAACAGATTTAAAAGGGGAAGCAATTAGATTTCCCCCCTTCATTTTGGCAGTGAATACCTGTTCAGTTTCTGTCATTTCTTGAGAGATTTTAGAAATGCTATATAAAAATATAAAGTGAAATAAATAAACTTTCAATACACAAGCACCTACACACTTTCTCACATTAGGAGAGCTGGAAGTGACAAAAAATATTGAAGATAGTTGAAAGCATGACAGTAAAAGAGAGCTGCTTTGGAGCTGTGATTAGAGAGATCCAGAAGAAGCTGATAGTTGAAAAACTAAAAGGGATTTACGTAGTTTTGATTGATGAAGAAGTGCAGATTCCAAGACAGACTGAGGAAGATTGCCAAAGAGTTCAAATAAGAAGATCAGCAAAGACGGAGAAGGATGTGACATAGAGTCACACATATTCCATACAGAGGTAGAAGCTGATTGGAAGAAAGCCAGCAGTATTCACTAGCTACATAAGACTGCCAACTAAGGGCAATTACTGCCCCTGATTAAGGTAGAAATTACCCATAGTTACATACGCAGACATATTCTATAAGGAATATAGTGATAGTATCATTACTTTAGGCAAGGAATAATTTAATAGCTTAACTAATTATTCATGAAGTTATTTTTGAAGCTTTTTAAAAACTTTATGTCTAATTCTTGGATAGCTGAACCGGTGCAAGAAAGTTGGAAAGGAGATCTGTTTATGTGTCTACTTAAACTACCAGCCACTTACTTGATTGGTTTGGCATGGCTGAAAAAGAAATGAAGACCTTCCTCTCTCCATTACAAATAAAGAAAAAGTTCTCAATAAGGTCTTTGAATGAGGAATGTTGAAACCAGAAAAATTAAATTGCATTGAAACCAGAAAAATTAATTACATTGTTGCAGTGATGAAAAAGGATGCACTTTGCAAATATTTCCCAGTTTTAAACGAATTTGATCTGGATGATTTTCTTTATCTACCCTGTGGGTCCCCAGTTGATCTGTCTTACAATTCCCAACAATAATGCTATTGGCTGGGGAATAATGAGCATTATAGTTTAATACACCTGATGGGCAGTACCAAGATTGGAAGAAAGTAACATATATCATTTTGGTACAACATATTACATAGATTGAGAGTGTGTGTGAAATAAGAGAGGTATTTCTCAATACTTCATTACTGAATAAGTATTATGCTATATAAAACCCACAATATATTGTCTTCTGGCACATCTATACTTTACCCTTCATTCTCCTGGGGCCACAGTAGGTTGGGTCCTAGGACTATAGCAATGTTGCTTGGGGACATTTTATTCACTTCCTGTTGTTCAGCCAGCTTGGCTAAAAAACGAATCAGATACCTACAAAGAGAGAGTGATTTGTAAAAAACTCTGTGCCTTGATTTTCTTAGGATTCCCATGTTTTTCCATTGAATTTTGACCTATCACAGAAAGGCAAGGAGGAGAAAAGCTTTACATCTTCATTTAAGTAAGCCTATAATAAGCCAACTTTCTGAATTAAGGCAGCGAACACATAAAAATGCAAACATTCAAGGATTGATCCTTGAACATTCTAAAAATTTATAGCTATGTCACACCTCAGATTGTTGTAGTTGTCCTTGGGAAGAAGATTACAAACATCCTTGAGGCACTCTAGTTGAATTTCTGGCTCTTTGGCACTGAAAAGGAAGAGTGAAGGGGGGAAAGGGTGTTATTTTTTTTGAGGCAGAAAAGGAAAGCCAGAACAACTTGAAAATAAAAAGGATAATAGCGATTGTGAGAATTTATCATATTATTTCATATTGCCTAATAGTCAAGGACAATGTAATCAGATTCTCGCAGTATTTCTTCTCATTTACATCCTCTAAGGCTTCTCAGTTATGGATGGAGCAATCCTCTTTAGCAATAGCAATAGTACTTAGACTTAAATACGACTTCATAGTGGCTTACACCTCTCTAAGTGGTTTACAGAATCACCATATTGCCCTCAACAATCTGGGTCTTTATCGACCTTGGAAGGGTGAAAGAGTGAGTCAACCAAGCAGAATCGAACTGCTGGCAATTGGCAGAATTAGCCTGCAATACTGTATTCGAACCACTGTGCCACCACAGCTGTCTTTAGTTCTCAGTTGGTGGAAGCACTTGGCCGAGCTTCACTGACGGTAGAAGCCAAACAAGTTGGGTGAGTCTGGTTAATATTTGCAAGAGGGTGTCATCTGGGTTAACTAATTAACTAAGGTTAATTTCTAGACTGCTTGTTTTAATGGAAATAAGGCAGTGGCAACAATTTCATGTTGTTGCCAAGAAATTATACAGACATGTCCATGAAATTATCAGAAGTCAAGTTCAATGCAAAGGAATCTGATTTGATTAACAGAGCTAATTGCTTAAGATGAGATTCATTGTAAGGTTTCTACAGTTTATTCTAAATCCCAACCACTGGTTGTCTCTATATTTTATGGATCAGAATATATTAGACATTTTTCTTCTGTACCATCATGTGTTAGGAGAGGAAGATTTTTTCGTAAATTTCTAAGAAAGTACTATGAATCTGGAGATTAACAATTACACACAAAGAGTAGAAGATCTTTCTTGCTTGTTGTTGGGTTGTTATAGTTCTAACTATCTGCCTATGGGAAATTGAATAGGACTAGAACTAGGCTGAATTAGTATTCTAAGAATAATCTGAGTTAGGAACAATAATTGGATATATTTCTGAGATATTTTTTTAAAAGATCTCTGCTGAAATATAGAATTTCCTTTTAATTTTTTAATGTCTTTATTAACTTGTGATGAGAATATCTGCACTTTCTTAATGGCCGTGCAGCCTGACCTGTGCCAGCGTATACAGTGGATATAAGAACTCTAAACACCTGTTAAAATGCTAGGTTTTTGAGATGTAAAAAAAAATATCAGATCAATATAAATCAGGGTGCAAAATTTTTTGAAGCGATTTATCTTGGTCTGATTTTTTTACATCTCAAAAACCTAGCATTTTAAACGTGTGTGTAGACTTTTTATATCCACTGTATATCTGGGGAGAAAATAGGTTTTATAACTATTTTTCAAATATAACAGATAACAGATAATCAGAGTTGGAAGGGACCTTGTAGGTCATCTAGTCCAACCCCCCACCTAAGCAGGAGACCCTACACCATTTCTGACAAATGGCAGTCCAATCTCTTCTTGAAAGTCTCAACTGATGGTGCTCCCATAACTTCTGAGGGCAAGGTGTTCCATTGGTTGATTGTTTGCACTGTCAGAAAGTTTCTCCTTGTTTCCAGGTTAAATCTCTCCTTGTTCAGTTTCCATCCATTATTCCTTGTCTGGCCTACAGGTGCTTTAGAAAATAGCTTAAACCCTTCCTCTCTGTGGCAGCCTCTCAAATATTGGAAGACTGCTATCATTTCTCCCCTGGTCCTTCTCTTCACTAGACTAGCCAAGCCCAGTTCCTGTAACCATTCTTCATATGTTTTAGTCTCCAGTCCTCTAATCTTCCTGGTTGCTCTTCTTTGTACTTTTTCTAGAGTCTCAACATCTTTTTTATAATGTGATGACCAAAACTGGATGCAGTTCTTACTAAGGCTTTATAGTGTGGTATTAGTACCCCACTTGATCTCGATTGTATCTCTTGGTTAATGCAATTTAGGATTGCATTAGCTTTTTTGGCTGCTGCTGCACACTGCTGGCTCATATTTAGCTGATTGTCCACTAAGACTCCAAGATCCCTCTCACAGTTACTGCTATTGAGCCTGATTTCACCCAGTCTATATAGGTACTTTTGGTTTTTCTTGCCTAAGTGTAGGACTTTACTTTTCTCTACATTGAATTTCATTTTGTTAGATACGGCCCAGTGTTCTAGTCAATATAAATATAAATATAAATATAAACAAGGGAGTAAGTATTAGTTCATCAGAGAAATAAAACTCAACCAAAGACTGAAAGAACTATAGCGTGCTTAAGCCTGTCTTTCTATTTCTAACTCACCTGGCAGCTTTCAGCCAATCATCATAGAGTTCAGAGGTCATCAACGGCTGTGGCAATTCTCGTAGGTAACATTTTAATGCACCTGGAAACAAAGAAGTATGTTTCTGACACAATATGACTGCCTAGCTGTAAACAAGATGTAAATTGCCTGGTATATGTCAAATGTTTCAATATTATGAGAACCAGTATTGTAATCAATGACCAGAGTTTGGGAACTGTTTTCCTAACTGTCTAAAGAACCTTAAGTTGTATACTGCTGTCTGAGAGAAAAGTGGAATTATGCTGTGTAAACTTGCCACATTTAATGATGTTCAAAGTAAATACTTTATTTTCCTATATTATGAAGCAGCAAGGGAAGGTTGCTTAGAAGCTTGGAGGTGAGAGAACAATGTGCTTTGCTTCTGTTTTGCTCTACTCAAATTTCACTGAAAATCCTCTTTGATGATAGATAGATAGATAGATAGATAGATAGATAGATAGATAGATAGATAGATAGATAGTGTTGTATAGACAGAGTCGCTGTAACTTCTTTATTCAGGAACAAACAACCCAGCAAAAACCCTGTCTGACAGTTCTCCTTTTATAGGAGCAGTCAGACGAGCCATCCAATCAGTTTAAAGTATTTTCCTGCCCGATTGGCGGACTGGAGTGAAAACTTACTCCTTTCACAATACATAACAGACAGACAGACAGACAGACAGACAGCCTTTATTGCTGTTTTTCACTATGGACACACTGGAACACATTAAAAATGAAATTCTGTTGCCTGCTCTCAAAAGTGTACACACACATCACACACACATTCACACACACCCCTACACCCATATATACATATATTAATCACTGTCCATCTTGAATACATATCAGAAAGAGGAAGTTTGAGAGTTCACAAGGTTGATATTATATGGAACAAAACTGTAACCGAATCTGGATGTTCTGCTTCAGATACCACAAAGCCTCCTTTCAGAAGCTAACAAGGAAAACGGGTCATGAAGAGGATGTGTAATGTCCCAGACAGTGCGTAGTGTCCCAAACAAGAGCTCTTCAGTACTGCTGATCACCTACCTGCCACAGCATGAGGGTCTATGTAGAATTCATCCAAAATATTTGAGCCACTGTCCAGGCAGTATTTTAGTTTCTTCAGCACAGAAGCTCCTGCTGCCAACCGGAAGAGCCCCTAAAAGAAAAGAAAAAAAAATAAGGGAGAAACCAGGAGGTCTGTGGCAAATAAATAGCTGGACAGAGGGTGATACCTACCTCTTCCTGCATACCTGCGGTCAACAGCATCATAACACAGGCTTCAATGGGAAGTGCAATCTCTCGCCCAGCAGCCTTCAGGTGAGTCTCTAATGGCATTCCATACACCCCTGGTACAGCTGGATCTAATGGAAAAGGGGCATCTAAACAAGGAAGGAGGAGGAGAATGGAGAAAGATTAAAGAATGCTTGTCTATTAATTTCCAGAGTCATCTCCTCTCAACTCTTCTGGGCTAATATCTGGGGGGTTTTTATGTACACAGAACAAAAAGCTGAAGCCATTTCTAGCTGACTACCATGGGTCAATGCAAACACCAGTTAATGCAAATATCAGTTAAAAAGGACCACTTCTAAGCAAATGGCCAGAGAGTGCCCCTGCCAAAAACATTAAGTATTAAAAGGATCCAGATTGTTGGGGGCAATATGCTGACTCTGTGAATTGCATAGAGATGGCTGTAAAGCACTGTGAAGCAGTATATAATCCAAGTGCTATTACTATTGCTATTAATGTTCAGTTCCCACATACTGTATTTTTAATCCTTTCTCTTTAATATTCCTAAAACTCTGGCTGTACAGTAGCAATTTATTCATTGCTAATGTGCCATACCAAAAAAATGCATCTCAAATTGTACCTGTTTGGTTGTGAGAACTCATTAGCTCTGCCAAGCTGGAATTTAGAGATTCCAGAGACTTCTGATGATATTCTGCCTGGATTTCCAGCAACTGTCACAGAGAAACAAGTAAACAGAATTGTAATTCTAATTAGTATTTTTCTCACATCTTGTCTATGGAGAGATGAAATTTTCAGAAGTTAGAACATGTGATTTTTAAAATATAATATGAATAAAATATAAATAGATTAGTTAAGAAAATGAAATTAAATCTTACTTTGATAAAGTACTTAGCATAGCTGTCCTCCTTGGTTGAAAAATGATATAAATCAGCCATATATTCATCCTGGAACAGGATTGGGAACTATTATTCCTTGATACACTCATGAAAAATTTAACATAAAATTCATCACTATTATTTCTTAATATTCATTCATTACAGCAGGGTTTCCCAATCTAGGCCACATAGATACATAGACTTCAGCTCCCAGAATTTCCCATGCTGGCTGGAGAATTCTGGGAGTTGAAGTCCATGCATCTTAAAATTGCCAAGGTTGGGAAACTGCATTACAGCATCAACAAACTCCTAATAGAGTTAGGGAGTATACCTCTAGTGCACTTCTCGAATGTAACTGCATGGCTCTGAGGATACATGTACGCAACTAATGGAAGCCAACAAATTCTTATGCCTTCCATTGGTAGCCATTACAAATCCATGGTGACTTTCCAAGTTAGAATAATGAGATGCAGGAGTTTTGCAATAGTCTTATTTTAGCAATCAAATAGTAGGTTTTGGAGTGACAATCATTAGAAACTAGTTTGGCATTTTGAGCTCACTTATGGAAGCTACACAGTACACAATAAAATTGATAGTAGAGACTGGTTCCATCAGTAGACAAACTAAACACAGCCAATCTGATGAACTCTGTGACAAAAAAGAAACTACTTCAACACTCTATTCTTTCCACTTTATTTTTTAACTATTTCTCAGCTGTCCTGTACTTGATGAATTTCTTACATAAACATGCTTATCGATACCAGAATTGAAGAGTAGACTAAGATAAATCAATACATTCTTGATCAAGCTGTCTCTATGTATAAGTACCTTACTCTGCTCCACCCTCCTCTTCATCTCCTCTTCTTCCTCCTTCAGATTCTCCAACTTTACGGCAGCTGATGAGGCTCCTGAAGTTGTGATAGCACTGACACTATTACTGGAATTCTTGGCAGCTTGGTTTAGACTGGTTTTTTTAAAAAAAGAAACAGGTAGGTTCAATGGTATTTCAAAATTAGGAAACAGGATATGTTTGATATAAAAATTGTCTTAATAAGAAGGTTTTGAGGTGTTATTGTGAAGCCTAAGACTGACACTTTGTATGAAAAAAACCATGTGATGTTGTATTTCCTGTGGAGTGGGAAGCCCCAACTGTTTTAACAGCAGTTTGTGTAGTGCAAATTTTGAGTGCCAGACTAGAACTAGGGGAGGCTTGAGTTCAAATCTTGTCTCACTGAGAAAGCGTATTGCACAGATAGACAACCAATCCCATCCAGTTTATTTATTCTGCACAACTTGGTAATTTCATGCAATCTAAATTTAAGGGTAAATTACCAAATTCAGATGGTACAAATTTTAGATGTTAAAAATAAAAGAGGTAAATTGATTCCCTCAAGACATAAAAAAGACAAGAATGTTAGTCCCATCTCTTCTAGTAACATCACTATCACATTCTTGTACCACTTGGATACAAATCCTAATCCAATTTTTTTTTTTTGTCAAAGCTTACTGAATGGCTGTGGCTTGTTTTATTTTACTCTAAATTATTTCACACTGTTGTGAGAATAAAAGGGGAGAGGGGAAGAAATCTGTCTGATTCTTTTGATAGTTTAAAAATAAGGCAGGATAAAAATGAGTCAAGATTGGGACACTTAAGAGATTCCTTCATAACATATGAATATAATATTACTCCAGGTCAAGCCATTTACATTGGCAACAACTTTCCCTTTTAGCCTTTGATATAACATGGATAGCATAAGAGCACTATGGGCATTGATGGACAGTCACTTACTTTTAAGTAAATGGAATGTGAATTATCTACAGATGGAAAGTTGCAACTAATCAGTATTATTTCTAATGTTCGGTAATACATTCTATCTTAATTATTCCTTAGTTCATCCCAATGCAGTATTAGAACTGATAATAATTAAACAGGAGAGTGACATTATATTTATACCACTCATATTACAATAGCCACATGTATGTCCATACAATTCTTATGTCCCAAAATACAGTACATGTATCCACTTGAACACACAGATGAAAATGTTGAGTGGAAGGTCTTTGGTAATTGAGAAACCTGAAAGAGGAACAGGACTGTAATGTTTGTGTGTATAAACATGACTCTTTATGGGCATTGCTTTGCACTGACAGTGGACTTCTGGAAATACCATATATAACATTACTTTTTCCTTGAAAGAGGCAGAACACAAAACTAAACCTTAAAGTCTGGGCTTATGATAGCTAAAGTACATTATGGACTTACGGAGGCTATAACCATGTAGGCCCTTATATGCAAGAAAATGTAGTTCATTTTTTCAGTTAGCAAGCATAGTAGTGAAACACTTTACTGATGTGAATATGATAGCAAACAGTTACTAACCAAAAAGACATGAAAAAACATGAAAGCCACTTCTAACAACCTTGAGATTTTAGTTTCCTATTACTGACATGAATTGATGGCAGTTATCAAACTCTTGCAGCTGTTTTTCTTGTCTAATTCAGAAATGGCAAGTATTTGTGCTGAGATGTTCTACACACAAAGTAGGAGTTCCACCACTGAGCAATCACCTCTCCTTAACCTATGCATTTCTTTAGAAACGTTAAATAATTTATGTAAGTCAGCACACAAAACAAATAGAAATACAAGATATACAGAAAGTGGGACTCCCAAATTGAAATGCAGTTGAACAGGCATGTAGGGGATTACCCATTTGTGCAGCTTTCCCCAACCTGGCATCTCTTAAATACAGGTAATCCTTACAATGACTGGTTAGCATGTGATATCATGCTTAATGATTGAGGATGATTCACATAACAACTGCAGCTGCCAACAGTTAAAAGTCAGTGTGCTCACATGATATTTCATTTTATGACCATGCCATTTAGTGATGGAGTTAGTGGTCCCAATTGCAGGACTATAATATGCCACTGGCCATGCTGACTGTGAGTAATAGGAAGAATAGTACAGTACATCTGGTAACAGATTGGAAAAATAATATGCTAAAGATTTGAAGTAGTTTCGAAGTGCTCAAACATAACTTCTTTCAGTGATTGCACTATATCATAAGCCATTGTGGCTAGCTCATACAAACCCTAAACCTCAAATCCAAGGAAATTGTAATTCAGAATGTTAAGTTAGTTGGTACTTTCAGGCTTTGAATGGTAGAGATCTTGTTGCCAAGGTAATGTTATCAAAAACATAACCAGCCCCTGGCAGAACATGAGCTACATTTTAAGAGACTTTCCCCCCATCACTCCCATTCAAAGGTTTCATTGAGCCTTCCTCATTTTTCTATTTTATTATATCCCCTCAGTACCGGCTTTTGATGGTGTTCCAATCCAGAATAAGTTTCTGAAGATTCTTTTTGTGTTTCAGGATGACAGGCAGCTCCTCCTAGAAGAGGTTGGGATGAAGGATTTGGGGTCAGTTCCCACTATCATCAGCTCCCATAAGTACCATTCCCATCAATGGTTTTAACTAATAAATGTTTAAATAGTCTTTAGATACAGTAATATATGGTAATAATACTAATACTAATAATAAAAATGCCAAATACAGTCTAAATATTTGACTGTTATATTCTTATATAAACAACAGTGGTAACAAAGATACTTTGGAATATCTTCAAGAAATATCATTTGCCTGCAAGCAAGAACTGGTGAGATCACAAAATAGACAACTAGAAAATGAAGAAGCTAAAGTGTTCTGGTATTTTAAAATTCAAACAGACAAGCACCTGCCATATAATGCCTCAGATTGAACAACTGTTGATAAGAAAGACAAAAAATTATGGATACTGGATGAGGCAGTACCTAAAGACAGAAAAAGACAAAAGAAAGAACTGGAGAAAATCACAAAATTTAAAGACCTACAAATAAAAGTAGCAAAAAAAAAAAAAAAAAGCAAAGATAATACCAATAGTAATAGGCATCTTGGATCCCCACTCTTACACCATTGGCATTGACAAAAATCACCATGAGTTAATTGCAAAAGGCAGCTTTACTTGGAACAACATGCTGCAATGATATTTAATTATTAAACAACTCCTGCCTATCCTGGGTCTTTGGGAAGGACTCAGTAAGTCCATATAGAAAAATGCCAACTCCAGTTTAAACATCTGGCTGATTGTGGGACCAACCATAATAATAAGCTTTATATCACTTCAATGATGGATGGATGGCACTAGAAAATTCTTTCAGTGACTAATGAGGAAATGGCATTAATTTAAGATCCTGTTGGTTTGTAATCTGCATAAAATAGCCTATTTCTTATGTTTCCAGGATTTTATTCTTTTTCTGACCGTAATATTATGATGGCCCTTGCCAGGATTTTGTATGAGCATTTTCACCATAGCCAGATTTGTTATTTATTTGCTAGATTTATATCCTATCTTTCCTCCAGAAGATCAAAGGAGTATACATAGTAGTCTTTCCTCCAATTTTTCTTACAACAATCATTCCATTAGGAATGTTGAGTTGAGAAACAGTGATTGGTATAAAGGCATTCAATGAGCTTCCAATGACTGAGAATGGGTTTGGCTCTCCTGAGGCCTTGAGTGGCTTCTTATCTACTATACTTTTCTTACATTTGAACAGCAGAAGCAGTTAGTGGTCTTTCTTCTAGCACCTTGTCAGGAAATGCCTGTTTCCTGATTTTGCTTAAGTTAGAAAGTCAAGCATGACAAGGTAGTTATTTCCAGTGTATATTGATCCTTAACTATATCTGTGAACAGCCTTACAAAATTTAAACAACCTTTTGATTTTGTTCTTCCTTGTAAATGAACATTACAACCAAAGTTCCCATAGCTCCTAAATTACAGCAGCATTTGCCCATTAGTAAGGAAGGACTATGTGGCTGGGTACCTGAAGCATTTCATCATCAATTGTTTAACCATAGTTTACTGCATGAATTGCACTGTGGCTGGACAAATTGTGAAATTGCTGAGGTTAAGTAAACATGGAAATAGGAATGAAGAGAAAAGAGATGAAAGATTATGCTGGTTTCTGACTATAGTAAAGATTTGATTCAAGATTAAAGATACCTCACTCAGTTTATTCAGGGGTTGTAGGACATCTTGTTCAAGAGTAATTTCAAACTCTGCAAGGATCCTGGCCAGCATGCTTTGAATGCAGCAACTCATTTCTAGAGCTTTCCTAGAAGGAAAGAAGAAAGAAAGAGTTCAAAATCCAACTTGGAAGGTGAAGAATATCAATCTACCATAACACCTCTGGGGACTAACATATAATACAGTTATTCTTCTTTTGCTTCCAGAGACCTGTTTGGCTCCTTCAACAACTGCTTCTTCCCACAGCCAGCATTTTCTAAATATATGGTATTGCAAGCCATGTGCAATGGGAATTGAGAGCATCAAATTGGGAAAACTATTTTTTTTCAATTTGTCTGTCACAATTTTAACCTCTGCAATTATTATTAATTATACTTTAATTTCTCTGATATGTATTGCATCTTTTTACCAAGAGGATATATAGAGCCACTAAAAGTAAAATAAGCAGTTGAAAAATCTAGTTTAAAAGGGGTAAAAATCATGCCTCATTCCAACTGAAAAAGATAAAGGGTGGAAACTTGAGCACAATTTCCAAAGAAATACTCTCCAGAACTTGGAATTGCTTGAATGATTGGAGATACAAGACAGTTTATGCAATCAGTAACTTCATTCCCAATATTCATTTTCTAAATAAAATACTCCTTGAGGAGCAGATATATGTACTTGACATTGATAAACCCCAAAGATTTTTCTGCAGTTTCAGGTCATTGTGGCTCAGCTTCAGTTGATAATGCAACATCCATATATTACTTGTGGGATTGCCTGTAAAAAAATACTTTGTTTTTTGTGACTTGCTGTGTCTGTTACTGAAAAAAAGTCTACCATTTGCTCTTTTGTGACACTGTATAGAGGAAACCAAGGGAATGCTAGCAGGGCAAATCGTGCCTATTAAGTGATGAGCAGTAGAATTTAAGGCTGCACTAGCAGACTTACACTTGTGTGATGAGACTTTCTCTTCTTCATGTCACTCCTGTGTGTTCTTACAATTGCTCTGGAAGAATATGAGTTTCTCTGAAACAGATTTGAAGGCATGGGGCAAGCCTGTGCAAGGAGAAAGGGAAATGGCCTTCCTCCCACTCAACACCCAGAATTGGCTTCTGCTAATAGAAATGTAAGAACCAATTTGGTGTACTGATTAAGGCAGAAGATTAGAAACCAGGAGACAAAGGGTTCTAATCCCACTTAGGCATGAAGCAAACTAGTTGACCTTTGGCTAATCATACACTCTTAGCCCTAGGAAGCAGGCAATGGCAACCACTTCTGAAATCTTGTCAAGAAAACTTCAGGGACTTATCCCCGTAATCACTAGGAGTCAAAAACTGACATGAAGTCAACCCCAACCCCCCAAATCCAATACCCACCCACCACAAAACTGCAGCTTGGATTTCACCTAGTGAAAACTGGATCCACTCTGTGTTTCTGTTGCTTTCTTCTGTACCACCATATTGCTGGACAGAAAGTTATCCCAGAAGTACAAAATATACCATAGCTTAAAGCAGATTTCATAGTTGGCATGGTTCTTAAAATACATGGCCAACAGTAAAAACATGTGGTAGAGGGAAACAGATAAGGCAAACAGAGGAGACTCAACTTGCCAAATATTTCTGTACGAGTAGATTTTAAGATTAATATTAATTACACAGATGCTAGAAAGAATACTGCTCTAGAAAAATAATATTTTTATGTTTTCAGAAAACAAACAAAACCAGTTCAGTCAGGATATTAATGCAAAGGACATTTCCAAATTGTAAAAGAAAATATGATTTTGTGTTCCATAGAGGAGATAAACTTTATAGTAGCCTCAGAGATAACAAGCTAGACTAATATGTTCCTCAGTTATGAAGAACACTGTGTCTTTCACTCATAAAATGTAACAATTCTTACCCAAGACTGGAATCCATGTCTAATTCCTTAAAACTTTCAGCCATAGTGACTGATAATGCCATCAAAGGTAACTTTTTCTATGGAAAAAAGTGAGAAAATAAGACCATGAACAGAGAAGAAAAATACCTATACCAGTAACAGTTGGTAATTACAGTTATTAAATATCTAACTTTTGCCTACATTACGGGTTCTTGTAGGGATATAATTTTCCTCCATTTCTTTACTATTGACTTAACAGGTAATAATAATAGCTGTTTCTCACCATCAACATCTCATCTTAATGTGATATTATATTTTTTTGGCAATGATAATTCATTGAATCCTGTGGGCAGTATATATGCGTATACTGGGTATATTTCCTAGTTAGTGAAATGTGGGTATCAGTATTTTGGTTTCCAGGCAATGTCTAAATTAAGGATCCTACCTTATGAATGAAAAGACCAAGATACAGGTCAGAGAGTATGAATTAGCATAATTTATGCCATGGTAATTGCACAGAAAATAAAAGTCCAGGGGCTTGTGATAGTTTCATATTATACTCTGGTAAATGGTAACAATGGAAGACCTAGTGATAAGTTTTGGTAAAAAAATTATGTAACATTCTACATGAATTTTATCTAAATGGAGAAAAATATTCAGCCAAGTGACTTGAACAGTATAGAAAAGTCTGGGGGAAAAAGTGATTGGGCCATTGAAGACCCAAGAATGAATCAGTATGGTGCCTGTTGAGTACCTGCTTAGAAAAAGATACTATTTGGTGATGAAATATATTGATGGCGAATATATAAGGAACATTGGAATGATATTAGACATTGGTTGGAAATATGAATATACATATCATATTTGTATGCAGATCTATTGTTTGCAGATCAATTATTAATAGAAGAGAATATTTGTAGCCCAGAGTTGGACTGAGCAGTCCTTAGTGCTCTCTGAGCTTGGTTGTTTCCTTGCAGATATTTCATTACCAGACTAGGTATAACATCTTCGGTACTAGAAGGTAAACTGTTGTTTACTGCTTGTTTGTCCCAGACCAAGATAAATCCTAAAAAAAACACATTCCTGGATACTTGGCACTCAGACAAATAAGCCACCCATAGGCACATATAATTTTCACATCATTCAAAAGAGACTAGAAAAAAGCTAAGATGGAAATTTAAACAAGAATTCTTCTTATCAGTAAACACCCAGATAAGCAGAAATTAACACCAAACAATCGAATAGTAAATAATATCCTAATCGAGGAAGTACCAGGAGAAAACAGCACCCCCATAAACACTAACAGGGCAAGCTACTAACTTCACAATCTTCTAGCACTGACTTCTAGTAACAAAATGTCTCCAAGCAATCAATCAAGCTCAGAGAAGACTGAGAGTAGATTGTATATAGATGAATATGGATTTTTGAAGATTAATATTCAAAGACCAGGATAAATAAATGGTGAAAAACAAGAGCAAACAGATGAATTTTTGTACTTTGGTACAATTGTTATTTAAAGATGAGAATTCAAGTGGAGAAATTTTATGAATCAAATGATAGTAGAAAAGGGTAGGTACAATATGGTTTGTTGTGAGGAATGAATCTTTTTCACACAAAGCAAGACCAACTCAGTATAGAAATATGCACCAACTCAATATAGAAACAAGGATAATTTGCAAGGACAGAAAGATAGAGAGAGGTGCAATGAACTGTAAACCAGATTTCTTTTTCTGAACCCATTCTTTAATTTCTTTGGCTTTTTATTACTCCTTTTCTGAGCTATGCATAATTCACCCCAAAAGGGAACAGTATGATAAGTATGTAGGTAAGTATGATGGAGGTACGTATGGTAGTTCATTAACTATATGAATATAACAAGCCTTTTCTTTAAATGATAATTATATTGGTTTTCTCTACTCCCATACATATTTGTAAAAATGATTAAAATGATTTTAAAAATAAAAATACATGAAGTGGCATAACTGATTTAAAGTTTAATATTAGCATCTTAACATATTGTTGGTGGTTACATAATACGCCACAGACACAGACGGGTAAATAGTCAAGACTTTTTTGATGACCTCAACTCTGTCAAGGACCTTGGAGTACTCATCTCTAATGATCTACGTGCTAGAGCCCACTGTAACTACATAGCCAAAGAGGTATTAAGAGTTGTTAACCTAATCCTGCGTAGCTTTTTCTCTGGAAATATCACACCACTAACTAGAGCGTACAAAACATTTGCTAGACCAATACATGAATACAGCTCATCAATCTGGAACCCGCATTACATATTGGGTATTAATACAGTCAAGAAAGTCCAGAAATATTTCACGAGAAGAGTTCTCCACTCCTCTACTCATAGCAGAATACTTTATGCCAGCAGATTTGAAATTTTAGACCTAGAAAACCTAGAACTACGCTGCCTTCGGTCTGATCTAAGTATAGTACATAAAATTATCTACTGCAATGTCCTACCTGTCAATGAATACCTCAGCTTCAACCACAAAAATACAAGAACACACAATAGATACAAATTCAAGGTAAACTGCACCAAACTTGATTGCAGGAAATACGATTTCAGCAACAGAGTGGTCAATGTCTGGAATACTCTACCTGATTCTGTGGTTTCTTCCCCAAACCCCAAAAACTTTAACTTTAGACTGTCTACTATTGACCTCACCCCTTTCCTAAGAGGTCTGTAGGGGGCATGCATAAGCGCACCAACGTGCCTACCGTCCCTGTCCTATTATTTCTTTTTTATTTGTATCCATTTAATGTATTCATAACCATGTTTATACTTATACCTGTTATCTAACACTTGCTTGACAAACAACAAACAAACAAACAAATGAATGAATAAATAAATAAATAAAATAAATAAATATACCATGGATTTTAAGGCAAACCATTATTGGTACTAATGGGGCCAATTTATACCTTATTCTGAAGATAGCAAATGTGTCTCTATTCTTCCTGGCTGCACCCATGAGGGGGCATATATTGCTAAAAAATGTCCACAGCTTGGCTAGTTGAATTTAGTGATTAGTATTCTGGATTTACTGTATTCACTCAGAAGCTAGAGATGTAATAATATAAGAACAAACTGAAAAAGATTACTTCATCCTCTGGTTCCTTCTAGCTAGAAGAAAGAAGATGAAAAAAATAATTCTAAAGGATATGAAGTACAAAAGTATTACTGGTCTAAAATAGACAACTAATGAAAGAGTTATAAAGCTTGATTAATAAATTCTCTTGCTTTTTAATATTTTTTATTTTACCATTCCTTGAAGGAATGCAGGTAGTCTGTTATCATTCTCTCCTATTTTTTTTAATTATTAGAAAAGTTCTGTGTAGTATATTAGTCTGAAAAGAGTAATTGGCTCCCTTCCTCCCTTTCATACCTATTTATATACAGAAGCAAAAATGAACTGCAGAAGAAAAATAACAAATAGAATATATATAAATAGAATATAATAGCAGGAGAGTCTATTTCCAATATTAGCTTCTACCTGGTATCGAACTCCCAGCCTCCTGATTGTGAGGTGAGAAATCCAATGTATCCAGAAGATATTAAATACTAGAAGACTATCTTAGGAGTTTATCTGCAAGGGCAACAGAACTTAAATCTACCATAGCCTAGGATAAATGCTACAGATAGAACTGTGGATTAATATTAACAGAATAACAGAATGGGAAGGGACCTTATAGGCCATCTAGTTCTAAACCCCTGCCCAAGCAGGAGACCCTACACTATTTCTGACAGATGGCAGTCCAGTCTCTTCTAGAAAGCTTCCAATGATGAAGCTCCCACGACTTCTGAAGGCAAGCTGTTCCACTGGTGCATTGTTCTCACTTCCAGAAAAAAATTCATTATTTCTAGGTTGAATCTCTCCTTGATCAGTTTCCATCCATTATTCCTTGTCTGGCTTTCAGGTGCTTTGGAAAATAGCTTGACTTCCCTCCTCTCTGTGATAGCCCCTCAAATATTGAAACACTGCTGTCATGTTTCCCCTGGCCCTTCTCTTCACTAGACTATCCATGCCCAGTTCCTCTAACTGTTTTCATATTATTTAGCCTCCAGTACCCTAATAATCTTTGTTGATCTTCTCTGTACACTTTCTAGAGTGTCAGCATCCTTTTTATAGTATGGTGACCAAAACTGGATGCAGTATTGTAGGTGTGGTCTTACTAAGGCTTTATATATTAGACCATTTTAATTCCCAGGTTTCTTTAATCTCCTAGAGATTTGCATAGGAGCTGTACAGTAGCAAAGCTGGAGATAAAACTCTATAGTACAATTTAGATCAGCACCCAAAGCTGGAGCCATGAAGAGGAAAAAAATTATAGGCATAAATTACTGTGTAATCCATTGCACTTTTTTTCTCAGTGTAGAATAGTATCAGCTTCTAAAAAAGGTGAGGTGGGGAAAGAAAGATGTTTTATACTTGAGAACTATCATGAAGCACCAAAAATGTGCTTCCCATATTGTAAATACATTGTGAACTAAGAAAGAACCACAAAAAAGGGGGAAAATGAGATTTACCACCCGTTTGTCCAGTTCTGCTCCATATTGCCCCTGGAGGCAAGCCACAAGCCTCTTGTGCACATTATGTGCTGCCCGTTTGACTGGTTCAATTCTCTGTTCAACCTAAAACAGAAAGTGGAACAGTTAGCTGAGAAGAAATAAGGAGAAATTCATTTTCTTTGCATCCACTGTGGTTCCCCAAACATACTGTAAGTATATGGGCATATATATATATGCAAATAGCTTCTGTGAACATCCTTTGCTTCATCTTGGCCAGTCTGTCACTCACAATTTTGTTTGTTTAAATCATTTTTAACTGCTTATTGTTGTAATCTCATGTTATACTGAGACACTCAGTTGTTAGGAGTTGGGTAACATACAAATTTGATAAAATATAAATATTTATTCATGGACTCCTGCAGTGCTGAAAATGCATTGTAGTGTTATTAAAATGACACAACTGGAGTTAAAAAAAATGCAGCCACTTTTGAAAGCATACCCAGAATAGTCTGATCATCTTCTCCTTTTGGAGATTGTGGCTAAAATACGTACATTGCATTTATCTGTGGCACATCATCATAATTTTTATTTATGTAGCTACCCTTCTCATTGTCAGAATTTTACACTGAATTCAAATATTATGGTCTTTTTTTCCCTATGCATTTTATGCCAGGGGGGAAAAAAACAGTTAAATAAAGAAAGGCCCAATGACTCTAGGATATCTTATGAGTGATGGCACTAAGACTCATCCATTTGAAAGCCTCTTCGCTGCCTTTAAAAACTCCATTAATTTAAGGACAGAGAGAGACCCAGTTCACAGTACATCTGCAGCTTTGTATGTTCTACAGTTTTGCTAGTCTGTGTTGTTTCAAATGCTCTGCATCTTATGGGGAGTTGTCCCCACCCCCCACCCCACCCAGTGGAGTCTCATTGTACTCAGCTTGCATGACACGGCTTACTAGTAGACCTGGATTGTTTTGGAAGAGGACGATTCCAGTCCAAGATTGTCTTGTGACTCAGAGACAGAGCGAAAACAAACTGCTCAATTTGGTCACGCCTTCTCTGCCAGCACAGAGCTACAGGTAAGCACATGCCCACTAATGAAACCCGGTGCCTCACCTGGAGCAAGTCTTCAGTCAAGTAATCCGCTGTCTCTTGGGCTCTGGAGAAGGAGGAGCAGCAATGGAAGAAAGAGGTCACCAACACACTTGTGCATTAACTTTATATTATTTCAATAATGTCTATAAGCCACCACCTTACATGTTACATCAGCATTATACTTTTAGGACAATGGTAGGGTTGTTTGTAAGGCAGATTGATTTATCCCTGGGAAAGAAGAATAGAATCAGGATTTTCCAGGCTCATAGTTGTCACTAACAATATACCTGGTTAGCATTCAGAAAAAAGAAACGTAAAGTATGGACAGAGATGGGGACAGTTGTCCCCACAGTTATTTAGACACGTTGGTACACAATGGAAGGGTTCTTGGGCAGTTGCAACATGTCAAGCAAATGCAGGCTTAAAATGTTCAAATGTTAGCTGTGGTTTAATTTTCACAATTCAACCTGAAGTTGAATGTAGGCCGAAGGCCTATAAATGGCAACATGAGGAATCAGCAAAAGCCTCACCCTTGGTTCCTTTTGAAAATAATTGTTACCAGGACTCTGGAAATGGAGCCTGAAAACTGATATTTCAACAGCACAATGCTATTTTGTGGAAAATTGGAATGCTTCCCAGATTCTGCAACACATTCTTGCTACTGATAAACAAAATAGTAAAGATGCCCTTAAGTCAAACTTGGCTCCAGTTGACTATATGGATATAATTGCTTTGGAATTTTCTTGATTGCAGAGATGGCTTGCCATTCTTACCTACTCCCAGACAACTGCTCTTCCAGACTAGCCTTCTGCCATAACATTTCTGGTGATCTCCTATTTCAGCTCCTATCCCAGCTGCTTAGCTTTTGAGTCCACACAGAATCAGTCAACTGTCACCATTAGATGAGGCCCATCTGAGCCATGCAAGATACCCAAAGCTCAAAATATTACCAGACCATCCATATTGAGTTTTCTGAACTCAAAAGATGTTCTTTCCTGAGGTTGGGGCAAAATGGACTGGCAAAAAAACCTGGAACACATCCCACTCAAAAGATTACAATAGATGCTTTGGTCAAACTCTCCCCCACTTCAGTTCTTGGACAAATAACCACTAGGGCATCTTCCAGAAAAACATAGAGGACACTTTCTCACAGTCTGGGAAATGCCTTTCCTGAAATGTTGCCGTTGTCTTATTCTTAGCCCTATGTCTGACAATATCCTCCATCTCCTTTTGTTTTTGATGTTTGTATTTTGGTTAGAAACACATCCCAAACTCTGATCTAGAGGAAATATATGGGATTTTAGTTACCTTGACATGCTTAGTTTGAATTTCACAGCAAACTGGAATGAATACAAATGAATACAAATCAGGAAATCAAAGAAGATAGAAGCCAATCTCAGCAACTAAGATACGAGGAATTAAATTCCCAGAATTGGGATTGGCTTGGGAATTCTGAGAATTAAAGTCCACATCCCTTAAAGTTGTCAGTATTGAGAAACACTGGTATATATCATGGGAAACATGTGCTGGCAGTATCGTCTTTTTGCTGGGTCTCCAAGATGTTGCCTTCATCTTGTACCTAACAGATAACAGATAATCAGTTGGAAGGGACCTTGTAGGTCATCTAGTCCAACCCTTCCACCCAAGCGGGAGACCCTACACCATTTCTGGCAAATGGCAGTCCAATCTCTTCTTGAAAGTGTCAAGTGATGGCGCTCCCACAACTTCCGAGGGCAAGCTGTTCCATTGGTTGATTGTTCTCACTGTCAGAAAGTTTCTCCTTATTTCCAGGTTAAATCTCTCCTTGTTCAGTTACCATCCATTATCCCTTGTCTGGCCTACAGGTGCTTTAGAAAAGGTATAATATAGCTTTCTTTTATCCTTACCTAAACCATAATGTTTCCCCTTTAAAAACAACCTGTAGCAGTTTAAAGAAATATATAATCTGATGCAGTTTGTCAATTGCTTTTTCCATTGCCTACTAAGATAAACATAGAGAGTTGATGGGACTAGCTCCACATCTATTTGTTGCTTTAGACTGGTATGGGCACATCTTTTCCCTTGGACATTCGTCTACATTTTTTTTTCTTCCATCTCCCAGCAGAAAATGCTGAGAAGTAGGCTGGTGGTGGCACCATATTTGAAAGTGCCATGCTTTCCAGAGGACAGTGTGACTCTTTCAAAATCTGTATCCACTATTGCAATTCAAGTTTTTTTTTTTTAAAAAGAACTTGTACTTATTTCAAAACTTTGCACCTTTTCAAATCTGCTCAGAGCACATGAAAAAGATCAAGGGCTAAAGGCTTGCAGAATTTGCAATGAGTTTCCTTGTGTACAATAAAGCAGCAGATGTGGGTTGCGCCATTTATCAAAATTGTCACTCACCTCCCTGTTAGGAATGTAAGTCACCTAACAGTTGGGTTGGAAAATATATAAACCAGGATAGACATTTTAATACTGTCTCTTTAAGGGAATGCTAAAATTGTAATTGGGTGTGGTTCCTCAAACGGCCATAAGATGGAGCCAGAAACCTGGGTTGTTCTGTTCTGTTGTTGCTGAGAGTGTTGCCGTTCCTGCATTTCCCTATTGACTGTTGCTGATCGTCGTTATTCTTAGATTTGATGTGAGTCTTTTACTGAACTGTTTTTGATACTGGACTTTGTTATTGGATTATTCCTGGACTGAAAACTGACTGCTATAACCGTGTATGACTTGGACTGTGTTGGACTTTGCTTAACCGTTAACTGGAAGTAAAAACCTACATTTTACTATACAGTGTATCTTTGTGCTGGTTGTGTGTTATTCCTCGCCACTCTCACTACGTCTCCCTGTGTGCACTCATTCTCCTAACAGGGAATTACCTCAACACTGGTTATGGGCCCAGGCCATACCAGGCTCAGATAACTGAGAATTGGTGTGAATGCACAGTACTGTATACAGACAGCTGTTTACTGTTTAATTGTGGGTTACAATCCTGGTAAAGATGGCACAAGACCTGTCAACAAGTCTATCACCGATAACCCGGTTGGATGGAACAAACTGACAACAGCCATTAGAATATTAAAGGAACATGTTCTTGCACAGGAACAGGAAGCTCAAATACAAATCCCAAAGAAGATATAAAAACCCACCCACTCTCAACTCCATTTTGTCAGCTGTCCCAGAACCACATACTGCTGCTGGTTCTGCCAATCAATAAACCAACTTTCTTTCCAATCAGCCTCCATTTTATTCTCAGCTTGGAACTGGAACTAAATTTTTCTTCCAACAGTACCATGGTTGTTAGAGGAATGACTGCAGTTATTAAGTGAATCGTATGGCTGTTAAGCAAATCTGGCTTCCTCCGTTGTCTTTGCTTAATGTCAGAAGCACCTGAGTAAGGTTGCAAATGACAATCCCAGGATCCTGCGATGCTGCAACCATTGTGAATACATGCTGGTTGCCAAGCACCCCCAAGATTTGATCACATGGTGGTGGAGATGCTGCAACAGTGATAAGTGGGAGAACTGCACTTTTTTCAGTGCTGTAACTTTGAAAAATAACTAAATGAATGCTGGTTAAGTTGAGGATTACCTGCACTTCAGTCTAGGATTGGGCTGTGTGGACAGCAGTTTTTATATTGTAATAGTGCTTTGCCAACTCAAGAAGTGGATTCTTACATTTCAACTTTTAGCCCCTACTCTCTGAAAAAAGAGAGTCAGGAAAAGGTGGCAATGCATAAGCTTACAGCTAAGATGACTCCAATAGTTATGGATCCGTTCACCAATTGCTGATGAACTGAAAATTACTGTTATAACATTAATGTAACATTATCTTATGGGGGTGGGGGGAGGAAATCCCATTTCAAATAAATGCTCTGCTAAAAACACAAGTATTAATGTTAATGGTTTGGGACCTTAATTGCTGCTGCATTGTTGAAATAATGGTCACAACCATCCTGGGGAGATGATGAATTCTTCTCCCTGCATTTTTTTTTATTGTGTTGTGACTGATCCGAATGGTATTTTAATGAAAGTTGCAAACAAAGAATAGTTAAACCTAAAAACATGTTATTAACACGGCTCCTTGTTTTATGCAACAACAGCAATACTTAAGTGTCCCTTTGTGCAATTAGCCTAGGTGAGCAAGTCTGCAAAGATCCTTTTCACCCCCATCTTGGAATAGGATGAGTAACTTCACAACAATTAGACAGGGAAGACAGGAAAAGCAGCTTCAGGACTCCTGAGAGGAGAACCTTGCCCTAACTCTACTGATGTCATGCCCACATTTTAAAATATATGATAAGCAGTCAAATTTCTCTGTACTTCCGGCCTAAAAAAATGACAGGAACAAAGTTAAGAAGAGACCTCCTCATCCAACCTCTATGGAATCTCCCTTTTGACTGTTTTAGGACAGGAATAGACAACCAGGTGTCCTTATGTCTTGGAGTAGAGTTTCAAAATCCCCATTCAACATGACCAAGAGCCAGAGATTACGTGAATTTTAATCAAAATATTTGAAAGGCACTAAGCTGTTTATTGTTGTGCTAGTAAAATGTGTTTGCCATTGGGAGACCAAAAGTAAAATGCTACCCATCTATAGATGTGCTGAATTGTTAAAAAGCAGCCAGGAAATACAAGAAGAATCAAGAATCAAATTTATTTTATTTATATTTCCTATTTTTTAACTGCCCATCTTCCTCAGAGATAATTGAATTTTGATTTAAATCTTCTGAAGGACAATAATATTTCAGAGTTATTCTAACAATAACAACAGGAATAGCCCCACAGTTAGATAGGTGGCAACTAAATTTAACATACAAACGAATAAAATAAAACAAACAATAACATTATCTGTCCTCCTGCAAAGCAAACACTGCCTTCTCTTGGAGCAAAGATGCTGCTCATCTTCTTACTCATATTTGGCAAGAAAAAGTTTCTAACCTGTTGGACTAAATTCACCACATTGATTAAATGTGACGTGGTTGGGATGCAGGGTTAGTAGCAGTAGGTTGGTAAACATGAGCTAATAGAAACATGACCTTTGGCCTTTTTCTTTTTATTCGTCAGGAATGGAGATCCTATGATTTTCTGGCATTCTTGTAAATGCCATAATTCTTCCTACCTTGCCAGTTATAACTTATCGCTTGCATCTTTAGAAGTTTACCAATCTCCAGTTATTATTTCAGGGATACATAAGATCAACAGTATAAGCCTTTGATTGATAGCTGCTATTTTAACTGCTCAAGAAAGTGACTAAACATGAAACTGATATGCTCAGGGTATATATATGATGAGATTATAGCAATGTCATCGCCTACAAATATTGTACAGAATCTGCTATCTGAAAACCTCTGCTTTTATTTTAGGAAAGAGCAAAAGTGTCTATGCTTCTTTAGATGAGGTTTCAAAGCATGTGGTTGTTCACACACACAAAAAGATTCCAGTTTTACTTACAACAGGGAAAGGCAGCTTTCAGTTCTGCAGAATCCAGTTTTTGTTTCACTAATACCACAGACCATCAGTTGAACTACGGTATATACACAAAGGGTACTATATAAGCCCCTCAAAAGCCCCTCTCCTTCTCTGATAGGAATAATAGATGGATTCCGCATTTTCTACCCTGAAATCAATTTATGATTAGCCCCACTATTTTCATTTCAAGAGTTGTTGTTCTTAGCACTTCTCCTGCTAAGGCTCTGCTTGTTTTGCCCTGCATCACCTGGTTCTTACAGGTGAATCTATCAATGCATGATGCAGTAAGAAGGAATTATTTAGAATCTAGCTTGTTGCAGAGCCTGACACTGATAATGGTTGAGGGGGATTGCTTAGCTCAAGGTTATCAAACTGGTTTCTGCAGCCAAGGGAGAATGAGAATCTGAGCGTCCACACTCCTACTCCAGAACCTTAACCACCATAGCACACTAGCTTTCTTAATTTCAGCAGTGAGATCAACAGCATCAGGCTCAGCAACAAGCTATGATAAGAATGGAGAGATCATTTTGTTCTTGTTAACCAATTGGGAATCAGAACTCTTTCCCCTTTTGGTTGCAAAACCTGGGTGTTGAAGTCTTAACAGGGTTGCAGGAAACGAGGGCTATCCGTTGTGAGAAAATTCAGCACATTGCTAATCACCATGGAAGTTTTTTAGAAGTCTGCTGAGTGAGCATTGTGGTGGCATAGGAAGGTGATCCTGTAAGCCATTAATAAACTGTAATTAAATAATTCCACAGAAAAGGTAGGGTTGTGAATACATGCCCTGTACTAGATTTTTTTTGGAGAGGGGTGTACCTCCATCGAGAGCTACCCTGCAAGAATTTTAGCTACCCTTCAGCTAGAGGTACAAAATCTAAATCCAGATGAACTTTTAAACACAAAGTTCTAGCACCCCAAACTGCATAGAGAGTCTAGCAATGTAGCCAAACAACTAGTCCTTACCGTCCACTGCTACTTGGGTAACTGAGCTGTTGCCGCATCCAGTTAAACTGCTTCTTCATCATGCTGTGGGCCAAGCTGAAATAGCACCACCAAGGCAAGAAAACAAGCCAGAGGCTTTAGTACCTCCTCAAGACAAGGCAGCTGCACTTGCTGCCATCCGTTGCTCTCTCTCCCCGCCTTCACTGCAGGCTTCTTCTTGTCACTTCCTTGTCATCTTCTAGTTTGACCTCCTTTTTCTTCTCCACCTATCCTCCCTTTGTGTCTCTATGCCTCTCCTCCCAATTCTACTTCCTTCTCATGGTTTCCCCTTCCACTAATGAGCTTTACTCATCTTTTTCTGGGTGCTACTTTACTTTTTTTTTTTTTTGCAAACTTTCCAGCTTCCTAATTCTCTTGCTCCTTCTAGCCTCTAACACCACCTTTCCTTGTGCTTGTCAGGTAAAATTGGTGGCTGTTTCTCCAAGTTCCTGTCACCACCCCTTTAAAAAAAAACCCACACAAATAACTTCAGCCAAGACGTAAAGGGGAAATATGATTACAGCAAACATGAAACAAGGCAGAACAAGCTGATTTGCAAGGCTCATGTGGTAGCACTTCCTACTTTTTTCTGTTTTTTTTCTTTCTCCAGTGCTTAATAGTGAATGTTTGATACATTAACATAAAGGTTTGTACGAAGATGACAGCCCGTTGATTAGAATAGGTGGCAAAAATGAGCCTGCATGTTATCTGAGTCATGATTTATAAATAAGCCATCATATCTAGATTCACATAATAAGCTGCATTAAGGCTGAGCAAGCTTCTTATGGCTTAGCATAGTGTGTGAACGGACCAGAGGAAAACTACCTATAAAATACATACTCATGCACATCTGATTTACGAGTGTTCCCAGACAGGATCTCAAAGAGAATTGATCAGTATTACCTCTAGGCAAAGGCAAATGGGTTTTTCAAAGGCTTGGACCTCTTCAAGCAAAGCTGATAACGTGCAGTGATTCCAACTGTTTTAGTTGTGACCACACAAACAAAATATCTGTAATGATAAATGATGATATTCTGCCTTTCTGGAAATTTTCAGCTGCATACTGCACCACCAGTACAGGTTAACCTCCGATGCCAAAAGAAAATAAACATCAGAACAAAAACTATCTTAGAAAATATAGATTCTAAGCGTGCAAGATACAGCATTCTGTTACATGCTGATATTACACTCATGCCCACTGTTTTATTCTTCATCATCTCTAGTTCTGGAGATTTAATGCTCTTACCAACACCTTCTCAACTACAATGGATAAAAACGTGGTGGGTGTTTTTTTTAAAAGCAAAGCCTCCATAATGAAACCATGTGTATGCCTCCTTGATACTTGTGAAAATGCAACTTTGTAATGCATGTTTTTTCAACTTCATCTTTTCATGGTCTTTTTTTTAAAAAAAACCACTCCATTTCTATGAATACCAAATTTAAAATCTTTCTAATATTTCTGTAATTACATTTTTCTTCTTTTGTTTGGTTCAGGCAGGTATTTAAACATGAGTTTACCTGTCAGTTTTCAACAAGAATACAGAAATAAGATAGATATAAAAATATGTGAAATCAGTATGTCAAAGTTAAGGCACCAGTTAAGGCTGTATGTTTCAAAGAATCCCTAAATGAACGGAAGCTGAAACAAAGGTGAACACAGCTTTATCCTACTTTTTACATGCAATTATTTACTGATTCAAACTAAGAAATCAGTGAATGTGAAAAATGCAAGTTTGGATATCCTTTTAGTTACCGTACTTCCTTGTAATACCATTTTTTCCAGAAATAACCACTTCCAAATGCTGAATCATAATATTTGTTAAGGTAATTCCCCTTTAGGAGAATGAGCGCATACAGGGAGACGTATAGAGAGTAGTGTTTGAATAATACACATACAGTACACAGATACACTGTACAGTAAATGTAGGTTTTTACTTCCAGAAAGTTTAAGCAAAGTTCAAGATAAGCAGTCCAAAGTCATTCATAGGTAAATCAGTCAGTTTTTCAATCCAGGGATAATCCAATAACAAATTCCAGTGTCAAAAACAGTTCAGTAACAAACTTACATCAAATCCAGAAATAGCAGTCAATTAGGAAAAATGGAGGAACGGCAATACTTTCCAACAGAAGGAAACAGAGATACACTCACACTCTCCTGAGACTCAGACTAAACAACCCAGGTTTCTGGCTCCATCTTATGGCCATTTGAGAAACCACACCTAATTACAGTTTTGCATTTTCTTAAAGATACAGTTTCAAAATGTTTATCCTGGTTTATATATTTCTAACCCAAATATCTGTTACGTGACTTATATTCCTAACAATATTGATCAATGGTGCCTTAATATTTGCACAGAACAGTGTGGGCATGTATTGAAATGTATACACACGTCCACGTACCCACATATGAATTATAATTAATAATCCACAACAGATAAAAGATGTTCATTTCATATCACTTGGTTGGGTTGTGAAATTCAGTATTACAGTAGTCTTTTAAAAAGAAATTAATAACATTTTTGAAGGTTTAGTTTATTAGCAACATTTACAATGCAAAATGGATTTTCAGGTATGAAGTATATCCTGGTGGTGATGAACAGGTCTGGACAGTGATCATCTTCGTATGCTGGTTGAGCCCTTCCAGAAACGTTTGTCTTGATGCTACTGGGAATAACTTCAGAAAACAGTTAAGACTGGCATCATGCAACTGCTTCCCATCCCTAAATCCTGCTTTTATAACTGAGAACAACCGTAACAGTTTATATACTCCCAACAAAAAGTCTTTATTATCTGATAGGACCACTGAGCTATGTTAACTGGAGGTCATTCACATGTTCATCTGAGAGTCAAACAAGGACCTTATTGTATGATTACAGAAAACACACATATCTTTCATTGTCTTCCTTCTAACAGGTGTAACAACTTTCTTGACTGTTGACCACTTGCTTCCTTCTCCAAATTTCCTCTTCATCTATAAGTAATCCCCTTAATAACTGCTTGGTGCCATTCACTTGCTATATTATGGAGGAAGGCTCTGCCCTCATAAAGATTGAAACAAATGCATATTATTGTATTGCACCTTCAACTGAGACAAAGAAAGCCACTGATTTGACTGAAGAATTAACTGAAGAAATTTATGTTTACTTTTTACTAGCAGATGCAAACTTTGTTCCTGTGGCTTATAAAACTCATATATGGCCGATAGCAACTAGTCCAAGCATGATTATCCATGTTTTATTTGGTGTATGCTTTAATCAATTTTGTAGCTGTTTTCTATAGGTTTTATTTTGTCTGGGATTTTGACTTGTAATTAAGAATTTCATTCAAATTATGGTCTGAGAAACAGGAAACCTGAAGGAAAAAGCAGGAAAGCAGTCGTAGTCCAGTTGAGAAGTCAATTTTATAAGTAGTCCATGTTTGGTGACCATTTGTAGTTACAACAGTGATGAAAAAGTAACTTTACAACTAATCTTTGCATTTATGATGTTCACACTTATGCTTGTTGCAAATTTATAAAGCAAAGGGGAACTGAAATAAGATTATAAGCAGTCGTAATTTCACTTAGTGACTGCTTTAACAGCTGAGTTTGTGGTTGCTAAGCAAGAATTACATATAGTTGTAGATAAGAAAAAAAGATTTATCTCAGCACTTACAGTACCCTAAATCTAGATATTCAAGGAACTGAAATAGAACTGATATACACGTTCCGAATTGTATATGTAACTGAAATTATTGAGTAATTGTTGCAGAGATGGTATTCAGCAGGTTCTGACCAGTTATGGAGAACCGGTAACGGAAATTTTGAGTAGATCTGAGAACCAACAAACACCACCTCCAACCGGAGACTTTACCCCTGCCACGCCCACCAAGCCACGCCCACAGAACCAGTAGTAAAAAAAATTGAATCCCACCACTGAATTGTTGCATTTGCTTTTGAGGTCTGGAATTTTATGTAGAAAGACTAAGCATGTTCCAACCCTTTTTAACTTAAACAAGATTAGCCAAGTGCTGACACGCTTTAGTATCTTGCAAAAGCACAGAGTAAGGGGGTATAAAGCAAATGAAAATTATGAGAAAGAAGCTGATAGTAGTATGCATTTCAATTTAGTGGAAGCAAGACTTTTGATTCATAGGCTATGGGGAAAAATCATTAAATAATTGTTGCTCGACTGTATCTGTAAAATGAATAGTGGTGATAAAGATTGATTGCAATTTTTTTTAAAAAAATTATAGAGATAACAATGGTCAGAATCAAAGAATTTTTCAGTGCACTGGTCAGAGAATTCTGCATAACTCAATTTTGTAAAAATTCCAAAAAGACAAGAAAGTAAGCATAAGATGGATTACTTTGAATTTACCATCTCTAATGGGTTTTATTTAATTCTGAAATATTTAAGATTGTATTTCCAAGAGACAGGATTAAATTGTCTAAATAAATACATTTCTGTCTTAGAATTCCTCGTAAATGTGTTGCCTGTGAGATGATATGCACTTTATAACATACAACATAGCAGTGAAATGTTTAAACTAAAGTCTTGATCCACTGGATGGACAGCTTCATTCTTGTAATATTCTATTTGTAGCAGTCATCCATTGGACTGCAATCTCTCAAATACCAGGAATTATGTGAATTGAAATGCAACATATTTAGCAGACTTCCAGCTTAGAGAAAACCATTATATAATAATTCTTCTGAAGCAATCCTGCTACATTAGTTGATTGTAGTGGTAGTGCTGTCCTGGAAGTGATGAGTGAAGAATGCTGGGAGTATATACCAAGGAGATATATAGATGACACACACACACACACACACACACACACAGACTTGTCATCAATCCATTTAAAACAAGATAAATCAACATCAGCAGGTATTGCGGGCCCAATTGGCAAAATAAAGCTCAGGATCCTATCGGCTGGAAACATGCAGACGAGGCCTTCATCCTGCAATGGATAGACAATGGCTAAACTGATGTTGGTGATGATGATGATATACCCAGATATGAAGATCTCAGCTAATTAAAGCAGGTAGGCATCAGTGATATAGGAAATGCTGGAGGTGGATGATCGGTTTTGTGACAATGGCAAAGGCATAATTTCATACCATGCAGAAGGCAATGCTAAACTATTCCTCTATTTTAGCAAGAAAGCCACTTAGAAAGGTATATCGAGCCTCAGTGGCACAGTGGTTAGAGTGCAATACTGCAAACTACACCCACTGCAATTTGGCAGATCGAATCTCACCAGACTCAAGGCTGACCCATCCTTCCATGATGAATAAAACGAGGACCCAAATTGTTGGGGGCAATATGCTGACTCTGTAAACCGCTTTGAGAGGGCTGTAAAGCGGTATATAAGTCTAAGTGCTATTGCTATATAAAGTGTATAAAGTGACTGACAATATAGTGCCAGAAGAAGGGCCCTTCGGGTCAGGTGGCATTCAATGTTCTCCTGAGAAAAAGCTGAAGTTCTTTCAGAGTGTTAATGGTATTTACAATGCAATCAGTTTAAAGACTCTGGAATGGCTACTGCCATGTACGAGAAGAAAAGCTGGAGCTGCAAAGGCAGAATTACTGTGGGAGCACAGGACACAAGAAATATGAACATGGGATGCTCAACATAGTTGAAATGAACCAATAACACATTCAAAATCTTATGAAATGTTCTGGAATTGGACTTTTCAGTCAGAAGATCATGTTTATTACTCAGAACATGAAGAATGAAGGAAGAACAAAGTTGCTTTCATAATCAAGGAGATACTGTAGCAAGCAGAATAATTGGAAACGATGCAGTCAATGACTGAATATTAGATTTTGCAGACAACACTTTAACATGACAGTTACATACTTGTATCCTCCAATCACCGGCATAGAAGAGAACAGCAATGGGTCAAGTTTAATGTGAAATTGGTAGAACACGTAAGCTTGTGGTTGGAAATTAGAATGCCAAAGTAGGAAATAGTTTAAGGTTTAAAAGACAGTTAGATCTTTGGACTAAGAAACAGAAATGAAGCAGAATAGTCTGTTTTTGCTAATCCATTTTATTGCTAACATTCTTTAAACAACCAAAATGACATCTGTATAACTGGACATCACCAGATAGGGTGCACAAAAATCAGACTGACTATATTATTGATACAAGGCAGTGGAAGAACTTGGTTGTAACAGCAAAGATGAGGCTGGCTGTGCAATAACTCTGAAGTACATATGTGCAAGTTTGAAATCAAACTAAAGTGGAAAAAAGGCAATCAGCTTCCATAATATGATCTTGAATACATGCTAACCATTTTCAAGATCACAAATTGTTTTGAAATCTTGAACCTCATTGATAGGGAACTAGAAGAACTGTGAATTAAAATCAAAAAAGTATTAATGTGAAAAAAGATTGCCAAAGATCAAGAAATAGAAGGAAGTAAAATGGATGGCAGAAGAAAGTAAATAGCCAAGAGAAAAGAAGTTAGACACAAATCTTAGCGAAAAACTTACCAAAAATTTCAGAGAACAACTGAATGAGGCAAGAAGCAGAGGCAATGTAAACACATTAAAAATGAAAACAAGTACAAAAAAAGCCCCAAGTTTTCCAAGATCTGTTAACTTAGAAGTTCCAACCTCAAACTGATATACTAAAAAATGTCAGTGAAATGGTAGTATAACTAATAATTGATTCCAAGAAGATCAATCAAGATGGAAAGAGTAAACGGAAATACTGTACATTAGGGATAATTATACCAATATACCTTTAAAGATGCTCCCTATTTTTGAGCACCTTTAGTAGAAAAAAGAGGGCAATATTAGTAAGTCAGAGGTCTTTAAGAATGGAATATCTGCAGAACTATGCAAGTGACAGAAGAATTAATAAAGGTTCTAATCTGTTAATGGTATGTGGAAGACAGGAGGAAGAGCTTCAGACTGGACAACTGATATCTAAAAGATATCTTAGTCCATGGAAGGAGAAGAGGCACGAGAAGCATTTCAGAAGGAACTGTCCCTAACACTCTGGAGAGAAAAAGGGGAGGAGGGCCAACATATTTTCAGTCTTGTAATATTTTGTCACTTTAACCTTACAACAAAGATAGAACTTACATTCCCTATTGAGCTTCTTGTCTGGGTTACCTCAAACAATCGACATAATCAAACTATGCCTGCAAATTAGGAGAACACTACAGTAGACTACAGAGATCAGTCTGTATCCCAATACAAAAATAAAATAAAATAAAATAAAATAGCAAAATGTCCAAACTATTGTACAATATTCTTAACTCTCTTGTGCTAGCAAAATAATATTTAGGATCATACAATGTAAATTAGAGCCGTATAAAGAATGGAAAACCCAGGCGTTAAAGCTAGTTTTAAAAAAGACTGAGGAACAAGAAACACTATTATTGACATGTGCTGGATAAGTGAGAAAGCCAAAAGTACCCCAGTGAAATCAGTACTTGTTTCAGAACTATACAAGTCTTGGATTTTGTTGAACATGTCAAATCATGTACAGTAGTGTCCCTAGGAAAACAGGAATCTCAGAGTATCTCATGGTTGTTTAACATGGTTAAACAAACTGACTTCAGGTCAGTAAAAGATGAGATAAGGTTGTATACTCTCTCCCGATTCATTCAATTTATATGCTGGATATTTTACTGAGAAAGGCTGGATTGGAAAACAGTAAGTATAGAATTAAAATTCGAGACAGAAGCATCACAAATCTGCAGTATGCTGATGACACTACTCTGATAACTGAAAATGCAAATGATATGCAAGCTCTAGTAATGAAGGCAAAGGAGCACCAATGGAAAAATCAAGACTAAGATTAAATATAAAGATCACCAAACTAATGACAAGAGATACAACCACTACCTTAAAACTGACAAATAAATATACTGAAGTGATAGACAGTTTCTACCTTTCAGAATTGATAATCAACAGTAAAGTAGTAGTGAAGAAATACACTACAAGTTAACACTTGGTAGGATCGCAATTGAAGGCTTTGGAAAAAATACACAGATAGTGTGAAATGTTTGTATCTATAAATCAGATCAGAATTGTGGAGGCAATACTTTTCTGTTACTCTATGGAAGCAGAAGTTGGATTTTGAAGAAGCAGGATAGGAAAAAAAAAAAAAATAGAAGGTTGGTGTTGCTAAAGGCTCCTGATAATACCAGAGATAGCCAAGTGGATCATACAACAAATCAATCTGGAGTTCTCATTCAAGGCAAAGATGTCCAGACTCAAATTCTATTTGAAGGTATGTGAAGATCTAATGCTCCTGACAAATCTAAAAGACGACCAGCAATGAAATGGATGGAAATGATCACAACAGCAGTGGATGCACTGCTGGAAAATCTGAAGGACCGTTCACTTGGCCTAGCTTTGTGGCCAATAAGAATCAACACCAAGCTGATGGGATATAATAAATCAATGTTGCCTAATAGAGGAGGAAAATGTGTATCTCTGATTCAGGATACTTCTCAAGTGTGTTAAAATAGAGAAGGTATTCTTTTCGATTCCTTGTTTACTTAAATTAAGGTGTTTGTTAAGACATTAAATTTCAGTTTCACTGAGGTTAAAAAAGAGCTCATTGGTCGTCTCGCACAGATTAAGGGAATATGGAAAAAAAGTCATTTCTGGGAGGTTGCAGTCACCATCTCACAACCTGCAAAAATGATGAATAATCTGGCTGCCCTTATGTGGAATAATTATGGCTTTCTGTTAAATTTTATTAATCTATCACTAATGTATACTAGTATAATCTAATATAATTATTCTTTCTTACAGATCACTGTCAGCTTCCTTTCTGAAATCCAATCAGCCTAATTAAGGTACAAAGAAGATTACCACAGAAGATGTAAACATTTAGTTATGGTACAATAATGTCCACCAAAAATAGAAAGGAAGCAAATTCATGAAATGATATAGCAATCTGAGAAGTTGTGTGATGGAAATTTGTAGACAGTAGTAGTATCAAGCCCCAAATAAGGCATCAATCTCCACCTGTACTTACTCCTATATCTCAAATGCAAGTATGCATTTCCTCCCTTTCCAGTTATCACATAGCAGAAATTACTGCTGCAGAGGCCCTGCAAAAAAGGCAGCAGGAAGAGGAAGTGAAAGCTATTAATATATGCAGAGCAGATTTGGCCACAAACTATAACATACAGTTTGAGGTTATAATAACCCTGCCTAGAAGAGGAGTAGAAAGGACTGTTCGCCAAGTTTCCTCGAGTTAAAAACTATGCTTAGCATTTGCAGCCATTTCTTGCTTTCTGCCAAATTATGTTGCTCTGTAATTGCTCTACAGATCACTATACAAACACTACCTTGCATGAAATATGGAGGCAACTGTGGTCGATATAGTCATATCTTAGTTATGTTCGAAGTTTCTGCACTAAAACAGGAATTGAGACTGAGGAACATAACTCATTATGACTGGAAATGGCTGCTCTACATTTATCCTTCTACTAAGTCAAGTGATCTGCATAAAATATCAGTAAATTGCTTTAAAATGCATTAGTATTTTTATATAAATGCTTAGTATTTGTGGATTATCAAGTGTTTGTCAGGGCTAACCTCCAGGACAGTTTTTAAAACAGACATGAATACCCGTAAATATCCCAAACATGTTACAGAAATCCAGAAGCAAGGTATTAATGATGCATTTTGCGAATCTTGCCCCTTACATTTCTAGCCTATCAGACTGCATTAAAAGAATGCGCCAGCAATGTCACCAATTCACAAAGGCAAGATTTCGGTTAACTGGTAGAAACACCATAAAGTGTTACAAAAAGATGAGATATTTGCATAATACATTCAGTTTCTCAGTACATCTTTTTAAAAGTGCAGATTATACTGTACATAGTATGGATTTGGCCCAAAATAGAGATACAAGCAGAGTTCTATGTAAGTCATGATATGAAGAGCCACTACTCTTTTCCACCAAAAACAGAGTGACTGCAAACTATTCAAGTTCAAAATGAAGTTTATAAATTACCAACAGGAGAAAAACAAGAGATTTGTAAGATTACAATTCTATACAGGATCCTCATGCTATTTCAGGAGGTCCCAGATCTTAGAATGCACTTTAGGGAAAAATATTTCTCATTAATACACCAGACTTCACACCGTATATTTTGGGCCTCCTTTCTATGTGCAGAATTTGTGTGTGTGTGTGTGTAGATACATGCACACAAAAACAGAGACTTCAAAACTTAAATGAAACCAACTCTAAAATAAGCAAGGGGCAAAGATAAAACCTGAAAAGAGAGACTAGAAATTAAAAGTCATAGCAGAATCTAACCAGAAATATTTCTCATCAAAACCTGTCAATTTGACTGAAGAAAGTATGCAACTCTGTTGGGTAAAAATGTCATTCACTGTCTCAATCCCATTTAGTTTTTGCATTTAGTTTTTGCAATGCTTAATTTCATCCGTCTTAGTGCAATTTATTATAAAACCAGTTGAGAACTCTTCCATGGACATTTTGCTCATGAAAATAAATCTAACAGTCCTATAGACTGCATGTTTCCAAGTCTAAATGAAGAAGGGAGCTATAGTTGCTAATGGTTTGAAGGGAAGCATATTTAGGGGAATATCTTTCTCTCTCAACAATTTTCTGTTATATTCTGGTGGATGTCAAAGACTGGATTATGTAAGATGGAGCTAGGAGCTTTGCATACAACAATGTGGATCTGAAGATGGATCCTGCAACTTCCTGCACACAGTATATTGGTATAGCCTGCTTCCTTTCCCAGAAAAACAAATCATGGAGCAAAACAGTTTTCAGACTTCCCTTATAAAACTTGGTTCCCCATCCTGTTAACTCAGTCTAGTTCAGACTCCTGGAGTGTTAATCAATACATTGAGAATTAGGCCAACACTCCTCCCCTTGTCTAGCCTTTGGGAGAATGAAGGCCTTGTGAGCAAAACAGAAACAGCTACCCTGTAGTCCTAAAGATGTTTAATTCACGAAGCTTTAAATGGGACAGCTAATTCTCCTGTGACAAAGTACTGGGTACTTATCTTGCCCCATCTTTTGTCTTGCAGCTTTTGTGTTGCAGCAAAACAAAAAAACAAAAACAAAAACCCAGAACTGATCTATTAACCTGAACATGTCAGGGTTGCTTGTGCAGAAGTGGCATTAATGGGAAAGTGTAAGATCCAATACTATTTCAGCTGATTTGGGAAAGCTGTACAGAAGAAGATCTAAAGTGTCTCTTCAAAGCTCATCTGTGCTGATATCATTCCACTGAAGGAAAAGCAAAAAGTGAGACAACAAGATGAGGGTAAAGGACAAATCAAATAAAAACCGAAATCAAAGAACAGAGAGCAACTCAATCTTTCTTGTCCCTCTGACCCCAAGACAGACACCCCCTCTTGTTCTTCTCTGCCTCTCATCCTCCTGCGCCTGCCTTTGCAGTCTGAAAGCAGAGTCCAAACAGCAGCCAATCCTGGGAAGGCTCTGGTCCTAAGCGAGGCAGAATCTTTAGAAACATGACCCAGCACACGGGCTGTGGCACTAGAGATTTCCCCATGATTCTGGAGCGGGGAACTGGTCCACATCTCCCATTTCATTGTAAGTCTGATCTGCCATGGTGAAGGTCAACTTGTATCGTAGTCTTACTTTCTCCTAGACAGAGAAAAAGATATATAGCAATTAAGAGAAGGACTCGGGGATAATGGCTGAGATTTGCAAATGTGGGGTAAGGAGTGGAGTAGAGAGGAACTAAGACTTCTGAGGAAGACAACTCTAGATCAAGAACATAGCCCCACTTATTTTCCTTAAGGGGGTAAGGTTACCTTTTGTGGATTTGCAAGCAGGAGGACCTGGGTGATTGCTGTAGGGGGCACTATTGGGTTGAATGGTGGGAGCTCTGTCCCTGAAGGTGGCTGCAATTTCACTTTCATTACCTGTACAAATAAAAGCACATAAATACAACTCTATGATTTAACCATTAAAGAACAAGAGTTGCCTCCATACAGCCAAATAATGGCATTACTTAATTAGAAAGATTGTAGGCTTTGTATCTCCCCTCTGGAAGAATTGGACTGATAAATTAAACCACATCCATTAGAAGTTTAATTAATATAATAATATGACTCTCCGGATCTTTTAGTTAATAATTCTAATTCAAGGCTTGTTTTACAGCCTTTACGAATATTACATTTCTTTTCTTTCAATGACAATGGGAAATACTAAAGCAATCGTTGTTTAAAAATCTTTAACTAGCTAAACAAAATTATTTCAAGGAACAGGCCATTGCAATCACTGTACCAAGGGCAGCATGGAAGTATATCAACACATTGATCAGCCATGGGACTTGCTCCTTTCAGATCAACCTGCATGTATGGAAGTGAAACCTTAACCCCAAACAAAAAAGCAGAATTATTTGAATGTAACTGGTAGTGGTTCTCCAAAGCCTCAGATTTTTAACAAATGTTACATTTTAAACTATTAATCAGCAATAGCCTTTTGGGTCAGAGAAAATAAGGAATGAAACCAAGTCACGCCTTTCACTAGTAAGTTATATTTCTCCTCAACTCAATTGGAAAAAAATCAGCAGAAGTTGTAGGCAAAGTAAGTACTAGATAGATAAGCACTTACTTAGGCACTTACACTAGGTAAGTAGAGGCTGGGTGGTGACTTCCTAGTGTTCTCAAACAATTAAAATACTGTCCAGGAAATTTTCAGTTGCATAAAAATATTACCTTGGGGACAGCAGACTGAAAGATGATGTTCCGAATGGGCAGAGGGGCTGTGCTTAGCATAGAAATGACCACCACTAGCACATCAGGTCGGTCAGGCAGAGAGTCCTTTGCAAAGTGGAAGAGGACACGGAAACCATGCTGGTCATACACAGTCACTGGGAGGATGTTGCCTAGAATAAGTAGCAGGAGAGGCATAAAATATGAGAGAATATTGACTGGTCCACTCTAAAGAAGCAGTCAGTCATTGACTAAACGTTATTATAGTCAGGAGGAAGCACTAGAATGACCAACCCCCAACTACCTCACCCCCACCCCCCCGAAATTCTACCTCTCTTAGCTTGGTTGTCCTTTACATTTCAAGTGGTAGGAACCCCACATTTTAACTTTCCAGATTGAGGCAATGGAGGTATGCTGCAAATGTAAAATGAGAAGACAAACCACAATCTTTCCCTCAAGTTTTCTAACTTGCACTAATGTCAGACACAAGGAACCAGAGTGACATTCTAAGCTGATCAGAGTTGCGTCGTTATTGTTGTCTGTCTATTTATAAGAATCTCATCAGACTGACTACATTATTTTGGGAACAGAAAGCTAAAGGCTGTCAAGAATTCTAAGGTGGGGGGAGGTTTCCTGGCCTCCATCGCTTCCCTCCCTGCAAGGACGACTCCAAGCTCCCCAGTTTTTCCACTTCTCCCCTCCCCCTCCCTCCCCCCCCAAGCTAGAGATTCCGCCACAATAAATGAGCTAAGCCAGATGCTTATTATTATTTGGAGACCATTCTCCAAAACTTTGCTCAAACTCACTTGGCTTGATGGATTCCAAAGGCACGGAGACATTCATCAGTGAGAATTCCAAGGGGTGTGTGGAAGCTGGGAGACCTGCTGGAAGGCTTGCGCTTCCAGAAAGAGTCGGTGACCCTTGAGGGGCCAATACAGGGGCTGTTTTTTCCGAGGGCAGGGTGACCGCAGGGTTTGAAGAGAGATTTGGGAAGACAGACGAAGTGCTATTGGTGCTCAGAGATGGACTGGAAGTGCTTTTGTTCTGGAGATCACGCAGGGTTAACCGAGGAGGTGGCTGCTTCTCCCTGCAAAGTTTGAGAGAGAGTGAGATTTTCAAGAGAAGGGCCAAGAACTGGCTTCCCCCTCAGCAAAAGCTACTCCCTTTTCAGACACGCTCTCTGTCCTTCCCCTCCTTGCTTCCTACCATCTGACTTGAAGAGATTCTGGGGGAAGAGACTGCTGTAACAGAGTCTTGCCTAGCAGATCCAGGTCATCCATACCACTAGTGGCAGCAGGAGATGCAGGCTGTCCAGCTTCAGCTTTCCCTATTGGAGCTGGTAGTCCTGAAGGGACACCAACTTCTGGGCTTTCAGAAGACTGAAAAAAGAAAAAGGAAGACGTTTTGATACAGCTCCCCACAAAAGCACAGCCAAACTGAATAGCTTAAGTATAACCATTAGATAAAGAACAGTATATTCACATGCAGTACAAAGCGCAGAAAAGCCCTTGGGTTTCTTGCACACACGTTGACAGCAATTTCAAATAACTGCAGTCCTCCAGATAGGATTAGAAAACTCTACAATTTTCTGCACAGCAGATGAGATTTGCACAGAATCTACAAGGTCTGCACAAGAGGGGCATGCCTAAGTACACCAAAGTGCCTACCGTCCCTGTCCTATTCTTTCTTTTATATTTTTTTTATTTTTCTTATATGTATCCATGTATTCATAACTATGTTTTTACTTATACCTATTATCTTGTAAGCAATTGGCAAATAAAAATAAACAAAAAATAAAAATAAAATAAATTCAAGGAATGACATGGATTCAATTATTTATTTGTGGTCATCTCTATTCCGTGTGCTGTTTCATTAAGCTTTCTAACATAACCTTTGCCTGAAAAAGGGGAGGCTGAAGTGTGCTGGTCTTTTTATATCCCTTTCAAGAAAGTAAGGCCTCCCTTATTTGTTTTACAAAAAGATAGCTGGGGGGAAAACGAGAACAGGAGCTTGATTCACTTTGGTTGCATCTATTTTTCTGAAATAAAACTCTGATTTTCTTCTTCTCAAATCAAGATCTAACAATCTGAAATTAAAGCAGATCCAGAAAACCAAGCAACTCATATTAGAGGACTTCCTTCATAAAAGTTACTTCTGCACACAACCTTGCTCACATAGCTATGCTACAGAAACATTTCAACAGGCAAAGGCATCTTTATAGACCTAGTCAACTAAAATAAACTTCATTTATATTTCCACTGGATAAGCTGTATACATTTTGACTGAAGCATCTTTAATCTACACTTAGTATAAATATGGTAGATTAGCTTGAAGAATCTGCACTCACAGCTTTATTATTCATTATCCATTGACTTCTAGTTCCAAAGTTGTAGGATTTATCAACCAGTGATGTCCTTTCAGCTTTCTGATGCTTACCTGGAAACTGTTCCACCCACTGTTGTCTCCACCTTGGACTGAAGAAGTTGCTTGATCAGTAAGCCCTAGGCAGAGGATCAGAAAGAACAGATATGAGAAAGGAGATCCAATTAATTTAAAAGTGAGGAGCCCAAACTACAGTAAGTATTCTAGTAACTCAGTATAATATGGAAAACAAATTAAAATATTCCAACAATGATTAAAACAGTACATTAACTAATAGTCATAAAATGTCCCCAATGCACAACAAAATCAATTATAATAGAACGATAAAAGAAAAATAAAAAGGAATAAAAAGGCAAGAATTCATGTTGCATTGCATAAACTTAGGGAGAATGCTTTCTGAAATAGTTCCATGTTAACATTTCCTGAAAATCAATAAGGAGTGGCTATCTCCATCAGGATGCTCTTCCAAAGCTTTAATAAGAATAAATGGAAAATCACAATTCTGATGTCTATGTATATACCGTACACAGGTAGTCCTCGACTTAGAACCATTCGTTTAGCAACCATTCAAAGTTATGACGGTGTTGAAAAACTAACTTATGACTAGTTCTCACACTTACGACCATTGCACAGACATATGATCATGATCATTATGTATTTTCAAGGGTTGTAGTGTCCTTGGGACTGTCATTTTACAACCTTCCCAGGGATCTTCTGAAATGCTACTATGCCATAAACAGATTGGTTTTTTTTCTTTTTATATTTGTGCTGGTTAATGACTGCAATAAAATATGTTATTATCTCTTTATATTGATGGCCTATTCAAATATTACTTTTTATGACAGTCAAGATTTTTCTCACAGTCTATAGGAAACTGATTATATGATTTAGTAACGCAAATTTAGATAGCAAGATGTGTGGCATATAAATGTAATAACTACATAATAAAATAAACATGTACACTTAAGTCAAATCAGAAAAACCTAAACAGCTTTAGAACTTCACTAACAAGATCTACATGTAATTTGTGAATAGATTCTGCATTTGCAAGAAGAGTTAATTATGAATTTGTCTAAATCAATTTGGGAACAATTTAAGCACATTTGTACAATAATATCTGGACTTACAACATACCAAAAATTACTTAAAGTTTTGCTTGATGGCTGTAACCTTGCAGGATTGCCATATTACTAAACCTTATTCTTATCTGTTTAGAACATCCTTGTTATAGAAGACAAGCTACACCCAAGAGCAAACAACCGGTATTCATTCATTTAGAACAGTCCCCTTCTCTCCTGTAGAATCATGGATTTACCTAGTGACATGAGCTCATCATCCAATAGAGAGACTGAGCTGCTTTGCTCTGGCACAGTTGCTGAGCTACTGCCTGAGAAAGTTGGTACGGCTGGGTAGGCAGGTGGCATGTCCAATCCTGACAGATCCAGAAGTGCAGAAGTGCTGCCTAAACAAAGAAACAAAGTCTATATCTAGAAGAACAGAATAGCAACACAGCTCTTAGCAATCACTCCCTTATGTCAGTCAGAGGTTGCCCTGCAAAAATCCTTACTCTACCTCAACTCCCTTCAGTCTTCAGTAATCCCTGATTACTGCTTTATTTTTTCAGCCCTGTTGCTGGACTAAATGAGAGTGAGTTAGTCAAATAAGATCACTCTCTAAATCCTAAAGTTGGATTTTTTTAATCTGTTTATCTCTTCTATAATCATCTTTTATTTAGATTCCTACTTTAGCCAAGGCTCTGAGCCCTCTCCTCTTACATCAGCAGCTATTATCCAGCCTCCTTACCTCGGAGAGAACCTGCCATTGTTTCACCATTGATCTCCTCTCCTTTCACAATCTGCTTGTACAAATTGATCACTTGTGTTAAGTTGTCATTAGCTTGCAAAATTTCAGCTGCAACAAGATCAAGATGATACAAATGAAGGTTCAGAGGGTAATCAAATGTTCCACAATAGAGATAAACCCTAGCATTAACTTTTCTACAATAAAAAATACAAATGTTTTAAGCCTACATTGTTAGGTTTAAAACCTTTAACTGAAAATTACATTGACATTTAGTTATTACTCATAATATATCAACGTAATGCAAGAAGTCTATACATTGATGAGCAATTATGCTTCCACTCAATTAGCTAACCTGATTAGAACAGACCCAAAGATGCTTGCTAACACAGATGTCAGAAGTGAAAGATCACAACATCTATGCACAAGGTAAGTTCGAGTGCACTTTAATCCAGAAACTCATAATTAGAGTAACTTATAATGGAATGTGAAGAAGTCTATTGATATCATAGGGTTTACTTGAAATTATTCTAATATATAACTAGATGCTTGCTTAAAGATAACTTACCCAGTGCTTCATCATTGTCCTCTGTGTCACTAGCAAGCCTGAAAAGCATGGGCCTCATGCGTTCACAGCGCTGATACAGCTCCTATAATGAGGAATATTAAAATTCAACATAATTAAGTGTACTTTTAGGCTTAAAAATACATTGTCAAGTAAGTGGGGTGGTTTTATTTTATTGATTATATCTGTGTGAACCCATATGAAATTATAAAATTGATTCATTTGAAAAGAAGCAAAAGGGTTAGGGTTCACAACTTCTGAAAGGAGCAGCCAGTGTTTGCTGTGTAGGTGATTGTTTCAATAAGAGAAAAAGTTGCAATTTCTTTTACTGAGCTATTTCTGAAACATTAACACCTTTTCAATCATTAATTGACACCACTTACTGAATTTCCGGTTTAAAGTTTAAAGTTTAAATGCAATAATTGGGTGTATACCATTGAATTATAGTTTGTTTAAGTCTGCTTTTTGAAATAAGGCAGGAATTCAGGGATTCAGTCAGTGCATGAAGCCAAATCAAGCCAATTATCACAATGGCTTAGTCATCCCACATGTGAATCCAGATACTGCTTTTTTTTATTGTGGCTAATTGTAGAAAGAGCAAAAAGGATGTTCTGCCCCCTTCTGGAGGATTGTCAGATTAATCTTCTAATTGGTTTCTGATTCTGTCAGTCTTTCCCATCCAACTCTGGAGAATTAGACTATCAGAATTCCCAACATCCTGACCAGTCTGAAAACTCTAGCAAAGTGTGTTAGGAAGTACTATACGTGACAGGCAAAAAAAAATGCTAATAAAGATTAGCATGTATTTGATGCCAAGATAAGCAGTTTTAAGGCAGCTTAAAGATTAACAAGTATCATCATATACATTTTCTGTAGACTGAAGTCCATGTCAGCTGATGTATGGAAATTTCTGATGAAGTAGGCTGTAGTGTACAAAACATTATGCCAAAATGTAATATGGTGTAATGTGATTTGGAACCTATGATATGGAACCTGTTCAACTGAACAGTAAATGAAGTGGAAGTATTAGAAACAATTTAGATAATAGTATTAAAAAATAATAGTAAATTTGCTGAATGTGTATATTTGCTGAATATATACAATTATTAGCACAGTCACACAGCAATGTTTGCAAGTCTTAATTGTATTCAGGTGACTGATTTACTCATTTACAATGCAGCTTAAGCGACAGACACAGAAATGTAAAGCAGGCAGTGGCTGAATGAAAAAATAATCAGGCAGCTGAGCCTCAAGGGTAACTGGGGAGATACTTAGAAGATCAATCTTTGTGCGCATCTTTGTTATGTTAAACTATGTAACCAAGGATTTTCAATGATGCCTTGTAAGGGCCTATTGGACTAACAATTTTAGTTTCTTCATGCAAACATAAATGGGACATTTCCTGCTTATGATGTAAGAACGCACATGTATTCATCGTTGAGAATTTCAAATCCTCCATTAGGACTTGTTGCAAAACAAAATGCAAATGGGGATTATCTCCTCACTTTCATGAGATCCTCGCTGCTCTCTGTCATCTCTCCATTGGTATAGTTAGTCACCATGTCAGTCAGCAGTTTCACATTGTTATTTACTTCTTCAATGGCATGCACTCGCTTGGAAATCTTCTCCATTCGTTTTTGGTCCTGGAAGAAGAGAAGGGTGACAATCTCTTCCAACTTTTTAGAAGACTAGAAAATGTAAAACATGGCAATCCTATTATCTTCAGTGACTTTAAAGAGAGCCTCAGCTGATGTATCCCAGTATTATTCTATCGGGGTCACTGAATGCAAAGATACTGCAGCTAACTAAGTATCCTAAGCAACTACAGCCATTAAAACATGCCACAGAAAGCTCTTATAGCTCACTGGACATGTATTTCAAGACCATCATTTATTTTTGAGTCTTGGAAACCTCTTCCTTCTACAGGGAAAAATCGCTGTGAAATAAGTTATTGTGAGGAAAAACCCTAGCATGAAAACTTTAAAGACAAGATTATCAAACAATGCCAATTGATAAATATATGGAGGTGGAAGTAAAGCTTGCCTCTTGAACCATCTCTTTGATGAGTTTATTGGCAGCTCGGAGATCTTCGGGATGGGAACTTTTAAGCAGGCGGGCCAGCATCTGCAAAGACACAGGAAAAATAGGCATCTGTGGAAAGCTTACAATAGAAGAGTATCTGAAAAAATAGATATGAGTTATAGAGCAGGATAATATAAGAGCAATACTTTCCACATAATGTTATCCTTTTACATCCATCAGACCTTTAGACATTTCAGCTTTCTATACTTTGATAGAACCTAAAACACCCCATAAAGTATTATAATAATCAACAACAGAGTAAGGATAAATTTTATATTTTCTGCTTTCTCTATAGAGTAGGCTAGCATAATCCGTGATGTACTAAGATAAACAGATAGATTTCATGGGCTGTTTCTAAACTTCTTTAAGGAAAGAAAAGCAGGAGGTTTAGTGAACCACTCATGTGTTGCCAATTTGTTTTTAACAATATTATATTAAACTCTACGGCCCATTATTATAACCATGCCTACAGACAATTTCATCTTTTAGCCCAGGGCAATCTGGGCACTCTAGAAATTGTCTAATTACATATCTATCAGTCCATTAAAAAAAAGCCCCAAATAATAGTCAAGGACGATGAGAACTGAGGAGCAAAAAATAGAGGTTTACAGGTTGCCTCACCCAATCCTAGTCCTATCCAAGCTTATTAAAACTTGTTATTTAGGGGCTGTTCACTGCAACCTCTAAATAGCTCACATTTTCATTTTCCACACAAAACCTTTTCAGATGATGCAGTACCATGAAAAGCTAAGAGTTTCAAACCTTAGATAAAGCAAAACAATTACTGTAAAGTATCTAGTCAATGAATTATTTTTTACCTTGGATTTCTCTTCATCATCAAAAATTGCATTCTTTGGTCTGGGAGGAGGTAGAGGGAAAGGTGCATCATCTGGCAACTTGGGGTCACATTTTACAATCCCTGGGGGGAAAAAAGGAAAGCTCCTACTAAGAGTTCCCAAGTGGTCAAAAGCAAGTACCGTATATACTCGAGTATAAGTCGACCCGAATATAAGCCGAGGCACCTAATTTTACTACAAAAAACTGGGAAAACTTATTGACTCGAGTATAAGCCTAGGGTGGGAAATGCAGCAGCTACTGGTAAATTTCAAAAATAAAAATAGATACCAATAAAAACTTTCACTAGGACAATTGAGAATAAGTTTGATGTTCACAATTTCCTCTTTGAAAGAGACCAGTAAATAGGGAACAAGAAGATGAAGAAAAAGAAGTGTTTTTTCACACTTTTCACACTGCAGTGAACAAAAATGGCATCGTAGGAACAGGCTTATTCTCAGTCCAAAGGGTTTTTTGTGATTTCTTCCCTGATTTAAGGGAAATTTGGGAAACGATCTCACTATCATGAAAGGTTTAATTGATTCACTAACCCAAAAGAAGATGTTGATGACAGTGGGAGGCAGGAGTCACTTCTCCCTTGCAAGAAAAAACAAGAGCCGTTCTTATGATCTCTCTCTCTCTCTCTCTTCTCTCTCTCTCTCTCTCTCCACGTAATACAGTCAAGCCCTTTCCAGCATGCGCGATCTGCCGCCACAGCTTTGTACTTTGCAAATGCAAAATCCCAGGGTTTTTGCATTTGCAAGGTGCAAAATGGCGGGGCGGATCGCGCATGCTGGAAAGGGCTTGACTATATTACGGGAGAGAGAGAGATCATAAGAACGGCTCTTGCTTTTTCTTGCAAGGGAGAGAGTGACTCCTGCCTCCCACTGTCATCAACATCTTCTTATTTTGGGTTAGTGAATCAATTAATTTGGGAAATGATCTCACTATCATGAAAGTCAGTGTTCTCTGCCCGTGGGCGTTTGGAAGAAAATGCCCCACGGCATATCCACGCGTGTGTAAGGGGAATCAGAAATCCCCGGGTTCAACGCCTAGCACAGAAGAGAAAACGCAGCTGTGAGCAAATACTGGGAAAACCTGATTGATCAGAAGGAAGGAGGCAAAAGAGGGAGGGGTGGTGGTGGACGGAGGTCCCACTGGTATTTGTGAAACACTTGGTCGGCAGCGCTTAAAGTCAACATCCTGGCTCCCACCCACCCACCCACCCACCCAAAGCCACGAAGTCCCCCAATTGCGCAGCCCAGAATCGCCCTCCCCTCAGGGGGCAGCAACGACGCCCGGTGTTTCCCGAGACAAGAAGCTCCGCCATGCAATGAAAGCGCCCTGGCTCTAGGCTCACGGGCTCAGAAAACAACGCGAGCTGAGGTCGCTTCGGCTCCGCTCAGCTTCGTTTCCTCAGCCCCAGCTGCTTTCAGTCTGCTCGGGAGGAGGGGGAGGAGGTGGTGGCGGCTCGCATTGTTTTCTGAGCTCTAGGCTCTGGGGCTCAGAAAACAACGTGAGCCGAGTCGTCGCTCCACTCAACTCGTTTCCTCAGCCCCAGCTGCTTTCAGTCCGCTCGGGAGGAGGGGAGGAGGTGGTGGCAGCTCGCGGTTTTCTGAGCTCTGGCTCGCGGGCTCAGAAAACAACGCAGCAGTGCGGCTCCGCTCAGCGTTTCCTCAGCCCCAGCTGCTTTCAGTCCGCTCGGGAGGAGGAGGAGGAAATGAAGCTGAGCGGAGCCGGCAGACCTCGGCTCGCGTTGTTTTCTGAGCCCACGAGCCTAGAGCCAGGGAGCTTTCATTGCACGGCGGAGCTTCTTGTCTCGGGAAACACCAGGCGTCCTTGCTGCCCCCTGAGGGGAGGGCGATTCTGGGCTGCGCGATTGGGTGACTTGTGGCTTTGGGTGGGTGGGTGGGTGGGTGGGAGCGAGGACGGACAGAGTCCGTGAAGTGGGGCTTGCCTGCCCTTGCTGGCTGCCTCTGCTTCCTTAGGGGCGGGGAAGGGGGCTCATCTGGACCAAGGGTGAGTCTCCCCCTCAGTTTCCCCTGAAGGATCTTCCGTCACTTTTGCCTTCTCCCTACATCTTCCCTCTGTTAAAAATCCCCCCCCACACACACTTATTTTCGGGCGGATAGATTTTGTGTACATGGCGGTGGGTCTCCCCCCCAAAAAAAACAGTTAAAAAAAGAAAAAAACATATCCTCATGCAAGAACTTTTCTGCTTCCGATTACCCCCATGCTTAAAAGTTGCAAAGGAAACACGGAAGGGAAGCGGCTGCCCAGCTCTGGAGCTCCACACCATTTTTTTTTCAGAGGGAATCTCACTCGAGTATAAGCCGAGGTTTTTTTCAGCACAAAAATGTGCTGAAAAACTCAGCTTATACTCAAGTATATACGGTAAGTAGGCAAATGATCCATTTCCCTATCAGGCCAATTTAATAAGTCTCCCCAATTTGACCCCTTTTTCCATGTGAACGAATGTTGCAGTGAAGTGGACAACTTCTCAGTTAAAATAAACGAAGGAACTATGGGTAGTCCTCAGCTTACAGTTCATGTAATGACTGTTCAAAGTTACAATGGCAGCAGGGGTGGGATTCAACCGGTGTTACTACCGTTTTGGTGATGTTTTGCACGCAGACACGCACTTCGCACACGTGTAAAAAAATCACCAGCTATGCCACCCAGACAGCTGAAAAGCGCGTACGCAGCATTTGAAAAGGCACTTTTTTTCCTGCTTTTTCAACCTCAGCTATGCCGTGCAAAGCAGCTGAGGTTGAAAAAGCAGAAAATAAAGGTCAGGTAAGAGCCCAGGCGGGCGGGTGGCCAAACAGCAGCAAACATAGAACCAATTTGGTGTCTGCTGCTCTTCAGAGCTACCAGTTCTTTAAAACCGAGCAGAACCTGAAGCATCCCACCCCTGAATGGCACTGAAAAAAGTGACTGATGACCATTTTATGACCCCCCCCTATTTTCCTCCCCCAAAACTAAGCCCAACCACATAGTTTCATAGCAAAGCACACGTATTGAATTAGTATATTTATATTTTCATTTCAATACTTGCTGTGAAATTATATACACGTTTTAAAAGTTAAGAATATACAGACACAACATCAGTAATAAAAAATTAATCAAACTATGCTAATTAATTTCATCTTTATGAATCAAATAGCTGCTTTGATTATTATTATTGGCAGAAAGAGGGATGCACATCTCCATTATTACTTCTCCCTAACATTGTAAACAAGATATGAAGCAAAAGTTAACCTGCTTTAACCATTTTGAACCATCCTCTGTATCATTTATTAATTTGTATGTATGAGTTTGCAAACAGATGAGTTAGAGCTGAAAAAATGCCCAGTTCTTTATCTTACCCCTTCAGTATTTCTGTAACCCAGAATATAAACCCCAAGGTATTAAATCCAAGTTCGGAAGGAATGTCCGCGTTCTTATACAATTAGATGAAAACCTCTGAGCATAGAAAAGTATATCCTACCTTGCTTTTTTAACATCTGATATGCTTCTGTAATTTTCACTTCCTCAGGCAGACCCAATGTCCAGCTATACATCAATTCTAAGATTTTTGATTTCACTTTTTCTGAAGTTCTGTTTCCTAGGTACTGAGGAAGAAACAAATCACACCTCATATTTAACATGAAAGGGTTAAAGAAAAACACAAGAATTTGCTTCCAGGGTGTTCTATACCAAGCATGAGATGAAGTGTCGTGTGTTTGATTCTACACTGAAGATGAAGACAAATCCAACTGTTGCAATCGTGATAATATCAGACATTAATGAAATAAACTACCATCAGCAATTCTTCACTTTTCTTTTACAGTGTACTAGCACAGGACTCAAAAAAAAAAAATGACTCAAAATACAAGGTTTTCTTAATGAAGCCAATAATATTACCTTTTATTCAACATGTTGAAATATGAAAATGCTCTGTGCTTGTCACTTTTACATGTTACACTTCGAACCTGACCCACTAGTAATGTTAGTTTAGTTTAACTTAGTTTATTGATTAACTCTTGGGCCATATGGTAATGAGCACTCACCTTTGGTGACACAACCTTGATGAGCTCGTTAAGGAACCTAAATTTGCCAACTTCATCATGAAAGCGCTTGCCACAGTTCTTCATACAGGCCTCTAGCACCTGTAAAATAGAGCAGGAAGTGATCCTGAAAGTCCACATGCCAGGATTCCCCATTTTCTTCATAATGCAATGAAATGGGGGGATGGGGATGAGGACTGAGAAGAATGTTATTTTTAAAAAATATGCCTTCTGAAGCTTTCATACTTTTTCTCTCTCTACTGATAAATCAGTCTGCCTCAATAGTGCCTCCTAGATATTGGAGTATAATTTCTAGAAGTTTTCCTACATCAGAAAAACTCCATTTTGGGAAGAGGTAATAAAAAAGTTTGCTCCCTTTTCCAAAATTCACAAATTATGACCTCAGATTTGAAAAGACTAGTTGCACTTAGAGTGACTTATTTTGTGCACATTACCTTCCTTGGGTCTTATGTATGGAAATAATTAAAAGCAATCCCACCATGGCTCAGTATAGAATTAGCCACCTTGGGCTATTGAGAGAGCATTGTCTTGTAATAACAATATGTTAAGGCAAAAATAAACAACCTATATGATGGCTTCCAGTATTGAGCCCAAGAATGCCTTATTCAAATAACACATGCATATACATTAATATGAACCTACAATAATTCATTCTATAAAATATAAGTTAAATATGATATAGGCCAGGAAAAAGTGTCAGTTGCTCCCAGGAACTCAGAGAATCTCTCATTTCTCATTTTGTGGCAGGCATAGATGATAAGGAATCATTGGAAACACTGAGCTGAGAGCTAAGCAGGAGTGCCCTTATTAGACACCTGATCCAAAATCTCAAGTGTCAATAGACTTGTAGTCAGATGAGAATTTCCTCCTTCCCAAGTGATTAGATACAGATAGTATTTACTCTTGCTAGAAATAGACTGCATGTAAAATCATCAAGAGGGGTTATTGTCACAATTTGTGAGGATGGGAATAGCAGATTGTAGCAGGACTTTTTCTATTACCTTACAATTCATTCATTAAGCATCAGTTAGAATTAGTTTTTAGAGTTTATGTATTAATACCAATGCTGTGATTATTGCTCTCTATGTAGACCAACTGTTTCACATGAATGGGGAATATATTTATTAATTTACTATATTGCCATGGGCAAAATATGCATACTTTAAAAGTTGAAAACCAATACACACAAATTTTATAACAATCTAAAGTAACCTAAGACAGCACGAGAATAAAACCAAAATAAAATAGAACCAGTGCAAGAATCCAAGGAGAAATATTTTAAAGCTGAAAATTTGAAAAGCATAGGAAATGCAATTTTCACTGGAAATGGAAGAGACCATAAAAGTGTGTCAGATGGTCTTTTCTAGAAAGGGCAATGTCTCAGATGACACACCAATGCTGAAAAGATCCTTTCAATTAAGCCATAATAATAAAAATACAGTTAGTCAAGCCAAATTGTGGTTCCAAATGAATAACCAAACAGAACTGCAGTTTTCTTGAAATCAGAAAACAGTGAGGCTATGGTGTCTCTTTGAAATACTTGGCATCCCATGAAAAGAAGAATGTCTATATCTGTCAAAGGTGTGGCACTTGAAATCAGAGTGCAGAGGGATGGGAGAGATAATTATCCTGATGTTTCACATTTAGTCCTGATTATATCACTACTCTTCTTCCAACATATTCTAATATAACCCAAGATGGCTTAAGTTGTACCAGCTCTCATTCAGGTGGTTATCAAGCTTTGTTTCCTTTCAACTTGTAGTAAATCAAGCAGGATATAGTTCATGGCACCTTACCGTGAGAGCCTGAATGGCTTCCCATTCTTGTGGAGACTGGATCTTGTGGGCTAGGAGCCGGGTTGCTAGGGGTGGGCTATGAGTGAAACATAGAAACAGTGAGTGGCATCACAGAAACAGTTAATGAAGTAGCAATCTGGATCTCTCCATTCCCCATTTTATTTTAATCTTTATACATTCATAACAACAGACAAACCACCATTCACTGGAAGAAGAGCTCTCAATCCAGAGGCTATTTATTCTTTTCAAGTCACCCTCAGACTGCCTTGAGGCTGATACATTTTGTGAAATGGAGCAGATGTGTTGGTGAGATGCTGCCTATTGCTATATGAATATGAAATCTCTCTTTTCCCTGATGTAGTCTTCAAATTTTTTACTTTCTATTAGCTGGCTTCAAGAAAATCTCACTGGTTCTTAAACTGTGTAAATACTTTGTACCTCCTTTTTAAGGTATTATACTTCCTTTGCAACAAATATTATGAATAAGGCAATTTAGTAACTTGCTAACTGATACTAAGAGACTGATTGAAGTTGACTTCTAGGAAATAATCACTTTTGTAGTCAAAATTTGATTATGACTCTGGCCCATTCCCTAAAGATATATCCTAGTTTTTAATATCTTAGTGAAATCTCCAAGTAATCCAGAAAATTTATGCTGGAGAGCCCTACTACCAATAAAGAGGGTACATAAGCACCATTTTGAAATTTCTTTTAACATCCTCTGTTAAATGATGATCCTCTTCAAAAACCATCAATTAAAACCTACTATCCTTTATGCAAATTTAAATCAATCTATTAATTGTAGTGTTTTAGGTGTCTGATTTATATATACCGAAAGTCTTAACTAATTGCTTTTACTATTTTTTTTATCTTTCCAGAACTCCCATATTTCATACATAGGATATTTCCCTATTGGCTTTTAACTATGTTACAAATATGCTTTAGTACAGTGGTGTCAAACTCGTGGGCCAGGGGCCAGATGAGTCAAGCACTGGCCACGCCCACCTCCGTTTTAGTGAAGGGGGAAAAGTCACAATATGTCACGTGATGGCAACATGACGCCGCGAATTTGACAGCCCTGCTCTAGTAACTTCTTGTTCTTCTATGTTCCTATGGCACTATTTTCAAATTGTCCTTAGCTCATGAGTAAGACAGGCTTAAGTTGCATTTAACTGCATTTAATCTTTAAAGTCATGTTTCCCCTTCTAAGCCATCAGCAATCCACAGCGGTGTCCAAGTGAGTAAAATCCATTGTGATTTATTATTTGGTTAGATGATATGCAGGAGTTAGAGAGAGCTTGGCATCTATTTGCTACTTCAGGATTCTGGAGGCCTGCCACTTTCTTGGAATCTAAGGAATTCTCCTCTGCTATTCTTCTTTTTTTTCCCCTTCCAGGTGAGGAGGTCACACCTATCAAAACCCAGGGTAACTTCCTGTAGCTCAGGGATGTCAAACTGGTGGCCAGTGGGCCAGATGCATCATGTGCAGGCCACCCACACTCCGACTCCACAAAGGCAAAGAAAATGTCGCAATATGTCACGTGACACAATCGAGTTTGACACCCGTGCTGTAGCCTGTTATATGGCTTATCAGCATGTACCATAAGACAGTAAACTGGCTCTTTCAAAAAAGCTACACAGTCAATTTGGAATCATGTGGCACTGAAATCAAATCAAATAAAAAAATAAAAATCCTGCAATTCTAAATGAGCACTAAATAAGCTTGCTAGATAGTTCACTGGCAGGATTTGTGAGTTGCCCAGTAAATGGGAAGAGCTATTCTGCCTTAGAGGCAGATGCTATCCACTGTCAATATTTGCTTCAGATCTACAGAATGGTAGAAGTGTGTTCAATACAGGTAGTCCTTATGACCACAATTGAGCCCAAAATTTATTGAGTTTTGCCCCATTTTACAACCTTGCTTGCTACAGTTATTAAGTGAATCATTGCAGATGTTAAGTTAATAACATCGCTGTTAAATGAACCTGACTTCCCACTGACTTCACTTATCAGAAGGTTGCAAAAGGTGATCACGTGATCCTGGGCACTGCAACCGACATAAATATGAGTCAGTTGTCAAGCATCTGAATTTTGATCATGTGACCTTGGGGATGCTGCAGTGGTTGTAAGTGTGGAAAATGGTCATAAATCACTTTTTTCAGTGTTGTTCTAACTTTGAACGATCACTAAATGAACTGTTGTAAAATGCAAAATAGGCTATCTGCTTTGCTGGACAACATCCCAACCTCACAAACCCACTGCTGGTGGGTTTACCCTCATATGATCAGGACTGCGTGGCAAAATGGATTATGCAAACCCAGAATAGTGGATTAATTTAGTAACTACAGCTAAGTAAAGAGAAGCTTTGAACATTAGAAAAACACAAAGTGATTCAGATGTAGCCATAAGTTTATTCAGAATGCTTCTTTGGAATACTTTATTTCATTATGTTTGCAGCATACATAAACCCCAGATAGTCAAATATAGGTATATCAGGTATACTAACCCCTCTAATTCTTTGTTCAGCTGGTCACAAAAAGCATTGATATTGTCCCATTCCACATCCTTATTTAAAGGATTTGTAGCTCTGTCTGAATTGAAAGAAAATAAAGTTTTTTCGATTTTTTTTTACTTGCAATCAGAATAAATGTCAGAGACCATTTACCAATCATATTACAACAAAGAGGAAGTTATCAAAATTTTATTGCAATGCTGCCATCAGACACCACAGGAATGACACAACAGGGAGACGCCATTGTTAGAGGTAAACCATGTGCTTTCCCAACAAAGGTCACAGGTTTAATCTTCAATATCTTTTTTTGGCCACAATAAGTTATCTACTTAGCATGTGCAAGTATTACTAAATGAGTGGACAGTCCTCAACAAATTGAACCAAACTTCTGGCTCAACCTAAGGTAGCTCTATGAATGAAAATTGGAACATGACATTATGGGGTGGGGGGGGGGGAATCAAATTGCGCACATTATTCCCTAAGATACCAAACTCAAGTCTTAATTGTCCATGCTACTGAGTAGCAAGTGTTCATTTTTAAAAATGCAAATCAAAGTTCTCTCAACACAATCCACCATTACAATGTAACCTGAAATGAATATTGCTGTCATCTGCACTACAGCCAAATGAAACTTAGTACAGCTTCTATTCCTACAAAGCAGAGGAATATATAAGTCATCCCGTCTGCACACAGCAAACTTAATTTTTTAAAAAAATTCTGTCAGGTCAAAAAAGAGGGGAACAATACCACACCACAAAACAGCAAGACGGTCTACAAAAACAGCATACAGAACCTGCTATACCTTAAAAGTTAAACCGCTTCACAAAAATCTTTGTGGGCCAAAGTTCCTTTCATCAGATATAAAGGTATTTTTAAAAAATCATTTTGCAAATTACAAACTATCTCATTTTAGGGTAGCTCATTGCAACTAAAGATTACAAAGTTATCTCCTTGAAACATGCCCTGGATTTTGAAGAGTTAGTTATATTCGTAACTAAACCTAATTCGGAATTCTTTTTTTTTAAACCAATGTTATTTGGTACCAGCAACGTATTTACTGTCCATAACTGAGTATGTTGTTAATCCAGCAACACTTTCTGGGGATTTCAAAGTCCGATTGCACTACGGCCGGCTGCAAGCTTCATTCCTGGCCACAGTGACAGATCCCTAACCTTTGGCAGTCGGTGAGTGGGAAACTTTAGTTGGGCCAGACAGGGGAGGGGGAAAAAAAGCTCTCCAGGACTAAAGGAGGGGACGGAGGGCCAGTCTCTTCCTCCCTCGGATGGCCCAGCAACGAGGCAAAACGTGGCAACGTCTTCCTAACAGGCGGTGACCCCCGCGATGAAAAAGGGGAACCGCAGAGCATGTGATGGCGAGCGGGTCACGCGAAGAAGAGCCCTCTTCCAAGGAGGCCCGAAGCACCTGCTACCGCTAGGGATAAACCCGGGCGGTCTTCCCCAACTTACTGATCCTGGACTCCAACGTCTCTGCCTCCATCTCGGGCTCCATCGGTTCCCGCTCGGTTGCCCCGCCCCCTCCACGGCCGCTCCAGTTCAAAGGCTCAGTATTGCTGGCTCCCTCCGGCTCCGGCGGCCCAGAGCCATAGAGAAGAAAACCGTCGAGAGGGCCGTTCTGGAAACAATAGAGCTTCGGAAGTTATAGCCGGAACGCCCTCTGGGAGCGGGGCAAAACTTGCTCCCAACTTCCTCCTCCGTATCACCGAGATAGACAGGCTTTGCCTAGACTAGTGATGATAGGGCCAAAGGGAAATTCTACTGAGGTGCCGGGCTGCGGCAGGACAGCGGATTTTCTGTCTGTGGCAGGAAGGAAGAGAGACACTTCACAACTTCGGGGCAAAAGAAAGAAACGGGGAGAGAGAAGCTTAAAATAAAATAAAAAGAGTAAACTCGTCCTGGTTCATTGTCCTCTTTCTATCTCTATGCTATTACACTGAATAAATAGAACGGAAGCTTTTGACAGAACATCATAGAAAACGACGTTTGAGTACGCTAGAACGTCTCACTCTATTTTCGGATTGCCTGCGTCAGACTTCTCTGACGACTAGACCGGAAAGCGCTATAACCGCCGTCCCTTGTTGAAAAGGCGCCCTGTTGCTATAGTCATGCTTCATGAAAACAAGCCCTTAGTGGTGCATTCTGGGAACTGTGGTGTCATTGGTCAAAGCCGACTTGTGGGGTGGGAGCGGTCAGTAGAGGCGCGCTCCATTTTTTCCGACTCAGTATTTTTGATATGGATTGGACTACCAAACCCACAATTCCTAGCGAAACATTTCGTTAATGTGTTCCGAGATTGGCACGGTTTCTCCGCCCTTGCAGCTGGGCTTGGGTGCCTTGTCCGTTAACGAGACGGAGAGCGCTAGATGTCAAAACGTGCTAGTGCAAGGGTCTTCAAACCTGGCTTTAAGACTTGCGGACTTCAACTCCCAGAATTCCTGAACTAACATGACTGGAGGAGGAATTCTGGGAGTTGAAGTCCGCAAGTCTTAAAGCTGTCAAGTCTGAAGACCCCTGTGCTAGTGGAAGTCAAGCGTTGAAGACCAGATTTATCCACCTGCAGATACCGTTGCTTGTTTATTTCTGGGTTATTAAACAAACCACAACAAGCAGTATCCATTTGTGAAGTCAAAGCTAAATAAGCAACATTGTGGTTATTTGAGGGGTCCTGGGTGCTCTCTGAGCTTGCTTGTGTTTTCTTGCAGACGTTTCATTACCCCAACTAGGGAACATCATCAGTGGGACTAGATGATGATGTTCCCTAGTTGGGGTAATGAAACATCTGCAAGAAAACAAGCAAGCTCAGAGAGCACCAAGGACCCTCATTTCAACCCTGCGCTATAAATATTCTTTATTGTGGTTATTTATATTTCATATTTCTAAACCACTCATGTCCTTCAAAGATGGACTCTGGGCCATGCACAATATAGTATAATTGAGAAGTAAAACAATTAAAATTAAATGAGGGTTAAAAAAAATTTAAATTATAAAATAATGACAAACATCCAAAGGAGGGAAAATCCTTAGATGGCCATTTAACATTGGATTTTTGGGTGGGGTGGGGGTGGAGAGGTTTCAAGGGACCAACTAGTCAGCCTTATGGTTGGTGGTCCTCTGTGCGTCCACCCCCCCATGCATGGTTGCAGAGCCAAGTTTTGACCCCTTTGCGAAAGGCCAAGAGATTGGGAGCTTTCTTCATTTCTGGAGGCAGGATGTGCCACAGAGGAGCAGTAGCAGCAGAAAAGACTCCCTTCTTAGAGCCTGTCGGTGAGAATTCTTTGACTGATAGGTCTGCAGCTTATCTTCCCTGCCTGATAGAGACAGGCTGATGAGATTGGGTGAAGCTGGTTCTGCAGGTAACCTGGTCCTGTGCTATGTAGGGCTTTGTAGGTGATTGTAAGTAGTACCCATTACAATTCATGGAGCAGGGGTATTTATATGTGCTCTTCTAATGTTCTTCTAAAGATCAGTGGTAGAAGAAGTGCAGCTTTCTCTCACCCTTCCCTTCCCTCTTTGGGACTAAAGGAACTCTGTGTATGTATGTGCATGCGTATATATTTGTGTTTGTGTGTGTGTGTGTGGAGAATTTGGTTTTTCCGCCTAAAGTTTTCAGAGTTAAAGAACAAAAGTCTTAAGCTCTTGTAGAGGCTGAATGCTTCAACAGTCTTCTTCCCCAAACAGGTTTGACAGCCTTGGGTGGTTCTTCATTCTTCAAGCAATAGAAACTGCACATCCTGAGATTTTTGTGTACCCATGTGCATTTTCTGGAAACTGAATCGGAAGCAGAGGTGGTACTCAGCAGGTTCTGATCAGTTTTGGAGAACCGGTAGCAGAAATTTTGATTAGTTCAGAGAACCAGTGGTAACCTTCCCTCAGGAGTGCAGAGGCAATGGAGATTTTACAGTATCCTTCCTCTGCCACGACCACCACGCCGCACCACGCCACGTCCGCCATCCCATGCCCACCAAACCACGCCCACCAAGCCATGCCCACAGAACCAATAGTAAAAAATTTTGAACCCCACCACTGATCGGAAGTATATGATAACTATTTAGTTGCAACTAAACAAATCCCAGTAACTCTAGCCAATAGATCCTCTATTTCAAATTAAACTTGAAACTATGCTTCCTTTGAATTGTTCTTTGCTTATTTTTACTAGTAGTCTTCTTATTCCAATTCTGGGTAGCTTAGTAGAAATGATTTAATACTACATTCTGTCTATTCATGAGACAGTTGCAGTTTGCCACTTCAACCAAAGTGGCTTTAAACAGCTTATAAAGTAAAAATGTAGACAACAGTAGATACATCAAATATAAAGAAAAATTAAGAAACATACCAAAGGTATTAAAATAATAACTTTCCATAAATAATGAAATGCTTTTAATACAGACAGTGCTCATTTTAACACTTTAGAAAACCCCTCTTAAAAAAACTTTAATAAGTCCAATGTTAAAATTTTGTTTCATTCTGTATTAGTAAGGCAAATTTAAGTTTGTGTTGTCACTCTTCTACAATACTCAATAAGAAAATTCTAAACACAATCAAGTGAATGAGCTAGTTCCTAAATTTGGTTGGGGAGTTGAACAAATCACAGTATCTTAGAATGGTTATAGACTTCTTCCTTAATTATAATCCTTAGTCCCTTCTGGTCCCTCTTGTGTCCAACCTTCAAAGTTTGATCCTATAATCTTTTTAAAATAGAATTCCAAACAATTTTCCCACAGGGAGGATTCTTATAATTAATTTTAAAACCTTATTTCAGATCTATCCGGATCCTTAGTTCATTTGTAACTTTCCAAAATCAAAGCTCTGATCATCTTTTTGCTGTTTGATCCAAAATAATTTTTATTATGTCCTTAAATTTGTTTTAAAACTTCTGTTGCTAAGGATGAAAGGACTCACCTGATGCTATAAAACTTGTTGACCCAAAAGTTCCTAATAGCTGAAAAGCAGTTAACAAGCAATTTCTGAAGTAATTAGAAAAGGAAGTATACCCAGTGTCCTTAAAGGCACTGACTGTTGTTTGAGAAATAGGCTATTCCCTTCTTTCTCAGAGTTCTAAACCTGATGAAGACTGCTGTCTTGCGATCTTATGAGGAGCAACTGTGGACAATCTCAGGCCATCTCCTTGCCCAGAGGAGGAATTACGAAGATCCAGACTACTCACTGGCTTCTCATTCTACCATGGTTATTGGTTGTGCTTTTAGTGGAGCCATCATTAGTTCAGTGTTTCTTCCTCGGAAGTCAGTGGCCACATAGATTTTTTTGCATGGTGGTGTGTTTCTAACCTGGTCCTTTGGTTCTTCTAATGATGCACCCATTGCCACTGTAACTGAGTTTGTCACCTTGCTGCAGATCTTCCTCTTCACTTTCCTTCCACCTTTCCCAGTACCAGAACCTTCTCTGAGAGCTAGGTCTTTGCATAATATATTCAAAATATAAGAATATAAGCATGGCTATTTCTGCCTCACGTGAGAACTCTGAGTTGATTTGTTCAGTGATCCATTTGCTTGTTTTCTTAGCTTTCCATGGGATCCTCAGCTGTTTTGAAAGCATCAATACTCTTTCTAACTGGCATCCTTTCTATCCACATTTGCACATTGACATTTCTCTATACATTTCCCCATCTTTAATAAATATTCTACCAAGATGCAGAAATCCATTTAATTGTTCTTATTTTTCTCTCTTGTATAATTTGGAACCATTTCACTCCATTTTCTTTGTTAAAACATTACCTTCTTTCCTTCCGTGTTGATGTTCTCAAGGTTTGTTCAGATGCTACCATGAAATAGTCTGTTCCACATTCAGAACTTTTCATTAGTAATTTTTCCAATTTTTAGCATAATAAAATAATTCATGCTTTTGCATTTATTTTCTTTATTTTGATGTTTGTATGTATGAATGGACTACTGCTTAAGCTACAGTATTCCAAACCATAAGGGATACATTATTTGCCAAACAGTTACTATCTGTACTTCCATTCATTCTTAGGTTCCTCCATATTTTCTACTCTGGTTTACCATTATTGCTATTCAATGGAATGCACTCTTACTTTCACAACCTAAATGACACCAATTCATAATGTCTGAATCCCAATAACTAGAAGATAGATGCGATGTCCTGATGTTTCTTTTGATGCCTTCAAGTCAGTGTTGACTCCTGGTGGATGGCCCCTTTTCTTGGCAAATTTCAGAAACAGTTTCCTGTTGCCTACTTCCTAGGGCTGAGAGAGTAATGGGGCTGTGGTCACAGCGTTGGTTTTGTTCCTAAGGCAGACTAGAACTCACAGCCTCTTGTTTGCTGGACTAAACCAAATTGCCTCTCTCTGACTTATTGAGGGTATCCACACTCATAACAAACAAACCATTGCTAAGTACAATGTGTGAGCCTAACATTAAGTTGTTTATCACAGGCATACATTAATTTACATTTATATAGTGTTATAATAAGTGACATTTTAAAGAATGGCATTGATAATATAACTCTGATGTGTTGACTCATTTTCTTGGCAAAATTATCTATTATCTTCCAAACTAGATGATATTGTTGATATCTCTATTATGGCTGTAAAAAAAATAAGCTCTCTGGATAATTAAATACCGTTTGTCCTTTCGTCCTTGCTTCTTCAATAAGTTATCCTAGCTGCAATTATAATAGTTAATAATAATAGCTTGTCTTCTATCTGCTCCAGTAGTTTTGTAGCAATATAGCATGTTAACTCTATACAGTATTTTTAATTTAATGCTTGGAGAAGTTGTCAGCTTGACAAGTGCAGAGTCCTCTACTCGATGACTTGCACATCATACTGTGAAGGTGAGGACTGAGGGGTAGGGTGCTTCAAGAATCTCATTGACTTGAATGAGATGAAGAAGAATGCCGATCAATTGTTATAGCATTATTGATATTTCTAAAGCCCATCTAGATTTGATTTGGTCAATTATGGCATACAAGACTGCATACGATTGCTAGAGAAGAGGCAAGACTGAAATGTCTTTAGATAATGGATAACATAATCTAACATCCCCAAGTTGTCTGTAAAAATATTAGCAAAATGTTTATTGGGACATAAAGTGAGAACACAGAAATATTACCTGTATGAATTTTGAACTGAAGACTAAGGATGCTAAGGATTTAGCACCTGGATGTAGCAGGGCAATGTCAGGCCCTTTTAAGATTTCTGCTTTGCTTCCCAGTTGCCAAATATACATGTATGTACAGTGTACCATTTTCACTAACGATACTTGATATGCAAGCAACTTTGAAAGGTAATAGTGTAGATTTTAGATGTCCACATACTATTCAGAACAGTCTTTGGCAACACTTGCTGTTGAATGGGAAAGTAGGCTCTCATAAAAATTTATACAGTGTGATAAAATCCAGAGAAAGGGCCATATCCAGTGTTTATATTGGCTGATAGCAACAAATTGCTAAAATAGCACTTATTTCCTCAGAGACACCACAAACAATGCCACTTCCCATCAATTAGGAATTGTGCCTATGAGAATGTCCATATGACTGTGACAAGTAGAGGGAGCCAAACTGCCACACATGAAGGGAGCAAGCCAAGAATTTGACCATCATGGCAATATCCCCAAACAGAACAATTTTTAAGGCAGACAAAAGATCAAATATGCTCCGAGTGCTGTCCAATTAAGCAGAGATATGTTCACAGATTCAAATTCATACAGGAGAGAGAGAAATTGTACTGTGGTAATCATTGTCAACTGAAAACATGTAAGCATATATGTAGCTATACTTGGAAATGAATGGAATTGATTTTGCAGGTTGTCCAGATATTTATTTATTTATTTATTTATTTATTTATTTATTTATTTGATTTGCCAATTGTTTACAAGATAATAAGTATAAGTGTATACATAGTTGTGAATACATGAAATGGTTACATATAAGAAAAATAAAAGAATAAGAGAAACAATAGGACAGGGACGGTAGGCACGTTGGTGCGCTTATGCACGCCCCCTACAGGCCTCTTAGGAAAGGGGTGAGGTCAATAGTAGACAGTCTAAGGTTAAAGTTTTTGGGGTTTGGGGAAGAAACTACAGAGTCGGGTAGAGTATTCCAGACATTGACCACTCTATTGCTGAAGTCGTATTTCCTGCAATCAAGTTTGGTGCGGTTAACTTTGAGTTTGTATCTATTGTGTGCTCTTGTGTTGTTATGGTTGAAGCTGAAGTATTCATTGACAGGTAGGACATTGCAATGTATGATTTTATATACCATGCTTAAATCAGACCGAAGACGACGTAATTCAAGGTTTTCTAGTTCTAGAATTTCAAGTCTGGTGGCATAAGGTATTCTACAACGAGTAGAGGAGTGGAGAACTCTTCTTGTGAAATATTTCTGGACTTTCTCAATTGTGCTAATATCAGATACGTAATGTGGGTTCCAGACTGATGAACTGTATTCGAGTATTGGTCTAGCAAATGTTTTGTATGCTCTGGTTAGTAGTGTGATATTACCAGAGAAAAAGCTACGTAGGATTAGGTTAACAACTCTTAATGCCTTTTTGGCTATGTAGTTGCAGTGGGCTCTAGCACTTAGATCATTAGAGGTGAGTATTCCAAGGTCCTTTACAGAGCTTGGGTCATCAACAAGATCTTGACTATTCAGCTTGTATTTTATTTTCTGATTTTTTTTGCCAATATGTAAGACAGAGCATTTATTTGTTGAGATTTGAAGTTGCCATTTGTTTGACCATTCTGATACATAGTCAAGATCTTTTTGTAGGGTAGCAGTATTGTCTGTGGTATTGAACAGCTTTACATCATCAGCGAAAAGAACGCAATTGCTCTTAATATGACCACAGAGGTCATTTATGTAGAGTATGAAGAGAGTTGGTCCTAGAACACTGCCTTGGGGGACACCACTATTGACAGGTACAGAATTTGATAAGACGCTCCCAATTTTGACCATTTGTTGTCTGTTTGCCAGGAATGCTTCTATCCAGTTATTCAGTTGTCCAGAGATACCATAGGATTTTATTTTTAGGAGTAGTTTGTCGTGTACCACTGAATCAAAGGCTTTACAGAAGTCTATGTGATTCGTCTATTGCTTTGCCCTGGTCGAGTTGTGTCATCCATATGTTTTTGCAGTGTAAGAGTTGCAGATTACAGGATAGTTTTTTTCTGAAACCAAATTGTTTATTGGAGAGTAGGTTGTTTGTCTCTAAGTGGAGGATGATGGATTGGTTAATAATTGATTCCATGACTTTACAGGTGACGCAGCATAAGGAGATTGGTCTGTAATTTTCAACTAGGCTTGGGTCTCCCTTTTTGAAGATGGGGATGACTGTGGCTTGTGACCATAGGTTAGGCAAGGAGCTGGTCCTGAAAGATTTTTCAAAGATTATGCTTAGAGGTTTGGCTATGGCAGTGGATAGCTTTTTAAAGAAGTAGGCACATATTCCATCCGGTCCAGTAGATAGAGATGGTTTTAGATTGCGTAGTGCTTTTTCAACATTGTCTTCTGTAAAATCGATATGTATTAGATCATTGTTGTTATCTGTGGTACGGCTAGGAAATACTGGGCATGATCCATTGCTGTTTACAAATACTGAGCCGAAGAATGTGTTAAAGATGTTGGCTTTAATGGTGTCGTCGTTGCAGTCTTTACCATCAGGTCCTATCAAGGGTGGGATAGACCTTGAGTCTTTTAGTTTGTTGTTTACAAAATTGTAAAAAGCACGGGTGGAATTGGTGCTTAGAAGGTTTTCCTCTTGTTTAATGTGATAATTGATGCATTCGGTCTTTATCTGGTGGCATAAATTTTTGTATCGGCTTTTGAAATTGGCAACGTGACCAGATTTGTTTTTCCGCCAGAGTGATCTCTTTTTGGATTGAAGTTTCCTTATTGTTATGGGTAATCTGCTTTTTTGTTTTGTTTTGGGAGTTGTTGTTGGTACATATAGTTTGATGACTCTTTTGAATTCAAGTAAAAATATCTTGTAATGGTCTTCAACAGTGTTGCATCCAGTGAATAGAGATTGCCAATCAAGGGATGAGAGATCGTTGTCTATAAGATCATAGTTGCCTTTTTTGAAGTTACAATTGGGGATTACATCATTGTGGTGATTTTTGTGTGGGCGTATGTTGAGACAAAAGTCAATCATATTGCGGTCACTGCTGGAAAAGGGTTCTTTAGTTTGTATTCCGTAAATTAAATTCAAACTATTGCAGAAGATGAGATCGAGGCAGTTGTTTAGTCTAGTGTTGTTGGTTACTAGTTGTTCCAGTCCCAGATTTGTAATAGCATTGTAGAAGGTTGTGTGTATGATTTCAGTTGTACAATCATTTAGGGTCCAGTCAATATGAGGTAGATTGAAATCGCCAAGAAAGATAAAAGGGTATGGGCAGGATGCAGCCCATGTTAGTAATGTATTTAGCTTGTTTACATGTTCGATGTCATAATCAGGTGCTCTGTAACATAGTAAGAATCGAATTGTGATATTTAAGGATAGTTCACAGATGATGGTCTCAGGAAGAGCAAGCTCCTGGGTAACTTGGATATTTTTTAGATGTAAGGACTTTTTATAGAAGATAGCAACACCACCTCCTCTACGAATTTCACGATCTGTGCAAATCAAGAGGGTCCAATACATTTGTATGTGTCCATGTTGGGGAAAATTAGCCTGGGGAAAACCTAATGAATCAATGCAACTCTTTAGTCTGCAAAACAACCAATAATTTCTTGGAAGAACCAAGCTTGGCAGAATTTGATTCCCAATCACTGTTAGGTAAATAAAGTCCACTGTTTGTCTTTTTATATGTTTTAAAAATAACCAGCATTTCTTTAGCTAAGTAAGTAGATATCAAGAGTAATCAGTGGTGGGATTCAACCTTTTTTACTACCAGTTCTATGAGAGTGCACTTCGTCTCTTAGTCTAATTTAGATGTTCTAAATTTTATTGTCCAATACATTTCACTTTTCTGAGCAGATGTGTGCACTTTTAAGATATTGTGAAAATTGTCCTCTCATATTGCATCCAGTTCTTTTGAAAAAAAATGTTCTTCAGTTGCTCTTCTACTTCTGGCAATCATCTCATTTGTTATATCTTTAAAATCTTGTTTGCCTTTTGTTACAAAGTGTTGAATTGCATCTATTTTTCATATTCTGTATATTAGCGTATAGAAGTGAAAACCATGTTGTCTGATTTTGTATTGAGTAGTTTAATATGCCCTATAACAGCCACATTCCTGCTTCCTTATTACAACACACCAATCTTTTTTGCTATTGTTCCTGCCCTAAATTTTATTTTATGAATCTAGTGATGGAATCATGCAGCACACTAAATCAAAAGTAGAGAAGCCAATTATGTGAAATTTAAAGCCAGCCACTTTTTGGGTGATTGCTATTTCAAATCAGCCTATTAGTCTTCACTACACCTGGTTTTGTGTGGTAAGTAATTAACCACTTTTCCAGAAGAAGATAACCTAGATATATATCCCTGCAATAACTAGGAATGGAATAATCTACCCTTGGAAGAAATCCTTCTTGCTACTTCTACTAAACAGAGGTCAGCTTGAACACAAGGGTTTTTGTTTGTTTATACCAAAGTTTCTATGTACTTCAGTATATTTCTTAACAATAGTTTAGTTATTTTCTTTAAAATAAATAGAAACCATGAATCCAGCCAAAGTCTCTATATCACTGATAATTCCCATGGTGACTCCTGCTAGAACTATTTGCTCATTGCTCTGAACATTGTTCATTCTTATTTTTCTGGAATTACCTGTTCTTTTACCTGATTATTTTTTCTTTATGCATATTTATTGTGAGGAAGGACTGATATGTATTGAGCAACTTTCTGTTGACTTTGGTGCCATAACTTCAGAAAAAATAATAATAAAAAAGATTTTTCAATCTCTCTTCTTTTTCCTGGGACCAAATAAATTGAATCTCAGTATAATTCATTATATAACTTGAGAAAAATGCAGAATTATGCAGTTACTTGACTGTATTTCTGTAATTTTTGGCTGGCACTCAAGATTGGACAACTATAGACATTCTTTGAAAACACTATCTCAACTATTTTAACAGAGTTCAAGTCTGATTTGGGAACTGAATCAGTCCTGATGGATGGCCTTGTACAGAAAGCAAACAGTAAAGATGTAACTGTTGATAGGGTTTGATTAATCGGCTGCTTTTGAAACTGTTGTTCATACTATTCTCCTGGATTTTCTCTGTGAATTAGGATATTAAAATATTGTGCTGTGACAGTTCCATTCCTTCTTGTGGGAATGACCTCAGAGAGAGGATCACTATAATTTTGTAGATTAACAGCTATGCTGCAGGATGCCAGAAATCTCCAGGGCTGTTTAACTTCTATTTGAAGGCACTGAGAGTGGCCTTGAGAAGTTTAGGGATAAAATATCACCAGTATGCTGACACTCAGCTTAATAACACTCTAATTAGGAGATGTTGAACATGTTCTGAACTGGTTTCTAATGTAGTGATGGGATGCATGAAGGACAATGAACTGAAGTTGAATAATAAGCATCCAATATAAAACATGATGTTAAACCATGATGAAATGTGTGCACTGTCATGACACAAACTGTTTGTTTTAAATCTTGTGTTCTGTTGTTGGTTATAAGCAAGGGAGTCAGAAAGATTGTCATGTCACAGTACTTTTTGTCACTTCCTACATATCCTACAGATCTCTATGGGATAAATCAAAACAAGATGGAGACACAATTGGTCAATAATTCCCAAGTATAGGAATTGGGATTCCCCCAGAAAAAAGATTCATAGTTTGGAATAACAAAATAACAGAGTTGGAAGGGACCTTGGAGGTGTTCTAGTCCAACCCCCTGCTCAAGCAGGAAACCCTATGTATTTCAGACAAATGGTTGTCCAATCTCTTCTTAAAAGCCTCCAGTGTTGGAGCACCCACAACTTCTGTAGGCAAATTGTTCCACTGATGAATTGTGCTCACTATTAGGAAATTAGTTCTAGGTTGGTACTCTCCTTGATTATTGCTTCTTGTCCTGCTTCTGATGCTTTGGACCCTGCTTTGGAGAATAGATTGACCCTGCGTTCTTTGTGGCAGTCCTTTACATATTGTAACACTGCTATGGAATTGCTCAGGTGGTTATCATTTTCATTGGTGATCCAAATGAGTATATGTAACCATAGTTGGGACCTGTATATGTATAGATAGCTGTATATGGCAAGACCTGGCTGCTGTCAACTTTGGTTGGCCTATCGACTCTACCCTTTCCTGGGCAGGGTGCCTGCAATTGTTCACATAAAGAATAGATTCATAGACTACTGTATTAAATTGGATGTGGAACTACCCTACACAGAATGCAATGGCCAGGTTGCAAAGTATGACACCGGAATATGCTCACATTGGAGTCAGGAAACCAATACATTCAAATAAAATAAAATAAATATTATGTACTCAAGAAACTGTACTGACTGCATATTAGTTCTCCATCTTGTTTCTGTATGTTTCCACTATATTGTTTTAAATTGTAGTACACTTTGCATTTTGACAGTGCAGCAGATAAAAAAATCACCTCCCTCCCTCCATGAAAGCTATTTTGTAGATTACATTGTCAGTGGTATCTTCTCCTGGCTGAATGTGACTTTATCAGATTTTTTTCTCTGATGGTTTTGGTTGAGAAATAACTCTTTTGGGCCAACAAATATACAGCCAAACTTGTCTAGTCTGCTTCAGATCTCTCTTGAATTCTCTTCCTAATGGAATTTTGAGATTTATAATTTTCATGCCTGTTGTACCAGGTTTGGGTAATATATAAACCAGATAGCAAAGTTTAAATGTGTTTTCACTTTAAACCTAAATGATTAATTGGGTGCGGTGAGGAACGCAAAGGGGAGCTAGACCTGGTGTACTGTTGTGGTGTGTTCCGGTTCCCGTTGCGACTTAAGGAGGAAAGAGTTGTGCGCTTCTATCTCTGAGAAGATTTCTGGACTGTTGGTGCTGTAAGTCGTTTTTTTGCACTGGTTTTGCTGAACAACTCCGGACTGACGACGAACACAGGAATGTTTGGCCTGACCCTGCCTTGGAATACTATCAACTAAGACAGGTCCGTTTAAAGAGTGGACAAAACCTTTCTCTCATTTGCCTGCGCCTCTGCTGCTTCGCTAGGGTTCCCTACATGCCTCTGGAGAATAACCGTTTGGGGAAGACTGATGAATATAATATTCTCCTACACCAATTTGTATGACATTTCTTCCAACTACTCAGTTCTGACCCATATATAGAGGTTCCTCTTTGCCTGTCTGTGTAGGATCTCACCTTTTTAATTTAGGAAATCTGTTGTGTAAGTTGTGCAGTCGTAAGGTCACAGTTGCTCTGAAAAAATAACAATAGAATATACACCTTGGTGTACCTAGAAAGAAAGACTTAGCAGTGGGTGTTATGGGAAAAAGGAGCCTGGATAAATTTTCTCTACCTATCTATTTTAACAAGATATGGAAAAACAGGAAGAAAAAGAGGCATATTCTGGGATGCAGAGAACTGTAGTAGGAAAAAAACCTGGGAAATCAATGACTGATTTGTATGAATAAGTTCTTAACTGGAAGCATCTATGGATAATTCAACTGTACATTGGGAAAGCTGTGCCAATTGGCCAGAAAGAGTTGCAACTTCTTATTGCTCTTTATGTATTGAGTAAATGGGAAAATATTGCTAGAGCTGGGGGAAAAAAAATCACTTGAACCAATTTTGGGTTAGCGTCAGTGATGGACAAATATGACTTGGTGTCAGTGGTGGGATTCAATTTTTTTTTACTACTGGTTCTGTGGGCGTGGCTTGGTGGGTGTGGCAGGGGAAGGATACTGCAAAATCCCCATTCCCTCCCCACCCCACTAACCTGCTTTCCAGCTCCTTTCTCCTGTACAGGTCAACAAAAGAAGACCCAGGTGATCAGCTGGGACTCAGGAGGCTGAGAATAGATGGGGGAGGGACCAGTCATGAGGTGATATTTGCCAGTTCTCCGAACTACTCAAAATTTCTGCTACTGGTTCTCCAGAACTGGTCAGAACCTGCTGAATACTTGCTTGGTGTCAATCAGAAATAGATAAATGAAAAGATAAGCAAACACAGTGTGTTTGTTTGCTTATCTTTTCATTTATCTATTTCTAATAGTTGTACTGCCTATCAATAAAATTCACTGAGTGTGGTTAATAAAACTATGAAATAGCAATAGCACTTAGACTTATATACCACTTTATAGTGCTTTACAGCCCTCTCTAAGCGGTTTTGATACAGTTCTACAGAGGAATTATTGAGTCTATCATCTGCACCTCTATAACTGTCTGGTTTGGTTCTGCAACCCAACAGGACAGACACAGACTTCAGGGGATAATTAGGACTGCAGAATAAAACAATTACTACCAACCTGCCTTCAGTTGAGGACCTGTATACTACATGAGTCAAAAAGAGGGCTGTGAAAATATTTAGACCCCTCACATCCTGGACATAAACTGTTTCAACTCCTACCCTCAAAACAACGCTATAGAGCACTGCACACCAGAACAACTAGACACAAGAACAGTTTTCCCCCCGAAAGCCATCACTCTACTAAACAAATAATTCCCTCAACATTGTTCAACTATTACAAAGTCTGCACTACTATTGCTATTAATCTTCTCATCACTCCTTATCACCCATCCCCTCCCACTTGTGACTGTATGACTATAACTTTGTCGCTATTGACTGTTTCTTAGTATGATTTGATTGCTTATTGTACCCTATGACTATCATTAAGTGTTGTACCTATGGTTCTTGACTCTTGACGAATGTATCTTTTCCTTTATATATACAGAGAATATTTGCACCAAGACAAATTCCTTGTGTATCCAATCACACTTGGCCAATAAAGAATTCTATTCTATTTTATTTTACAGAGTCAGCTTATTGTCTCCAACAATCTGGGTCCTCATTTTACCCACTTTGGAAGGAGGGAAGACTGAGTCAACCTTGAGTCTGGTGGGATTTGAACTGCCAAATTGCAGGCAGATGGTAGTCAGCAGAAGTGGCCTGTACTACAGCACTCTAATCACTGTGTCACTGAGGCTTTAAATCTTGATTTAAAGTTTAAATCAAGCTCAATAATTATAGGTATGCTTGAAACAATACATTGGAAATTTATTAAAATGTGAATACTGTAATAATATCCAAGATTAACCCTTTATATAAATCTAGAACAGACAGCATAAAATCAATTGCAGTGTTAACCTTGTTTTAAGAGGCAATAGAGAGCCAGATTGTGGAGTGGTTAAGGGCATCAGGCTGAAATCGAGAGACCATGAATTGTAGTCCCACCTTAGACACAAAGTCAGCTGGATGAGAGGATAAATAAAGTATCTTTTAGGCTTGGCTCTGTTGGAAGAATTATCCTTCTGGGTTCAGTTCCAAGTGGGGAAAAAGACACTGGAAACATGGAGGCTGTCTGGAAAGATGGTTTAATGGTGAACAAGACCACATAGTTTGGAGCTCCAAAGAAGGAAGGATGATCATATGCTTCAAGGTTGAAGGAAGAGATCAAGAAGAAAGAGGCGGGCTGAAAGTGCCCGGTTTTATATCCTCTGTTGGGATTTGAATTTGAGCTTGTATTCTGATTGGTAGTCAGACTACCATGGGGGCATGCAGGGGCAACTCTGTAGGCTGTCCTAAGTCCTAGGCTTCGTTGAGTCTTGCTGCTGCTGATGTAATGAAAGGGCTTTTGGCAATTCCTAAAGCTCTACCTGGAGATCTTTGTTATGTAAAATATTCTGTCCCGGGCCTCAATGGCCCACCCATTAACAAAGGTGGGGGTGAGCTTCTGCTTCTGAGGTGAGTTTCTGCTTCTGAGTTTCTGCTTCTGAGTTTTTTAGGGGAAATATTCTGCCTTTTTAGTATTTCCTAGGATATTTCATTTTTCTAGGAGGGTTTTAATTTCCAACAGCCCGAAGAGCTTCCCTCATAAGGCTGTTCCATAAACAAGATACCACCACAAAAAGACCTTCCCCATTGTGGAGGGGGGAGGGCTGCCTTACTGAATTAGATGAAAAATATGCCTATTCTTGTGCAAGAACAGGGAAAAGGAGAGCAAATTGAGATAATTTAAGATTAAACTAACATAATTTTTCTTTTCCAATACAGACATTTAGTTTTTCAAATGCAAAAATGATGTTGGTTTAGAACAAGCCACAACCTATCAATAATGGTACAAGACTTTGGGGTTTGTTTTTTTATTTCTTCCTACCCACTGCATATTCTACATTTAGTCCTTTCTCTCTTGGCATTTTTGTCAGAGTCCTCTCATTTATTTGTTCTTAAAAGTTCTAGTCCGGCTGTTTGCATTTTGTTCTCTTTCTTTTCTTAGTTCTCTTTCAGCTGTCCGAAGTTCCTACTTTAGAAGCCAGTTTCCTGCAGCAGGCCATTTATTGGGGAGTTTCAAATTGTCCCTCTCTCGCTCTCTCCCTCATACTCTCAATCTCCCTGTTTCCCTCTCTCCACTAAATAGCAGCTATTGCAAAGGCAATCAAAAAGAACATGTTCTATTTAATGTATTTCAGACATATGGTTTCTAGTTTGATATTCAACTATCAAATATGACTGTTATCTTTCCAAGATGCTGAGCGTGGCCGACTTTTGTGAAGAAACTTCCGGCAATTTCCCAGAGAACCTTGGAAGATTTAGCCTTAAAGATGAAGTTATGGTAGCCCGGCCCCATGGAGGACAAGATTTTCATTTTTACTCCCCAATCCATTCATCTATTTAGTATTACTCCTGCATAGAACACATTTTTGTGTTCTCAATTTGCGAAGTACAGATTGAATTTTTATTGCACAGGTTAGAAGTAACAGCAATTTCTGCTTATTGTGATGTTCACAGTCAAAGTATCTGATGCGTTCATGGATGTTATTCCTGTATCATTGGTATACCGCTGTGTTAAATTACCAGTTACCAAAGTAAAGATTACCAAGCACATTATTAAAACATATATTTAAAAATGTTGAAAGGAATACTGTATACTGCAATTATAAATACATTGAAAAAAGGAGAGTCAAGTTTAGCCTTGACTTTTGCTGATTTCATGGATGGATTTCTGCCATTATCTTAGACATAATATGGAAGTATTTACTACTGTTTTTTCTGGGATGTTTTTTAGACTACACTAGCCTAGCCTGCAGCTAGTGATTAAATCCCACTGGATTCAGAAAAATTGAATGAACTATTTTGTGCTGAATCCTTGTTAAGTACATTCCTAGATAAAATGTACTTTTTTGGAATTAAGAGAGGTGGAGGAAGAGTATTCTCCATAACAAATGTATTATTGCCTGTAATATGTATCTTCCACAATAAATCTGTTAATATTTAAGGAACCTTTAGACTTAGGCTATTTTAAAAACAATGTCATTACTGATCTAGTGATTGATATGGTAATGAGCTAGTAATAGGCATCCATTATATCTGAAAAACTGGAAATTTGCATTACCATTTTCCCCCAGAGCTTCTCAGAAGGATCTGAAAATATATGTCTTTATGCAGAGCAGTGAATACACATTTTCAAATCACATAAAAGTTCTTTAAAGTTTATACCTGACTTAAGACACTTAAAAGTTTATACCTGAAAACATTATTATTTGTTTGCACAATTTATGACTTCATTTCACAATTTTTATGGATGCTTTGTGTGCCATTTATTGTCCTAGATGAGCCAAAAATGCAATAATTTATACAGGCAATCTTGCAAAAGACCCCCTGATATTATTTACTTAATTCTAGGAGTTTGCAGCTTGTAAGAATATTTTAAACATTATTTTCCCTCTGTGTAGCATAAACAAGTAAATAAACTTTCTTGAAACTTGCACATGGGATTTCCTAACCAATTCATGAGTCTTGCTAGGAGTAACCTTTCTGCCATCTTCAGTTGTGTTAGATTATTTGTCCAATCAAATCTAAACAGAACACTAATTAATTCTGTTTGGGGGAGATTAGAATTATAGCCCAAAATATATGTGGAGCTCTGAAGAGCAAAGGCTGTTCTTAAAACATGAAAAAGAGCTAATTATATTGTGGAACCAGTTACTATGCTGAACACTGCTATATTGTAGTTTAGTTTGCATTTAATATTTCACTCACAACTAGTGAAATGGTGAACTGAAGAGACATTCAAACCAAAGGATGTCTTCTGAGTCCCCTTTGAATATATGATCATCCTGTGTAAAAAGGAACATATGTTAATCTACAGTATAACAAAGGCACAATAGCAAGATTTTTCTCTTCGTGTTCCATTAAAATTTCCAACCTCTTTTCTGATAGAGCATTATTCCTTTCTAATCCCCAAACTTACACACCCCATGTTATTTATTCAACAACAACAATATCAATAATTAATTGCAAAAGGCAGCTTTACTCAGAACAGTTTCCATCCTGCAATGATATCTGTAACACCATCAAACATCCAAATCTGCCTATTCCAGGGTCTTGGAAAGGACTTGATAGGTAGATCAAAATGCCAAACCCAGTCTGAACATTTGGCTGACTGTGCGATGAACCATAATAATAATATTGCTTCCAAACCAGAATTGAGAAGACAGCAACCAGAAGCAAGTGACACCTCTGCAAAGAAGCTGAAGAAACAGTGAATCACCTGGTTAGCTGCTGCAAGAAGATTGCACAGACTGACTACAAGCAACGGCATGGCAAAATAGCAACGATGGTGCATTGGAAGGTCTACAAGAAACATTTGCAAACAAGAATTGGTGGGACCATGAAATAGAGAAAGTAATACAAAAATGAAGAAGCTAAAGTGCTCTGGGGCTTTAGAATTCAAACAGATAGGCACTTGTCACATAATACCCCAGACTTAACAACTGTCTATAAGAAAGACAAAAACTGGATCATGGACCTGTAGATAACAGAATAGAAGAGAAAGAAAGGGAGAAAATAACAGAATTCAAAGACCTGCAAAAATTCTGTAGAACAATTGTAGCAAAAGAAAGCAAAGGTAGTATCAATAGTAATAGCTGCCTTAAATGCAATCCCAAAACAACACTTGAACACTATTGGCATTGACAAAATCTTTGTCAGTCAATGACAAAAGGCAATTTTGCTCATAGCAACTTACATCCTTTGCGACAATACCTTTAAGCAGGGGTGGGATCCGACAGGGTTAACTACCAGTTTGGTGATTTATGAGGTTCGGTGATTTACGATGTGCATCCCTGCATGTTGCGGGCATGCACCTGTAAACCGTCATCAGCATGCTGTGTGCAGAGAAGCAGCCTTTGAAAAAGCCCTTTTTTCCTGCTTTTTAAACTGCAGCCGTGCCTTGCACGGCAGCTGAAGTTGAAAAAAATCAGGAAATAAAGGTCAGGTAAGAGCTCAGGTGAGTGGGTGGGCAAAACATCAGCAGACATAGAACCGGTTCTATGTCTGCTGCTCTTCAGAGCTACCGGTTCTACAGAGGTGGACAGGACCAGTAGAAACCCACCCCTGCCTTTAAGACCATCAAACATCATCCACATCTGCCTATTCCAGGTCCTTGTGAAGGACTGGATAGGTGGACAAAAATGCTAAATTCAGTCTGAACATCTGGCTGACTATGTGATAATGATAATGACTTTTACTTGGTTGTGGGGCTTGTTGCTCTGAGGACGATGAGAGTTATGCTAGAAGTTCGACCATTCTTGACATGCCTCACCAGAGGACCTAGATAAAGAATGTTTCTCTCAGAAAAAATAGAGTGAGATATAAACTACAGAAACACATACTGGCTTGATTGTCACCCTAGGCAACCAAGATGTTGGAGTTCTTGGATATCTGGTGAAAAATAGGCTGCAGGAGTCAGGACTGTTAGCAGCTGCAGAACTGCTGGAAGAAAAAGTATTTTTACCCATCACAAATGTCCAGAGATTGGAAACAAAGAAATAACGTTCTGTTATTACAGATCAATCCAACAAGAAGTGGATATTTGAAATGAATATTCTGTAATGGTCTGTGAAAATGTCTTTGAGAAAAAGGAGAAGGAGCAGCCGCCGCCTTTCAGGCAATGATCATTTAAGAGGCAGCTTAGCTTGTAATAGAAATAGGGAGGCATAGCAAATGTCTTAAGAGGAGCCTCTAGTTTCTTCCACAGTAAAAGTGAAGAGGTAGAACTGTACAGATGCCGTTCTTTAGACTTATAATAAAGCTCAGAGGTGGTATTCAGCAGGTTTTGATCAGTTCTGGATAACTGGTAGTGGAAATTTTGAGTAGTTTGGAGAACTGGCAAAAATACCACCTCTGGCCCCAGCCCCATCTATTCTTTGCCTCCTGAGTCCCAGCTGAAAAACAAGTCTCTTCAGATTGCAAGTTGATTTAAATCAAAGGCAAATGCCATTTGTTTTAAAACAAATTGGTATACTCTGGATTATAATGTCTTATTGTTTTTATTTCAACCTACACCGGATTGGGCTTCCTTCTGGATCCAGCTGCTAAGAGATCAGTGATTCCTCAGCTGAGCAGCAATACAGCCTGAAGTAGGCAGAAGTAGTGGGAGGTACACGTCTGCTGTTTGTGACAGCAGTCATTTTAGAGGAAGCGGGAAGAATTCTTCTCTTGACAACGCAGTCAGATCCTCCCGGTAGCCAACAGGAACCATGGACAAGAGATTTCTTGGGGGAATTCCTGGCCATTCTGGCCTCAGGGCATCATGTTCAGTTGCTTCATTCTTACCTAAGTCTCATCCTGACTTCTCCTACCAATAAGAATCCCATCAATGCTTTTACTCTTCTCCCACCATAGAAAGGTCCTATTGGCACAGGAACTCTCTAGGAGTTGCAAAATCTCAGCAGGCTGATCCAGTTGCAAGTCAGGAGGAAGGGCTCTTCCTGTGAAATCATCCATCCCATTTCATTCACACTCTTCTACCAAAACTGTTTTGGGGCACAATGCTTTTTCAAAAGAGTGTCAGTATTATATTCAAAAATAACATGACTGATAGGTCACAGATAAATTATTACTTGGACAACTTGAGAAATTGCTACGCCCTCTATCTTGGGCATTCATCTACATTTGCCCAAACCTGCTACTCCTCTTCCCCCTCAAGTGTTTGTCATTTTTCCCACAAGCGAGTGATGAGAAGATGGTGATGAAGGAAACAAAGGCAGGAGAATCTACTAGTTAGGGTACAGGAGTACAGAATAACAGTTGCAAGGAACCTTGGAGATCTTCTAGTTCAAGCCCCTGCCCAAGCAGTAGACACTATACCATTCCAGACAAATGGTTGTCCAATTTCTTCTTAAAAGTGAAGGAGCACTTATGACTTCTGAGGCAAGCTGTTCCACTGATTAATTGTCCCCAATGTCAGGAAATTTCTCCTTAGTTCTACGTTGGATAAGTTTTCATCCATTATTTCTTATCATCAGGTGCTTTGGTAACTAGATTGCTCCTCACTTCTTTGTGACAGCCTCTCAAATGTTTGAAAAATGCAGTCAGGTCACCCTTAGTCCTTCTCATTGTTAGTCTAGAGCAAGGGTCTTCAAACATGGCAAGTTTAAGACTTCTGGGCTGCAACTCCCAGAATTCCTGAGCTAACATGACCGGAGGAGGAATTCTGGGAGTTGAAGTCCACAAGTCTTAAAGCTGTCAAGTTTGAAGACCCCTGGTCTAGAGGACATACCTGTTCCTGCAACCATTCACTCTATGTTTTAGCCTCCAGACCCCAAATCATCTTTGTTGCTCTTCTCTGCACTCTTTCTAGTCTCAAGATCGTTTTTGTATTGTGACGATCAGAACTGAAGGGTTGTCTTATCTAGGCAGTATAGGGTGGTCTTATCAAGGCAGTATATAGCAGGTACCAATTATTTCATGTGATCTTGATACCTTTCCTCTGTTAATGCAGCCTAACTGCATTGACTTTTTTGGGGAGTAACATTCCTTAACTTGTCCTGCATTAAAACTGTAAGAAAGTATCAACTGCTGTCTATGGTGCAGGGCAATTTATGGTAGCATATTTTCTGCTAGTTCAAGAATGGAAAAAAATAGCATGTTAAGATGGTTGTAAGGAAAAGTCCTCTCTTACAATATAATAGGAAAGAAGCCCTGTGTTAGATTTACACACTTCAGTGAAGTTTATATGATTGTTTAAAACCCATGTTGCAAATCCTATCACTACAGTTTGTAAACTATTGCCATTATAATGTGTGAACTTAACAATTGTGAATAATTTATCAAAACAATTGGAACAAACCATGATGGAATATATTTTGTGAACCAATCCTTTGGGTCCCCAAACATCCTTTTGATGATGCATCTGGCTGATAGAACTGCCTTCAGCCATCACGTACCTTGTATATATTTTGGCTATCTGCTAGGGCCTAGGCTGGAGAAGTTTGGATTGGACCAGTGTTTCTCAACCTTAACAATTTTAAGATGTGTGGATTTCATGGCTGGGGAATTCTGGGAACTGAAGTCTACAAATCTATTTGTAGATTTATACTATTAGGCTATTGATTTCATGAATAGGAGGAAAAAAATGGTAATCCCTTTTACCTGAAGGTATAAGTCCTAATTCCAGGGTGTAGCATATTTGTAAGCAGCAGCCAAGATTTGAAATGGCCCCTACTATTTATATTTGCTTTTTTTGTCCCTACTTCTTAGGGCTATTGCGTTTATTAAGCTTCGGCTTTAGCAAAGATTCCTGCTCTGTTGCTGCAAAGATTGAATAAAGCTGCTTTAGAAAGCAACAGCTCAATCTGCATTCTGCAGCTGACATCATATTGCAGCAGCACTTCCTGACTAGTCAGCCTAAATATGGTTGTTTGTCTTGTGTAATAACAGCCTCATCCTGATCTCTGGCATTGCAGTTTTGAGAAACAAGCCACCAGGTGTTAAAAGTGCTTCCAAATATATTAAAGGAAAACACCCTCCATTTCCCTTTGTTAGCTCTCCCTGTCATTATCTTTATGGGAAATTCCAGATAGTTAGCAATTAACCCAATCTTGCCAAGGCTTATCTTATTCCAATTGTGGGAAGGAGGGGGGGGGGGTAATTGTTGGAGAATAAAGCTTCTGATATCTGCATGAAAGACACATGCTATCTGCCACAAAAAACATCTAGCAAAGTTATGATGAAGGTAGGATCTGGCTTCAGAGAATACTTAACTCTAATCTACAAAAGCAGGTTTTAAATTTTCACATCACTTCATTTCAGCATGTTCTCCTTAGCTGGGGTGAATTACTGATCATGAAGATCTGCTTCACATAGTATGCTTTGTGTTTTGTTTGGTTGTAACTTAGGGTGAATCCAGCCAGTTCTGGCTTGTAAACCATGTCTGTACAAATCTAATACTACACATAAGATTATACAATCTGGTTTAACATAATACGGCCTAAGAGTAAATATGTGCTTGAACATATTGTAATGATGGACATAAGATTTTTTTCAAAATTAAAAAAAAATGTAAATTGTAAATTGCAATGGTGGTGAATCAAAGTGGGATTATGAATGCTTTGGATTTGTGGATTCATGTGATACATTTTGTGTCAAATGTGAGCTAATGTGAGGACTTTCAGACAAATGCATTAGTAAATTGGATTTGTTAAAGGAAAATAACTTCTAAATTCTCTGTGTGTGTGTGTGTGTGGGAAGAATCCTTCCTTTAATTATTTGAGTTACTAAGCTTTCTGCTGTATGAAGGATTAGTCAGAGCTAAAGCATGCCTTTTGATTAGATGAGATTCTTCTTAGGAGCCTGGTACAGTGATTAGTCATGCTTTCATCTCAACCCAAACAGATTTTTTTTTTATTCTATAGAAAAGTTATATTGAATTGCTGAGAAGCAAAATCTAAATGGCACAAATAAGTGCTTGTGTATTCTTGACTCTTAAAACTGCCTCAGGTGAATTGGAATATACTGGGAAGTTGAAATCCAAAGGGAAAAAAAAAACCACAAGGACACCAACCAGTCTATATATACAGATTTACATATAAAAATTATGGTAGTAAGAATGGTAACAAATGCCAGGAATATATATAAGAAAAGGATAGAATCTGTACTTTGAAGCTTATCAGATAACCCAGAGCAGACAGAGGGATGTTTGCCAGGAAGATGTCCAAATTGCTGAGGGTAGCATTGAAAAAATGGGCAAGCAATATAGTATTTTTTCTACAGATTTTCAAGCTGTTTAGGGTCATACTAGACATAATGTTCAATACTATTTGCATTTAAAACGCACACTTTTTTTAACAAAACCAAAAGCAGCTGTTGGTATTTATGCATGTGAAAATAACTGAAATAACAGTGACTGGGGAAGGGAAACCTCCTTTATGTATAGGGAAGAAAGCTTCCATTAATAGTATTATTTGGTGGGTTGCAATCAGGTTTGTATACTAGATTTCCAGTTTCAATCTCAATCTCTCCAGATAGGGCTGTGAAAAGAGCATATTGAATCAATGTCAGCCAGTGCAAATATCAGTACTCGATAAGCCTATATGGCTTATCTCTCTACATAGCCGATTTATTTTTTATAAAAAAAATGTGCACTTGATTGCAATGATGTACTTAACATCCCATCTTGTTCACCTTGTTTAAGCCAACCTTTTCTAAAATACATCTCTAGCCATCAAGAATACCAGCTAAATGCCAAATCACTACTGATGTGTTGTTTAAAGATGTTTACAGTCCTTTCTGTTGCTAAGGCAGTGAGGTTGAAGTCAGCCTGTTACAAGCCATCCACCACAGAAAAATCACTTAGCTGGATGTTGCCACATAGTGCCTATTGACTATATTCTCTCTGTTTCTTCCTGCTTTTTCTCCCTCCTCCTGCCACGTACAGCTTACTGCAGGATTAGGCTTCCTCAGCTGCTGCCAACTTGTGAACAATCATGGTGCTGTGAGGGACATTTTGGTGACCTCATCTCCCAGATATTTCTGCTTGCCACAAGAAAAATTTCTTCTGTGAATATGGAAAGAATTTGTTTGTTCCAAAGAATCCATGTTGTCAGAGGGTGTCCCAAATGTAGTCATGACTGTCATCTACTCTACTGCACTGGTCCCCAACCAGTGGGCTGGGGACCACTGATGGTCCGTGAGAAAATTTTGGTGGTCCACAGAGAAATGTCACCCCCAAAGTACCCCCCCCCCAAAGCAATTAATCCAGGCTTCGCAGGAACACAAGGCTGCACCACCCACATGGCCTGTGGGAACACAAAGCTTGCATCACTTGCATTGCAAACAACATGAGGTAGTGAGGGGAGGGGGGAAAAGGGCAGTGGGGGGGAACTTGCCCCACTCACCCCACGTGCCTGGCCTGGCCACCGGGCTGCTTCCTTTCACTTCTTTCTTCTGCTTTTGGCTGTACGCAAGGAAAGCAGCAAAAGTCTTTCTTTGTCTCCCCCAAACTCTGCCAGAAATGAGTCTTTGGGATTCTGCAAGGCATCTTGCTTCAAGAGGCTGCGCCGGCATGACAAGTCTCACAAAGACTCATTTGTGGTGGAGTTTGGGGGAGAGAAAGAAAGACTTCTGCTGCTTTCCTTGCATGAAGCCAAAAGTCTCTCTCTCTCTTTCCCCCTGAGAACAGAGCTGGAGACGGTATCCTGTGATCCCAAATAAAGAATAATCGATTGGTAGGAAAACGGGGTGGAGAATTTTCCTGCAGACTTTTTTGGGGATTTTCCCAGGGTCTCTGGCCCGCAGGATTTAAAATTATGAGTTTGGTGGTCCCTGAGGTCTAAAAGGTTGGTGACCACTGCTCTAGTGAATCCAAATCTCAGGAAAACAAGCCAAGAACAAGCCTGTAGAAAAGCACTTTTACTCATTCAAGTTCCTGAAAAAGTGCCAGCATATATACATGTAGTATACCTGACAAGACAGGACTATGGAGTAAAATGGTTCCAAAGGACAGAGTTCTATACAGGTAATACTCACTTAACTACCACAGTTGTTACATGAAGGGGTCACTAAATGAATCTGTGATGGTGTCTATGACTTTACTTCAGCTTTCTTTTGCTTTACAGACTCACAAAGGTCATTAATGTGAGGATTGGTCAGAATGTTCCTTTTTCATTACTGTTGCAACTGAGAATTGTTGCTAAATAAAGAGATTACTAAATGAGGGCTACCTGTACTCACTAGGACAGGGGTGTCAAACTCAAGGCCTGGGGGTTGGATCTGGCCTGTGGGGTGCTTAGATGCGGCCTGCAGGGCCGCCTTAGAAACAGCAAAGGATCACAGTGCCTCTGCTAGTGAAAACAGAGTTCGGGAGGGCCATGTGCGGCTCTCCTGAGCTCTGTTTTCAGTGGCAGAGGGGTGCAGGACACCACCGCAGCCAAAAACGGAGCTCGGAAGCCCGTTTTCACCAGCAGAGTGCTCGGTCCACCATAGGCGCCCCCGACATGAGTGATGTCGAGCTGGCCACACCCACCCCAGCCCCCCGAGGTCAAACACAACCCTGATGCAACCCTCAATGAAATCAAGTTTGAAACCCCTGCACTAGGACATTATAACCGAGGTAGGTAGTTTGTACTCGCAGGCTGGATGCGTCATGCACTGACATGCCCACACCCGGCTTAGCAAAAGGGTGGGGAAGTCACGATATGTTGCGTGATGCCACCATGACAACACAAGTTTGTCATCCCTGGTGTAAGTGATTTGTTCAAACCTCTGATTAAGAGAGATCTTCCTTTATCTATGGCCTGTTTCTTGGAAAAGAGTGGGAAAGGTGTTAACAAGTTAACCAAAAACTGGCAATGAGTGCCAGAGACAGACTAAATGTACGTATCTTTCTTTGGGCTTGGATCCCACTAATTATTTCTTTACCCTGTCTATGTGCCCCTTCAATTATCCCCAAGGAGCTACAGTCTTTGGCTGCAAAAAGATACCCTACCAATAATACAGACATTGGTAAAGAAGAACAAAAAATCACCTTATCTTAATTATCAATTATCATGGAGGTTTGAATCTCCATGTATTAGGATTGCTTTGGTTTGCTTAGTAGCTAAAAACAACCCAAAGGAACAATTTCAGGGAACCCTTTTGAGGGAAGGAAGAATGTTAAAACATACTTATACCTGCTTCTAAAACTTGATTTCAGTTGATTAGAGGAATCTCACTACCATGCATGTTAGATCCTTTGGCAACATTTCTTTTTCATAGCTGCTAATCCCCTAAAGTGTTTGCTATATGACATCCACTTCTTCCCTTTGGTTTCTCAGCAGAATAGTTCCTTGAGAGAGTGATTTGATCAGGGAAAAATGCAGGCAGATGGGTGGGAGCTGGAAGAGGGCAATCTATGAGTATGTTCTGAAAATATGTAGGGGAAGGGGGAGCGAGGAGCCTAGTTCTCATGTTCTTCCATGTCTAGGACAAGACAACCCTTCTTTCTCAGCCAACGTAACTGTCTGAGAGCCCCTTCAAAAATGAGCACAAAGACATGTTCAGACTGACTTATCTCAACAAGCGATGCTTCCAAAATATCCCTGTGTAAAAAATGGTCACCACTATAATTAGCCAGAGAGAAAAAAAAGTTACCCATTTTTTTTCTTTTGGGGGATGGTCAACTATTGCTGTGAGAATAAATTACATACCGAGATACTTTCGGATTAAGCAGTCTGACCTTCCTCTCAAGGATACTTTCAAAAGATACTTCAAAGATCCTGCTTTTCTTAATGAGGGTATAACTTATGGTTGTCTGAATGGACTTTGAGGCAAAGCGGGGGAGGGGGAGGATTGCCTGACCAATGAAAGTTGTTTCTACCAGTGGGCAGAAGTGCAGAAGTATGTTCGCAGAGCATGTGGCCAAAGACACGCAAGGCTGCATTTTCAGATTTCATTGAACCTCTTTCCCTGGTATGGAGTTGCTTGCAAGACTATGCAGTTTGTGCAGGGTGGCAGACACATGAGGTTTAAATGAAAAGGAAAATGCACAAGGGTGACTTTATGCATGAGGTCCTCCCTGTTTAAACCATGCGATATATCATAATTATGAAGTGGAATCATTGCAGGGATTGTACATTACTCCGCCTCTTTCTCAGCTAAGCAACAGCCTTGTGTATGGCTCTAGCAGCAAACCCAGGGAATACCTGGAAGGCTTTCCAAAGACAATGTGTAAACTGTCCTCTCTCTCTCTTTTTTTTTTTTTGGAACATGGAAGCATGAAAAGCAGCCCTGTTTCAGAATCTGATTTTACCTTGAGAAATAATTTCCTTTTCTTCCTGAACGAGCACTGTGGATAAGCTGCTGCAATAGCTATGCAAAGCTGTAAGTGCTAGAAACAAATCGCTAGTTAGGGTTTTGCATTGCCAATGCCTGAATTTAGGAGATACAGAATGGAAAGTTATATTTCAGCCCTCCATGTCAGTAAACTAGATCCTTAACATAAATTGAATTCTGTGCGTGCTCTGGAAGTATATAAAACAACAAGGTTAACATACAGATTCCTTGGAATGATATCACTTGGAAGACTAGGATTACATTTCCTTCTGAGGGTGTATAATAAACAACAATCCTATCTCAATCAGAGTTCTGGTGCAGGAGAACTGGACAGTGTGCTGATGAACTGGTTTCAGATACAATCCAAATTTTGTGTTTCTTGTAAAAAGAGGAGAGGAACCATCCTGCCTTGCTGGTGTCCCAGTATCTTGGATGGGAAAAACAGTTGAGTTGATCTTTATTTTCATCACAAGGCAATTAGGAGAATATTGTCCCAATGGAGGTACGGTTTCTCTTCCCTTTACTAGACTGTTCTTTTTTAATCACATTTTTCCTGATAGTTATTTGATAGAGATATGAAAGGTCTCAGTGGTCTCTATTCTTAAGTATAAATGTTTTTATTTCTAGGGGATGGAAAAATAATGGCATTATCTGTCATGATGAAATCAATCAACCAGTGGGAAGGAAGGAGCATGGGAAGTCATAAGCATCCTTAACTGTCAGCTGCCACAAAAGAGCAACTAATACTTTTTGGTTTGCTCTAAATTGTTCCTTTTTACTATTTATTTTTTTTAAACCCACAAAGCAGGGAGGAGGAGACATACCAAAGTAGAGAAATCAGTTCCGTCCTACATCTGCTTTTCCTAGCCTGGCACTCTGTAAATGTGGTAGAACTTATCACTCGATGGGAATTGAAACTGGTGTCTGAAAACACCAGTTTAGGAAGCACTGATATACAGAAGATCATCTGGAAAGAAGGCTAACCTTGTGAATCTGCACATATCCAGAATGCCAGATAGCTTTACATGGTTTCATTTTGCTCTGATATCTCCTAAGAGGCTGGTGGGAGGCCACAAGAGAACATGTTTGTCCGTTCAAACCTTAACTTCATCTTCATCCTCTTCATCAACATATTCAAAGGAATCACTGTGTCCTTCTCTAACAATGGTTTCTTCATCACTGTCAGACTTGTCGTGATCCTCCTCCTCCTCTTCCTCCTCCTCTTCTCTTTGTCGCCACCCAGTAGAATATTCCCGTTGCTCAGGTGCACCTACTTTCAAGGGCCATGAGTTGGCAATCGGGCTTTCCCATGAGGCTTGTCCCCTTGGATCTTCTTGTGGAGATGGACTGCGGTAGGTACTTCCTGCCCCATAATGGCATGCTAAGACACGGGCAGCATGGTTGAATTCTCTTGCTTCCATGTTACAGTCCTTGTGGTGCCCTTTTTGCCAATAGGTCTCCTTTGGCACGGCCTCCAGTTCAGAACTAGAACTCCTGCTTCTCAAACAGGGAGATCCTTCCTCAGACATCTCTATAGAATGAGAGTCTCCATTAGCATAGGCCAAATGTCCCAAGGGTGATCTAAGCTCGGAGTAATCCAAAAGGCTTGATACGTTTTGGCTTTCTTCACCATTACCATGACGAGATTCTGACTTCACAGGTAGCGAGTCGTCTGACCAGTTGCTCTCGATGTGAAGGGAAGAGTGAGACTCACTGCTGCTTGGCGGTTTGCTCTCTTCGCATTCTTTCTTTTCCCTGGAATCAGAGCTGTCGCCTCCTGAGAAGCTCATGACATGAAGAAGTTCGCTCATGAGAGAGGGGCCAAGGTCCAGGCGGAAAGACAGTAAGGAATCTGAACGCTGCAATGCCGACTCAGCAGGATGGGAGCTCTCAGGAGGCTTCTCAGACCGGGGAACACGTGGAATGGTACAGAATCCAGATTCCAATCCTGAAAGGCCATGAAATCAATCATGAGAAAAATAATAATAATAGAAAACTACTTCTCTGCATTATCTGTAATAGCAGAAGGTGACAATTCTATATTTGTAGTATGCAAACTATGAGGACAGGTGGGTATTAGTTCCCAATTCTAGGGAAACTAGAGGTTTTTCATGCACCCTACTCAAAACTGCAGCTTTCATGTGGCAAATCTCTGGACATAAGGTTGACAATGTGACAGCAAATGGGTTAAAGGCAAAAAATAATTAAGAAAATGAAAATTAATCATATATATTTGACTCCACCTGGTATTTCTAGGATCGGATTTCAAAATGGTCCTTTTTTCTTTAAGCTCACAAATGTGGTTTTTTTTTGCAGGGGGTTGGGGGAGGAGATGAGAGAGCAAGGTAGAAATATGGGTTATTTCTTCCTCTTAGTGCTTAGTCAAGATTTCTCTGCAAGAGATTACTATTTCTGGATAAGACTATTGTGGAGTGAGTGCACCATGTCAGACTAACATTGATTCACATTTGCCACCTCATGCACATTTGTGTTAATAGCATACAGCTAAAATATGCAAATTAGTCACAGCTCAGGGAATTGTGAGCTGTTTCTAATGAAGTGTTCTTGGTGCCAAGAGCAAATTTTTCATCCCTGAGTTAACTTAGTAGCCATCCTTCAACAGTGGGCTCCCAGAGCCAGGAAAGGAAATATGTAGAAATATGTAGGTTCAGAATTAGTGTGTTATATTACATTTCTGGGTCTGTTTTCCCATTTTATGGCATACGCCTTGTGTCTATTTCCACATGGTACAGTATATATGCATTCTATTTCTAGACTAAAACTGAAGATATACCATACTCTTAAAACATATATAAATCATGGGGTCTATAATCAGGCATATTAACACCGTTATAAAAGCTGGCATCATGCCATTTAACACCAGTTTGAAAGTCATGGCCGTTGTGGGTTGATATGAACACATACATGATGTCATTTGCTGCCTCCGTCTGGAATGTCCCTGCGCCTGATATTACAAAGTGCTAACACATTGGCAGAGTATCATAACATATTGAACCAGAAACTATTAATTATTTATTATTCATTTTAATTTTTAACCCTGTTCAACATGCCATGTGAGTTCAGATTATGATTCCTGAACAATGGGATTTCACATATCTAAAAGATGCAAAGTAGGCTATTTTGTGAAAGTCTGGCCCATTTATCCTCCTCATCTTAATCAAAATTATTGTATGTATATTGGCAGAAAGAACGAAATAGTTAATGTGACAATTCTTCCATTAAATATAAATAATGCTAGATTATCTTCATAGAGCAGTCTTTCCAAACCTGGTGCCTTCAAGGCTGTGTATTATTTATATTGTGGGAAGCATTATGTTTCGAATATCAGTTGTTGGAGAAACATGTGCTGGGAAGAACCAAGGAGGTCTATGAACTTCCTATAACAGGACTGTCAAACTCATGGCCTGCAGGCCGGATACATCATGCGCTGGCCAAGCGCACGCCCAGTTTAGCGAAGGGAGGGGGAAAAGTCACGATATGTCACGTGACACCGTTGTGAGTTCAACACCCCTGTCCTATAAAAATCTGGAGTGGCCTCTGTGGGGAAAAGAGGTTGTTGGTATGGACAAATCTAGCTGACTGTCAGGACCAAACCCAGAGCCAACACACTGAAATCCAATCAAATTCAATTCTTTATTTGCTTATACCTAATGGACAGAATCTTGCTAAACCAAAGCTATAACCTGCTAAATATATCCTGAGAGTTTCTAGGGTGTAGCTATCCTGAATGTCTTCCTCCTTCCCCATCCAGCTCAAGACTGTGCAGTCTCTTAATTTGGGCCTCTGATGGAATTTACTGCCTCCTCTCAAGGAAGGCCCTGAGCTGCCAAAGCTCTTTTCCAGGTGCGCATTACATCCCATTGACTCTTAATTTTATTTTAAAATATTATACCCTGCTTTTTATTTAAAAAGCATAATAATTGATCTTATGAATAATTGATCTTATCAGTATGGTTACTTAATTTTCCAAGGCACATTTCAGCCATTTTCATCTCTGGAAGAAAGATACCTTAGGTACTTAGACACTGCCTTAGTCAAGATCTTCTGTGAATATCCTCCTGCCTGTTGCTAAACATGTAATTCTAAAAGCAGTATGAATTATGCATCAGAGCCAGCTGGCCTGGGCAATGAAATATTGGTCATGCTTATTTAGGGAGCAAATATATTGGGAGCAATGGAACCGCAGGTTTGATTACACTCTGAAGATCAAAAGCAGAAAGAATGGGGAATTAGTTTTCTCTCTAAATGATTGGTTAACCTTATCTTTTCTGCACTTTGCTCACGAAGCTGGAATTTACGGCGGGGATGATAAAGTGTAAAAAGCTGGAAAGGGGAATGTGATTATTGCAACAACTGCACAATTCATCATGTACAACAGAGGGCAGCATTGTCTCGTGTCTCTTTTGAAGAAAGCCGCGGAAAGAACAACACATTTCTAGACTGGCAATGTGGGCAAAGATAACTACAGCTGCAGTTGCTCTAAGTGAATCTCCTGGTCCCACCTCAGTGCAAATGCTGCAGTTTTATACTGCAGATCCAGACACCACAGGAGGTAAAGAAAGCAGCTGCCAATTAAACAGTGTAAAACCTGAATGTGTTCCACTGTTTTGAGTTGAGATAAGAATTGGACTAGACTTCTTCCTATGTTGATCAGGTGGGTGCATAGAAGATTGTCTGGAGACACCTGAGCAACATCCAGGTTTCGTGTTTGATACTGAAGGAGATCTGTTCTACTTCATTCTGGTTTCCTCTCATGATCCAAATATTCCTGTTTCATAAATTCTTTCCTTTACATACAGATTCTTCTCTTTTTCTATCAGCTGCTTGCTTGGCATTCTGTCCTGAATACAGATTCCCTTGTTGGACACAAGCCATGTTCCCAGCATTAATCTTCCCAACATCTTACATATAAATCTACTCAAAGATAGCAAAAACGGCACAGATTTATAACCTAATCCTAGATATGTTTCCACCAATGCATGTCTCATTGCATTTGCTCATGAAGATTTAACTTCCAAAGCAAGTGTACAAAAAAGTAATGCCCTTGATCATGATTTCCCCCCACTGCTCTATATACCTCTTCTTTTGACAGATTTACCAACTCTCCAAATAGACACATGTCATTGTGTGTATTAGCATAGACCCAGAGTTCTATGTTTACAGCAGAGTAATGAAATGTCTGACTTCTGTAAGCACAATGTCAAAGTCATGATCTATTTATTGATTCAAGGTATTTTATTGTTACACCAATTTCAGCTGCAAAGGATTCCAAAGTGGTTCAGGTGAAATCAGTGGAACAAAACATCTCATTTGAGGTGACATTAATCAAATGCATTTACGGCATTAAAGCCATAAGTCTGGAGTAGACATCAATGTTGCTGCATGTCAGGGAACATCTGTGTCTGTCCAGAAATAGTTGCATAGCTGTTGCATTTATCCTTCTATGGGTTTTAATGTTCTAGCTAGAGGACTTTCAAATAAGAAAGCCAACAGGAAGTTGGATCAATCAATCAGCATGCAGGATGCACATCTCAACATTACATATAATTGAGATTTGGGAAGTATGCGCATCAGTCCATCTGCAACCCTCTTGTAGCATAGGCATGTGTTGATGATGCCGACACACAGTTGCAGACAAGTCTAAAAAGCTATAATCAGGAGGTATGCAATGTGCATTTTTATAAGTGGAGAGATCATATCTCCTGTTTTTCTCCTATCCCTGTTTACATTCAGCATAAAGTGAAGTGGCCTACACACAGAGAAATGCCTGGCTTATACAGCACATAGGCTGGTTGTAACCATGTATTTCTATACGACAGTTTTCTTTTCCAGGGTTTCTGTCTTCCTGATGTAGATGGGTAGGCATTTCTCCTGTCATGTTGAACATATCCTATGTTTCAATTTATTCTGATTACTGCAACATATGCAAAATTCTTAGTTGCTGGTTATTTAGAGCTTAGCAATAGATTTTTATATTCTGTTTATTTTAAAAATTTAAGGTTATGTTGCCACCTTATAGCCCCACCCCACCCCCGAGATCTTATTGCACCAAATTATTCTGTTCTGTTTTTTTATCAAGTTAACTCTTCCAAAGTTTATTTTGCTTATGTACCACTGACGTAGTTTACTCAACTGCAGATGCTAAGTTTTTGATTTAGAATAAACAATATAGTAATAGATAAAAATAAAAGTTATTAGCAAATAGATAAACAAGGATACTGCAGACACTTTAAGCATTAAGAAATAATTGGTATGTGAGACCATCTGTACTAGTGTTTATTCTGCAGCAAAAGTTAAGATTGCTCTAACAGAGATATTTTTGCAGTTTCTAGACTCTTCACAACATACTTGCTTCATTTTGGTTTCACTTGCCAATCTCCTGCATATTTGCAATTTGAGATTACCCCACCCCTTCCCTTCCCTTTCCATTTATAAGCACACTTCCCATTTCTAATCTCCTGCTGTCTATGGATTGTTGGGTAAACCAGAAAATACACGTAGCTATTTCTGGCCTTATCGTTATCATTCCAGGAAAATGCCAAGTGCATTCTGGAAACATATGACTTATAGAATTGGTGTAGACTTGAAAATATGTAGCAGAAGAACCACCAGACCCCCCAAAATTGATGAAACTTTAAAGTACTCTCAGATGCCTGCTGGCACTTGGCTGAAAGGTCAAAAAAAGGACATCTGAAAGCTATGAGTCACATTGTGATTTCCTGCTAGGAACCCTCCATTTTCACAGTCTTTTATTTTATACTTAAAAAAAGAAGACTTATATATTTATAAAAACTTCTTATTACAAAGCCTCTGAGAAACTCTTCAAAGATGTCATTTGAATATGTACTAAGACAATGCTACGACTTAAGAGCCAGTACATATTATTCAAAATAATGATTTGGTAATCACATATTGCAGATCTGTTTTCAAGAAAAGAATGGGAGACCAAGAAAAGAAAATTACTGCAGCAGAGAATCATAGAAACTGTAATGTAAGGTAATGTGTGACAGACTTCCCTTAAACACATACTGCAGTATGGCACTTGTCAATCCAAAAAGTATAGACTTCTAAAAATATTATTGAAATGTCTTTTTGAGTGTGCTTATGAAATGTTTTTGTCATGTATCTAAATCAGTGTTCCTCAATCTTGGCAACTTTAAAACGGGTGGACTTCAACTTCCAGAATTCTTTAGCCAGTCATGCTGGCAAGGGAATTCTGTGAATTGAAGTCTGCCCATCTTAAAGTTGTCAAAGTCGAGAAATATTGATCTAAATAAAAAGAATAAATATCTAAAACAAGATAACCTATTTGATTCAAATGAGTTACCTTAGAAGCCACCTACCATATTCAGAGAAGCTTGTTGGAGGTTTCTTGAAGGCAAATGCTATACCAAGATCATCGCTGTCATAGTGACTCTGATTGAGCTGAGGCAGTGACACAGCATTCTTGATGATGGGTGAGATGGCGGGAGGTGCAGATGAGCCCTGATCCTTGTTTCGGCTTCCCCGGTTCCTTAGCGGGCTCCTCCTCACATGCCACAGTGTCCGAGCAAAGAAATTGTGGGGTTTGACTTCCTCTCCACCATGGTTCCTAAGGAAAGAAGTGTCTCCAAAGGCATCACCACCTCGTCCCACATGCATGGTGTGACGAAAGTCCCCCAGTGGTGGGCTGATCATGTCCGGAGTCAATTCTGTTTTGAATCGGCGTTTGCTGTGTGAGCCAGACACCCAGCCAATCACGGGTAGCTTTCCAAGACTCATTTCCTAGCCAGTTGACAAAAACCCGACCCAGAAATTCAATGTGTCCTTCAGAAAAGGTTTATGTTAATCTGGAAGTACACGGGTATAACTTAAGGATGGTCACATACCTGGCCCCCCCATTGTTTATGTTTTCTTTCACTCTTCTTCTTTCTGCTAGACTATTTAACAAAGAATAAAAAATAGGTCTGTCATGGAACTTCTGGGTTTCTTCCAGGACAATGTTGTCTAATTTGCACTGTTCCCTCCAGTCCAATTGGATAGTGACCCTTCACAGTTTTCATGTAGCTACTTATCTGATTTGTTTCTTGCAGGTTTGGAGGAGCAACCTAGTTTCTCTTTTTGAACAGCAATGGTCATTAAAACAGTGTTTGCACTTGCCTGACTCAACGTGTGCAAAACTGGAAAATCAATATTATTGAGTTGATTCGTCTTCCACCATCTCTTTTTCTCTCTTTCTCAATTTCTTTTGTAAGAATCAGCAAAACCATGGGGGCCTCAAGTAGCAAGGGCCACAGTGGGAGTCTCACATCTTGTGTCCCGAGCCTGGATTGTTGCCACACAGCATCCTAGAGAAGATAAAAGAGACAAAGTAATTGTTGAAGTTCCCAAACTATTTTAAAATGATGAATTTGAAAGTGGACACTGCCCATGTGTGCTACCAAGCAGTCTGTGATGAAAGTTCAACGCACAAGGTTAGATAGAGAAAAGTTACATGGTATATTAAGCAGACTCCTTCTGGAATCCTCCACCAGGTGGCAGAGACGGTTTTCTGTCTGCAGCATTTACATTTGTATTTAACACAAAGTGCTGTTGATCAAACAATTCTAGAGAGATTACATATTAATAGGGGAAATGACTTTCTTCTTTGCCTCCTCTGTAATGTTGACTGGAATTATTGTTAGGTTGAAATAGAGCTTGACGGCAGAGTTTGCTGCAATACACTATATCTTTATTTCTGTACACTCCAGGTCAGAGGCAAATCATCATCTTGCAAGAATTTTCTAACTCTTTTTCTGCAGAGCCAAAGATCCCTATTACATTCTGTTCTAGCTACATGTGACTTAAAAGGATCCTTTCCTAACACAGGCATCTGGGGGCAAAGTAAAATAGCTAAGATACCGTCAAGTCAAAGTCAACTTTTGATGACTTACAGACATATCCAATCCATGCAGTTTTCTTACCAATTTGTTGTTGTTGTTTTACTCCCAGGATACTCCCAGTGTATATTTTCAACCAGTGTAGAGTATGGTGTTGCGGGCAATTCTTGGAGTCCCTAGGTCTAGGATGACCCATGTTACATCACTGTCCCGCAAGCTGCACTGGCTGCTCGTCTGCTTTTGGGTGCAATTCAAGGTGTTGGTTATTACCTTTAAAAGTCTGCATGGCAGGGGCTCCAGGTTACCTGAGGAACAATCTCACCTCACTGGAACTGGTCTGCCTTATTCACACCAGCAGAGGATTCATGCTGTGAGACCCTTTGGTCCAGGGATTCCAGCTGGTGGGGTCCAGGAAAAGAGCCTGGCTCTGCCAGGTGGCTTGGGGCCCAAACAGAGGAGCAGTGGTTGTTGAATTAAGAGGCAATCCCATCTCCCTACCCACCCATCCACCTTCGAGCATCCTGTTCTCCCCCTCTCCATCATTTAACTACAATTTTATTTTTATTTTTTATTATTTTAGAGATATTTGTCAGAATTTTAATGGTTTAATGCTGGAAGCCTCCCAGAGTCATTTCATTAAGAGGTGGGTAGCAAATAGATTCACTAAATAAATAAATCATAAAATAATATTTTAAAAATTCCCCCAAATCCTGAGATTTCCTAGTTGTCTTCCATTCCAGTACATCTGACCATGCTTAACTTCTGAACCCAGCCAAGATTAACCAGCACTGCCACCTGCCATTGTACAGTCACCATCATGCTATTTGCTATTATCAGCCAAATATGACAAAAGTTGTAGTTAAATACATCTGAGGACATCCAGTTGAGGAAAGCAAACATCTTCTTTCCTGTTCCTGATTTCAAGAATGAAGTTGCCCTGGCCAGATGTGCTTATAGTTAATCCAATCCTTTCAAGCAGTTAGGACTTTGTGACTATGTTCAGTGTTACCATAAGTGTAATTGCTTGCTGGAATATTGAAATTACAATGTCACATCTGGAGAGCATCAGGACAGGAAAGCTATTTTACAAACTAACTCTTCAAACATGGAAACAATCCTGCCTAGATACTGCTTTGGTGAACCAAAGTCTATACAATACTACACATTGACTGGCATGTACTTGAACCCACATGCATCTGTTTTTGCTCAATATCCAACATTTTAAAGTGCCAGATATTTGAAATATTACTAGCATTTGCACATTATTAATGTACTGGCTTAATGAAATGCTTCTTTATATACTTTTCTCAGTGGAAAATGTTCTCTCCCCCATTGTGCTGACTTAACTATATCCAGAAATCTCTTCAAATGTCTCCTTTGTTTTCTATGCTGTGGCTCACCTTGGAAAGGCCAGAAAGGCAGAGCAGGAGTAGCTACTGAATCACTAAGTGGTGTCCCAGCTCTGTGTGTTTTTCCTTTTTTTTTTGGCTCTATTTGTTCATTCAGGGGTTACTCTTATCTACTAGTTTAGAAGCTGGCAAATATTTAAAAAAAAACTGAGTAAGTTCAGTTGGAATTTATGGCACATACTAACTGCTTTTTAAGAGGAATGTGACTGGGTTGCAAAGAAGCAGTTCAGTGTTTTAACAGCCTGTAATCTTAGCCTACGCATAGAAAGAAAAGTAAGTAATGCTCCCCTATGATGATGGAAACATGCATATCAGAACATAATAAAATGATTGCATACAAATAGGTGATAGGAGTAGTTGGGACCAGGGAATCTTGCTGGATTTCATCTCCATGCATATTTGGGGATGGGGGCTCTGTGACCCAATGTCATCCCTAAGAGATAGAACAGAACAGGAACTGACTCCCAAGAAAGCTAAAACTATACTGTGTTGAGATAATCTACACTAATAGAAGTATATAGGTGCCTGTGTTTTCACTACCTTCTCTCTTGTCTATGGAGATTCTCAGTCATCCAGGTCATGGTTATCCCAAACATGCTTTTTCAAGAGGCAGCTGGAGTTTCTGGTTTTTCTTTGAAGATGTTTTGCTTCTCACCCAAGAAGCTTCTTCAGTTCTGAGCTTTTCAAAGAAAAACCAGAAAGTCCAGTTGCGTTTTAAAAAAGCACTTTTGGGTCTACCCTCTCTCTTATACTCCAGGAAGTCAGAGGGATGCCAATCTGAATCTTTTTCCAATACTCTCCCAGCTCTTGGGCATAACACTTCTGTACCTGTTGTTGTTCTAAAGGTGTTTGGATGCCTTCTCCAAGTTATGTCCATGGTTCCCTACACCCAATCATGTAACACATTTTTTGCAGGACACGTCACAAAGAGGAAGATGTAGGTAGCATCCCTTGTGTCCCTTGTCAGTAATGGTGTCACAGCTCCTCCTTTCTTCTGATGAGTGTAAGGGAAACAACAAGGCTAAATATATGAACCTCTACAATGCTAGGATAGCTAACTAATCTATTACCTGAATCAGGCAAAGGTATTCTAGTTGGATCCTGCTTAACACTATCAGACTCGCATTTTACTGAAAAGTACCCCAAACTATCAATTTTCTTTCCTAGAAGGGAGATTAAAATTTGCCCATGCTAGTGGGAAAAGCTATGATTTATTTTTGTCCTTCTCTAAATAATCCACGAGAATTGTGACTTTTCTCCATCTCATCTTAGTTAGCCTCCACCACCTTCCTTGCACTGAGGCCTAGCAGATCTCACTAATATAGGAGATGGGGTGGAGAACAAGGAAACAGAAAAGCAGAAGAAGGTACTTGTAGGTGGAATCTGTTCCAAAGCTGTGACAGGCCAAGCAGAAGATTATTTTCTGTTTCTCAAAAACAACTTTCAGAAACTCAAAAGTGTTGCTTTCTTTTGGATTTGCTGCCCCATTGCCAGCAGCCACCTTGGCCTGCTCTTGCTAAAGAACATAAACATAAAACATAAAGCCACAGCTTTATGTGCCTCCTTATCATCCATCTTTGGTTTTGCTCCTCCTTTCCTTATTTTTCCTGCCAACCAGCCTACGTTGCTACTGCAGGGACTCTCCCAAACTCTGCTGCCCGGGAGCAACATAATCAACAAAAGTTCTTCCCATTCCTTTGAATTTATCAGGAATCCAAAATCTAGTTATTCTTTTTTTAAGGAAAGTTTATGTACAGCTACAGATAAACAATGGCTGCATTGGCATCTGTCTGTCTGTCTCTCTTTCTCTCCATCCATCTTTTAATTTAATTAATTTATTTGATTTAGGTACTGCCTGACTCCAGAATTACTCTGGAGTCCTTCCTTCCTTCCTTCCTTCCTTCCTTCCTTCCTTCCTTCCTTCCTTCCTTCCTTCCTTCCTTCCTTCCTTCCTTCCTTCCTTCCTCTTTCTTTTCATAAGATTATTACTTCACTACTGAATCTAATGCTGCATACTTCCAAATGTATCTCTAAATAGCACTTATTTTTTTACCTCCCTTTTATTGTTTTTGCCAGTGTCCAAGCTGACTTTGTCCAATTCTATTTCTCCCCCCAGATGTAACAATGATCTTCATCATACCTACTCAACCCAGCCACAGATGAAGGGGAAAAAACATAACACATATGGAGGATGATGAGTTGGGCAAAGTTATTTTAATTTCTCCACATTAAAAGGCATTCTTGAACAAGTTTGCTTTATTTCTGTCTTGCCTTTGATATTAGAACCCTAAAACAATTAGGAGTGAAATTAGAAAATACAATCAGCATCTTTTTTTGGTTTAGGAAATTCCCGTCTGTTATCTAGACTGTCATAGTTGCACAGAACATGAACAGCCTATTAGCACCAGAATGCATTTCAGTTTACAAGTTCAAAGGCTCAACCAGAAACATTACTTTGAAAAAAGAGTTCCAGCAAACAAATGAACAAAAATAGAAGGAAAAGATCCAGATGGCTCTTGGGATATCTGCAATCCGAGCCATCCCAAAAGCTAGATTGGGATATCTGCAATCCAAGCCATCCCAAAAGCTAGGAATATAAAAAGTGGAAAGACACTGAAAAAAGAACTAATCCTGCTGTACTCCAGTTTTGAGTTCAAATTGAGAATATTTGCTGGAAGGACTACTTTCTTGATAATTTTTTCCCTAGCAAGTCAGCAATTAAAACACATGCTATTTAGTTAGACACTAAATTAAAATGCTATCTAGAAGTGGAACTACAAACATCTGGAAGATCTCTAGTTGCTTCCAGGCCGAAGAAATTAGATTCATAAGCCACAGCAGAAACATGAGAGGTTTGTATATGAATATTTGTGTGTGTGTGTGTGTGTGTGTGTGTGTGTGTGTGTGTGTGTGTATTACATGGAATACTTTTTTTTCCAGACAGGCTCATGTTTGAGTTTGGCATCTTAAAAGTATTACTGCTTAGTTCTATTCACATGATCACACTTCACAATTAAAAATAACTTCTGTTTCATGCTTGAAAAAGTTAAGGCGTCCTATTTCTTCAAGCATTTGATATAAAATCCCACCAACTTTACACAGACACACTCTGCAATTTCTACCTCAGCACTTACTCTTTTTTTCCTGGCTGCTCCACATGGTACATCTGTCTTGGACTCAAACCATTTCTCCACCTTACTATCTTTTCTTCGCTTCTCATTCTCCTACCCTTTCTCTCCTTCTCCTATTGCCTTCCTTACAATTTCTTACAATTCTTCAGGGCTCCAAACATCCCCAACTTGGTGCCATCCAGATGTGGTGAATTGCGTCTCCTACATAATTCCCATGCCAAAATGGTGAGGGCATTACATATATGTAGGGGATTGTTTGCCTCTTCCCCTTAATTTCCTTATCCCATCTCCATCACCATCACCATCTTCATCTCTTTCAAGGTTTTCTTCAACCTTTCCAGCTCTACCCCATAATTTTTTCCCCCTTCTCCTCTCTCTTTCTCACACTCCGCACGCCGTACTAAAATTCACCCGCGATTTGCCGAGTGTACAAAAACTTTAAATTCTAATCTTTAGACGTTACCTGTCCTGGAGGTAGTGGAGAGGAAACCACACAGATTGTCGCCTTTCTGAGTTTTCTTAAGTCTTTTTTTCCTCTCCCCACCGAAGAAAACTTGCCGGAGAGAAAACAGGAGTTTTGAAAACTCTCTTTTACCACCGCAGCCAGCGGAAGGGCTCTTAATGCCAGTGACGTTAAAAGTCCCTCAATCGTAGCCTCTGTTGTCCCCCCCCCCTCGTAGCCGTCCCTTCACCGTGGACATAAAGAAGCCGAGTCAAGCGACGGACACGGGAGAGGGATTTGGAAAGAGGGTGGGGTGGAGTTTCAGCTCTGATTGACCAATCCCGAGCCGACAGAGAATGAAGTTCGGTGAAGACGGAATGGCTTTCAAAAAGTCCAGCCGAGGGAAATTCAGAAACTCGTGATCTTTCATCTTTCCCCTTCCTCCACCCCTCTCTTTCCGAATGAGAGCGTCCTTCTTAAGAGGTTGAGGTTTGGAATATTTTCCTTCCATGAACAGGATTGAGGGATGGCATTTTCAGCTTTGGGCAGGTTCCCCCCCCCCCCGTTTATCAAGAAAAAAAAAAAAAGTTGGTTTATTATAGATGTTGGTTGACAGCTTCCTTCCAAACCGTCTCTCCTCCCCGCCTCCCCAATACATCTGACACAGCGAGTAAGTGACTACATGATTTGAACCTATACGTTGCAGCTTCATCTCCTCTCTTCTTGCAGTGCCAAATGTGGATCAGGAAGGGTGGTCTTTGTTCCCCGCGTGCATTTTGTTTACCTGTCCTGAAGCAGTAGATTCCAGTTGCACTCAGTGCGATCCTATAGCAGATGCTCACAGCTGCTGCTGAACTGCAACTCCCAGTAGTCCCATCCAATATGGCCAAGGAGTAGGGAGCGTAGGTGTTGTAGTTTAGCAATATCTGTAGAGTTACAATGCTCCATCCTGATTTAAGGAGCTGTATTTAGCACAGCGCATAGGCAAGGTCTCTGGTCTGAGCAGGGGGTGGACTAGAAGACCTGCAAGGCCTCTTCTAACTGTGTTATTCTGTTTTTTTGCTGGGTGGTCTGTGTGTGCGCGCGCCCGCCTGTGTGCTCACACACACCTCTCTGGACCTACAGTTTCAGAACTGCCATTATTTAAATAGACAAATATAAGATTGATATTTCATACTGTCCGACTTATTCTTCAGAGTTACCAGTTGGTGAGGATGTGATAGTTATTGCAGGAAGGTAAAATGGATAAATAAGAAACTTTGCTATCAACATGGCTAGGAATTTTTTATAATGATATACGATGACATTATATATACCAGAGGTGGTATTCAGCAGGTTCTGATCAGTTCTGGAGAACTGGTAGCGGAAATTTTGAGTAGTTTGGAGAACTGGCAAATACCACCTCTGACTGGAGATTTTACAGTATCCTTCCCTTGCCACGCCCACCAAGCCACGCCCACAGAACCGGTAGTAAAAAAGTTGAATCCCACCACTGAAATATACCACTGAAAGACAAAGATTTTTTTGTGTCAAACATGACTGCTAGTTATTACATGGCTGTACCAGTGTAGTTTTTGTGTGAACAGGATTGAAAAGTTAGCTATAAATTTCTTCCCAGATTATTTTTCAACTTCTTAGTATAGTTTATAGCCTTGCAGTTGTTTGATAATCTTTATGCAAACATTAACCTGATCCAACCTAACTTGTATTCCAAGATCAACTGAAGTTAGCACTGTGTTGCAATTGACATTTATTTATTTCTGCTTTTCTGGATACACTTGTTTCCAATATCACCCATATATAACATTTAAGTATTTCTTTAAAATATCTACAAACACACATTCTCTGTTCCATTGAGTTGCTGGAGAAGTCCACTTTTGGGGGGTTCTTTGATTTTTTCCATCCCTCCTGCCTTGAATCCTTAAGATAATTATGTTTAAAGAATAATATTTTCATGAGTTGTTCTGGTTGCACTCTTCCTTCCTTTATTACTCAACGTGTGGTTGATCAATTCAGATAAATGAGTTTGCAAATTAGCCAAACAGTAGTACATGCAGTATATTGCACAGTAAGACCAAGTTGAACCAAGTGATGACTGATTGAAAATGGAGCTATAATGAGTTGGGGACTCTGAAAATGTAGAACAGAATACACCCCCTGTGAGGGAATTTCCATTTATCCCTAAAGCAGCAACTTTACAGCCTGAACGTTATTGCTAAACAATCCACTATTGTCTTTGATTAAGAAAGGTTTTCTAAGCTTTGTATTTGTAGTCAGACTACATACTTAACCAAATCACTAGTTTTCATCTTGTATGTTGTACAAGACTAGCATATTTGGTTAGTTGATGGTTTGATGTACTGTATTGTGCAAGCTCAGAAAACATGTTAATTTGGTAACTGACTTCATGGGACATGAATGCTGTCTCTGTTTTGGCTGTGTCAATTTCTGGAGAAACTGGTCTGCCTAATCACTTCCAGGACAGATTAATGTCAAGTGTTCTAGAATGGCGGTGTCTTTAATGGTAGCTCCAAAGCTGCCATTCAGAAGGCAGTTATCAGAGTTCTAGCTGGAGCCTGTGGGACAGATTTATGGTATATGTGATTCTAAACCATGCTTTCTTTCATTCTGATTTTATGAATCAGACACAATTGAGTAGTTAATGCAATCATATTGGCTAGATTCATACAACATGATGAGCCTAAACAAGCCATATGACCTAGAAAAACATAAGATATCTGGTAACATCTAGGTTTACATATGGTGAGATTTGTACATACATACATACACAACACATTATTGGTTTTCTGGGCGTTTAGCATATTATGTGAACCAGCCACTTAAATTATGATTAAACATACCATGGCTTAATAAGATAATATGAATTACCTTGCAGCTAACCCTTACAGGACATACTTGATTAATATGTTTTCAGGTTTCAGTAAAATTCTGTCACAAACCTCAGTTATCTTGTACATTTTTATCAAAACAGCGGATACTAATATATCACTGTGGTATGCGCATATTATTCACAGTGCCCAGGGCTGTGTTTCTCAACCATGGCAGCATGTTAACTGGGCAATTCTGAGACTTGAAATCCACACATCTTAAAGTTGCCAAGGTTGAGAAACACTGGCCTAGGGCTTATGGAATGTTTGGAGTTAATTAATGTATTTCAAGGTTTCTTTTTAAAAAACAACAACCCTGAAAATATGACAGGGAAATCAAAATTCGTACACTGTCCAAGTTAAATATATTTAAGACATTACTATTACTTTATCCCATGTATATTTATGGCAATTTAATTTTGTGACATCATGCACTCCTCAACAAAATAACTTTCACCGAAACTCATTGAAAATATAAGTGCAGGAAATACTTTTATAATCCTAACATTTTGGATTATTACTGCAGTGAGAATTTATGAAGATAAATCTTCAAGGGTCTTAATGTGGTTCTGTATCACCAAACTCCCATACTTTGATCCATGAGATACAGTTTGTCCTAGTTTTCAGACTGAAGTTCTATAGTTCCTGATTGGATACTGGCAGTTCTTGCACAGTGGAAGAGTTTGCTGATCTTTTAAACCAGTGCAAACATATTTGAAAACTCCTGTTGAAGTTTTCATAAAACTGGAAGAAATACTCCAAGTTAAATACCTCCTATAACAATGGATTTTCCTCCTATAACAGTGAGGCTCAGTTAGGATGGCATTGGGGAAAATATAACCTTGCTCTTCAAATTAATGGTACTGCTGTGTGGTTGACACTCTATTCTACCAGAAGACTGGGAAGTACTGCTGTCACACCCTTTTCATCTGATAAGCTATAACAAGAAGTATTCTCTTCATAAAGGACGTTCTTTATTACCATTACAATGTATTTACACAGACTGCCATATAGTTTGATCTTCTCACTGTTGTAGTCAGAAAAGATGAAGAAGGGTGGGAAATAATATAAAAGGCTGCCCATAGTCTCTAGTGAAAAGTCTTAAGGAGTTTTGCCATAGCCTTTTCTGGAAAGTAACATAGAGCCTGTTTAAAAGGAAATACTGTAAGGAAGAAACACTTATAAACCCTGGGAATGAATGATATGATGATGATGATACCAAGGCTTCAGGCTTGAAAGACCTATATTTATGAAAATCTAAACTGCTGACAGTCAGGGTGGGGCACAGAATTACTATAAAGCACAAAACTTGTTCAACAGAGGAATTTATCTGCAGCATCAAAGCTCAGAATTCTGCAACAACAAAAAAAGGAAGCAAAAAAAAAACAACAAAAAAAAAAGCAAGCATCAGACCGGATTCCATTCTCCACTTTTATTTATTTATTTATTTATTTATTTATTTATTTATTTATTTATTTATTTATTTATTTATTTATTTGATTTGCCAATTGTTTACAAGATAATAAGTGTATACATAGTTGTGAATACATGAAATGGGTACATATAAGAAAAATAAAAGAAGAATAAGAGAAACAATAGGACAGGGACGGTAGGCACGTTGGTGCGCTTATGCACGCCCCCTACAGACCTCTTAGGAAAGGGGTGAGGTCAATAGTAGACAGTCTAAGGTTAAAGTTTTTGGGGTTTGGGAAAGAAACTACAGAGTCGGGTAGAGTATTCCAGACATTGACCACTCTATTGCTGAAGTCGTATTTCCTGCAATCAAGTTTGGTGCGGTTAACATTGAGTTTGTATCTATTGTGTGCTCTTGTGTTGTTATGGTTGAAGCTGAAGTATTCATTGACAGGTAGGACATTGCAATGTATGATTTTATATACCATGCTTAAATCAGACCGAAGACGGCGTAATTCAAGGTTTTCTAGTTCTAGAATTTCAAGTCTGGTGGCATAAGGTATTCTACAATGAGTAGAGGAGTGGAGAACTCTTCTTGTGAAATATTTCTGGACTTTCTCAATTGTGCTAATATCAGATACGTAATATGGGTTCCAGACTGATGAACTGTATTCGAGTATTGGTCTAGCAAATGTTTTGTATGCTCTGGTTAGTAGTGTGATATTACCAGAGAAAAAGCTACGTAGGATTAGGTTAACAACTCTTAATGCCTTTTTGGCTATGTAGTTGCAGTGGGCTCTAGCACTTAGATCATTAGAGGTGAGTATTCCAAGGTCCTTTACAGAGCTTGGGTCATCAACAAGATCTTGACTATTCAGCTTGTATTTTATTTTCTGATTTTTTTGCCAATATGTAAGACAGAGCATTTATTTGTTGAGATTTGAAGTTGCCATTTGTTTGACCATTCTGATACATAGTCAAGATCTTTTTGTAGGGTAGCAGTATTGTCTGTGGTATTGAACAGCTTTACATCATCAGCGAAAAGAACGCAATTGCTCTTAATATGATCACAGAGATCATTTATGTAGAGTATGAAGAGAGTTGGTCCTAGAACACTGCCTTGGGGGACACCACTATTGACAGGTACAGAATTTGATAGGACGCTCCCAATTTTGACTATTTGTTGTCTGTTTGCCAGGAATGCTTCTATCCAGTTATTCAGTTGTCCAGAGATACCATGGGATTTTATTTTTAGGAGTAGTTTGTCGTGTACCACTGAATCAAAGGCTTTACAGAAGTCTATGTAGATTGCGTCTATTGCTTTGCCCTGGTCGAGTTGTGTCGTCCATATGTTTTTGCAGTGTAAGAGTTGCAGATTACAGGATAGTTTGTTTCTGAAACCAAATTGTTTATTGGAGAGTAGGTTGTTTGTCTCTAAGTGGACAGACCTTCTTCCATCTCAACAGCCTAACTGAGAAGGCAAAGAATTTAGAATCCCTTGGTGGACCAGTCCATGATTTAAATTCCACCCACCCTGTGGCAGCACTGTAACCAGTGACTGAATAAAGAAGGGCAATGTGAAAAAGAAAATGCCGCTATCAAAACTTTTCTAGCTGATTTTTGTGTGACTTCGTTCTTTCTCTTGCTCTACCACTGGAAAAAAAAGTTAAAGAACCAGAGGGCTCAAGAACATATTAACACATTCAAAAACAACAACAACAACAGTGCAACGTGTAAACCTAACAACTCATTTTCTGGTTTCTCTATGAACTAGAATAGCAGTCCTCAACCTTTGCAGCTTGTGGGGGGGAGATGGGAACCGGGCCGAGTGAGTGGTGGGCTGGCACACAGGCGCGCATATAGCTTAACTTGCGTAAGTGGAGCTGTGCACACATGCACACCAGCCCGCCACTTGCGCCAGTTGAGCTGTGTATGTGTGTGCGCGCGCACACCGGCCTGCCTCTAGTGCAGCCTGTTTCTAAATAGGCCATGGCCTGGTAGTGGGCAGTGGCTCAGGGGCTGGGGATTCCTGAACTAGAAAGAGTGCAGAGAAGAGCAGCAAAGATGATTAAGGAACTGGAAGCTAAAATATATGAAGAATAGAAGCGCTTCAGGGTAGGACAAGAAGCAATGGATGGAAACTAATCACGGGGAGCAGCAACCTAGAACTAAGGAGAAATTTTCTGATAGTTACAACAATTAATTAGTGGAATGATTTGCCTCTAGAAGTTGTGGATGCTCTAACATTGGATGCTTTAAAGACGAGATTGGACAACCTTTGTCTGAAATGTTATAGGATTTCCTGCTTAAGCAGGGGGTTAGACTAGAAGACCTCCAAGGTCCCTCCAACCCTATTTTTCTGTTCTGTTATTGTTCTATAACTTCTGAGGTATTTTAGTCACAATCTATAGGGAATCTCACAGGTGCCATCAAATAATGTACTGTACAAAGCTGCGATTCAGAAATATACAACAGAAACTCCAGAGCCCCATGCATCTCTCACATTTTTAGATGCAACCCCAAGAAACCCTCAGAAGCTCAGCCCAAATGGTAATTACTTATGTGATTAAAAAAAAGTGGAAATTCATAAATGCTAAGCTGAAGAGGGTCATGTAAACACATTTAATCGTATATACACATTAAACCGGGGGTGGGCTTGGCCAGCGCGCGACTCATCTGGCCCGCAGGCCATGAGTTTGACACCCCTGTTGTAGACAGTCATCCTTCATTTGCAGCTCGTCCATGTTTTCATATCATTTCTGCTGTTTCATTTTGATGTTAGTTACAAGGCAAAAATATATTAAAGTGAATAAAAAGAAAATCTAAAAAATGGCTTTTGATTAATGGTTGTAGAAGACCTCTGTCTAGAAGAATATTACTAGCATTATTTCTGTCTAGAGAGAAAGAAGAAGAGTGTTCAATTTCTGTACATTATGTTTAGAAATTCTGCTTGAAAAGACATAATATCCTCTTTCACCAAAGAGTACATGAACATTTTTAAATATTTTGTCTTTGATATAGCCGCTCCATTGGTTGAGTTGTAGTTTAATCACAGGTGTACCTCTGAGCTTGGGGCAGTATGTGCTGTGTACGGAATCCTATAATATTTATCATGACAGCCATCTGTAGGCAAGGTTAGAATAATTGCCCAAGCAAGCAGAAAGATTTCCAAATTATGGGTGGATGTCATTAAGACATTTATCTAAGACCTTTGAGCTGTTGGAATGCATCTAAGGATACACATCCTCATTCAGGCTTACCTATACTGTACCATTGCTTGTCCATAACCAGACCTAGACTTCAGTCGTGACATTTCAACCTGTTTCTTTGGCATCATGGGTTTTGGAAGGATTTAAATTTAAATGAAGTATAACTTTTAATAAACAGTGCTCGTGGCCGCTTCGGTTGGTATGCCTGACTCACATGTTTCCTCCCCCTGCTTTTTAATAAGCAGTAAATAAATGGAATGCTAACATCCTTTAAAAACATCATCATCATCATCATCATCACCAATCATCATCTCTCCCTGCTCTCCCCCTCCTCTAAAAAGTGTCTGTGTTCCATATAGGCTAGGGGTATCAAACTGGCGGCCTGTGGGCTGGATATGTCTCGTGCAGGCCATGCCCACCCCAGCTCCATGAATGGGAAAAATGTTACAAAATGTCACGTGACGGCAATGTGACACAGTGAGTTTGACACCTGTGATATCGGCATTTCTAGAAAATAAAAGTGGAGGATGGTTGTAATTTAATGCTTTGTATGAAGTGTATTCATATTTACAGATATAAACTGGCATAATAATGGGAAAGATGAGATGTAGGTTCATTATTTCCTTTGTGGTAAATGGTTGTTTGTAATCGGCCATGCTCAGCATTTTGTGATGGCAGCCATGGCATGCTCCCATATTTCCAAATGTGTCCAATAGCCCCCAAATCTTAGGCTTTCTAGTTCAAAACCAGAACCTTCCTGTTGTTAAGTGAGACATTTGTTAAGTGAGTTTTGCCCCATTTTACAACCTATCTTGCCACAGTTGTTAATGACTGCAGTTGTTAATTTAGTAAGCTGATTGTTGAGTGAATCTGGCTTTCCCATTGGCTTTGCTTGTCAGAAAGTTGTAAAAGGTGATCACAGGACTCTGGAACACAGCAACCGTCATAAATACGAATCAGTTGCCAAGCATGTGAATGTTGATCACATGACAATGGGGATGCTGGAAAAGTTGTAACTGTGAAAAATGGTCTTAAGTCAGTTTTTTCAATGTTGTTGCAACTTTGAACGGTAAATAATGCAAGTCAAGAATTGCTTGATGTAGATCTGTCAAATATTAAAAGGTCTGGATACTTACAAAATGGGGTTAACAATTTACTTCATGGCAGACTTTTTGAGGCTGGACCGGGAATACCAATTTATTATTAACATGCAGGAGCACCACATTCCTTTAGTTTTTATTTACAGGGCTGGGATTTTTCTGTCAAACCAATAGCTCTGAGTGCAGCAGGCCGTGATGTTGGGACGTTTCTGCCTAAGAGCAGTTGACCATCCCTTTGAGCTCCAAGAAAAGAGAACCAACCTTTCCATTCATCCGATTAACTGAATATGTAATTCATCCTGTCATGGAGTTTCATTTCAACCTAGGCTTTCCACAAAAGCTGGCAATACTCCACCAAACTTTTGTCAGATGAGTATTTCCATCTCCTCGTTGAAGGATCACATCCTCCCCACAAAAAGACACCTCTCTTTTTGTTGTAGGGTGGAGGAGCTAATTCCAAGAGAGTTGTAATCATCCCTGCTCAGGAATGCAGAACAAATCTTTTCCACATTGGCATCTGTTTTAGGAGGGATCTCCATGGGGGGGCAGGCGCTGCAGGCATTTATAACTCCCCTTTCTTCCCCACTACTCTTAGCATCTCATTATCCCAAGGCTGTAGAAATGGCCTTAGTTTCCTGGACAAATGGGCATAATACACTAAAAACATTCTACAGTAGCCAGACTAACCTGAATTCTGATTCTATCTTTATCCTCTTAATGAAAAACCTTTAGTTCAGTTCACTACTTAAAGAGGGAACCATGTTGGGTCAACATTGTGATATTGAGAAAGCAGGACAATGTCAAATATACTCTTCCACGTACAGTCTTCTGGTGCCCTCCAAAGATTACTCGTAGAAGCTGAAGCCTTAGCACATCTGAAGGATATAAGATTAGAGCAGTTTGCATCAGGATATTGCAGAGCACAATGGCTCCATTCAAAAGGAGGCATTCTGGAATCTCAGTTTCCCTGAATAAATGAGAAGCTTAGCACTAAGGAGCCATATTTATACAGAATCTCTCCCCCAAATCATATCTAGATCAGAAAAAAAACACCCCTACCCGCTCACCTACATACCCACCCACAAATTGCATATGTTACTTTTACATGCATGTATAATTTTGAAAGCTGCGCTACAATTGAAATTGAAAAAACCAGTGCAATCCATCAGAATGGGAAAGACTAGGACCAGATGGCTACTATGCATTTGCTCAATCTGCAGGATGGCTGCTGATGGTTACTGAGGAATTTAATGGCCATGGCTCCTTTTCTCCTTTCTTGACATGTATTTTGTAATGTTAAAATTGGACTAGACAACCCGATAGCCAAGACCAAGAAGCCTTGTCAAATAGTGGCATGGAATACATGGATATCCTGGCCTACAAATCACGCAAGGGTCATGGAAATATTGATAAGACAGTTTGAAAGGATTGCATAAAAAATATGGAAACAAGATGTGTTTAGAGCAGGGTGGGCAAACTTTTTGGCTTGGGGGCCTCATTGACTTTTAAAATTTGACAGACGGGCCACCACCTGGTGTCGAAAGGATTGCATAAAAATATGGAAACAAGATGTGTTTAGAGAAACATTGCTGATGAAAGTACTATGTCTATGTCTGTTAATTAATAATTACCATACCTACTTAGGACTCACCTATTCAAAACCTAAAAACTCTGGATATCAGATGCTAGGAACAATAATTGTAATAACCATTACATTTTATAGTAAATCGTAATGTGGTTAGTTTGATATTGGTATAAATGTGTTAAGTAAATCCAGCCAATTGTGGCTTAGGTCAAATGACAGATATATAAAAACCCATAGATTAATATGGTGCGTGAAAAGATGTTAATATAGGTTGGCTTCATTTGATGAGATTATTAAACTTTGTCTCCAGATTGAGATGCAATGGAGCCATCACTTTGAAGCTTGCATCCAGATGGGAGATGCCAAGTTCCTATTACCCCACTGAACTTAGTCAACAGTCTGTGTTGATTAGGAATGAAGAGAGTTGCAGTCTAACACCTTTGGATGTCAAGATGGGGGAAGGCTACCATAGCAGGGAAAGGAAAATGTCAAGTGTATGTGTCTCAGGAAGCTCCAAATACAAAATATAAATCTGAACAGCTGGAAGGGAGACAAGTATGTCAATAGAATTCAAGACACTTGGACAAGAATTTCAGAATGGCTTCTTCAAAATCTCATGTAATTTTCCAGATGCTTTTCATCAGTCGTTGGATATTAATGAGATAGGTATTCCAAAGATTAGTTTTCAGACTTGCAGAAAAACCTTGTTGATGGCAGTGGAATATTTGCTGATTGGCTTACTGTAATCTATTTATTCTCACTTCCTTATGGTTTATGTTAAAGAGCTGTTGGTGATTATGGCTTATGTGTGAAGTGGTAAGAGAGAAAGGAAAAAGTAACAGAGGGCAGAATTATTCAAAATAGCTCAATCAAACTTTTTAACATGTAAAAAACCCTACACACTTTAATCCGATTGAGATCTGAAACTGGTAGAGAAGAGAAGATACAGTATTCAGACTTTTGAGGTGGTGGACATATTTTAAACATTCAGAAATCATTATAGGCAGTATCAGAGGATATCTGCCATGGCTATACCTGGTTGCCTGAATATTTGCATATCTAAGTTCTAGACATCCACTAGATAATGGGAGTTAGAGTTTGCATATTCTCTTGCTGCCATCTAATAGCCATCCTGATATTTGCAGCTTGGATACAGTATGTCTCCAGTACTTAAAAGAACTCATAATAAAAAAAATGTCCATATTGCATTCATATACCACGGTTTGTTCACTTTTGGCTTCATATGATACACAAACCAAACACTGTGATTAATAAATCAGGGTTTAGAGAGTATTGTATAAACGCCAGCTATTGTAGTCTTATTATAAATCAGAATTACCTATTACTTAATCAAATGTGTGATCCCAACCATCTGCTTAGAAGTGTAACAAATTATAGTGATGCCATAATGACTGCCCACATGCAATAACATCATTCCAGTGCTGCAATTAGGTGACACTTAAGTAGGATTTGCATTCATTTGGTTCCCTCTGGCTGCCCATGTAAACAAGGCCCGTCCTATCCAATGCACACACCCAAAATGCATAGTTACAAAACAGCGCTGGTAGTTCCATTATCGCTGTGCTTGGCCTGCATTCTGTCTTCATGCCCTGCAATGATCAGCCCAACTTGCATCTCTATTTTTAGATAGTAGTAATGGGAGAAACGTCCTATATGATGCCGAAGTGTGAAAGTATGGAGAATGGAGTAAAATAGGAGGGAATTAAGATGTTTCGTTAAGCTATGGTTTCTATAAGTCAACTATGTCTATTTAAATAAGTCACTAATGACTGGGTTCATATAACATAAGCTGAACAATTTACGTTATGACTTAGTTGATTGTGTGAATTATATTATTTATAACATTTGGAGTTGGAAAAAGCTTTTTAGATAATTTAGTTCAATCTCTTGCTCCTTTTAGAAGCATCCTTCAAGAGATGATTGCCCTGCCTGCACATGAAGATTTCCAGAAAGTTCATTTTGTTAATATCAATATTATTTTTTTCTTGGTGAAATTATGGCATATTTGTTCCATTTCTCTCTTTTCTCTGTTCTTTCCCATCTTTTAAACTGAATCATGTGTCCTGCATTGATCTTGGACTCTAAGCTTTATGCACATTGGTGGTTAACTACAAGAACAATAATAAAAGAACACAGTGGTTTCACTGTCGGCAAACTTGTAGAAAAAGCAATTACTGTTACTAGGACGATTTGTAGGTTGGAACGCTTTGACCTAAAAACAGCTGGTCTACATTTTTACCATGGAGAAAGGCCATGGAGGGAGAAGGGTGTAAGATCTTTTGAATCCTGAAATCAGACATCTACTCTGTCCTGGTATATCATACTTTAGAGTGTGGTAGGCTGTAGATGCTGGCAGGGAAGTAGAAATAGAGAGTCCCAAATTGGCCTTTTCCACCACTTAGGAAGGAAAAGTCCAGGAAATTATATGGCTATGGAACATGTAGTTAGTTGCTCCTGAAAGCTGCACAGAGAGTCAAAATGAATATAAAAGAAGAAAATGAAGTGAATTCCTAGGTAAATAAGCAAACGGCTTTCCAAACAGGCAGGGCTGGAGCATTCTGGAAAATTATTTTATCTCAAGTGTTTAAACTGTCCATGTGGCCCATTTATTTTTGGCTTGTGGATGCTAAAAATAGGCCCTTTCTGTTTCAAAGTAACAGTGTCCATCCATTTGATTCGTAAGGGTGCTGCGGAGGGCAGGGTGTGGTACATAAAGGAGAAGGCTGGCTTGGTCTCCACCCTGAGCTGTCTAGCTTTGCCTTTGTTTGCAACTATAGCTCTTATGAGGACAGGAAAAGGCCTGGAGGCCGAGAAACAATAGCACATTCTACTCAGAGTCAATGCCTGATGCTTCGTGATAGGGAAGTGGGCACGTGGCCAGCCCACTGGCATCGGCTCTTTCCCCCTCTCCAGTTGTGCAAAATGGTGAAGGAAAGAACAGTTATTCATGCCTTATACGTCACCTCCCCAAAACCAGACAGTGTCCTTCCCCTGTCTAAATTACCAAGCTGTGTGTGGTAAGAAAAGATGGGGGTGGTGGATGGGGGTGGTAATAAGAAAGGGAACAGTCTCCTTTGGAAACAGGGAGAGTCTGTAACCTGCATGGACAGCCTACAGACAGAGGGTCACATATTAGAGTATCCCATTGTAACTTAAGGTGATTCCTAGTGTTACTTCAAAAGTACCTTGTTGGGTTTTTTTTTAAATTAAAGAAACAAATAGGGTAATAGTGGAAACATAATCATAATTGTATAAATAAGTGTGTGTGTGTGTGTGTGTGTGTGAGAGAGAGAGAGAGAGAGAGAGAGAGAGAGCAGGAAAGAGAGTGAGTTAAAAACTTGCCACATGAACTACATGAGCATTACTTGGACAATAGTTTGATTAATTTTGCTGGTCACCTGGGAGAAATCTCTCCTGTTTGTGATAAAATTCTTTACATTAGATACTAATTAGACTTTATAGCTATTGATTATTGAACTGTCTTCTTCAACTTCCTTTTAAAGCAGTACAATCATTTGTTTAGCAACCGTTCAATAACAGCACTGGAAAAAAATGACTTTATGACCAGTTCTCACATTATGACTATCAAAACGATCTCCACAGTCATGTAATCAAAATCCAGGCACTTGGCAATCAGGATGTATTTATGATGTTGTTTGTCCCAGGGCCACGTGATCACATTTGTGACCTTCCCAACTGACTTCCAGCAAGCAGAGTCAATGGGGGAAGCCAGGTTCGCTTAATAACCACATGATTGATTTAATTGCAGTGATTCATTTAATAACCATGGCAAAAAAAGGTAAAAAATCTGGTACGACTCACTTAACAACTGCCGTGCTTAGTAAGGGAAATTCTGGTCCCAGGTGTAGTCATAAGTCGAGGACTACATGTATTAGCAAATGTTGTATCAGTTGTTTTACTCTTGTCCTTTGTCTTGGTAATACATTATTACCAAATCATGGCAGAGTGGTCAGTGGAGTTCATGCAACAGTAAGAGTCAAAGTATTTTAAAACTGGTGGATCTGCAATATAAAAGAAATATTGTACACTAATGATTTATTTATGTGCAACTGCAATTTCCTAGTAATTGCAGATTGTATAGTGATAGAATGTGTATGTTATGCTAAGTCATAGTTTCTTTAAACAAGTTTCATTGAACAAGCCACAATAGGTTTCAACAACATGCTAAACCTCAAAAAAGGAAATTGTGCTATGCCTCAAAGCAGTCTATGAACCCAGTTCCAGGATTACTTAGTGAGTTGGTGTAATTCTCACTTGTCAGGAGAAGAAAAACCAGTTGTTTTCAGTCTGGATTTTAACAAAGCCTAAAAAAAGCTTCTGCGGTTTACTTAACCACTCCCACTCTAGAAGGTACCAGATAGGAATAATCAAACTTGAATAGGTCATTAAGTATTTGCTAGAGGGAACAAAGACATGAACAACAATTATGAAATAATTGTTATTTGTGATATTTTAAAAGTTTAAGTTGGCCACAGCATAACGTGCTTTTGGCTCATTATTCTTGGAAGCCATAATTTGGAATTCCCTTCCTGGTAGTTGAATTTTTCTTTTTTTTTTTTTTTACTGGTCTCCAACCCCAGTTTGTTGGGGAAATCTATTTTTGCAGTCTGTCTCTTTTTTTCACTCTCCTCTTAAGGAGTTTTCCTGGAACCTCTTTTGCTGGTGGATGACTGGTCATTATTGAGCGGATTTCAAAGCCTTGTGGGTTTGAAAGGCTGACTTGTTGGCCAGTGACAAGCAGAATGAGTTGGGTGAGGGAGTCATTTATTAGACTTTGTACCGAGGGGACATTTTTCCAACTCTTTGCTCAAGGTCTCCAGGGTGTATAGCTGAACGGCTGCCAGAAAACAGTTGTTTACTCAACTGGGAGCTGAGACATTCAAGGTCTCTACTGATTCTACTTTCCCACACGCAACTTGTTAACTAAATTCCTGGGCTGAGAGGGGTGCAATGGTGTCCAGGAATGTGAGGGGGCTCCCTGTGGCATTCCACATCCATCCTACATCAGACTGCAGCGATGGAGGGTAGAGGGGTGAGGGTTGAATTACAGGAACTGTTCTCTAATTGGAAGGAGGCCAACAAGTGACACTCTGTTATTCAGAAACTGCAGTCCCAGGATTTTTTTTTTTTGGTCTGTTTTGTGTCAATAGTATGGGTGTCTGTTTCTTAAATTTTAATTATTTTTCAGCAAACCCCTTCATCCATATTCATATTCATAATTTTCCCACATCAAAGTTTAGTCTTCATGATAGGCAATGGACAATTTAACAAGTGGATTCATTCTGATAAAACAGCAATATGCCAGGTTTTTTTTTTAATGACATAAAGATTAGAATAATCATCAGTCTAGTGCTCTCCAGATGTGTAGAGCCACAACCCCAAACTTGGAGATATAAATTCAGCAATGTAGATGAAATGCAGGAAAACATGGTTTGTTCCAACCATTTTTTTTTTAAAAATTAAACACTGGCTGGCTTTGTACATCATGCTAAGACATAAATTATTAGTTATGAACAATACTCTAAGCAAAGATACTCTAGCATGAATTGTGAACATAAGTGTGCTGTGTACTCAACCATCAAATGTAACTGTTGATCTTTTATATTTAATACTACACATTTTTCATCAGTCATTCTGATCTTTGTAGCCACCAGTCAGGATATTCTTAGAGTGAGTTTACAGACTACATTGTTATATGCTATCAATTAGTTGGCTAATCCAGCTTCTTACAGCTGGAGCTTTTAATCTTGATTCTAAGGCAAGAAGGTTATGTACTCATTTGACCACTTTTCCTCCTTATAGTTTTAATGCTTCCTTGGCTTCTGTAATCCCAGAATCATTTACAGAGCTGGGAAGATGCTTTATACAGAATCAAACACTGCCCTGTGTTGTTCAGGATTGCTTTCTCTGGCAGGAACTCCTCAGGTTTTACATAAAGGCCTTTCTCATATCTGGAAATGTCAGAGAGTGAAATTGGGACCTGCATACAAAGGACGCCATCTATTTCAGCCTCCTATTTTGCATCGGTATTTTTTTTATGATTTGCAGCCAGTTGTCTGTAACTTTCAACAATTTCCGTGTCCTACCTTTAACTTGCCAATTTAAGCAGAGGATACAGCTGAGATCTGTTTACAAGTTGCAGAGCCCGCATGACAAATTGTAAATATCATTGTTGTTCCTTTAAAATAACTATATATTGGGAGAATAACTAGAAATGATTTTTCTTGTTTCACCACCTCATGGAAAGCAGGACTTCAGTTGAGCCTCACAGAGGAAAGGATGGGCAATAGGACAAAGGGATTGGGATAGAAAGACAATAACATGGCTTCCTGAATTTCCATAATATTCATGAGTTTAAAAATATAAGAAAAACCAGTGATTTGCAACCTGGTTGCACTGACTCCATCTTAGCTAACCACCACCTGATTTCTGCTAAGTCTTCCATTCTATCCTGGATTTCTTTCGATTTCCTCACTCTTATGTCTGCATTTGCAGATGGGCATGGCTGTTTTGGCGCTTACCCCACTCTGGCCTTTAATTACATAGTTCCTTTTGGATTCAGCAGCCTCCCTACATCTGATTCAAGGCTTTTGTTATTGTTGTTAAAGGTCCAGTCTATTTTAGGGTGAACCCATTTATGTAAACATTTCTGTCTGTTCATTGAGCACCAGTTCTTCTTTCCTCTCCAGCTTTGACAAGGCAAGGCAGGATGGTTGAAGCACAGGTTGTATTTCTGAAATCAGGAATGGCTATTTCATAGCTGAACCTCCAGTACCACCAAGTGGTACAACTGAAGATACATATCTAAGCCCAATTTTTAGATCCCTAAATCAGCTTTCCTCAATCTGATACCCTCAAGATGTTTTAGATTACAACTGCCATAGTTCCCAATGTCAACATAAGAATAATTGGACTTCTACCTCACCATATATGTAGAGCAACAGGATGGAGAACATTATTGTAGTACCATGTAGTTAGCATGTTTTGCAAAATGCGTATCTGTAGTCCTGTATGCAATTGATTGATTATATGCATGAAGTCTGTGGTGACTCTTAATGATCATATACAAATTGGCTTTTCCAGAATGTTCTATCCCCAAATGTGTCTTTCATGTCACTCAACAGGGCACCTATAATCACATTTTATTTATTGGTTAAATCAAGTTTATATAATCATCCATCTTGATAAAGGACTCTGGGTGGCTCACAAACAGTTAAAAAAAATAAGCAAAGCAATACAAATTGAAACAATAAAAACAATATAAACCATAAAATCATATACAAATCCAAAATTCACAGCAGAGGAGAGCTCCCCTATCCATAAGTCAATATAGCAATTGCATAGGCTTTTCCTGGAATATCATCTAAAAGCAGGATGGATAAAAATAGATGATTTTTAAAAATAATAATTTAAAAATGGATTTTTTATTTAAATTGGATTTGTTTATTTTCATCAAATTTATTTTAATAAAATGCTTTTGGATAAAAAAATCTGTCTAAAGATAGTTTTCTATTTAAGATACATTAATAATTTAGTTTATTCAGCATGAAATGGAGCTTAGTTATGTAGCATGAGGCTACATATTCTGCAATATTGGGACTGTCGGTGAATCAACAGCAGGTCAGAGGAGGAACTGCTGCAGAACAGAGGTGGCAGTTGCTCTTTAAAAATTATGATTTAAATCAAGTTGATTTAAATCAAGCCTTTTTACTAGCGATTTAAATCACGATTTAAACCACAATTTAATGACTTGACTTAATTTAAATCAAATCCACCCTGTCTAAAAGCAAACTGGCAACCAAAGGAGCAAAGGCATAACATGTGCTGATCGAAGGAAACAGTTAACTGCCCATGCAGCAGCATTTTGCATTCTGAATACTCTACAAGGGCAGCCTCATGTAGATCACATTGCGATAATCCATATGAGAGCTCCCTAAAGCACAAGTATCCATGAGCAGGGCCTCCTGGTCCAAGAATAGGCACAATTGGGTAAACAATGTGTAGTTGATCCAAGGCCCTTCTGGCCACGGGTGCCACCTGTTCTGTATGTTCAGAAGGGCCTCCAAATTCTGCACAGGTTTTATTTGGGGCAGTGTACCTTTATCCAGCACAAGAGGTAGAAACTCCCCAGAACCAGAGGGATCCAACACCCAAAGCCATTCGGTTTTGCTTGGGTTGAGCTTGTTGTTCCCCACCCAAACCCACACAATCTAAAAGAAGGACCTCCAGGGAATCACTTAATTGACCCAGGGTAGAGATGTAAAGGTGGGTATCATCAGAATATTGATGATTGAGTATTCTCAATCTGAGTCCCTTCGTCTTACATTTGTTATCCTATTTCTTTCCATCTTCCACCATTATAGACTTGTCAAGAAAGCTGGGACTTTGCATAATGAATTCAAAATATGGTAATTTGATCCTGCTCAACTGTACTCAAGTAAGATTTCTAGTTTGTTTTCCTCTACAATCCATTTATTTATTTTTAGGTATCCATTGTATTATCAGGAGAATTAATACTCTTTCTATCCTACTTCTTCAAAATCCAGCTTTCACTTTCATATGCTGTAACATGCCCATTGCTTACATGAGACTAATCATTGATATAAACATGCCATCTGAATATCTTTTCTAAGACCTTCATTGCTGACCTAGCAAATGCTATGCTGTATGGTTTACTTCTGGTGTCTTTACTATTGGTAGTATCCCCTAACAGACAGAAGCTAATATTTTAATATCTTCATTGTCAATGTGTTATACACCTGCAAAATATCTTTGATGTTGCAAAGTGGTGTTAGCTTTAGGTGTTTAATCCACCACCTTTTCCCACTATCAAACAATTATTATTAGGAAGGATTAAGAAGGTTCTTCTAATATTTGATTGAAATCTGCTTTCTTGCCATTTTATTCTTCCTTCTGGAGAGATTAAATCTGCTTTGCCTTCTGTGTAGTGGGCTACATTTCATATATAAAAATTTGTTTTTGTATCTTCTCTTAAAGAGCTCTTCTCCAAGTTCAACATTACAACCATTCCTTAGAGAACCTTTCGAATTTTCTCTACTCCATCCTAGCTGGCTCACTTCATCTTCATTTTCAGCTTTGTTCAGTGCCTCTTTGCCATTTGATATGGCACATAAACACACTGGATGATAGTGACTGTCTTCTGGAAATTTCTTCACTGCAACAATCATTTGTCTCCTGTCTGCTTGCATTTGGCATTTTGACAGAGTTTTCTTTTCTTTGTGAAGACTAATGGCAATTGAATTGCTCTCTTTGTTGTTTTTGTTAATGATAGTATGTTATTTGTTCATGGGTTGTCCTTTCTTTAACTATGTGTTATGACCTCTTACAATTTGTCTTGATTAAGTTGTTACTTATTAGATGTCTTGAGAGTCCCTGTTGGACAGAGAGGCACAGTATATGAATATTTTATATAAACACATCCCAATAAAATCAACAATGGACAAGTTTTGTTCTTATTATTCTTCATAAAATTAGTAAATCCAGACCAACCACACTTATGCATAGAAATGAGCCTGTTTAGCAAGCTCTAAACACTTCTGCCTCTGTAGAAAAGATGTTGAACTAAGCTCCACATTCTCCAATTAGTATTTATGAGAGCCAATTTATATCTTCTTAGCACACTTCAACATTCCAGCTTCATCTGATTTTATTTTTCAAGGTTACTTTATTTTTATTTTTATTTTAAATGAGAAGATAGGTTGAAGCAAAGCATCTCAAACATTATTTCCAGGGATATCTCTTGGTACTAGATAGACCCCAGAAACATTACTAGAAAAGAAGATGGTGCTTTGTTAGGAATGAAATCTCCTGCCCAAGAAAAATATAAAGGTACGCTAACTGTAGAAATGTAACATATGTATATTAATTATAAGCTGATATTATGTGCAGGTCTAAGATGCTCTCTTGTAGCTAAGGAACACCACCTTCTCTCTTCAAAAGTGTAATTTCTATTGAGACAGCTATTGGTCTCTTACTGGATTGCTGCCTGTCTGCTGGTAAGCTGTTTGTATATAAATCTTTTCACGTGGTCTATACTCTACTATTTTACTGTAGGTAGTAAACTATTTATGAAAGTTGACACTGTTTGTATGTGTATTTGTGGTTTTAAAACACAGCTATGGTAGAGGGTATTCTTAGAGCAGGGCTGTCAAACTCACAGTCTGTGGGCTGGATACACGTGCTCATGCCCAATTTAGCGAAGAGGAAAAAACGTCCTGATGACATGATGCTGTCATGACAATGTGAGTTTGACACCCCTGTCTTAGAGGCTTAAGAATACGGTGAGGAACAGTCTGTTTTCTGATAATGTAGCATCTTGTGATAACATGCTTGTAAAATTCCCACTGACTCAAAGAAAATTTAGGATCTCTTATGTTAAGCCATAAAGCTGACTAAGAGGTGCATTAGTCTGCTCATATCTTTTGGATATGACTAATGAGTCAGTGGTGGGATTCAAAATGTTTTACTACCAGTTCTGTGGACGTGGCTTGGTGGGCGTGGCAGGGGAAGGTTACTGCAAAATCCCATTCCCTCCCCACCCCACTAACCTGCTTTCCAGCTCCGTTCTCCTGTGCAGGACAACCAAAGAAGACCCAGCCAATCAGCTGGGACTCGGGAGGCAGAGAATAGATGGGAGTGGGGCCAGTCAGAGGTGGTATTTGCCAGTTCTCTGAACTACTCAAGATTTGTGCTACCGGTTCTCCAGAACTGGTCAGAACTGCTGAATACCACCTCTGTAATGAGTTGAACCTGGCTGGATTACTCACATTTGGCACCACTGATTAATGACCTTAAATCCCCAGCAGAAGAAACCACAGGGTGCAACTATGGTTTGTTTTTATTGTATAAATATACAGTATTTAGATTTTGCTTTCTTTTAGGGAAATGAAGCCAGTGTCGGATACATTTTTTATTTGTTTGTTTGTTTCCCATCTCACTATCTAAAGCAACTCTGGACTGCACACATGTCAAACAAGCTTATCTAAAGGAAACACAAAGGATTCTTTGACAATTTGAAAGACAAAAAGGACAAGTAAAAAAAAAGGAAAGATGGACACATAACTAAGGCAAAATACCAGCATATAGCCCAAACCTGCAAAGATGAAGCCAGGAAAGCTAAGACTCAGAATGAACTAAGACTTGCAACAAATGTCAACAATAATAAAGTTTCTTTCAACATGTAAAAAACAAGAAAAAAGTCAAGGAAACAGTTGGTTCACTAATGGGAGAAGATGACAAAGAAATGACGGGCGGCAGAGAGAAAGCAGAGCTGCTTAATTCATTCTTTGCATCAGTCTTCATGCAAAAGGGAAAAATAGCCCAACCTACAAAAAAAAAAAAAACCTGTAAAAGACTAGAATACAATAGGCAAAAAAATGTAAGACAACACCTGTCCACTCAAGATGAGTTCAAATCACCAGGACCAGTTGGATTAGATCCAGATTTCTGAAGGAGTTGACTGACAGGATCTTGGAACCACACCTTTTATAGATCCTGGAGCATTGGAGAACTACCAGAAAACTGGAAAAGAGCTGACATGGTTCCCATCTACAAAAAAAGGCAAAAAATAGATCCAAGAAACTACAGACCAATCAGTCTGTATTTGACTGATATCAATAGCTGAGAAGATCCTGGAAAAGATAATCAAGCAACAGATCTGTGAATACCTAGAAGCAAGCAAAATTATAACCAGAACTCAACATGGGCCTGTCAAAAACAGATAATGCCAAACAAAACTTATTTCATTTTTTTTAACAAGGTGACTAAATTAATGGATCAACGAAAGACATCACAGCAGTCTTCCAACATTTGAGGGGCTTCTATAAAGAAGACAGGGTCAACCTATTCTCCAAAGTAACTGAAAGCAGGACAAGCAGCAATGGATGGAAACCAATTGAGAGAACCAATCTAGAGCTAAGGAGAAATGTTCTGCCAGTGAGACATCACTGGAGGTTTTAAAGAAGAGGTTGGACAGCAATTTGTCTGAAATGGTATCGGGTCTCCTTTTTATGTGTGGGATTTGACTGGAGGACCTCTGGTGCCCCTTCCAATCCTATTATTCTATTTTGTTATTCTTTCTATGATCATATGTATCTATCCCATCAAGCCCAAAGAAAGTCTGGAATGTATAAGATCTCCTGTCACGGGCAGGAGTTAGACTAAAAGACTTCCAAGGTCCTTTCCAACACTATTATTTTATGTTCTAAGTCTTGTACTACTAAACAAACTTCCCAGCCTACTGCGATGTGCAGGCTGGCAATAAATAGATACAAGCTAATATATTTTGTTTTCGTAATTGTTCCTTCACTATTGTTCTGAAATGTATTCTATTCCATGTTCTAAAAAGACTTACTTCTTGGTTCATTGAGCAGGTTCTGAGAGAAGCAACTGATTCATTTCTTACTTTGAAACCAATTATTACATTTTCATTGCTTTGTTTGTTTGCAAAAGATTCTGTTCCTTTTTCTCTCCCACCTTTCTTATAGGATACAGGAGACTTCAGCAGTAAAAAAATACATTGGGTTTTAAGTAGGTGATTGGAGTGAAGTCAGTACATCCAGACATGCAGGGAGGAAATGAGCCCTTCCTTTATGGGCACTGGATAGTTTTCATAAGACCTTTGTTGCTGGAGAAAAACTTGGAGCTAGTGGGAGTGCCTACTTTATCCAACAAATAGGTCATTACATAGGGTAAGGATCCACAATAATAAATCCATTGATGTTTAAGGCACTGCAAGATTTTGCCAAAAAAGAGTAATCCCTCTTGAAACTTTTGACAAGAACATATCACACTGGAAAGTGTTTCTTTCCAAACAAGACAAATCAACTAGCAAATATCCTCAGAGGAAATTGTAGAATCAAAGAGTCAACAAAATCTTCAGCTTCCCACTTTCTCTTTTATGATAAGGGTTAATGACACCTTATTTGGGGTCTCTTTTCACCATGTTTAGATTTTACACATGGCCATAGACTCATTTCCTTCTTGATCTGTAAATATACCAAACACTTTTCCTCTGATTCATTGGCCAGTTGAATTTAATTTTGAGATATTTATATATATATAATTTCTTCTTGTAAAATGTTGGCCTCAATTCCAGAACATCCTGGTGCCAAGGAACATAATAGATATGCCTTATCTCAGACACCACAATCTCAGACTGTCCCTTACTTTTGTGTGGGGAATATGTTTTTTTAAAAAAATTGTTTGTAACTTTTCTTCTCCTTTGCATAGTGTAAAGGGATCTGTCTCTGGCTGCCTTTTAAACTGCCACAGGAAATGCAGTAAGGGCAGGGGTCAGCCAGCAGTCCCTCCCATGGGGCGCTCTTGTACACATAACACAGGGACTTGTTTAACTCCGAAGCAGGGAGACGACCAGGCATTTCCTGTTTATGTGACTTAGCAATCCTCAGAATAGAGGGGGAGGGAGGCAACTGTAATGGCTTGGAGTTGTAGCAAATTAACCAAGAGGAAGCATAGCAGCCATATGTGCGACTCAGCATTCTACCAAGGAAGAATAAAGGATGAAGGATTTGCAAATGAGCAACCGTAGATCTCAAACTAATATTATTTAGATAGTTTCTATTTCAAGCATGCATATTTATAGAATTGGCATTGATACAAAGCTGCCAGATTATGAGCATGCTTTATGACGGATAGTGACAAGATAGGGCATGTGCAGAATAGGATGACTAGGAGAAGGGTCTCAAAATCGAGCCTTCAAGGGAAATGGTCAAAAGAACTAAGCAGGTTTATGAAAGATGAGATGAGGTATTAAAAACACATACTAAACACAAGGACAGTTACCTCCCCCATGCCATCACTCTGCTAAACAATTAATTCCCACAACACTGTCAAACTCCCTAATTGTTTTATTTAGTATCTTAGTATGATTTGTGTTGATTGCTTATTTAGTATCCTATGTCTATATTGTATCTTATGATGAATGTATTTTATGATTATAATTATGATTTATCACTTGTCGCTTGTATGTATACTGAGAGCTTATGCACTGGAGACAAATTCCTTGTGTGCCAATGAAGAATTCTATTCTATTACTGGTATTCTGAATGTTTCTACAGAAGATGGTGCAAAAATTTCTGCTCTAAAATTCAGGACCAATAGGTGGGAATGACAAGAAAGCAGATGTGAACTAAGTATTAAAAGAAGCATCTTGAATGAATAATGGATTAAATTGCTTTGGGAATGATGGAAGATGCTTTACCTGTCAGGTAGGAGTGTTTGCAGGGGTGGATATGGGGTAAAACAAGACAAGATGATGGTCATGCTTGCACAACCAAAGCCTTGGTTCTTTTTAATGTCCATTGCATGTTAAACAGAATAAAATTGGGGTTCAACTAGTTGACCTTCATGGTATCTTCCAATACTACACTTCTTTGTTCCTATGCACTGCACAGCACTATTTAAAATTTTGAAATGCAACTACTATTGAAGCATGCCTTGGACTGTGATAACATCTTGTAGAGTATATTCCCTTGTGGATCTTTAATCAAAAGAGTATCCACTGTCTTTGTTTTTACATTAGTGCAGGACAGGCTATTGAAGGTTAAATGAAAACAGTATATGAAGAAAAGAAAGATGACTTCAAAAATGAGTCATCATTGCAGGAGGCAAACAACCAAGGATGCCTATTATGGAAATACTAATGTCATAAGCAAAAATTCATTTTCGTGTACCGGGAAGCTATTATATGATTCTGAAAATTGGATTTTTAAAACCTTTCCTCTGTCATAAATGTAGCATTTGGAGATCCTTTCTCCCCTTGAACCCAAGCATGGAATAAGCCTTCATAACTTGTCCCCACTATGCTGTCTTATCTAACCTACTCTTGAGGCAGCCTTACATCATTGAGTGTTAGTATTTTTCCTTTTAAACTCATACATTCAGTGGCAGAAGCACAGAGAGTATAATCTGTATGCTTTTCCACAAACTAGTTTAGAGGCAAAGCTGGATGGCTCATAGTGGGATAAGATCAGCCTGATACCTGTTAGCCTCTTCAGGCTCATGTTAGCCATGTACCTTTTCCCTCTTTGGTCACTGAATATTCTCCTCCAGAGCTATTTTGTTTCAGAGAATGGAAAAGATTAGAATGGAAAACTCTTTCAAACCAGGCTATCCTACAATATTGCTACGTCAAAGACAGCTGATCCCCAAACTCTAGAAAGTGTGTGTGTATGGGGGGGAGGGGTAGAAAGAAATACCTGCTGAAGAGACTTTCCACTGAACTACAAATCCTGAAGTCTGCTCAACAGCTGATTCATGAGTATATCATACTTAGAGTTGCTAGACTAAGAAAACTGTTTTCATGGCTTCTAGAGAACTTGAATGTAAGCTTATGACTCATTTCTACCTATCAAGTTACAACTGAACAATTTGTGCTCTTCAAAATCTTAGCTATTGCTCATCAGACCCTTCCACAACATACATCCAAATGGAGAAGTGTTTTTTTCTACTTGTACCTAAGCCTGGTATGAGCAACACCTCCTTTTCTGATATGTCCCCATAACATCATCTTCATCTTATCCTCAGTCCACAAGTGAGACCTATTTAAATTACCCTTAGCTGAAATGATGCTAAATCGTATTTCCCACTTAAACTGACTGCATCCAAGAGCAACTACGAGCTGAATAAAATACCTTGCATTTCACCCACGTGGAAGCCAGGGAAGGGTGACTCAGGTGAAGTGAGAAGTGTAGAATCAGAGAGGTGCTTATTGGTTTTGGATATACGGTACAGGCAGATCTGATACCCCATCAGTCTCATCTGCTGTCATTCAGCTATGGTCTCCCTAAAGTGCTAGTTCACAGCAGCATGTGAAACATAAAGAAAACACTCTGAAATAGTGTGATATTGAGATGATGTAACATCATAACTCTGTATAGTTCTGAAATAACCATAAAATCTCTCTCCTGAACAGCATGGAGAACAGCATTTAGTGCCTATTGTAAAGAGAGAAAGCAAACACGCTATTTGGGACCCTTTTTCATAATTCTGACCAGCATATTTTTTTTAAAAAAATATTCTATTTGATTTGGAAAGGAATGAGCTGTTTGGAGGAGAGGCAAGAGAAGGAGCCTAGAGATGATGAATCCTCTGACTAAATCTAGTCTGTTCCTACTAAATCTAGTCTGTTCCTACTGCAGTGCAGTGATTGATGGATGGTTTTTTTTTCCTGTCAGCTAGTCATATGCTGAAGAGGGAAAGCAGCCAAGCCAAAAGAATCAAATAATTTTGTATAAATTGCTTTACTTATTATGCCCTATGCATGCATGACTAGGACAGCACTATTCAATCAGAACAGAGACAACAGGGTAGGGATCAGCAATGAGGACTATAAATTTTGTACAGATATAATATGTTAACTGAAGGGTGGGAAGATAGCAGTTAAACTGAGCAGTGGGGAAAGACTCAAAGCCAAACATATTTTACATATTTCAAGGCTGACCTTGGATGGCGGCAGCATGCACCATTAGCAGGAGGGGAAAAGAGAATATGAGCACATCAGTATGTGCCATAATTAGGTACAAATGGGGACAGGGTCTGAGTTTGAGCCTTGAAGTAGATCATGCTAATGTTAAAGGTCAAACTCTGGGAAACATATTCAACTCAAGGTATGAATGAAGGACTTCTTGGTGACAAAAAGCTAAATGTTTACTCTCAAAGCCTTTGCAATGTTGTCTATGGCTTTTCTTTATTTGTCTTGGGTTTGAAGGTGATCTTGTCTCTATCCTTTGCAGCTGTTGGTATCTGTGGGATGGCCTGTGATGGAGAAATTTGGAGAAATACTTTTGACTTGGGACACTGAGAGAAAAAGTCTTGCAGAGAGTTAAGAATGCAATCATGAAAGTTGCAAAGGAGAAATGTTATTAAGTGAACAATGGGTACTGTGAGTCTGTCTGAAATATCCCTAGTACTGTGCAGAAAAAAAAAATCTCCTTTACTCAGTGGTAAGGCATATTGCCCTAAGCTAGGGTGTGGGTAACCACCAGCCACAGGCCACATGCAGTTTCCAACTCTATTTTTGCAGCGTCTACAATTCCCCTGAACTGCATTGCCAAATCTGGCTGCAAAATTCTTTTCCTGGCATAATCTTCTCTTGCAGTTTCTCTCTTGATAATTTAAACTGTAAAATTGGGTCTTGTAAAACATGGCACCTCTATTTTCTTTTAAAAATAAACATAACCAATCCTCTAATAAGCTAGCCTCATAAAATTATAATTGTATTTACCTACCTATAGTCCTATCATTCTATCTATTCCCTTATGGCAACATTATGCAGCCTGCAGAAAAGGAATAAGGAATAATAAGGAATTGAAACTAAAAAGCTGAGAATGTATTCACCTTCTTTGGTGTTCTTTATAATTATCTTAATGATGGATTCTTGGATTTTTCCACTATTCCAAGAATTTCAGGAAGGGCCTGCAGTCTAAGGACAGAGGCACCTATTTTACCTGCAGAAGGCACTGATTTTAAACAGGCATATGTAACCAACATAACTACAGGTAATCCTCATTTAGCAACTGTCTCTTTTGGTGTCTGTCTGCAGGTACAATGGTGATGAAAAAGTAACTTCGTGATCAATCCTTGCATTTATGACCTTTGTAGGTCTGGTAAAGCAAAGGAAAGATGAAGTAAGATGAAAAGCACAGTTGTAGTTTCCCTTAGCAATGGCTTCACTTAAGAACCTAGTAGCCAGTCCCAACTGTATTTGCTAAACAAGGGTTATATGTATGTTGTTTTAGGATAAGGAATATTATGGAAAAAGTAGAACAAGAATAAAAAAATATTAAATCAAATAAATTAAGAGCATAAAAATGAAATAAGCTAAAATTAGTTGATATCAGCATCATTCACTGTACTTCTCAATATCATTTGGTACTTGCAAACCTTTTTTGCTTCCACCACTTCTATGTAAGACTTTATAAATTGCCTTTTGTTGCTTCCCTTTGAGCATCTTTTCAATTCCATCCAACCATGATTTTTTTTCTGTCTTTCCCTTTCTCTCAACCCATTCACTTTTTCTTCATGTGTTTGGCAATTCAATCTTATATGATCTAGCATCTTCAACATATCACTCTGCTGCATGGGTCACCTCATTTTGTAATTCAATCTACCTTCATTCTTGATCCCATTTCTTCTTTTTCTCCCACACTGCATTGCTTAAGGAATACAGTCCCATTGCATTCAATTTATTTTTACTTTTTTCCTGTCATAGGCTAATTTCACTTCCATGTAACAATGCAGGTAAGAAAGAGCACTCTCTTATAAGACATTTTCACCACTTCTAATAAACATTCATTCCTCACAACAGACCACGTTCAGTTCACTACCTTTCCATCAACATTTGCATACATTTACACTTCTCCATCCATTTTCCAATCTTTAGTAAATATTCTACCAGAGTACATAAATTCATCTACATGCTCCATTTATTTTTTGCCGTTTATGTATAATATGCAGTTTCATCAATTTCCCCTTTCAAATTACTTTGATCTTCAATACAGTACTTTTCAGATTACATCTTAACTCTGTGTATTCATAGCAAATTATTTGGTTTTCAGGTAACAATAGAGGTAGTCCTCGACTTACATCAGTTCATTTAGTGACTGTTCTAAGTTACTACGGCACACTGAAAAAAGTGACTTAGGACTGTTTTTCACAGATATGATCTTTGCAGTGTCTTCATGGTCACACGATCAAAATTCAGAAGCTTGGCAATTAGCTCATACTTATGACCATTGCAGCGCCCCATGGTTGTGTGGTATCTTTTGTGACCTTCTGACAAGCAGAGTCAATGTGGAAGCCAGATTCACTTAACAACTGGGTTATTAACTTATGAACTGCAGTGATTCACTTGACAACTGTGGTTAGAAAAGTCGTAACATGGGGCAAAACTCACTTAACAAATGTCCCACTTAACAACATAAGTTTTGTGCTCAATTGTGGTCGTAAGTCGAGTGTCAGGGTTCTGGTAATTGCCCTTCCAAACTGTGGCTGTAGTGTAAAGCATCATGCGCATACAGATATTAATGTATGTTTATGTTTCCAACTAACGGCATTAGTGGCATCCATGAAGGAGTTGGATGGGTCAACCTGATTAAAGAAGCTTCGGTGTCGCAGTGGTTAGAATGTAGTACTGCAGACTAATTCTGCTGCCTGCCAGCTGCCTGCAATTTGGCAGTTCAAATCTGACCAGGCTCAAGATTGACTCAGCCTTCCATCCTTCTGAGGTAGATAAAATGAGGATCCAAATTATTGGGAGCAATGTGCTGACTCTGTAAACCGCTTAGAGAGGGCTGTAGAGCACTGTAAAGCAGTATATAAATCTAACTGCTATTGCTATTGATTGCAGCAACAATCTCCAGTCCATAGATTCCTACTTTCATGCAGCTAGATGGCATGCATCTATGCTGTCCGACATACATTTTTTGCTTTTAGAATTCTAATTAATTAAAAACAAGTATACCTTAGTATGGATTTTATCCCCCCCCCTTTTTTTCTTTGAAACATCAATATTTTTGAAGTCAAGTCTTATTTTTCAGTAAATATTTTTGGTAACTGCACGTCCCTTTCGTTAGAAACTTTTCTCCTCTTTGTATTTAAAAAAACGGATTTATTTTTTTTTTTTAAAGTACAATACAGAATTAAAAAAAAATTGGATGTACCTTGATATTTTTGGAATATGTGGTAAACTCTCCCTTTCTGTATGTTCCTCCACTTGTATCTTGCTTTGTACCTGATGAAATGTGGAAGAAAGTTCTTGCTCTGCATTCCAGATGGAATACTGGTTTCCATTTTGTACCAAGCCAAGTTTGTTTAACCATGGTTTCTTGAATAAAGTACTATTGGTTAGGATTACGTAAGTGTCCCTTACATGATGGGCTACAAATACAATTGTGGTGGCTGCTCAGTGTTTAAAATTAGAGTGAAAAAACCTCCACATTGTGGCTTTGTGTTTTTGAACTTAACCAAAAGGACAAAAATTTGAGGGGAAAAAGAAGGAAGGAAAGACTTGATTGTGAAGTCATGAGTTGCACATGATAATTTTAAGAAGGAATATAAAATGATATTAAGGGCAATCAAATTTGCACCAACTTGATGCTGTGACAATATCAGATTGCAATCTTCCAGCTGCTGCTGGATGAAAAAACAAACATATGTTTGTTCACCCCCTCCCTTTAAAAATATATAATCAATCTGGTGTGCAGAAGTGTCTCTATTCATAGGTAAAGGGCACAGATTTTTTTGTTGCTAAAAGACAAAGACAACTTTTTATTTATTAAGCAAACTGTGTATCTGCCTCTATATGATGAAATATGAATTGGCCTAATAATAGTAATTGCCTAAATATGGATATTCAAGTGTTTTCTTCTTTCCACAATCTATCACTCTCTCCCCCCTCCCCCTTTCTCTCTGCAAATACAAAAATAATGAAATAAGCTAAGGAGCCAGTATTAGGAAAAATCTTCCACATAGTAAAAAGTGATATCTACTTCTTTTTCTGTGGGAATTTTCTGGTTTTATCATCCAATCCAGTGGTGGGATTCAATTTTTTTTACTACCAGTTCTGTGGGCGTGGCTTGGTGGCCATGACTTGGTGGGCGTGGCAGGGGAAGGTTACTGCAAAATCCCATTCCCTTCCCACCCCACTAACCTGCTTTCCAGCTTCGTTCTCCTGTGCAGGGGAACAAAAGAAGACCCAGCCAATCAGCTGGGACTCGGGAGGCAAAGAATAGATGGGGGCGGGGTCAGTCAGAGATGGTATTTGCCGGTTCTCTGAACTACTCAAAATTTCCACTACCGGTTCTCCAGAACTGGTCAGAACTTGCTGAATACCACCTCTGATCCAATCTAGTGTAGCTGAAAGAACAATAGTGAAAGAACAGAATTGGTTTTACTGCATAAAACAAAGCTATATGGGGAAATGCTGCCCTAAACATTATTTTGTCAGGGTGAAACCCAATAATAGAATGGAATTTACTTCTGAGTTTAAAGTCCTTAGGATCTTGCTTGCAGGTAATCATGAGTTAGTTATGGAACTATTTTATTTTATTATATAAGGCCATGTAGCAATTCAGCTTGCTATTGAACATAAGCAAAGTCTTGTTGAATTCCATCTATAATCCATGCCTATTGGCTCTTCGGAGCAAATATACAGTTTAATTCAAGGGTTTGTCCATGAAATGATGCTCTAACCAGATGCTTGTCCTTATATTTAATCCTCCCAGCATTCCTGTATTTCCTGCTTTTTGTTAAGTTTAGCTTGACCTCTAGTGACTATGCATGCATCCTCTTGCTGTGTATTTGGAAACAATACAGAGAGTTTGATACTGCTTTTTTTTCCAGGTGGTTTGTTGTTAAATAGGATTCCACTGCAGAAGCCACTGTGTTCTTCTACCAATCTACCTTATCAGTGATGTGTATTGAGGTGTGTGTGTGTGTGGGGGGGGGAATATCGCTATTGCTCCACTTTATACCCCCGTGAGATCCTGCTGAGTGAAGTGACCTCACTTCTAGCAAAGGTACTCAACATAGAATTATTGACATGTTAGCCTAAGGAGAAAACACAATAGCAACCAGACTGTTCCTAGCAATTTTAATCGTTCTCTTTTTCTTTTTAATACAAGAGACGAAATGTTTGTTTTGGCATAAAACTAAGTGAATGTAAGGAGGCATTCAGTCCTAGCTGCCAACCGAGCTCTGACTGGCTGATAGTTCTCAGTGCTCAATCACTAGACCAGGAAAGCAAATGCCGATTAACTGTTGGTTCTCTGTGTGCTCTGTAAATTTACAGATATATAAACATTCCCATTCCCATTAGATGGAAATAATAAGAGAACTGCCAATTCCAGCTGCATTTGAATTATGATTTGAGAGTTAGTAGGTGTTGGAAAGGCTTGCCATCTGAAAATGCTGTATGAGGAAGGGTTGAGCAGGGTGCAAACTATTGCCTTCTTAGTTTTCAGCAAGACCAACATGTGCCTTGAAAAGAATTCTCCAGACTTCAGTGGTAAGAGAGGAAAAATTGTGGTATAAGCACCCACACATGGGTAGATGAAAATATTCGAGCTCCGCTCCCTCTCTACTCCTTCCTTCCCCCATCTCTAACTGGTAACCCTGAAGAATAAGGTAGAGGTGCAGATTTGCAGTAAATATACAGTAGCTAGGTATTTCAAAACAAAGAACTCTGGTCAATTAACATATTCAGTTACTTGAAGCCTGTGCAGGATTGCCTGTTATAGAGTAAATGAATAACAGCAAGTGGCAAACCATCACCCACACTGGAGAATATGCATGTGCATTTCAGGCCATGATTCTTGATAGAAAAATAAAAGCATGATGAAATGATTCCAGTTTTTCAATTAAACTGCATGGATTAAACTGCATGGGCTCCAGTATAGTCCATGATGCTGCTAGGTATCATGCACTTCCCTGAAGTCAGCTGTTCATACAACTCAAGATTACAATAGCCTTCCCAAATCTGGTGCTTTCCTGATGTGGAAGGCATCAGGCTAGGTAAGGCTAGTCCATCTGTTTCATTTAATGGCAGCTGTTAAGGTATATAGAATTAAGTCATGGCCAGTGGCAGATTTTTATCTACAATATTATTAAAACAACAGCAACAACGAAACCATTATACTGTCTAAGGCAGTAGGGAGAGTGGAATCCAAATTCTACAGCTCAGTGAAATTTTATTAAGGTCCATCCAAATAATATAAGAAGCAAGATTCTGAGTTCTCAAGAAATGTTTATCAGGCAAGCTGCTTTAAGAAATTAAACTAGAGATTCATAAGCCATGATGTTTGCAGTTTGAATGAATCTGTGGACTGAAAACAGTCACCTTCAAATGGTATTAGTATCAGATTTCATTTTCTCTTTAGGAAAGAAGAAAATAGCTGTTCTCCCCAACTTTGAAAACACAAGATTGTAGTCCCTGGTCTATTACCTTGTCCAACAAGCCTTGGAGTGGAGACAAATATTGTTCAGTACATCAAAAAAAGCTGGATAATATTTGCAGTTGAAGTACCACATATAAAATAAGTTGAGACAAACTTTATTGCATTTCCTAGCTGAAGAATGGCTTAGATTTTCCATTGCACAGAGCTTAGCGCAGCCATCTATCCATGGCTTGCCTTTCACTGAAACTATGTTTTGTGATCACAGTTTATTGAATAATTCATAACTAGTGAAATTCATACCACATGCTAAATCATGTTTACCATGATATGTAAGCCATACCACATGCTAAACCAACCCCACACTAGTTCAGTGCAATGCACGAATCTACTCTCTATGTTAGTGGTCTTTAAAAGGCATGGGTGTAATGATTAAATATCTGGCAATTTTAATGCAAGGTTAATCTGTACAACCCCTAAGAAGGCAGGCATGTTGTCATGAAGCCCACAGCATATACAGAAGTGACAGCGCTTGGATTTTGATGCCTCCTTGCCATCCTGCCCCAGAATGCCCCAGCATAAGAACCATTGATCTTTTCTCAAGGACAAAACATAAAATATTAACTCTGCCTATCTTTTTTTTTTTTGCTCTGCGGAATGTGCAGTGTGTGGTTTGGGCACACATATTATTGCATCTGTGGCTTGAATTATATACTATATGTGTATGTGATTTTTTTTTAGAATGGAGGATGAATAATTAATGTAAAGCAAAGAGTTGCCTATGGACTGAATAGAACTTTGATATATTGGTAAATAGATTAGATAGATAGATAGATTGATAGCTAGATAGCTAGGTAGGAAGGTAGGTAGATACAGATAAATAAATGGATGGATGGATAGATAGATAGATAAAAAAAATAAATCTCCTCTTTCAGGGATCAGAGATTGGAAATTTCCACATGCCCCGGGTGTCAAATTAAATATGATAAGGGAAGATTGAGAGTAACATTAGTGGAGGGAAAAGGAACAGCTTGGATAAGTTTGTGAAAGAGCTTGAGTGGAGAACAAAGAAAGAAAGAAACAAATCCTACATCTCTATATTCTCCAAATGATGCATTTTTATTCCTTTTCCCTCCATTAATGTTATTCTAAATCTTCCCTTATCATATTCCTCCTTATCTTTACAGATACCGTGTTTCTCACAAAATAAGGCCGGGCCTTATTTTTTTTTGACCCCTGAAAAAATAGCTAGGCCGTCGGGGCTTAATTTCACCTCATGCCTAGAAATCATGCTGGGCCTTCCTATTGGTGGAGGCCGTATTGTTGGAGAAACACAGTAGGTTATGATGGTGCTGAAAAAAGTCGGATCCTTGCATTTATGACTGGTCCTGACACTTATCACACTGCAGCATCCCCACGGTGAAATGATCAAAATTCAGATGCTTGGCAATTGGCATGTATTTACGAGGGTTGCAGCCTTCCAGGGTCATGAGATCACAATCTGTAACCTTCCCTTCTGGCTTGCAACAAGCAAAGTCTCCCAAAAAAGGAGAAACCTAACTTCACTTAACAACTGCATGATTTGCTTAATGACTACAGCAAGAAAGATAATAAATTTGGGCCATGACTCATTTAATGTCTGCTTTGCATAGCCACAGAAGTTCCAATCTCGCTTGTGGTCATAAGTTGAGGACTATCTAAGTTCTAAGCTAAAAACCCCCCCAATGTTTACAATTTTTTTTGTAAGGAGTTACTCTAGGCCGTTTATTTTTTCTTTGCATTCTTTGTTTTTGCAACTTTTCCAGATGTATATTGGAATAGGCTAGTGTGGAATTAATTCGAGTTTGTTTATTTATTTATTTATTTACTTACTTACTTACTTACTTATTTATTTATTTAATCGTGACATTTGAAAGCAAGCATTTGTGGTTGGTCTAATACAGGAGTTAAGCAGCCAATAAATTTATATACTGTAAATAAATATTTTACATTTTGGCTGAAAAAAATCCAGAAACTTTTTTTATATATCTGAAGCCATCTAGTTTTTGTTTGGATTTTTGCAGCCTAACCCTAATGTAAAGCAAGAGGTAATGAGAATGTATGCACAGAATTGAAAGAGCCAATTCAAACTGGCTGGAACAGGCCTTGTTTAAAACACTGGAATAAACCTATTGAGGTCTGGACAGTAGAGGGTGCTGTTGACCTGGCTTAGGCATACCTCTATGAAATTGAACATGGCCATTCAGTCACTGCTTTTGTGGGTCTTGGAATTTCTGGAACAGACTCTTCCCTTAAAAGGAAAAAAATGTGAATATTGGGCAGGCTGGTTCTCCATCCACTTTCCCTTCCCTCTGTGGTGAGAAAACGGATTTCAATATGGGCTAAATATGGAGGTAGGAAGCCACCTTGTGGCCTGAATGGAGCAATGTAGGGTTATTTTTTTTTTAAAAAAAATATGTAATAGTCCATTAGCTGTTCCAGAATAAAGTGGAATTAGACAAATGTAAGAGATTTAATAGGGATGTATTGACAGTAAGAACTGTTTCTCAACTATTTCATATGGATTGTTTTGATAAGCAACCAAATTTTGGCAGTAATATTCTGTTAAGAATCGCATGAGTTCCCCCGTTTATTTTTCTTTTACAGTATTTCCTGCAAGCAATCCCTCTACTGAAATGTGCTGTTTGAATCTGAAGACTGTCAGAAGGCATAGTGTCTGTGTGCAGAATACAAATGTTTTGAACAGTTCATTTGTTTTACAAGGTAAGGGGCAATATTAACTGTTCGTCCAGGAAAAAAACAGGAATTAAAGCAAACTTGTTTGAAATATCAAGTCACAGTATGTCACATTACCTTTAAATCTAAACTTCAAATAAAAATGTTCCTTTAAAGTTTGGCTGTTGTAAACCTTTTCTTAATTCTAACAACCTTTCCTAAGATCTTTTATTTGGAAACTGCTATTAAACTTTCAAATACATCCTATATGGTGTTTTGTTAAGAGGAGCATGAGGAAGGGGGAACCATACATCAAGTATGGTTGTATTTGTCTAATAAAACGAGACTCGTGACACCTTCCTGTATGTAAGTACTCTGTGGTAATATTGACCAGTAAGTATTTATTTTCCATTTGAAGGGCATAACCTTCTTCTACTTTGCTTTGTAGATTTCCCTTTACTTTAACTACTCTTATGCTTTCCTAGAAATTAAATACCTGTTCTAACAATTCCAGAAGAGACCTTGTTCATCACTTGGCCCTAAGCTTCTGAAGAGTATTGATTTGCACCTTTCACTGCACCTGTGCAACATCTTGGAAGTCAGTAGTTGCCTATGTAATAGACCTCTGCCTAAATGTCTCAGTTCAGATTTTCTCTCCCCCGCTCCCCAAAATCAGGGGAAAGAAGAAGCTGGGAGGAACTGATGGGTATCCTGTTTGAATCCTAGGTCCATTTTGAAGTGTGGGTGGAATTTGAGGAAAATCTAAAATCCAAAAAAGTAAGCTCTACAGTGATATTTTTCCCAGGCACATATGCAAGACTTGGAGAGATCAAACATTTTGGTTGAAGGTAGTTGTCTCTGAATTACTGGATCGCTTTTGATCCAGTGATCTTTATAGAAAATTGAAGCTGAAATCATAAACTATTGGTTGAACCAAGCATCTCTCCCCAGCCCTAACCATCTATCTACATAATCACCCATGTAATTTCTGTTAAACTTTCAGGAACAACATATAATGATACAGTTATTAAGAGTGAACAGAAGACTCAAACCCTGTCCTGATACATGAATGGCATACTGTTGCATAAAACTGGCATATATTAAGTTGCACGGATGCATATTTAGAAAGAAGGCTTATTGTTGAGATGCAACACATCTCACCATAGTGGGAATGACTGATCTAACCTTTAGTTTTGCAACACTGGCGAATATCTGTAGCTCGGGTGTAGGATGAAGGTTCATTCTCTGAGTTTGTGGGTTGGTTTCTGAACATTTCATTACCAGGCTAGGTAACATGTTCAGCAGAGTTTAGGGAATGTCAGCTGTGAGTCATCAGTGAGTCTTGGATGGGTCTTGTGATAAGGAGATTACATCCGGTCAAGATAATTGGGAGGTGCTGGTAGAAGGGTTGCATGGGTTGGTGGAGGATCAGTATTGTTCCACACAATCCTTCTCACCAGCAATTCATCTCCCAATGACCCTGACCTGATATAATCTTATCACAAGACCATCACAAGAACCACTGATGACTCACAGCTGACCCATCACAAGACCTCACTTGACACACCCACATCTGAAGCCCTTATAAATAGAGGAACAGTGCAGCGTTGGTGTTGTGTCTGGGTTTTTCAATTCAATGTGTGGACTGTGAAGGATGTGTGTTTGTGTTTATTTTCATGGTCATGATATGCACTGAAGATGGTGTTTGATTTCGTTGTACGAGGTGCAATGACAATAAAGTAAACTAAACTAAACTAAACATCCCCTAAACTCTGCTGAAGATGTTACCTAGCCTGGTAACGAAATGTTTGGAAACCAGCCCACAAGCTTGGAGAATGAATCCTCACCCTAACCTTTAATGTTAAGTTTGGGGGGAAATAACTCTACCACCTTTCAAATCCTTGAATTTCTTGTGTCTTAACTGAGTGAATCTTTATACCGAACATAGATGGGAAAGCTCTTCATAGGGAAAGTCGACTGTCTTAAGTTGAATACATTACTATTCTAGTGGTGAGCAACTTTAAACAATATGTATTTGGTTTTAAAAGTAGGGATGGATTTCCCACTCATTTTCTGTCAGCAAAATAATTTGGGGTGGTTCTGAATGGGACCCACTAATGTTACTGGTGAAATTTTTTTTGCCATTCAGCAGTGGTGGTTGGATTTTAGTTGGGTTTTCACTTGAGTCATCCTTTGCCTAATACCAAGGTTTATAAGGCCCCTTCTTCTGGCATTGACTTCTGATGAGATGATAGCCAAGCTGCAATGTATTTCTAACAATTGCGGGACCCCGGGGACAAGTGATCATCATTTGCAACTTGCTAGCTGGCTTCCAGCACACACAAAGTCAATAGGCAAAGCCAGATTCGTTTAACGGCAGCATGATTCACTTAATACATGCCAAGATTTGCTTAACAACTATGGCAAAATTTAGGCATGACTAACTTAATTACCGTCTTGCACAACAATAGAAATTCTGGTCCCAGCTGTGGTTGATGAGGACTACCTGTCACTGAAATACAGTTAACATTAAGATTAAATGAAACATTGCTAACATGCTTTTCTTACAGCCAAAAGAGAAATCAACATTTGGAGGAGCTGTGGTGAGCCAATCTTAAAGTTGCTTTCATTCATACCCTTTGAGCCATGTCTGAATATAGTTGCTGACAATTAGGGACATAGTTTTTACCCTTGGGAAGCAGAAAATACAGAATTGTAATATAATTTTTTTTGAGGGTTGGAAAACAGAGCGTGCCCCCCCCCAGAATTCACTCCAAAAGCTGTAATAGAACGCCAGTAGAATGTGGAACCATTACAGAAAAGGCACCTCCATCTTGGCAAAGCAGAAAGCATGAGAAAGAAACAAAACAACCCCTCCCCCCTTGTCTGAGTTATACTTGTTGAAATAGATTGAGGCTTTGTTAGGCTTTCAGAATTTGTTTTAACTCCCTAAACTTAAAAATGCTTGCCGAGACTCCTGATTTTCTGATTTTGTGTATCTCGAACGGCTGAGAGAAAAGGTTAGGGAGAAATTGTGGCTCTACCCAAGTGTGACATGGCCCCAACCATTGTGAATTCTCATCCTACTGTACCCTGTGTGTCTTGTCAGCAAATGTCACAAGTTCTCATCCTACGTTACAAGGCTGACCTGGAAATCTCCTGCTGTAAACTCCATAAAGGCCGAGTTCTTTGCCGAGTTTGCTTGCAGCATGTTTTTTTTTTTTGCTGTGGGTGGGCTGATGCTTCCTGTGTTCCCATCCTCTCCATGACAGTGATAAGTAGATCTTATTTCCCCCACAAAGGCACACTAAGACTACAGTTTATGCTCTCCTTTGAAAGGAGCTTACCTTGAAAAGGCCATGCTGAACACCCTGCTGCTGCTCAAGAAAAGGGAAGGAAGAAAGCAATTTCTTTTTGCATTTGCACATCCAGCGGAAGGATATTAAATATTTATTTGGGACCTATGGAGAATGTCAACACATTTCCCAGATGCAGAAGTCATTAGTCGTTGTGGTATTGTGTAGTGCAGTGAAGAAAGAAACAGGTTTCTCAATGAATTCAGGAAAAGCTGCTAGCAGATACAACTGCAATGTCAGCTAGAAAATTTCTGTGGAACACAGTACAGCAAGATTTGCCGCACACAAAAAACCCCTACTTCATTTGCTTTATTTACATGGAATTTGCTGATCTCTTTACATTTTTAGAGAGCCTTCCTCTCCATAATTTGAAATTGTGTTTTAAGTAATGCAATTTCAATTTTGCAGTATTTGCACACTGGGGTCTGCAAGCGACAGTTCCATTAACTGTTGTGAATGTTCCCAACAGGGTGCTCAGAAGTGTTAATATGCCCAGATACTTCCCTAGGTGCCTGCCAACCTCTTGGACCCTTCAGGATGGTTTTTTTCCTCTTTTTTTTTAAAGTTAAGAAATCATGAAACCTCCAGGCCTCCAGTATTATCTTTATTTTCAGGAATAATTGTGGCATCTTAAGACAGCAAAAAAAATGATGGATGGCTGTTGACCATTACTTTATTAGAAAATGCATCTATTTGTCCAGATAAAATATAAAAGGTGAGTTGGAGTGGCATGCAGGGGAAGTATTTGGGCAATGGCCCATGACCCAATGGGGGGCTGCTATCAACCTGTAGCATTTATCATGTAGCTCAGGAGAATGAATGGCAGAGCAGAGGCAATCTTGTGGTTCCTTCCTCCCTGTATGCTCGCTGGTTCTTAGCACAGGATTGGTTTGAAAAAGGTCCACAATTTGCCCCTGTTTTGTAAACATTTCATTTTGCCATTCTGTGCCTAATCCGGTGAGCTATTCTACTCAATTGCAGAGCACAACGGCATCTTCAAGGCAAGGGAGGGGAAATGAGGATCTGTTAGTCATGATGCATGATGTTAACATGTAAATGTGGGGACTTGCATACTTGCATCAGGTGTGACATGTTTTGCATGGTGTTAGCATGATTCATGTATTATCATTGATATTTTCAAGGCTTATTTGAATTGTCCAAACATATTCCTACATACTGTATTGCAGAATCATGGATTGAACCCAATTCAGTTCTAATTCAGTTCTGTTTCCTGCTGAAATAGACAGTGGCAGCTTAAAGTAGTCAATGTTCTGATTATGAACATAATTAAAGCAAGTTGTTACATTAATGGATCTCCCACCATTGCTAGTATATATCCATAAGCTTATATTTAGGGACTGAAGTTTGTGTTTTTAAAATACGACAATTCATTCTCTGCTTCCACATATTGACTAATGACATTGTGTCTCTAGGTGTCTGTCTAACATAGAGGGTGAGCCTTCCAGGATGTGTCTGCTCAGAAATAAGAGTGATTGAGTTAATTTGGATTTACTCCCAGGTAGGTACATGATTGAAGCCTTTGTTTATGACTTAATTTATCAATGCTAAAGCGATTGTACAGCTAAAGCAAATCCACCACCACATAACTCACCGATGTCCTTGCAATATTATGTCTTTTCTATGACTTCGTTAATGTTAAGAATCATATTTCAGCTTTTGCTGTTCCATTTGTAAGATATATTGATATAAAATGAACAGATCAGTGCTACAGTACACATCTAATGTGCAATTCCAAATAGTTCTCCAAGTCTTCAGGGGGATTTTAGGTCTCTGTTGTTTTGAGGCAGGACAATGAAAGATCAAGTTCTATGTATTTGTTAATAGAAATGGCAGAACTTTTCGATTAAGCTGATACATGGTCTCTATTGCTCAGGGGAAATGAAAAGCAGAAAGAAAAAGAGAGTTAAATTGGATTAAACTGTTAATTTTGTTTGATCACTTGCTTAGTGTGTGTACATCTGGCACACAGATCTACGTGTTGTTCTCAGTTCTACCAGAAAAACAAAACAAGTTTTCAGACAGTAAACCACAATTAGGCATTACATTCCAAGGAATAATTCCAGCCATATGATATGCTGCAAGAACCTTGTGAAGTGTAGCTCAAATGCCTCCCATGTAGAAAGTTCCAGCTTCAGTCCTTGATGTACTCAGTGGATATGGGAGTGGGGGCAGAGAGGGGAAAGAGGACGTGTGTCAAAATGTAGATGCTGCCCTGGATATCTGCCTGAAATTTTGGAAAGCTAATGAGAACCAGAATATTTATCTCGATATTAATCCTTATTTGAAGGACAAATAACCCAACCTGGTATATAATAGCTATTCTGGGGGCATCCACACTAGTATTTTCATGTCCTCATATTCTGCCATAATCACAATTGCAACCTGACCATAGCAGATGAATATCTCTATCTCTATCTCTATCTCTATCTCTATCTCTATCTCTATCTCTCTATCTCTATCTCTCTCTATCTCTATCTCTATCTCTATCTCTATCTATCTCTATCTCTCTATTTCTATCATCTCTATCTCTATCTCTCTATCTCTATCTCTATCTCTATCTCTATCTCTATCTCTCTATCTCTATCTCTATCTCTCTATTTCTATCATCTCTATCTCTATTTCTATCATCTCTATCTCTATCTGTCTCTGTGTGTGTGTGCGTGTGCGCGCATGCATACATACATACATACGTACATGCATATCAGGTTATCTGAGAGACCGTCTCTTGCCAGTCACATCTACCCTACCCATCAGAGTGGGGAGGCAGGGAATGTTGCGGGTCCTATCCCCGAGGAAGATACACCTGGTGGGAACTAGAAGAAGGGCCTTCTGACTCCCTCTGGTGACTCCCTCTCTCTGGAACATCATTTCCCCAAAGATTAGAACGGCCCCCTTTCTAATACTCTTCCGGAAGGTGCTGAAGAGCTGATTCTGCAGCGGGCCTAGGGAACCCATAGTGGGATGGAGCCCATTAAATGGCTCGTGTGATCTGCTGTTGCCGGGGCGGGAATGGGTGAGAGTTGGGGGGTGATTTTGTTATATTGTACTATATTAATTTATTTGATTCTTTTTATTAGTTTTTATTGTTTTAAATGTGGTTTTATATTATGTAAGCCTCCTTGAGTCACCATGGGCAAATAGGTGGCAATATAAATTCAAATAAATAAATAATAGGATAAATATCTAAGGAAGTTGAGATGTCAGTGATGGGGGACCAATTGCAGATATTATCTAGCTTTTAGTTCTTATAAAAGCACCAGCCTAGCATATATTACCAAAACCTAGTTGTGAGAGGAGGGAAATTAATCTCTCCAGCCTTGTGCACAAGAATAGTTTGCTGTAGCAGGCCAGAGCTACAGGGCAAGAAGGTGGTGTGAACTGAAGTGAGATAGGGGGACAGAGATGAAGACACTGAAAGTTTTTTGTGAGAAATTTTCATCATTCTTTATAAATAAAGTCAACCTGATTTGCCTTGATTTTGACTCCAATATTGACACAGGTCATAGGGAGTTAACCTTGATAATTGCTTGTCAGTTCAAATTGATTCTTTTCAACTTGTAAATCTCAAGGATTTGAACAGGGCTTTGTAGAAACGAGAATCACTGCTTGTTTACTCAACACTTGCCACTGTGATTGCTAAGCTATAGCTAGGATCAAGGTGAATGGAAGTACCTAGTATTTCTTGGAGCCCAGGATGCATTCCTGTCTATCTTAAGGATGCCTTTATAAAGCTTACTTAAGAAATCCTTCTTGACTTGGAAGACCCCTCCAATTATAATCCAGTTTCTAATATCCCATTCTTGGGAAAGGCAACTGAGAAACTGGCACTATTCCAGGTGCATCTCAATGAGGCAGATATTTTGGCCCCACTTCTATTGGGATCATATATAGGATGTGGTGCTGAGATTGCTTTGATCACTTTAAGGGAAGGCCTATGCTGGAAACATAGTGTAGCACTGTTAGTTTTCTTAGGTATTGTTGGGTACCAATGATGATGATATCCTTTTGGACCAGTTAATGTAATTAGGCTTTGGGGCACTGTTTTGCAGTAGGGTTTAGTCTTTTCTATCAGGTTGTACATTACTCAACAAACGATGCTGGGTTACTCCCGTTTGATTCTCATGAAATTGCTATGCAGGTAGTCCTCGACTTACAACAGTTTGTTTAGTGACCATTTGAAGTTACAACAGCACTGAAGAAAGTTACTTATAACCATTTTTCATCCTTACGACCGTTGTAGCATCTCCGCGGTCACATGATCAAAATTCAGATGCTTGGCAAGCGGTTCATATTTATGACGGTTGCACTATCCCGGGGTCATGTGATCACCTTTTATGACCTTCTGAAAAGCAAAGTCAATGGCAAAGCCAGATTCACTTAACAACCACTTTGCTCATTTGACAAATGCAATGATTCACTTAACAACCGTGGCAAGAAAATTAGCAAAATGGGGCAAACTCACTTAACAAATGTTTCACTTAGCAACATACATTTTGGGGCTCAATTGTGGCCATAACTCAAGGATTATCTGTATGAGGTTACTCAGGGTTCTAGCTTGTCTTTTTCAACCTCTACCTGAAATCATTGAGGGAGGCCACCCAGAGCTCTTCTACTCCTTATCTTCTAATTCCATGGAAGCAGTCAATGTCTTTGAATATTGTCTAATCTTAGTAATGGTCTAGATGAGACAGAATGAATTAAATCCAGACAAAATGAAGATGCTGTTCATAATAGGGAAAAATGGATTCTGGGATTGAAGGGAAACATGCTGTTGATGATGATACATTTCCTCGTAAGGAGCAGGTTTGCAACTTTGAAGTGTGTCTTCATCTCCAGCTGTTCCTGGATTTGCAAATGGTAGATATGATGAACAGCATGTTTGCAGTTATGATTACTGTCTCAACCATGATCCTCCCTGAACTTGCCAGACTTAGTGACTGTTATTCATGCTTCATTACAACCTTCCTTGATTTCTACAATGTGCCATACTGGGCTGACTACCCTTGAAAAGTGCTTCCAAAAGTGCTTGGAAATTGCAATTAATGCAAAACGGGCAAAGATCTAGATGTTTTCCATTATACTGGCTAAATACTGAGATCAGCCAGAGATGATATTCTTGCTGCCATAGATTTTACTATCTGTAAAAAGCACTCTAAGAGGAAGGTGCTTGGCCCCATTATCCCGGTATTGAGGAAAAAGAAAAATATTTTCCATCATGCTTTTAATTATTAATATTTTAATGTTTATTTTTTATCTGGATGTTTATTGTTTAAATATTATTTTGTTATTCTTATTAAGGTATTTTTTGAAAAACTGTAATTAATTGCTCTGATTATCAAATGGATAGAAAGATGGTAGCTTTCAGCCTTTTGCAATTCTTACCCTTCAGGTGGTTTTGTCTGGTCTAGCCCAGGATCTTTTGTTATCTCCTTTGTTCAGAATTAGTTCTTAAGAGAAAGGATATAATTTAAGTTACTGAGTGGGCAGCATGTTGAGTGGGCAGCTTTATTAAATAAATGAATGAGTAAATGGAAGTTGGCTTTCCATGACTGCCTCCTTTGGTCTCTTCAGCTTGAAAGCAGAAGATATTCTGGAAGAAACATTATATTAATTGATTGCTAAAGACAATTTAGTCTACTCTAATCGAGTGCTTCAAGGTGATTGTATTCTGTGCAAAAAGGGATAATAGGTTGGTACAGAGCATGATAGAAGGCAGGGAGGCTGATGCTTGGATCTTTTTCAGGTCCTGGCAATGGTACACCATCTCTAATTGCACATGGTGGCATAAGGGAAGCATACAGTAACAGGTGTCTATGCTTTGCTTCAGGGAATGACTTTGTAGCATGGAGATCAGACTCTTTGCCTTGTTGAGGCACAGCAGTCACATACTTTATCAGGGCACTTTGCAGTGTGTGGGAGACATTCTCTTGAACTTTCAGCAATTGGAAGAGGCTTTCTGTACACAGGCAGTACTGAAGTGGCCCTTTCATAGCACCTATGGTAGAGCCTGGTGCAGCTATGCATAACTCCCCTCACAGTGGCAATTAGGCACAGTACAGGTGTAAGAAACCCTGAACAGACATGCAGTGGAAAGACTAAAAAGAGAATTAACGTATTACCATCTCCTTTGTCTCTCTAATCCTGATCAGAGGAGCATCACCAAATCTGATGCTTCCATGATTCTAATATTTATGCTCTATTTTCATATTATTGTATATACATATACATTTATACCGATGGTGCTCAGACCTCATAGTTCATGATACTTCAGGTACAGCCTGAGAATACATGGACCATCTTACTGCATAAATTGTGTCATGGTTACAGCATACCCTTTCATGTGGATAACAAGAATGAAGGAGCTCCTGGTTGTCACCAGCTGAAATTGCAGCTCAGGCAAGGATGTTGCTCCACAGTAAGAAGGCCAGTAGAGCAGCAATAACCCAACTTCTTCTTAGAACAGAACTTCAATCATAAGATCTCACATCCAATTAAAATCCTTCAAACACAATCAAAGCCTGCCACTAAATTCATGCTTTCCATCCATTATTGAAATTAGGTTGGAATATGTGTAATAGGGGCTTGGATTATGGTCAACTGATGCCTTAAGCACAGCCCATCAATGTGGCAGTGAATGAGTTAAGAGCATGTTAGCAAGGGGGAAAACTGTGGTGCTGCCCTTTCTTTGGTGCCCTGAAGACATGCTTATTTTGTTTAATGGTTAAGACCAGCTTGCTTTCTTCTATCCTTCTTTTCCAAGCACACCACCTGAGCTTCTTCTGCTTAATTCTTGTACTATTGAAGAACCTATATAGTTAAGGATGGAGGAGGGTTCAAAGACAGGACAAGTTTATGTTACAGGAAAAGAGCCTACCCCCAAAACAAAGGATGCCATAATAAACACTAAGGATGCTACTGAAATCTCACAGGGCGAAGTAGCACCACATTTGCAAGTGTGCATCTCCTATCATTCTTATGTAAATCCTTAGAATGCTTCTTCAAAATAATAAGAAAAGCTTACAGCATCTCCCTTCCCACTCCAACTAACTTCATTTGTTAAAGAGACAATGGAAAATGGCACAATTTTAAGATACCCTTCTTGCTGTTGCCATTACTTAGATAAGTGGTCCTTAATTCAGGACCTAATTTTTCTTTCCACAACAACTTACATGAAGAAGAGTGAAATCCACATATTTGACGGATCTTTGAGTTGTTTTAATAATAAAAAGGTATTGTCCCAATTTGCATTTGAGCTTTTTCTAATGGCAGCTTGAGTTTGTTCTCTTTATACTATTTTTTTGTTGTCCCTTTTTCTATCATTTAGACTGTAATGTTCATGGGCAGGAAAGTTTATTTTTATTGCTACTTGAAAAATCATGATGCATGCAGATAGCATGGTGCCTAGACAAGTAGATAAATGTAGGATCTATGGCACAAGATGGGCAATAAATCTGTAAAATCTTTACTTGTTACACTTTGTCTTTCATTATCAAAATATAATATAACATAATATAATATAATATAATATAATATAACATAACATAACATAACATAACATAACATAACAATATAATATAATAATATAATATAATATAATATAATATAATATAATATAATATAATATAATATAATAATATAATATAATATAATATAATATAATATAATATAATATAATATAATATAATATAATAAATATAATATAATAATTAAAGGCAAAAATCTTATTTAAAAACTATCCAGTATTTGCAAGATGAGTTGCATCGTTGTATATTGTGGTGGTGCTATATTATTTTTATTTTTTGCAAGCATAACAGTATTTTAATAAGAAGTTAACAGGCAATTTGGAAGCAGAGCAGTTTAATTCTGATTTAGGCTTATTCATCACTGGCTTGAGTGACGGATCCCGCTTTCTGCTGAGAAACAATTTAGTCATGAAAAATGAATTCCATTTAAAGGACCATATCTGAGATTTGATTTTGTGTAGGCATTGAAGCCCCACTTTTCTTTGCCCCTACCTGTGGCCTGTACTTCTAATAAACATAGAGAGATATTGGCCATATTTTATTTTGAGGCGCACTGCAATACTTTTCTCCCTGAGGGCTACTGAATTGTAAAGCTTCAGGCCTATAGCAGACCTAGAGGTCATCTAATTCAGCTTCTCGTACTGAGGCAATTATGATATATTTCAAAAATACAATTAGATATAACATTGTGTTTGTTGGGAAATCTGTTGTTTAAGAAGGACAATTGAAGTAATTAAATAGAACAGGCTACTTTAAAGTTTTATAGCTTGGCATGTTTACCCCTCCAAGTTAATATTGGAGAGACACTTCTTAATTATTCCAAGAGGTGTGTAAGCAGGTCTGGGATTTAGGAAATTCCAGCAAAATGCTCCACTGACATAATAGAAACCCTCTTACTTGGGAGGTGGGAGGTGAGGTTCTCACCAACTATGAGTGCTAAGCACTTTTAAGCCATCTATTATTTACAGTTTTCCACAATGCCTAAAGTACAAAATACCTGATGGTCTCTGATCTACCATAAATTTGTGATGATCTAATGGGGAGGGCAGCAAAGCCCCACCATTAGTCTTGTTCAGAGGGAAGGAGAGAATTATGCACAAGCATCTGCCTCCAGATTTTAAGTACCGTTTCCAATACTGTGAATGAGTTAGATTCGAATGACTTACCCTCAGTGATTTTCCCCTTATGGTGAAACACAGCATGTTACGAGTGTATCTTCTAATTGGTAACTGTATATCATTGATTTATATAGAGATGCAATGGATGCTGCTGTGAAGGCAATTAAAAAAATAGGATCTTATGGCCCAAAATGTTCAACCTTTGGCTCAGTGCAGCAAATCCAAGACTTAGAACATCTCCAGGGATATGTAGCTAGCTACTGTTTGAAGATGTATGACAATGCAATGTTCATAGGCAATTGATTTCATTGCTAAACTTGTCTTATCAAAAGGTTTCTTCTGATGTTCAAAGAAAATATATTTGCTGGTAATTTAACCCCATTAGATCTTGTCCTGCTCTTTAGAAACAACAGAAGAAAAAATGAACTTCTCTCTATGACAGTACTGCCGATATTTAAAGAGAAACTGAGTCCATCATCTACCTAGCTGGCACATTTAGTTTCTACAGTCTTTCTTCTTTGGACATGCTTTCCATATTGCTGGCCATCTTTACTACTCTTCTGGGTATAAATCTTCTAGGTTACACCCTTTTTCCAGTGTGGTTTCCAGAACAAGATACCCTGGAACCAGCCTGGTCTAGTGGTTAAGGCACCACTCTAGTGGTGCAGAAATGGAGTTCTTAGTTCCGCTTTAGGCATAAAAGCCAGCTGGGTGACTTTGGGCCAGTCACTTGCTCTCTGTCCAACCTACCTCACAGAGTTGTAGTGGGGAAAATAGAAGGAGAAAGGAGCATTTAACATGACCACCCACTTGAGTTATTTATCAAAATAATAAAGGTGGGATGTATTGTAAATAAAATAAAATAAAGATTTCTGATGAAACAGAATTAGCACAAAATAAAATAATTGCTTCTCATAATTTGGCAAATCTAGTTTTTTTTAAAAGTAGACTAAACTCTTATAGGCTTTTTCTAAAGCTGCATTACTAGACTAGGTCATATTCAGCTTGAGATGAACTACAGAATGTGTACATATATTATTGAAGAACTGTGCTCAGTGTCTAAGCATTAGGTGTCACTGACTGCTTTCACTACCTCCATGAGCCACAAATGCAGCACCACACATTTCCCATTTCCTATGGAAGCTACCAGAACAAAAATAAGTATAGAAACAGACATACATATAAAATCGTTAGGTTGTACCATACAATAGACTACTAGATCAAAGTACAGGATACAGGAGTTTGAGGTCCAATATGTTGTATGACCCAGGATTCACATTGTAATATAATATTTTTGTTTGTTTGCATATCCTGTTATGTGAAAGAGGCAAATTACTTTTATTAACTTTAAAGTTTACAATGTACTGTGAACCCAGCTAGTGAGCGCACTGGATTCAAACATAGCATTTTTTTGCTCTTTCCTTCTCATGGCACAAATACAATTCTGTCTGCCCCAATAGGATAATTACTGAGATTTTGGGATGAGAGAAAGAGAAAATTCTCACAATTCCTGCCATTTTTGTTGTGGCTTCCAGCTAGAAGTGATTCTAGCAGTTCTTTTGTAAGGAAAAAGATCCATTTTGTGCCTGAGGCAGAAGCAGATGCTTCTTTCTTGTCCAGATATCCATCCAAGTCTAGCTACATAAATTCCAGGTTTTTCTGACAATGAGGCTGGGGAAAAGAATCTTAAATACCTCTCCCCATCCCTGGCACTAAAAATACAGTAATAGCAAATGGATCATGTGTGCTATTTTTCATCTTACTTTAAGTCTCCTGTCTACAGAAGCTTCTTAATACTGTCAAATGATTAAATTGGTCCTATTAGAACAGGGGCTACTATTTGTCCCGGCCCACCCCCAGTAATTGTAGAAGGAAAATATTTGTGCTTCTGAGGAATGGGCATACTTTATGCATTTATTCAAACTCTGCTTTGAAGAGTTCCCACTGCAATGCCTGTAAGCAAAAATAAAATATAAAAAGTGCAGAATCATAGTAGTGATAATTAATTAATGAGTAGTGAAAACAAAGGACAACCAAAAACAACAGGATAAAAAGCAGACCACAGGAATATTCAATGATTTGGGCTAAAAGGCTTCCTTGCTCTAAAAAGACAATAGGGTTGAGAAAGATAAGAATTTCCTGGGGTGAAAATCATAACTGAAAAGGCTCTCAGGATTTGACTTTCAGAAGGCAAGGAGATCCAAAGAAGGTCTAAAGCAAAGAGACCAAAGGACAGCTAATACAAAAAGAAAAACCTTTGATAGTCTCATGTGGAAAAAACTGATGCATGAATTACAGCTTGGTGTATGTGAGTCCATAATTCAGTGACAAAGCAGATGCTTTGAACATATATGTTCTTCAGATCAATGCTGGACTAGAAAAGATTTCTACTTAAACCTGCTGCCAAATAATGCTAATAGAATGAATTAAATGGACCGATAGCATCCTGTGTCTCTAAATTCTTCTACAGATACTGTTTGGTATCCATCAAAAGTTTTGGACCATAATTCCCAAATTCCTTTCTGGTTATCATGGCTAGGCTTGATGATCTAAAATATCTAGAGGGCACCAGTTTATTCACCATCTCTGTTCTCAGGTGTCTAAAATTAGGTTTATTTTGAGCACCAGGATTTAGAACCAACTTGCATATAACAATAGAAAGCCTTTTTTTAGCATAGATATTTAAGAACATCAGTTGCATGAAGCATTATTCTCAAGTGGCAGATTCTCTATACACACGGGTATACTGAAAAAAGATAGCCAGTGTAGAGGTTAAATGGCAATGAAATGCAGGAAGTTCTACCTTGACAATTTAATTTAAGTTAAACATATGAATTTGATGCACAAACCCCATTCATGGCAATAGTAATTGGTGAGGATGCAACTATTCTAGGCTTGCTAAGCTAATTAGCACTGGTTGTGAAATAGTACTAGGGAAATTACTCCTTCCCTGTGTTTTCATCTTTTGTGTTTTCATCTTTTCGGTTTTCAGATTTTTTAAGCAATGATTTTATGACATTTTCTTTCATTAGTTGGTATCTTGGTTGGCAATAACTGAATATTAAGATCTGATAATTAATTACATGAATAAAAGATGTGTGGTGGAATGGAACAGAACAGAACAGAGCAACAGAGTTGGAAGGGATCTTGGAGGTCATCTAGGTGTGGAAAAAATAATCTCCATCCCTTTCCAAAAGAAACACATATTTATGAGATCTATCTTTGGCTTGATCCATGCATGAACTTCAGAGCAGAAGGGTAGAATTGGTCTAGAAACTACATTTGCATTTTGATTCATGCACTGATGTTTTATGATACAGTTACCAGAGATCTGTGAATCAAAGCCAGTGCACTTAGAAAATTCAAATCAGTGTACAAAATCCAATCTACTTCAAATACATTTAGAAAATTAGGCTGATTCAGTTTGGATATCTGAACTGATTCAAACCAACTTTCCATATTGGACCTAATTAAATTTGATCTGATTTGAACAATTCATTTCATACATGCATTTGTGCAAAACATCTAGATTGGTCCAGTATGTTCAGCTTGATTTGTTAAACCAAGTTAACACGTGGAAGCAGTCCGAGCTGATTTGGAACTGTGAATATTATACGGGTTGAAAAAGTGCTACAAAATTGTTAGCACCGGGATTTTTTACATGGACAAAAATGTTGAGGACTGTCAGGCTGACAATACATGGCAGTTTTATCCAGATGGATGACCTTGTTTGGGGAATGATAAAGGGAATGCGATTCTGATGATTCTTTTGGAACACTTCACATCTTTTGATACACTTAAACAAAGAAGGATCACCTGTAAGATTTAGGAATAAGGAGCTATAGCTGTGCAGTCCTATTCTTTGTATCTCTCAAGAAGATTTCAGGAGACATCAATTGGAGACAGTTGCTCCTTGAAATGGCAGCCATTAGATGGTGTTTCCCTCAGGGCTCCATTCTGTCTCTATTTCTTAGGATCTACATGAAACTACTGAGGGATATCACCAGGAGAATTGGAGCTGGATACTATCATTATGCTGACAATCTATATTTCTGTGTCATCTATAGGAAATGATCAGCTCCTCTGAATGTCTGTTATACTTAGAAATCAGCTGGATGTGGGATAATACATACTTATTGTTAGGGGCTGGAACCAGTGGTGGGATTCGATTTTTTTTTACTACCAGTTCTGTGGGTGTGGCTTGGTGAGCATGGCAGGGGTAGGATACTGCAAAATCTCCATTCCCTCCGTTCTCCTATGCAGGGCAACAAAAGAAGACCCAGACAATCAGCTGGGACTGGGGGAGAGCCAGTAAGAGGTAGTATTTGATGGTTCTCCGAACTACTCAAAATTTCTGCTACTGGTTCTCCAGAACTGGTCAGAACCTGCTGAATACCATCTCTGGAACATCTAGTCAGCATCTGGAAAGGTTGCCAGGTTTTGAAAGACTGTGATTTTCAATACTCACCAAATGTGAGTCTATTTTCATGAGATGTGAAAGCAGCAATGATTTCCAGTGAGAATGTTGACAAAATAACAACAAAAAGATACAGTTCTGATCCAGGCAGTGAATTTCTCCCTTGCTGGGATAATGGTAGAGCATCCTTTGCCACCGGAAGTTATAATTCTTTGTTTTTCTTATTCTTCCTTTCCATGCCCCTTAGAATATTCACCCAGGAAATTTTCTGATTAAAAAAGGAGGGGCGGGAGGAGGAAATTGAGAGAGAGGGAGGGAGGGAGAGAGAGAGAGAGACAGACAGAGAGAGAGACAGACAGAGAGAGAGACTGATTCTGGTTGGCTGCTGCAGAAATTACTAGCAGCAACAATTGTAAAGCTCCATTTGGTCTTAGTTCACTGGAGACAGTACGGCCTGTGCTGGCTTCTGATCATTCATTTAAGCTGGCGAATTGATTCCTGTGATGGGAGGCAAAGAAGTGAGACAGGAATTGAACGTTCAGAGGCTGAGGGTTGAGTTTTCTCTCTTACAGCTGCATCCTTGAGAGCTGTTGTGACAATGAGCAGGCAGGAGCTGGCTGACTAACTGGGTTCCCACTTTCCTCTCCTCTTCACAACACATTCCCTTCCTAAGGATGAGTCAGCAGCCCTGTGCATTAACCCTGACTTTGTTAACTAGAGCTTAATGGGGCAGAGGAAAGGTGAAGGCTGATTTCTGCAGCTCTGGAAAATTCTCCTCCTCCCCCCCCCTTTAAAGGCTACATGAGCTGGAAGACAAGACTGTAGAAGAGGAAGACATGCTGGAGGCTTAAGGAGATGCTAAGTGTTATGTTGGTGGATCGGTCCCAAGGGGAGACGCGAGACTAGTGATTTTCAAGCTCTTTTTATTATGCGGTAGATCAGCTTTGCTAGCTTCGGATCGGGGGGGCTTATATAGAACTTGCACTCGGCGCCGCGCCAATGACAGCCGTTCGAATCTCCCACGATCGGCTAGGCCAATCGCGGTTGATTCGTAATGGCCAGTGCTGTACACTCAACCAATCCAAATGCTGTGCGTCCCAGCCAATCAGAATACAGTAGTACAAGAATGCAAATACAGAACACCCCTCCCCTCTTGGTATGGTCCTACGTAACGTAGTCCCGTAAGTAGGCGGGGCTCCGTACTTGTCTACTGGACCTGCGCAGGTTAGTTGTTGCTTGATCTCCGACCGGTTCAGTTGGATTCTGTGTTGCTCTCTGCCTCATCGATGGAACTGCCTGGAAGGGTGAGTCGGGCCTTTCGCTGTAGCTCCCTCCCGGTCTACTCGGGCTGGTCGAGCTGCTGGCTCTGCTGTTCCTGCCTGGTCTTTCCGGGCTGGTTGAACTTGCATGGCTGCTTCCAGCCTGGTCTTTCCGGGCTGGTTGAACTTGCTTCCTTCCAGGCGAGACTTCGAGCTGGTCATCCATCGGTGGCTCGGCTGGGGAGTATTGTTGGTTTCCTTCCTGTAGGGGTTGTTTGTTTTGTGTTGCGGGGTTTCCCTCTCTTTCTTGGCTGCTGTTTGGGTTTCCCCTTCCCTCTTCGGTTTCCTTATCTCTGTGTGTTTGCGTGTCGGTTGTATTTCCCGTGTTAGCTCTCAATCTTAGCGGATCAATGTGTCGCTTCCATGCTCGTCCATCGGTTGTTTGTAGCCGGTACGAGCGGGGACCTGTTATCTGGGTTATTGTTGCTGGTACCCAGAGTGGGTCCCCTGTGAGGTTCTTTGCATATACTGTGTCGCCCGGTGCGAATGTTCGGTGCTTGCTAGATGAGTCGGGGTTTTTTTCTGGGTTGTACGTGGGGTGCAGCCTGTCTAGTGGGGACCTTAATTTCCTCCCCATTAATAGTTCTGCCGGGCTTTTGTTGGTTGTCGTGTTTGGAGTTATATGTTGTATGAATAGCATTTTATTAATTTTGTCCTGTATTTCCCCGGTTTCGATTTTTTGAATTGTTTTTTTTTTGTAAATTGGACCATTCGTTCTGCCCTCCCATTCGCCGCCGGATGTGCTGCCGCTGTCAGTGCATGCCATATTCCTCGTTCCGCTAGGAATTTTTTGAATTCCAGAGTGGTAAACTGTGGCCCGTTATCTGATACAATTACATCTGGGAGGCCGTGGGTTGAGAATAGTTTGTTGAGTTCTTTGATAAGGGCCTCTGTGGTGGTAGTTCTCATGTTGCTTACCTCCAACCAGTTTGAGTAAGCGTCTACCGTTATGAGGAAGGTGTGTCCCTTCGTAGGTCCGGCGAAGTCTATGTGAATCCTGGACCATGGCCCTCTGGGGGTTTCCCATTCCAGAATTGGGGCGGTGGGAGGGCTCGGCCTGGATTCTTGGCATTGCCTGCATGTTGCCACCCAAGCTTCAATTTGTTTGTCCATCCCTGGCCACCAGGCGTAACTCCTTGCCAGGGCTTTAGTCTTAACGATGCCCAGGTGCCCCTCATGCAACAATCCCAAGACCCTCTTCTGTAATTTTTCCAGTATAACAACCCTGTCCCCCCACAGTAAACAACCCTTTTGTGTGAAAAGTTCTGTTTGTCGGCTTCGAAAGGTCCTGAATTGTTCGTCATCGTCTTTTTCCGGCCACCCTTTTCCCACCCAATTTAAGACCCGCGCCAGACGTTTGTCTTTATTAATTTCGCGGGCAATGTCTGATGCGGTCACGGGGAGATTGGGTAAAGTCTCTATGCTCAGGGTGGACGTTGTGGGTGCCGTGTCGACGTCCAGGTCGGCCAAAGGAGTGCGGCTCAAGGTGTCTGCATGTGAGATTGTCTTACTGGGTTGATGGGTTAGCCAGTAACTGTAGGCGGCAAGGAATTCGGACCACCTTGTCATTCTCAGGGATAGAATGTTCGGGGTGGCCTTGTTTCCTGCCAGAATCCCCAACAGCGGCTTGTGGTCGGTGATGATGGTAAAGGTCCTGCCGTAGAGGTACTCGTGGAACCTCTTTACGGTGGCGATGATTGCCAGGGCCTCCTTGTCCAGCTGACTGTAATTCCTTTCCGGTTTTGAGAGGGTTCTTGAAAAGAAGGCGATGGGTGCCTCTTTTCTGTCCGGAAGAGTGTGGCTGAGGATGGCCCCGACGCTGAAGGGTGATGCGTCGCAAGTGACCACTAGCGGTAGGGTCTCGCTATATTGGATGAGGACAGTGTCCGATGTGAGTAGGTCTTTTGTCCGGTTGAATGCATTTTCCTCTCGCCTTCCCCAGTTACAGGTGGCTGTTTTGTCCAACAGCCTATGCAACGGTTCCGCCACGGTCGCCTTTTGGGGCAGGAAAACATTATAGAAGTTAATCAGTCCAAGAAACGCCTGCAGTTCAGTTTTATTTCTTGGTCTAGGGGCTTCTTTGATGGCCCTGATTTTTTTTCCCGTTGGGTGGATTCCATGCTGGTCTAGGAGGTCCCCTAAGAATTCAACTTTCTTGGTGCACAGCTGACATTTTTCTTTTTTTGACTTTCAGCCCCGAGTCTTTGGATTTTTGTAGTACCTCCCTTAGGCGGCTTTCCAATTGTTTCTGATTGGTCGCTGATACCAGCATGTCATCAAAATAGGGCACTACCCCCTTAATCCCTTGGAGTAGCCTCTCCATGAGGCTTTGGAAGACCCCTGGTGCTACGCTGACTCCAAACTGGAGTCTCTTGCAGTGAAAAGCCCCCCGGTGGGTGACTATGGTTTGCGCCTCTGCGGTTTCTGCGTTGACCGGCAATTGCTGATAGGCTTGTGCCAGGTCGAGTTTGAAAACCTTGCCTCCCCCAGTGAGTGCAGAAGCGCGATTGAGGGTGGCCTTGTAGTCACCGCAGATTCTCACCAACCCATCTGGTTTGACCGGGGTGACTATAGGGGTTTCCCACTTGGCATGGTCTGTTGGCTCGAGTACCCCTTGCTCGATGAGCTTGTCTAACTGCTCATCGATCTTGGGTCTGAGTGCGAAGGGCACTCGCCGGGGTTTCAGGCAGATTGGGGCAATGTTAGGGTCTAGGCTGAAGGATATTGGGGCCCCTCGGTACTTGCCTAGGCTGCCATCAAAGACCTCCTGGAAGTCCTTCGCGAGTTGCTCCTCCCAGTCCGCCTCGGCAACGTGGTTGATGCCCGTCACCTCTATTCCCAATGGCACAAACCATTGCAGTCCCAAGAGGCTAGGGCGGTCTTTGTCCACAATAGTCAGGGGAAGTATCTCGGCGTGCCCTTTAAATGTAATCTTGAAGTGTCCTATTCCGACCATGGGAATGCGGTTTCCCTGGTAGACTTTGAGGATGAGTTTCTGGCTTTCCAGTTCGCGCCGGTGGATGGTAGGCACCAGGCATTTGATTTCCCACCACACGACCATGGAGAGGTAGGATCCAGAATCCACCTCCATTTTGCATGGCTGGTCTTCAATGCCTACCTCCACGTGTACTTTCCGGGCATCCCAGTTTGAAGAGTGGCCGATGACGACCGTTTGGTGGGTTTCTTCTCATTGTCGGGCCTCGTTGAGATGTCTGTTCCTTCCGTCCCAGCTCCATCGGCTCTCGGCGTACTGGTCTCTGGTTCTGGAGCCGGGGTATGGGGTTGCACACCTTGGCGATGTGGCCCCGCTTGTCGCAATGTCGGCAGATTGCATTGAGGAACTGGCATTCTGATCGTGGATGGTCATCCCACACCTGGCACACTGAAACCCCGACTTACGACCTTGCCGCTCGCGCCGCTCTCGTTCCGCCTGAGTCGGTGGATGTCCTCCTCTTCGTCCTCGGTGTCGGAAAGGGAGTCGAGGTCCCCATGATGGGTGGTGATGGTTGCTCGGTGGCTGGGTTGGGGTGCTTCTCCGGGATCGGGGTCGCTCGGTAGTCGCTGCCAGTCCGCTGCGCTCATCTGTCGCATCCGAGCCGCCGATTTCTTGGTCGCCTCCGCTGCGGTCACCTCGGCGAGGGCATTGGTGAGGAGATGTCGCCCTTTGCCATTAGCCAGCTCTGCAAGACCAGGTCTTTGAGTCCAAGGACGACACGGTCTCGCAGGGCTTCATCCATGTCGGTGAAGCTGCACATGCCCCGAGGTCCCATAGATCAGCCACAAAGTCACTGATGCTCTCACCCTCCTTCTGGTCCTTTCGATAGAAATTGTGCCATCTGATGAGGGTGGGTACAGCGGGTGCATAGTGGCTCTGCAACATTGGTTCGAGGTCGGCCCAGTCCATTGCCTTCACATCCTCGGGTTTGGCAAGGGCTTTCGCCATCTTGAACACTGCGGGCCCACAGTGTGTCAGGAACACGGCCTTTGTTTTCTGTCCATTCGCGTGTCCTTAAGGTTGCTGCTCTCCAGGAACATGAGGAATCTGTCGATGTAGGATTCCCAGTCCTCTGCAACCTGGTTGAAGGGTGCGGGTGGCGCGGTGCTGCTGGCCATCTTGTCGGTCGCTTGTGCCGCAGTGCCAACTGCGTGGTGGGTCTTTGTCTCACGATCCCACCCTCGCGTCGCCAGTGTTATGTTGGTGGATCGGTCCCAAGGAGAGACGCGAGACTAGTGATTTTCAAGCTCTTTTTATTATGCGGTAGATCGGCTTTGCTAGCTTCGGATTGGCGGTGGCTTATATAGAACTTGCACTCGGCGCCGCGGCCAATGACAGCCGTTCGAATCTCCCACGATCGGCTAGGCCAATCGTGGTTGATTCGTAACGGCCAATCAGTGCTGTACACTCAACCAATCTGAATGCTGTGCGTCCCAGCCAATCAGAATACAGTATTACAAGAATGCAAATACAGAACACTAAGGTTGCCCACTGTTTCTCTGGCTCTTGCACGTATGCTTTTAACAGACCGGTTCTCTTTATTTATTTGGTATGGGTCTTTCTCGCTCTGCTGATATGCCCTTTTTTCTTATTGACATTTAAATTTGCATTATATGGGTGGGAATATTCTCTTTTGAGAACCTACATTGCATCATTGTTTGTTTTACAATAACTGCTCCAACTTAGGCTGTTTTATAGGCAGCTTTATTTTGTGTCGTTGAATCCGTTTTTGACTTCTGGAAACTGCCTGGAGAAGTTTTCTTGGCAAGGTTTTTTAGAAGTGGGTTGCCATTGGCTCAACCCTACAACTGAGAAAGGGCAACTGGTCGAAGGCCACCCTGCTAGCTTTGAGCCTAAGGTGGGATTATAAGTCACAGCTTCCTCGTTTGTAGCCTGATATCTCAGCCATGAAAACCAAACTGGGCCCCTTACACGAAGAGTACAAAAAGCAAACATTATATTGGAACGTATCCTAAATTCATAGTATGTGTGTCCAGTTGAAGGTCACAAAGCATTGTGTGTAGGAATACTGATGCTATGCATTTAATTAATTAAAAATAAAAGTAGTCATACTGTAGACTTCCCAGAAAGCTGATATTGATAACTGTACATATAAGCATTAGAAAGAATTACTTGCTCTTCAAAGCCTTTTCTCTAAGTTTTGTAACTTTCTCTTGTCACTTCCTATAGAATGGAGACTGGAGAGGCAGGAAGGTAAAACCAGAACACCTGTTCTTATCTTTGTGGAAGTTACTGGAGAAAGGGTTGAAAGCAGGCTAGCTGAAAATCTACTTGGCATCTTTGAAAAGACAAGTAGAAATCCAACACATTAAGATATTTTATTGAATTTCCATCCTGACCTAAATGGTTGTTTTGGGATACAGCTGTTAAAAAGCCCACTATGAGTCTGTATGAAAGAGTGTGGCATATGGAGAGATATAGAAGTTAACCCTCATTTGATTATATAGTTCTGCAGATCTGTCACAAACTCTTAACCAAACTTTCGTAAGAAACAGAAGAGGCCTGTAGAGATTCTCAGACATCAGGTCATAGTTGTCCCAAAGGTGCTTTTTCAGGAGGCAACTTTACATTCTTGGCAGACAGCTGGCCATTTGCATCCTTTTAGAGGGTCCTTGAAGCACTTGGAGGTTTATCTGTGTTGTGACCCTGAGGACACAGATAAACCTCCAAGTGTTTCAAGGACCCTCTCAAAGGATGCAAATGACCAGCTGTCTGCAAGGAATATAAATCCTTCCATTCCCCACTATCCTGTCAGAGCTGAAGAAGTTTTTTTGGATGAGAAGTGAAACGTATTCAAAGAAAAAACAAGAAAGTCCAGTTGCTTCCTGAAAAAACACCTTTGGGACAAACAGAAGAGGCCCTTGAGTTTCCCAAGGAAAAACATGAACTCGTTACAATAGTAAAATAAATGAATAAAAAGGAATTAAGCAACATCAATGATTCTAGCCAGTATCATGTACTTCTCTATCCACAAGCTTTTTGCTGGTCTTTACCTTTTGCTGGAACCCAAGACTGTTATTTTTAAACTTCATCAGGAAAATAGTATTAAGGTAAACAAAGTAAAAAATGGAGGAGCAGTTGGGTTTACATTTAATTACCATTTAGGTGCAGAAGAAGTGTCAATCAGGCTGCAAGGGTTTCAAGCTGCATTTTTGACTCTTTGAAGTCACTCCCTAAGGCTAGGAACAAACAGTTTTCATGCAGAAGATGTTTTTCCCACCCCCATCATGGCTTACTGTGATGTGCAAATTTAGCCATTTTGACTTATAAACTAGATTGGGAATTTGTTTGGTACATGAACTTAATCAATTGGAGATTAATCAAATCACAGTATGCCATACTATGATATGAGAATCTAGTTGTAACTCTAAAGGACTCACCAGAGAATTAAGAGCCCAGCTAGATGGGGCACTGATCAAACTAGTTTCTTTTTTTGAAGTTTAATTCAAACATTAAGTGTTTTCCCTAGGGAAATAGGAAACAGTCCCATTGGAATCATAGCAAAAATACATAAGTTTTGAGTTCTCTACTATTCCTCCTCAAGGAAAATGGGGAGCTTTTTAAAGATAACTTATACATTTTTAAGGATAATTAAAAGTAAGAGGAGAAGGAGAACACAAAGTTGACTGATGCTAAAACCTAGAGTGGGTAAGTCATATTCCATTGGCTATAGGCAGCTCTTGAGCTCCTTATGTGTACTTGTGTATCTTACTATCCCAAAATTCAGTAGTGAAATGGCCAATTTTCCATGTTGTTGTTTTTCTAGAAATTAGAGGGGTGGGGAGGAAACTGGGAGGCTTCTAGAAGCAAAAGTAATTCAATTTCTACCTGTAAGAACTCGGACAAGCTGTCATAAAATAATAGATGGACTACTGAAATTTAGTAATTTTACCAATGATTCTGAGCAGCATAATTTGTACCCCTTTTGGAATTTTAAGGCTGAAAATGAATGAATTTGCTTTCCAGAGATTGCTACTTCTCTTTCCACTTGAAAAAGGGGAAAAACACCAAAGGGCCAAAAGCTCTTTCTTGCACCACAGTACTCCTTGGCCATGCAATGGACAGTGATTTTGAGCCGTAGGAAAATAGGATACAAATATTCTAATTAAACATAACCCGGGCTGACATCTTGTTTTTTTGTTGATGCAATCCTTCCTTATATGACACAACAAATAATAGAATCATAGTACTATTTACTTGAGTCCAAACCATTGCTCCATTTAGGAATTCAGATTAAAGCATCTATGACAGATGACAGTCTAGATCGCATGTAAATATGCTCAGTGAAAGGCATTTTTTTCCGGGTGATCGTTGAACTGCCAGGAACATTTCTCTAACAACAGGAAAAAAACTGTAGCTAAAATTTGTTTAGTGTTCTGTCACCTGAAATTATACACACAGTTGCCTTTTTCAGTGTGACACCCTTTTTGATATTAAGAGCACTATCATATTCTTCTCTCAGTCTTCTCATGGTTAACATCTTTTACTCTCTGTTTCAATTAGTAATGAAGATTTTTTTCCCCCAATAACTTTTTCACAGTTACCATTGTCAAGTCAGGTATCCCTTATCCTATAGCCCTCCATTTTTACTTCTGTCTCCTAATTGCTGAACGTGGCACTTTTTTCATTGTTAAAATTCATTCTTGTTTTTTTTCATTCATGTTTTGTAGCTTTTTTTGGGTAATTTTTTGCATTTATCACAAGCTTTGAGAGCCAGTTTGGTTTAGTGGTTAAGGCACCAGCCAGAAGCCAGTTACTGTCTCTCAGGCCCTGACATCAGGCTCAGCTCATTGGTCAATTCACCTGTCCCGACCAAATGGATCAACACTTGGTTGATCCAGAGGAGGAGGGGAAGCAGACCCTGTACTTGCAGGAAAATGATAAATTAAAAATTGCAAGCCTTAGTTCATCCTAAATCTTGGTATTCCTGACTTCATACTTGCAGATTTGGGGTATTTCCTGATATTTTGCTTTTGTTACCGTATATGAGCCTCTTCCCAATTTTTAAACTTGTCCTTGACAAATGGTAACGTGTGGCCTGAAGAATCCTCCAGAAGTGCTCTGTTTTAACCAACTTCTGGAAGTGAAAAGGCCAGTCTTATTTCCAGAAGGAAATGATTCCAGAGTGTTACTGACATAAATAAAAAAACAAACTGGTTTTCTTTTTTCAGACCTCCTTACTTTAACAAAATTGGACATCACCAACACATGGAGGATTGACTCAAGCAAATTGACTCTGATTGAGAAGGTAGTCCTGTGAGTAAGTCAGTGCCAGCCATACAGGGCTTTGCTAAGCTGAACTATCACTTTGAATTGCATCTGGAAATTGATTTGCATCCACCCTGCTCCTTGTGACGAATACCACTCAAGAAGCAGGCTGCTGCATTTTGGATAACTTGCGGTTTCCAGATAGGCTTCAAATGGCACTCCTTGTAGAGCATTGTAGAAGACCAACTGAGTGGTATGAAAAGCATGAGTCCTGGTAGTCAGTTCTTCCCATTCAAGGTAGAGACTTGAGGAATCCACCGCAACCTGGTGATGGACAAGGAGCTTGGGAAGTGAGTCTGCTGGGCAGAATGGGGATTGTACACTGGCAGAACTATTGACTGTCCTTGGTCCTCCATTTCATATATAGGGCAACACATTTAGCCATTATCAAATTCTCATGGATTGTCACACACACCATTTCTTCCTATAGGAGACCATAGTTCTAGTCTGGGCTTAAGCACAAAGCCCAGGGTAGGTGGTTTGGGCCAGTCATTCTTTGTCTCTTAGCCCTAAGAAGAAGATAATGACAAATATGTGCAAAATGCTGCCAAGAGAACTGCATGGAAATGTCCAAATCATCACTAGAAGTTGAGAATGACTTGAAGGCATAAAAACAAACATAAAAAACTACCTCTCCTGCCCTAACCTGTTCTGCAACCTTGAATGTCAAAGCTGTAAACCATCTGTCACCAATTGGGCAGATCTTGGACAGAGGTATAGTCCATCCTTGTTCATCCAGGTTTTGTTGACAAAGGCCAGGTCTGTTACCTTCTCCAATATTAAGTCACAGAGGATCAGGAACTTATTACAGATGGGATTTGGTAGAACCACCATAAGTCAAAGGTCTTGAATGATCTGGCATTTATAAGCCTGTCTGAGACTGAAGGACTGGTAGAGGGGATTGGGACCAAATTTCCCATCTCCCTTTTCCTATACAGATTTGTTCCTTGCACCCCATCATTTCCCTCAGCTCTTTGTTATTGCAATCCAACACCCCCTCCCCAATTCTCTAGCTTCCTGGCAGTCTCTATGACTCCCATGTCCATTGTTGGTACTCAGCAGGATAGGCCACAGAGCACTCTTCAGTCTTCCTCCCAGTAGCCCTCCTTTCCCTTTCCTTCCCAATTATTGGACTCCTCCGGATTTTCAACCCCCTTGCTGACTTTTGACTTCCTGCCTCTATGTTCCCTCATACCACTAACTAGGCTCTATATCTTCATCTCTATGAAGATAGAGGCAGGGACTATAATGTCAGGGATTTTTCTCAGGCTATAAGCTTCCCTTTCCCTCTTCTCTGGAATTGGTCCTTTGCCTCATCTGCCTAAGCTATTCTAACCAAGCAACCCAAGGAGGCACCATCTCCTTTTCTTTGTTAGGCCCCTTCCCCACTGTACCCTTCTCAGCAGTCCTCTAGCTTACTGAGACTTGCAATATAGTGCACAAAAATAAAAAAAGACTATGTTAGTGCTGAAGGAAGAGTTGTTATAATAGCAAAATTGTAGTCAGGATCTGGTTGTGGAACAGATCAAAAACTACTTATGAATTTCCAAATCAAGCTAGAGCAAAACACCAAAGCTATTATATGTTTCATACTTGTGTATATATATTCACCATTTTCAAGAAGAACAAGAATTGTTTTGAAGTTGTGAACTTTATTGATATGGAACCAGGGGAAAGAAATTCAAGATGTTTCTGGGTATAGAAAAGGCCAAAGAATAATATATACTATTGCTTCTGCTTTGTTGATGTGCTTTATTGAGTGCAGAAAGGTGTTTATTGTGTTGGCCATGTCAGGCTGTAGAATGCCTTTAGGAAAATAGTGATCCAAAAATATCTCACTGTTCTCATGCATAAATTATATAAGATAGAATATGGTGAAACAATTGGTTCCAGTTCAACAAAGAAGTAAGATAAGGCCATATACTTCTTACTTATTCAAGTCAAATGCTAAATACAAATTAAAGGAGGCTGCACTGAAAGATGAATGTGGTTTTAAAATTGAGTGTGGAAGATAGATAAACAACCTGCAATGTGCCTGTGATGTGATTGTTGATAGCTGAAAATGTAAATAACCTGCAAGCTGTAGCGATGAAAGAAACACAATGAAAGAAACCTTTAAAATATAAAGATTTAAGTAATGAGAGCAGGCACTTATTGCTAGCCTTAGAGCTGACAATGAAGAGGTTGAAGTCGTGGATAGTGTCTGTCTTTTAGGATTGACTGTCAACAATAAAAAAACCAGCAGTCAAGAAATACACCACAAATTAACAGTTGGTAAGGTAGCAGCGAAGGCTTTGAAGAAGTCAGATGCTTGGCATCTCTACTGTATACCTACAACAGTCAGAATCCTGCAAGAAGTGTTTTTTTCTATGACAACCTATGGAGGTGAAAGTAAACTTTGAAGAAATGGGACAGAAATAGTAGTGATGAACTTTGGTATTGGAAAAGATTCCTGATAATACTATGAGTTGCCAAGAAAAAAAAAACAGAATAAATCAGTTCAGAATTCATATTATCAAATTTTAGAGAAGTTCATAATGCTGGGAAGGATGGAAGGAAAGAGAAGAGGAAAATGATCTTGTAATTATTTTCAATCTTGCAATGATCAATCAATCTTGCAATGATATGTGCAGGGAAATATAACAGACTGAGGGAAGGTGTTTTTTTTTAAACAAATTTTATTCAGTTTTTCACATTAAAAACAAAAATCTCTTTTTAGTGGACAACGTATTTCCAGGTCATCACCTTTACATACAAATATGACAGCAATTATACATTCATATATGCATACTTAATTCTATTATTACCTTTTCCATTCCAAATTTTCAGTAAGGAGAGAAACAAACACATTAATTCTAGCCTCTTTCATTAATCTCAATCAAAAATCTTTTTGTTTAATTTCAATTATTTCAAATATAATCCTTTAATATTTATTTTAAAAATAAAGATAAACAATATGTGTTTGCCGAATAATAATAATAATAATAATAATGTTACCAATGTCTCTCCTTGCTTTTAATAGTTTATATTAACTTATTAATTTAGTTGGTCATGTTCCCTTTCCATTACACATTCTTTTTATAAATTCTAGATTAATATAAATTTTAACACACAAAAAAACACAAGTATAGGTTTCCCCCCTTTTACTGTTTTGAGTGTGACACCTCAATGATTAAAATATATCTTTATTCCCTCATCCTGATTCCCAATAAACCATTATTTTTAAGAAGTTACAATAATAATCATTACATCTTTTCATTTGGATTCCACAGCATATTTCCCCCCCTTGATTTTTAATAGGAGTTATCAGTATCTATATTACCCTATTTTCTAAATATTTTTAATTGCAGAAATATTCTTATTACCCCTTGTCACCCTGCAGAATCCCCTTTTTAATTCATCAACCATTATCTCTGAAAAAACGATTTCTTTTCAACATTTTACTATTTCCGTATTTCTTTATTTCACGCACCTGTTTCTTACTGCTTCTCCTCCTCCTCTTTTCCCCATATCTTTTCTCATTCCAGTTTATATCCCTCTCTTTCTTAATATCTTCCTTTCCCCTTTTCTGCTGGGTCTTTCTGACTTCACAGGTATTCCCCCTTTTGATTGCCTTCTTAAGTCTCAACTTTTTAACCTTCCTTCTTTCCCCACTTCTTTGTAGTGTTGTGTTAATTGTCTATTTAAAATGTCTTCTCCTTGAATCGACTCCTCCTCCTCTGAAGCTCTTTCTTCTTGTTCTTCAATCGCCATTTCCATTTTTTCTAACACAGAGCAAAGTGATTCGCTTCTTTCCTGTAGTAATTCTCTCATATTTTTAAGTTCCATTTTTAATTCCCGAAGAGATATCATCATTACACACTCTTATATTTTATGATCATTAAAGTCCACAAAAAATAAAAAAATAAAAACCACTTTTACTGTCCTTCTTTCTTCTTTCAATTTTCTAAAGGTCTCAGTTATTCCAGCCGAGGATCTATACCAAAAACATCAGTCAGTCCCACAGTCAGTCTTTCCTTGCTTTTTTTATTCTGGTTCTGTTTTCACTTTCTAAGATTCTTACTTTGTTTCAATATTTCTTTAATGTTATATCCACACAAGTTCATTCAGAAACAGGATGCTTTCCCTTTTGTTTGAGCTCAAGTTTTTGTCAAAAGGTGGCACTCTCCATTATACAAAGTCTTCACCTTTCCCCCCTATTTTTTTATTTAGGGTTTTTTTGAACCTCAATATTCCAGCACAGTCCACTCTCCAATTTGTAAACTTTATTATTATAATTTTTTTGACAATCTTAAGTCCAGCTTTATTTTATGCCTGTTTATTCCCAAAATATTTTAGTCCAATTTAGTTAAATCTTTAGTTCCAGCTTCTTCCTTTCCTGGTTCGAAGCCCTGCTTAGCTGTCAAAAATATTTTCTTTTTTTTCACCTGTCCCTTTGTAATTTCGCCGCTCACTTTTCTTTTCTTAAAAATTCCATGTTACCTTAATCCCAGGGTACTTTTGTTTAGTTGTATCGCCCAATTGTCCCGGTTCAGATGTAATCCACCTCTTTCTTCCCTCCTGCACAAATCTTAATCCAGCGGAGTCCTCCTCTTCGGGGTGGCCATTTTAAACCACCACTGCAGTCGTCTTCGGGGGGGAAAAAGATCAAGGCCAGTGGGGGAGATGCGGCTCCCTTCAACCTGGCTTGCGGCTTCCCCTTCCTCCGCTGCCCCTCCAAGGCAGCTTCAGCCCCTAATCATAATAATTGGGGCTCTCCAATGAAAGAGCACGGACCATAGCCACAGAGAGTTGCAATCTATGGTCCGTCAGCAAGGAGGCTCCGCCTTCTTCCCTGAAAGGTGTTTTTCTGAGATAATCTTGTCGACCTAATTGCTTATCTGGAGTTTCTGTCTGGCTCAATCCTTCTGAATGGATTACCAAATCTGCATTTCTAAAAGCTGGCCTCCTCAGTTTCTGCTTGAGGCAAGGAGACTGATGCTGGTTTTTCCCTCCCTTAATATATTTTTTCCCATTTCTCCTTTAGGGGAAATATTCTATCCCACATTTTTAATATTCCCCAAAATATTTCATTCTCTAGGAGGGTGGGTGGGTGCTGACTTTCTACAGATACAAGCCACTTCTTCCTCAATGCAATCTCTTCCCCCATCCATTTTGGCAGTGTAGGAAATAATTGTGTATGCAGATCTCCTGTCCAGGCAAGTGGGGCTCTTTTTACTCAGAAGTATGAAGACTCCTGGCGCTGGTGGAGCTGGAACAAAGTTAGAACTGATGACAGAATGTGGTCTCTGTTCTAAGTCTTCTTCCAGATCTGGGCTAACTATTGAACACAATCTTTAGTGGGTGCTGCGGCCAGGTGAAGATAATATCCTGGCAAATGAGGCCATTCTTACTCTGGCCTAAAGGCACTTCGAGCTGCTAATGTTGTAGATCTGGAAATTCATATGTTTTCCCCCAAACAGGTTGCCATTCCCCCCTCCTCGTGTACATTTTGTGAGGAAAACTGGTATATTATTTGCTCCTCATTGATAATAGCAGCTGCTACTCTTTATTTTAAAGAGTAAGCAATACCTATTTCTAGCATCAAGCTGTACATTTCAGAAAGCAGGCTTCAAGGAAAATATCTCCAACTTTACCAATCATAGCTTTTTAAATATGGTAACCTTAATCAGCTGTAGCTCAGCTGCTGAACTAGTTACCTACTTCTACAAGAGAACATTTCTGTGTTTCAAACACTCAAAACTGCTCAGCTTTCAAAGCTGCATAATATTAACCCAAGGGCCAATCTGCAGAGAAGACTTGTTTAAACCATCAAAATATATGTTATTACAAAAGAGAGCAACAATTAGGATGACTGCTACAGCTTTCCCCCTACAGTTTAATTACAAAAACAGTGCAGTTGATTAGGAATGACAAAGAAATGATAGAGAAATACATGAAACAGAACTCAAAAGTTCCTCTTTATGCTATATTCTATTAAACCTGAGAGAATGTCTAAATTACCTGAATTATAGGCAGTTTGTACAAGGAAATATTATGAATGGCTTTGAAAGCTCATAATTATTTTATCTATTTAGTTATTTAGGACAATCTCTTTATACAGTGCTCAAAGTATTCTTAGCAATCAATGAGAAAGGTAGGAATTAAACATGCAGTAACTTAACTATAGTACCCATTGCTTATATTTGGAACTATAGATCTTTGTGCCCACTTCCCCTTCAACACCTTAGAAATATATAGGTATAAATTTCCAGCTGAAAAAAGTCTTCACCTTTCTCACTTGAAAATTTGCACATTCAGATAATTCCCTTCTGTAGGAATTGTCCACTGCAAGCACCATGAGCAGATAATTTTTTAAAGGTCAGGTTGGAATACATATTGTATAAAATCACTCTACTCAACTATGGTTTGTTGAAATAGCCCCAAATGACTGGTCATAGATTAGCTAAACCATAAACTATAGTAGAAAATCCCAATAGCTAGCTTCATGGAACTTGTTAGACACATAGCAAATAAAACACAACATGGCTTACATTGTTACATGACCTGATAGTTACTCAAGTTTCCATAGTGTGTCCTAATCTGATGTGCTTCATTGGCTGTGCTGACTCAAGACGAGCATTTTATTCAGCAAATGAGAGCAGTCAACCAAAAAAGATGCCATACAGTATGCCAGACTGAAGTCTATATTTACTTGCTTTAAAATAATGGCAGAAATTCTGTATAAACTTCTATTACTATTTCATTGCGGAACACAATAAACATATGAATATGCTATATCTAAGATACACAATAATGGCATCCATTTATGGAGATTAACATTTCTAATGCCTCTTTGTATATTTGGATAAAGGACCAGTCTCCGCAAATGTAAACAGTGAGTAGAATAAATTAGGTTTTACTTCTAACACAATATATAGTTGATTTTGCTGTAAAATATTCTGTTATTCTGTTACTTGTTTTATGAAGAGTCATACTATGTACGGGATTATTTTATCCAGTTATATTTTAAGTTTACTTTCACTTTTCTTTACTTATGATGTAGTTCGTATTTTATCATATAGCAGAATGACCATTGACCAAGTCATGGTGTTTGTGTTTTATAAATGCCAGTACGGTTAAGTGATTAAGTTCTAATCCTTCCTTAGACACAGAAGCTGTCAGGATGTTTTTGAAGCAGACTGGAAAGTTTTTTTTAAAAAAAACTATGTCTACCAAATTGTACTGGACCACAGTGATAATGTATGGAATTTATATTCCATAATTAATGAAGGAGCCCTCATCCTATAGTAAATTGATTCTGATAATAACAAAAATATTAAGATTTATATCTTGGCTTTACTTCGTATAAATCAAAGTGGTGTATATACTGCTTTTCACTTCCTACTTTCTCTACAATTACAACCATGTAAATGCATTGGGGGTGAGGGAGAGTGGCTGGCCCAAAGTCGCTCAACCAGCTTTCATGCCTTTCATTCCTTTCACATTTCTCTCTCATTCTCTGTCTAAGTACAAGAAAACCTTTACTGTAATTTGTACATGCCAAGCATACACAACTCTGTCAGCCATCGCTTCACCTTGATTTAATGCTTTATTATGGTATCTTCCATAGATGCTGATGACTGATTAGATTTAACTATTTAATTCCCCAACCTGGAAGAATGTTACTACTTTTTATTCCCAGAGATTGCAGAGACGGGATTCATTTCTTAACCAGGGAAATTGCAGGCACCTTAGTTAAAAGAAGAAACTCTAAGACAGGAAGCCCAAAATTCACTTTAACCATGAATTGCTTAGAACTAGCCCTGAGTAAACCTGATTCACATAATGCACTAAGCCAAAATCAATCAATCAACATTATGGCTTAGTATCAAGTTCCCCAACATTTATTGGGAAGTACCAGTGTACTTACGGAAATTAGTTGACCTTTGATGGATTCCATGACATACTTCACTTTTTTTACATGTTAGTAACATTATTTTAATTTTGAAAGAAAAAAATGGGAATTGGCCATTCTGGAAAGCACCAGTCTCCATCAACATCTTTATTTTCAAGAATGCTTCAAGGCCTTCAATGGATTCTAGAAGAATGATTAGAAAATAAACAGGGTAGGTAACTGTAGCATAGGCAGGGGTGGGATTCTACCAGTTCGCACCTATTCGCTAGAACCAATTGTTAACATTCTAAGCAGTTCGGAGAACCGGTTGTTAGAAGAAATTACTGGCCTAATCCTGTAAGGAAGGCAGGAAGGAAACATTCTGGTGTTGCTTACAGAAACTGCCTCTCCGTTAACCCTTATTACATTCTTGGCAGGACTAGACTTCCTGTCTCTGGAACTTCTCTGGAGTTTTTCCCCCCTCCTTTGCTGGTACTTTGCTTGTGTGGAGTGACCATTTAAATTGGCACTGAAAAAAGTGACTTATGACCGTTTTTCACACTTACGACTGTTGCAGCATCCCCACAGTGAGGAGAGGCCAGGCGAGGAGATGCGTGCCTCAATGTGAGTGATATTGAGTTGGCCACACCCAGCCAATAATATGACCACCAAGCCATGCCCACCCAGTCACATGACCACCAAGCCACGCCCACCAACTAAGCCACGCCCACAGAACCGGTTGTTTAAAAAATGGAATCCCACCTCTGAGCATAGAGCTATATTAGGAAATGGGAACAGTTGGGCAAAGAAAGGACTAAGGAAAACAGGGATGGTAGGAATGTTCTGCAGGAGAGGATAGTAAGAAGCAGCATGATAAATCTTTGTAGTTGGTTATACTTATCACAGCATATGTGACACGCATAAAAACAAGGGAAGCTTCTATTGTACCATTATGGCTACCATGTAGGCTTTTTTGACCACAGCCCTGTCATTGGTTTTACCAAATGCCCTGAGAATCCAGATTCAGCCTTGCTTGCAATGCAAGGCTAATACTGCCTAATCTTGCAGCAATTTTGTATAAATTACTAAAGTTATTTGATGAAAGATTTAGGAATGAATATAAAAACTAGTTTTTAGTATTATTCAGATCAGTTGCATGGCAAGTAATTTCATATACAAGCAAAGGTAAATAAACCATGAGTTTAGATGAACTAAAATAAAGACAGAATATTACATAATTTCAAACTCAAACTAGTAACTAATAGAATGTATTAAGGAGAAAGGAATATATGTCCAAGGCAGCATTTGTCTAGTTCAAGGGCCCATTTTCACAAACAGGAACTCAGTTTCTTGTGTTTTTTGTTTCTCAGCTTCACACAAACTTCAATTTTTTGCAATTGCCCATCTCCTGCAAGCTTTACTAGATTTTCATTTAGGGGCTTATTTAAATTTAAATATTTTTCTATCTCTATGTATTTTTAATAGTTAATTTGTGTTTTTTTGTGTTCTAGTTTTTGAACATTATGAATAGTTAATGCTACTGGGTGGTTTTTATTGTTTCAATTGTCCTTTTAATATTTTAAATATTTTAATTGGCTTTGTTGCTTTGATGTTCTTTCCTTTCTTTTTAAGGGCTGCCTTGAATGTTAACCAGAATGCAGTTCCTCAATATATAAAAAATACATGAGTAGCACTTTTTCATGCCTGCTATGATCAATCTTCCCATTTGCTGGAGTGAGGTGTCCCATTTTATAGATCAGATTTGGAAGATTGCACTATTAAATACAACAAAAGATCAGTTTAATAAAATATAGTTTGTTAAAAAAAAACATAGGATATATAACCAATTTTATTTTTTTGCCTTGGGGAACAGAATGCATGGACTGCTATTGCTGCATATTGATATGTAAGTGTTCCCTAGAAACCACTGTAGATTTCTTCTCTGTTCCCCCACTTATGCACACAGGGGAGGCATTTGTCTTCCTTGTGTTATTTCCTAATAGCTGCAGACTCAGAAGCTCTTTAAATTCTTTATTTGTCTTGCATAGAAAAAAGATTTATAGCCAACACTAACCATTAGCCTATGCTAACTATTAAAAATGTATCATATCAGAAAAATAAAATATTGATTCCATTGGTTAGTCTGATTTTGTTTTCCTGTTTTGCAGTTTTGGAGGTGACTGTGCTAAGAAAAAGTAGGTTGCTTTTGTGCTTGATTCCAAGATGGGTCAATTCTAGGATAATCACAATTAATCCCAGTTAAAAACAGAAATAAAATTTCTTTGCTCAAGATTCCAGAAAGCCTCTGCCAATCAGAATAGCACTATACAGGTATATTGTTCAAAACTGACTGTAATACTTTAGCTTTGCATAGAGATCACAGGTCGTCTTTTGCAAATTTCTCTTTTCTCAAAAGTATATTATAGTCATAATAATTAATGGAAGGACATAGTTACAGTTCAAGGTTTTCTTTTTTCAGGGAAGGAATAAGAACACTCTCTGTCCAGGGGACTTCCGGTTTGTCGGCTTCGCGAGCGGCAGGGATTTGCGGCTGCGCGATCCCTGCCGCGCTAGCCGTTTTGGGGCTCCGACCCAGACGGATACGGAGCTAGGCTGCCCTGCAGGGGCAGCTGAAGGTAGGGGGATCCGGAGAAGGGTTTGGGGTGTTGCAGACCCCCTCCCGGCCGGCAGAACCCCCTTTTCCCAGGACGGTGCAGCGGCGGTCCGTAATGGCCGCCACAAAGAAGCTGGCAGCCGGGTAAGAATGCGCAGGAGGAAGTGGAGAAAGTGCTTGAGAGGAGAAAGTCTTTCTTGGTTCCTAGGACTCTAAGACATATTTAACAAAATTCCTGAAAAGTATGACTTTCTGAATGATACCTTCGAGAAGAGGAAAAAAGCGGCAGTTTAATGGTGCTGAAAGGATAGCTTACTCTCTTTTTTTACGGAATAAAAAGTGAACATTAAGAGACCTATTTTTTTTAGGTGAAGACTGGCTCTAAGCGATGAGTGGGAAAAGAGAGGACTAATAAAAAAAATATTTGTATGCTAAGATCTTGTTGGAGGAGATGCCTTAAGGATTGAAAGACTAAAATATATTGCAATAAGATTTTAAGAAACAGATTTGGACTTTCTTTTTCTCTAATTGATACTACCCCAGGAGGAGAGAGTGGGAACTCTGTCCTGGTTTGGACTGACTGAGAACTTTGGGATTGTCTTATTTTTCCTTTGGAATATTCTGGCTGTTGTAAGAGAAAAGAAAAGAAAAGATTTATAATGGCTTCTTCTATCGAGGAACTGAGAAAAGATTATGAGCAAGCAAAACAAAATGGTAAAGCTGGTTTGAAAGAAGCCTTCCTTTTTTTTAGAAATGGCGCTTATTAACTATCAACAAACATTGCAACAGATGAAGACAGCAGAAGAAGAACAAAGAGAGGAAGCCATCTTTAATAAATCTCAGAACTCGACCAAGAGGGAAGGAAGAGGAAAAAGAAGAGAAATAAAGGACTTAAGATTTAAAAAAACATTTAAGAAAGGGAAAAACAAGGTGCAAAATCAATATAAGGATGGTAAACAAAAGGGAAGAGGAATACGACAGAGAAGGGAAGCCAGTAAGGCAGAGGCTAGAAGAAGCGGGGCTAGAAAGGTTTGTTGGGGGAAGAAAGAAAGGGAAAAGGTGGAGAAAAGCTACAAAGTTTTGAAATTAAATGAGAAAAAAGAATTTTTTTTTTAGGGATAAAGGATAAGTATAATTTCTTCAAAGAGATTTTGCAAGGTACATAAGATGATATTGTAGTATTGTATCAGAAATAGAAAATTTAAATGGCCAGAGAGTTGATAAGAGATTAAAATGTTGGAATGTTAATAATGATTGGTTTGAAAATATAATATGAGGGGAGATTTAGAATACTAAACTTTAATTAAAGAGTTTATTAAGATTATGGTATTGATGTTATTATAAAACTTTCATTATAGTATTTTGTTTTTAATATTTAAATCTATTGTTTAACTATGTATTTAATTGTTTTAGATGTATTATTCAGTTAGAATGTACCAAGCAAAATCGGATTGGGTATTTTAAAGATTAATTTGATTAATTTAGTGGGGAGATAGAAAGGCATCATACTCTGATTAGTGATTTCAGGAGAAATTTCTTTCTTTTTAAAAGGAATGAGACAAAGGTACAATAGAGAATGGACAAAAGATATAAATATAATGACTCAAATTAAGATGATTAATTAAGATAGAATTAAGAAGAGTGAAATATGTGGAGAAGTTAATATAGAAGACTTAGAATGGTAAATAAAATAAGTAATGATATGTAAGACGAGCCTGAATATAATTGAAGTCCATGAAAAGAGATACCTGGGTCCAAGTTACTTTCCAAAAAGATCTTTTTATGTTTTGTGTGTTGTGTGTATATGTTGTTTTTTTTTGGGGAGAATTAATAAAACCTTGTAGAAATATAGAATGAGAATAATGGTAACTAAGTCAGAAAGAAATAGATGAAATAATAATAATAAAATTGAATAAGAGTAAAGTGAAATAAAGGGAAATTGGATAAGAGGTTTTTGTATGTTTATATGGAAATGGTTTAAAACAGAATTATAGTTTATCTGACTTGTTAAATTTATAATGGAAAAAGGTTTAAACATGTAATGGATAATGATGACTTGTGTGTTTTGAAAATTAATAAAACTTGTTGTTGTTTTTTTTAAAAAAAGAACACTGTCTGTCCAAATGCTAAATTGGGCAAGTGAATCACATGACAATATTTTCAAGCTGCACTCAAGTTTGTGCCATGCATATGTATGTATGTATGTATGTATGTATGTATGTATGTATGTATGTATGTATGGTATTCAGCTTTGTTCAGGTATTTTCCCACGTCATTATAGTTGTGCTTTTAAAATTGTAGCAACATTTCGGCAGAATCTCATCTGCCATCATCAGGCTTCTGTATTGTGTTCGTCTGTGAGTCAGACTTTTACAGTTGTTTCAGTTTTAAATTTGGGGCTAGCCTACTGCTGTGCCAGAATGGTTTTTTCTTCATCCTGATTGGTTGGGAGTCTTGGTCTGTGTTTATTGGTCTTGGAGTTTGCTGTGTTCTGCTTGATTGGTGTTTCTAATATCTTCTGTCTGTTTTGTGGCTTTTTTGTGTGTGTTTTGATTGGCTGGCAACATTGTGTTCCTGTATTGGAGGCTTTTAGTGCAGCTTGGCTCCGAGTAAATGGACGGCTATCATTTGTTAGGAAGCTAGGTTTCATCTGGGTGCCTGGTTGGGGTGTGTTTGAGCTGGGGGTATTAGGGTGGATCTGTTTGTGCCCAGGTGTTTGCCTGGCTAGTGGTGTGGAGATTTTTTTGTTTGTGAGTGCAGGCTTCCAAATAATTGACAGTCTGGTGGAGTCATCTCTTCTATTCATGCTTTCAGGTCTTGTTTGAATCTCTATGGCTTCTCTGATAATTCTGTGGCTGGGCTTTTCTATAGTGGCTAGGGTTTTGAAGTTGATGCTATGACCTGTGGCTTTCATGTGTTGGACTAGTGAGGAAGTGTGTTCCAGCTTTTTTACTGCATTTTTGTGTTCATCCAGGCGGGTACTTATTCTTCTATTGGTCTGTCCAATGTATGTGGCCGGGCATGATGCACAGGGGACTTCGTATATGCCTTGGTTTTCCAGGTCAATTTTATCTTTGGGGTTTCTAAGGATGGCTGCTATTTTTCTGTCTGTTTTGAAGGCAGTCTTGATGTGACTGCCTGTGTAGTATCTTACTGATTTTGTCTGTAGTACCTCTTATGTAGGGCAGGATAGCTGTTCCATAGGTCTGTTCTGTCCTACATAAGAGGTACTTACTACATGTAAGTACCATGAAAACTTAAGAATATATATATATATATATATATATATATATATATATATATGTATGTATGTATGTATGTATGTATGTATATATATATATATATATATATATATATATATATATATATATATATATATATATATATATATATATATATATATATATATATATATATATATATATATATATATATATATATATACCAGCCACATGAGCAAAGAGCCCTGGTTAATGCCACCCACAAACCCAAACTATGGTTAAGAAACATCGATGACACATTTGTGATTTGGCCCCATGGAAAAGAAAACCTAAATAATTTCCTAACATACCTAAACAGCAAAATCACACACCCCAAAATCAAGTTCACCATGGAAATGGAAACAAACAAACAACTACCATTCCTAGATGTACTAATCTACAAAAAAACAGATGGCACACTAGGACACAACATATACCAGAAGAAAACACACACCAACCACTACCTCAACGCCCAATCCCCCCCCCCCCAGCACAGATAAACTCCATGGCCAAAACACTAATCTCCAGAACCAAACGCCTGGCAGACAAGACACACATAAAGACTGAACTATGCACCCTGACTAAAGTACTGACAGCTAACGGCTTCTACAAAAGCAAAATCACTGGCTTGATCCACAAAAACACACTGAGACATAATGGAGACCTAGAAGATGAACAGACCTATGGAACAGCTGTCCTGCCCTACATAAGAGGTACTACAGACAAAATCAGTAAGATACTACACAGGCATCACAAATGAAAGCAACAGGTCATAGCATCAACTTCAAAACCCTAGCCACTATAGAAAAGCCCAGCCACAGAATTATCAGAGAAGCCATAGAGATTCAAACAAGACCTGAAAGCATGAATAGAAGAGATGACTCCACCAGACTGTCAATTATTTGGAAGCCTGCACTCACAAACAAAAAAATCTCCACACCACTAGCCAGGCAAACACCTGGGCACAAACAGATCCACCCTAATACCCCCAGCTCAAACACACCCCAACCAGGCACCCAGATGAAACCTAGCTTCCTAACAAATGATAGCCGTCCATTTACTCGGAGCCAAGCTGCACTAAAAGCCTCCAATACAGGAACACAATGTTGCCAGCCAATCAAGACACACACAAAAAAGCCACAAAACAGACAGAAGATATTAGAAACACCAATCAAGCAGAACACAGCAAACTCCAAGACCAATAAACACAGACCAAGACTCCCAACCAATCAGGATGAAGAAAAAACTATTCTGGCACAGCAGTAGGCTAGCACCAAATTTAAAACTGAAGCAACTGTAAAAGCCTGACTCATAGACGAACACAATACAGAAGCCTGATGATGGCAGATGAGATTCTGCCAAAACGTTGCTACAACTTTAAAAGCACAACTATAATGACGTGGGAAAATACCTGAACAAAGCTGAATACCATACATGTAAGTCCCCACGAAAACTTAAGAATCTATATCTATATCTATATCATCTATATCTATATCTATCATCTATCTATCTATCTATCTATCTATCTATCTATCTATCTATCTATCTATCTATCTATCTATCTATCTATCTATCTATCTATCTATTATAACCAGCCACATGAGCAAAGAGATCCAACAGACGATCATCCCAAGAGAAAAATCTTCCAGATGCCTCAAACTATACGGCCTCCCAAAAATACACAAAGAAGGCATACCTCTCAGACCCATAGTCAGCTCCAGAGGAGCACCACTACAAAACCTAGCTAAACACTTAACAAAGCAGCTACAGGCTATTCACCATTTTCACTATTCACTCAAGTCCCGATAAAAGAAAGTCTTTTATAATACCATACATGTAAGTACCCGCGAAAACTTAAGAATATGTGTGTGTGTGTGTGTGTGTGTGTGTGTGTGTGTGTGTGTATTTTAAACTGGGTCCTTAATTCCCTCTGGCAATTTAAATAGGAGGTACCTGGAAATCTTTGGTTAAGGAGTTAAATTAAACACCAATGGCATTTTCTTTCAAATCACTGGGGGCATTTCCCTACTTTTGTTACTGACTACAGCACTGGCACATATACAGTAGTGGTGTTCAGCATTGCAAATGGTACCCAGATGTGGAAGGGGAAAAACAAGGAGGTAATCATGGCACACCCAGACTCTTCACATTGTTGTATTCAGATTGTGCATTCTTCAGGAAGGAAATGTAATGGCAGATATTCTTATCAAAACTGCTAAGAAGGGCTGCCAATTTATGCTTGAACGTTTATCCTGGACTGAGAACTATTCCTGTCATTGACCTTTGGAAATGCAATGGCATTGGAGGAATATGCAAAGGTGGCATTGATCTAAATTGGGCATGGTCTTTGCGTACATCATGAGCTTGTGCAGAAATTATTGGGTTACCCTAGTGTGTGTGTATACTATGCTTGCTTAAAAACGATACTTAATTGTTCTGGAACCCTAGTCCTTCTTTAAATATGGAGCAAGTGGCCAGTTTTAAGTTTCTGGGTGTTACCCTAAAAGAGGACCTGACCTGGGGTACCCACATTGCAGCCCTGGTCAAAAGGGCCCAGCAGAGATTATACTACCTGAGACTCCTCAGAAAACAACTGAATGAAAAACTGCTGATGACCTACCGCTGCACCATAGAGAGTATCTTAACTTACTGCACCTCTGTATGGTTTGTCAACTGCACAGTGGCAGATAGGAAAGCACTCCAGAGGGTTAACATCATTGGCCAGAAGATCATTGGTTGTCTTCTCCCCTCTTTGGAAGAGCTTTATAGCTCCAACTGCCTTAAGAAAGTTCAAAACATTCTCAAAGATCCATCTCATCCTGGGAACTCTTTTTTTGAACTATTGCTATCTGGCAGACGGTACAGAATAATAAAAACAAGGACAAATAGGCTGAAAAACAGCTTCTATCCCAGGGCAGTAACTCTGTTGAATTCTGCTGTATAGTGCAGTGTTGGTGTGGTGTCAGGGGTTTTCAGTTCAATGTGTGGAGTGCGAAGGATGTGTGTTTGTGTTTATTTTCATGGTCATGATGTGCACTGAAGATGGTGTTTGATTTCGTTGTATGAGGTGCAATGACAATAAAGTAAACTAAACTAAAAGTAAACTAAACTAAATAGCCCTATGGTTGGCTTGTCAAAAGCACTACTGGTAGTTCTCAACTTGCAACAGTGACTGTTCAAAGTTACAATGGCACTGAAAAAAGTGACTTATGACCATTTCTCACAACTTTTATAGCATCCCCATGATCATGTAATCAAAATTCAGATGCTTATGACCATTGCTGTATCTCAATGTCATGTGATCCCCTTTGGCAACTTTTTGACAACAGATGTCAATGGGGAAGCCAGATTCACTTAACAACCAGGTTACTAATTTATCAATGGCAGTGATTCATTTAACAACGGTGGCAAGAAAAATCATAAAACGGGCTCCAGAAAAATATGTTACATTTTAGAAGTAAACATTAAAAGGAGCATCGTTAACTATGTAGAAGCTCAGATAGATAACAAAATATTTTTTTAAAAAAGAAATGCAAAACGGGGTAAGTCCAAGCCCTCGGTTGTATTATCATAACATCGCCAAACTTCTTCGCTTCTGCCCTATCACTTGACGCTTTTCAGACGACGCAATGAGGTCCAAGCGCTGCGCCGCAGGTGCCTGGATTTCTGTCCCCGGGTACAGCTCCGAGGCACCTCTGCGCGCAAACTCCCCTGTGGAATCCTCGCATCCCTCGACGGCAAAGTTTAACCATAATTAAACCAGGCACAACCGGCTAGGGTTATACAACCCACGGAGCCACCAAACAAACCCTCACGCGAGCCCAGCCACAAACCCTCACGCGAAGCTCCTTTGCTTTGGCAGTGACCACACCGCCGACGCCTGCTAAAGGTGTATGCAAGGAATGCGTGAAAAGCGCTGGAGGTACAATAAAAAAATCCCGCCCTTCTCTAGAGTTAGGCTTGAAGGTGCCTGGGCCACTTAACTGGCGGCGACTGGCCTCCTCCGTGTTCTTTTCGGCTTTTATGTGCCATCCCCGCCCGCGGGGGTGAGTTTCTCCCCCTCTGGGAATGGAATCCAGCCGCACGCATTCCTGAACAGGCCGAGGGGCTGCCGGGACTTGTTTGGGCTCAAGCCATCTCGAATGCTTCATTCAGTTGCCAATCTGCCTCTGCCTGCCTTTCCGCCCACCTCTCTGGCCCGGAGGAAGCGGCTGTTGACTGCGGCCATCAGGTGTGCGTCTCGCCTTGAGGCGGGCAGAATGAGTAGGCAAGGTTAGTAAGTGAGGAGGAGAGGGCGAGGAAGGCAAGCGGGCAAAAACGAAGAAGGACCCCTTCAGCTCGGGAGTTTCTTCCCTCTGCAATTAGCCCGTCGGCTGAGAAGTTTTAAGGTAACGCGAGCTCTCGTGGTCCCCTTTGTGAGAAAAAAAAGGGGGAAAAAGCGGCGCGTTTTCCCGATGCTGGCGGCGTCTTAGCGGGTCTTTTGTTTCTCATGAGCGGATGTCAACGAATCCTGCAGCAACTTAAGGCCAAGGATGTAAAACTGATGGGATTGCATATTTGTCTTTTATTTTCTTTTTCTTTCCCTTTCTCTCTCACTTCTTTGCAAAAAGAGCCATGGATCTAAATGGTGCAACGTTTCAGCGTTGATAGATAACAACTTTGAATAAGCACACTCTACATGGTATTTCTCAAGTGGCTTTAGGCATGAGGCCCAAGATAGCATGGGAAAAAGGTTGCTCTACCTTAGTCTCTAACTCAGGATGTTTGCAGAACCCAGCCATTGTGATTTTTTTTCAACAAACAGTGGCTAAAAGTGATATTTTCTCCCTCTCCCATGAAGATGGAGAGATTTCCTGCAGCTATTGCTGTGAAGGAGTAGCCTTGTCCTAGGAGTTGTCTCCTCATTTTCTTTCATTCTATCACACCTGCAGATATGACTTGTGGCATTAGGTCTTGGTTATGGGGATTACCCCTAGGTGGTTTAACTATAACCCAACTGTGATTTCAGATTTCTTAAACTGCTGGCACAGTGTTGTCATTAGACCATTGTTTATATTTGAATAACAAGGTCATTTAAGGTGGGGTAAAAAGTTTTATTATCCATAACCTTTCCTTTATAATTGATTCATAATATTATGTGACAAAGTGCAAGCTATGTGTACTTGAAATATTCAAGTTTCAGGAGAGAAAGAAAGGTGTGGCAAACAAGGGAAGGAAGGATATTTAGAGATGAAAAGAAGCATCAGCATTTAGCAAATCAGTTAAAAGGCAAGAATTGTAATACTGAGAGAAGATATTGTGTTTTTTCAGACTTATTTAGGATATTCCAAATTGCCTGAGGAGCATGATGGACAAGAGATGTTTATTCTGGCACTGAGAAGAATGTGTAAACTTAAAAGGTTTTCTAAAGAAAACTTGGTTTAATATTATTTGGATCTCTGTGGCACGGCAATTAAGGTAATATGGACAAATGCAGTGGCTATTATCTAATCGTAATGGCTATTTTAAATGTTTTAGTTTTATATGAATGTGTGATTTTCAATTTGTTACCTTCTTTCACCGTCAAGGAATAGATATATAGTTCTTTGGATACAGGATTTATGCAGTCTAGTAATGCAGAAACTACATAACCTCAAGGAAACTATGTGTATGTGATGAGTTCTGTGCGCTATGAATCAGCAACATGTTGGCATGTCTGGGATTGATGATTCAAAACATTTCCTTAGAATTCTGGCCCTATTCTCTTAATCTTAGTTAGACTTGGGAGAATTAAAGACCTGCTCATATCTAACTCATAGAGAAATAGGAGTGTCATTTTCACTGCTCTAAGCAATAGTTTGGCATAAATGGCTTTTTCCAATCTGAAGATGTTGGTAAATATCAGCCAGCAGTTGTTAAAGTTCCAAGAACCCAATTTTGTTTTGGTGTAACTAGTTCATGGATCATCCCATGATTACTTCTATACAAATATGCCATTGTGCTGTTTTCATTTTCCCATCCATTCTAATTGATTTGAAGATGATATGCAAATGACTTCAGTTCTGCATAGCTTGAAACATGAAAACAACTCTATGGTGACAGAAGGGGAAATGATAGGTGAAAGGGAGGTAGGAAAAGATGCTTTTTTGTTAGTGACAGGGCAGACTCCTGATAAACGCTGCCATTTCAGCAAAACATCAATTGAGTCATCAGTATGTAGATTTTGCTCCAAGATGCAGCAAACATCATGAGATTGGATAAATAGTGACCTTAATATGAACTAGTGCAAAGATCTCACGTGGAAATGCCTAATTCACAATTTGGTTTGATCTTAGTATATTGTGAACTCCTAGTCATTATGGATTATGACTTTGTAGCTGATTAAACAAACCATAGCAAGATAGAACATGTGTTAATATGATGTGTAAGTCCAGACTATCTCTGTGGCTTAGCTACATTTATATAATTTGAACAAGCCATAATGAACTAGCTTACAAGAAAGCATGATGGAGAAAGTTCAGTCATTATAATAAGCCAAAGTATTATTTGATAGGGACCTAGCAATTCCTGTTTTTCTGTCTTTGGCCCTTTATTTACCATGTAATGTCTTATTGGAAACCATTGTCATGGGAGACAGAGTAAGGGATAAACTTTTAATTTTAATCTATGAATATATGATGCTTCCTTATGTTGTATCATATCATTGATTTTTCTAGCCTACTTCCATTTTCTTTGATCAGTGGTTGCTCTCAAGCATTTCCACTACTCCAAATTGAAGTTGGTTTACCCCAAGAATTCCAAGCTATGGATTCTCCCCACAAATGGAACAGCTCAGTTACTTTGGACACAGAACAAACTGGTCTGTATACTTTGAATTTATCTTTTAACTGTCTTGTCTTGTTGCTTGTATGACATGAACAGAGTAGACCATATTATTTTATCTTCACTCTATTGCTTCTGTTTTTGAAAAAAATATTGCTATAGCAAGATAGTTTGGCTGAACAAGACTGCTGTGGAAATGGAAGCAAAATATACTGCTATAGAATTAAACTTTCTGTGAATCAATTTTTCCCCAACCTGAAATCCTCCAGATGTGTTAAACTAAAGAGTTCTTATAAACCTCTCACCATGAGTGGCAGCCAATTTGGAAAGCTGCTGTAGAACTAAGACTCCTGGAACAACATTCAGTACTGCTTTTTTTCATTTAAATGTAGCAAGATCCAGGGGTAGGATTCTACTGGTTCGGTAGAACCGGTTGTTACGATTCTGTGCAGTTCGGAGAACCAGCAAATTGTGCCCTTGGCTGGCCCCTCTCCTCTCAGTCAGTCCTTACGGTATTTATTTCTTCCTGACGATCAGCTGTTTTGATGATCAGCTGTGCCGGGATCCCCCTTGCTGTCTTACTGCTTCACCCAGAAGGCTTCCCTGAGGCCCAGTAGGCAAAAAGGGGGGGTTGGGGGTGCTGTAAAAAAAAAAGCCACACCACCCAGTCACATGGCCATGCCCAGCTAGCCACACCCACAGAACCAGTAGTAAAAATATTTGCATCCCACCCCTGTTAAGATCTTTGCTTGTTGGTAATTTGATATTTTTGCAATACTTCCTTATTCTGACTGGAAATTTTAGGCTTGAAATTTTATGAAGATTAATGGTATCTCTGAGGCAGAGCAGAGCAGAACAACAGAACAGAACAGAACCGAATTCTTTATTGGCCAAGTGTGATTGTACACAGAAGGAATTTGGCTTTGGTGCATAAGCTCTCAGATAAAAGATAAGTAATAAATCATGATCATAGTCATCGTAGATACATTCATCATGAATCATGTGATACAACATAGTAAACTAATAAATTTTACTCTGAGAATTACAATATGCATTCTTGCATTGTGTTAAGCCAAAAAGTGGTTAACTGGGTTTTGCATCTGTTGTGTGAACCTAGCAGTTATTCAGAAAGTTGTTAAACCAACTTTCATAATGTACAGGCTTCCTGGTAATTTGCCTTGAGTTTTCAATAACTTGTCAAATTCCAATCCCCTTTGTTAAGGGAAGGCAGTTAAAGTTAGACTTCAGAATCAAATAGTGACCCTTGTTTCCACAGTTGTGTAATATATCCATTCCTGCTGGCTATCACTGAAATTGCTAAAATGGTTTTGGTAGAAAAGCAACTATTTGGATCTGTATGTTTGAAGACTTTGGATATGTTAATCTTCTACTTGACTGTTTAGTGCTTTAGAGAAGGCTGTGGAAACTCCTTGAAGAGGGAATAGAAGAACAGCAGGAAGTCCTGCTCAGGCAACCAAACAGCTTATCTTCCTGCTTTGGAAGTTCTTAGAAACTTTGCTCTCTGTTGAGGGAGTGACTGCATGCATTCCTAGTAATTTTGTTCCCTGGAGTAAAGTCTAAGGTGTTTTTTTTAGTGGAGATAATAATTGTAGTTTGCTTAATATTAGGGATGTTGATTTATATTGGAGGGAAGGGCAGAGGGAACTTATGGCTCCTAACATGGTTCTGCTTACTGACTGGGATAGTTAGGACTTTTGGGATTGTAGTTTAGCAATATTTGAAGGGCCCAAGTTGCCTACATCTGTTTGAATAATTATTATACTTTTGTTTGCTTATTGAAGACTTCACATTATTGAGTAGCTGGATTTTCCTTCTATGTAAACCTGTATAAACTCTAAAATGCCCTCCCATTCTGTTTAGTTTGGCCAAACGATGATTATCTCTAATAAGTATGTATTAGGTCAGTGTTTCTCAATCGTGGTCACTTTAAGAAATTTGGGTTTCAATTCTCAGAATTCTGCTTTATCTTGGGGTTGGAAGGATTTTGTAAATGGCTACTATCAAAGTCAATCAAGGCTACAGTCAATCAGAGTCAGATCTGAAAACACTGTGGCATTGCAACATTGTATATGACTATTGTTTTTCTGTATGCCACTTTGGCCCTTGTGCTTCTTCTGTTGTTGTATGATGTGCTAAATTTGATGTAGCAAATTGTATGAATGCTACCATTGTAGTTTGTCCCACAAATCATGGCTTGGTACTAGAAAGAGAAGTGAGTAAGATTAGATTTGGAGACTTGGATGATACTGAGAGTTTTACACGTTAGATTGAGGGCTGAAAATTGCATGAATCATTTGAGCCAGAGAACTGCATTCAGATTATTCCATGTTCAAGACAGGAATAAGAATTAAATGTTTCACCATGAAGATAGGTTTTGAAATAGATAAAAATAGAAAAAACAGTGACAAAATTTAGATGTTTTATCAGGGATGTCCAAGACTTCATATATCTGGTAAGTCTAATAGATGTCTTCAATTAAACTGTCATAATCTCCTGCTTGCACAGCCATCTGAAATGCATTATAATTTGGAATACTTTTTTCTGTATGTCCTTGTCATCCTTGTTGATAATATTTATTTGCAGGTAATTGTTTTCTCTTTTAAGCAGTTCATAACTTGCAGACTATGCTAGATGTGGTCCCTGATGTCCCTTTTTACAACCCTTGGTGCTATTTCTGACTTTAGTAGTTCTTGTCATTTTGAGATGGAAAGCATAGGAAAATTATTATGTATTACATATTATTATTATGCTGTACAGATATTTGCATTTGAAAGGCAAATTGTGATTTAGAGATTTTGTAGGTACACAGATAGCACATGCTTGGAACACGTTAAAACAGCTACATCTTCAGCTTGTGCATAGTCCTTATTACTTTGTGTGCCTTAAAATAGGAATATTATACTTTTATAAAACAAAGAAACTCCCCAAGACTCCCCTCCCAAATTTAATTCTGTGTTCATGCAGAATGTAGGTCTTGGCATTAGGTTATTTGAGGGGCCACCTTGCCCCAACTTCATATGAATGCTGAATGTGAATGCTCCAACACTGGAAGTTTTTAAGAAGAGATTGGACAGCCATTTGTCTGAAATGGTATAGGTTTCCTGCCTAAGTGGGGGTTGGACTAGAAGACCTCCAAGGTCCCTTCCAATTCTGTTATTCTGATTCTGATGCCCATCTTACCAGATCCAGCAGAGAGGGAAAGTTACAGGTTGCATAGTCTAGCGAGTTACATTTAATGGGCCTTAAGCAGCAGCACTCACATTTTGGAATCTTCTGCCCCCTCAGATGAGGTTGGCCTCATCTTTTCTAAGTTTCTGAGGCTTCTTCAAGATTTGGTTGTGTCAGCAGGCCAGGGACGGTGAGCTAGTGAGGTGGTTCTGCTAACATTCCTTCATCTGCTTTTTAAATTTTTTTTACTTTACACTTCCGGTTTGCAGGGCTTCGGCGGCAGGCAGGAATCCGCGATCGTGTGCGGTTTCTGCCTGGGCTCGCCACTGGAGCGTCCCGAGCCAGTCTGGCTTCGGGGCTAAGCCACCCCGTAGAGGTGGCAAAGAGAGGGGAGATCCCAGCAGGGTTGAGGGAAGCCGCATCTTTCCTCCCCAGCTGGCTAAACTCCCTTTCCCAAAGGCGAACGAGCGGGGGTCAGAAATGGCCACCTCAATGAAGCACTTATCTGGAAAAGAAAGTGCAGGAGGAAGTTAAGAAGTGAAAGTTTTGGCTGATCGGGATAAGAAGCAACAATCAAGGTATCCTGGAATTTAAATTTTAAAAAGATACATCGCTCCCAAAGAAGATTCGGAAGCAGCGAATGAAAGTGAAAAGGGAAAGTTTTTTTTCTTTCACTCTCCTTCCTTACGTTGACAGAGAACAGAGATGAATGAGAAATTGGAAAAACCCACTTTGGCATCAAGAGGTAATTAAACTGGATAATTAAATGTCAAGGGGACAATAAGGATTTCTGAACATCAATTTTTTTTTTTTTTTTTTTTGCTGTAAGTGGGAAGGGAGAGGAAAAGAATAAGAGTAGGATTTGGAAGGAGGAGACTGCCTGGAATTTAAAAGAATCTGATTAAATTCTAACGACTTCTAAAAGATACATCTTAACTGGAACTTTGTAACTAAATAGTAACCCCAGGAAGAGAAAGTGAAAAAAGAAGAAAGTGTTAAAAAAAAACAGTTTGTGTGTATTTGGATTGCTTGGTGACTTTGGGATTTTTGGAAACTATATTTGAATGACTAAAAACACTTGGGTGGTTGTTTGAATTTTTTTTTACAATGGCATCACTTGTGGATGAATTGAAAATGGAATTTAAAAAATATAAAGAAGAGGAACTAGAAGGGAAGGGCTGTCTTGGCTCCGTTTTTCAATTCTTAGAAATGGCGATTTGTACCTATGAGAAATTGCAAGAAAAGACTATGCAACAAGAAGTTTGGGACAAAGAAAAAGCCATCTTTGACGAACAAGTAACTTTACCTAGGGAAGAAGGGGGAAAGGGGGGGAAAGAGAATGGAGACTTTAAGACCCCAAAAAACAACCAAAAAAGAGAAAAATAAGGTGAAAAGTGGATATAATGTCAGAAAGCAACAGAGAAAGGGAACACAGAAGAGGGAAATGGAGGTGGAGAGACAAGGGGGTAAAAAGGACAGAGAGAAGAAGCAAGGGAAGAGAAGCTACAAAGGTGTGGTGCAAGATATAAAGAAACAGGACTTATTTAGAGATAATGGGTAAAAATTTAAATTGAAAAAGTGATTCTGCAAAGGTACATAAGATTGTATTGTTATATTTGTATTAAAAATTATGTTAGAAAATTGGAAATAATATATGATTAAAAAGTGGGATAAAATACTCAGTGTAACTCAGCGAAACTTTTGTGAACAAAATAAATGAAACGAAATAAATGAGAGAATTGAACTAGGAAGGAATGGGAACATTTTAATGGTATAATGTTTTAAAATATGAGTGAAGTGGGGGGAAGCAACTATGGAAAGTTTATAAGTGTTCCCATAGAAGTATGATACTTATTTGAAAAGTAATGTGTAAAATGTTTAAGATTTAAATGAATACTAATATTAACAATAGATTTGAATTGGCATGGATTTGTTGTTTTAATTATACTATATATCTATATTTTTTTCTCTTTTTAAAATATAGTGTGTAACTTTAGAATGTACTAAGCAGAATCCGAATGGAAGTTATGTATTATATTAAGTGTTATAAATTTAGGGGAAAGATATAAAGGCGTCATACTCTAATCAGTGATTACAGGAGAAATTTTGTCTAATGAGAAAAGATAATAGACAGCTGGAAACAGGACAGACAAAGAATATAAGTATTATGATCTGAATTGAGATGAAATAAATAAAATAAAATTAAGAAAGTTAAAAGAGGGGAGAAGCTATATAGAAAATGTAGAATGGTAATAAGATATGGAATGGTATATAAAATGAACATGAATTTGAATTTGTGTCTGTACGAAGAGATGTAACCCGGGATCAAGCTGCTTTTAAAAAAGATGTTTTATGTTTTACGTTTTGTTTGTTTCTGTTTGTTTTTAAAAATCAATAAAAAAATTCAAAAAACAAACAAACAATTTTTTACTTTACCTCAGTTTTCTATAGTTTTGATGCTTTGATTGTTACTAATTATGATTTTTAATGTGTTTATTGAATATTGTAAGCTGCCCAGAGTCTAAAAACAAATATACTTTGTGGTGTTTAGTCTCCAATAAAGAACAGCCCTAGGCTGTTTCCATTTTCTGTGCAGAAGTTGAAATCCCCACTTTAACCTTTTGTATACATTATAATAATGTGAAAAATCTAATTCGCAAACTCTAAAAAGCACCTGAAGAAATTAATGTCCTTAATTTCATTACACTCAATATGTGTTCATAGGGCCTGAAGATGGTATCAACCAGGTCCAAAGTCTTTCTGAAGAAGAGGAAGAAGAGGAAGCTTTGTGGGAGAAGATTGAGAGCGTGCGGCACCAACTAACTCGCTCTTTGAATCCAGAAAAGCTGACACCTTACTTGCGTCAATGTCGTGTGATAGATGAGCAGGATGAAGAAGAGGTGTTGAGTGCCTATCGGTTCCCATGTAGGAGCAACCGAACAGGTGAGAGATACTTGGAATTTGCATGGAGGAGAAATTGGTGGAAAGGTTTTTTTTTTGTTTAAAGTACAATACAGAGAGTTAGTTGGTTCGTGCATGAAAGGAAGGGCCTGTTCAAGGGATTCCATCGTGATTCTGTGATAGCTTTAAAAAGCCATGCTAAAGCAGACCAAAGTTTTGTATGTAGCCCAGCAGTTTCTTAACCTTAAGGCTTTATGGAACTGAAGACTAACTTAGATGTTCTCAAAGCCCAGTGAAAAGAAAAACAAAACCCACCTTGTATATTTTTTATTTCTGTTATTATTTCTGTTATGATATTTTTTAAATTTCCCTTTGCTGTTGATGGAGCATGCTAATGGTATAGTATTGTATAACTTTATTGATTGGTCAGCTGACCATAGCAAGATAATGTTAATGTAGTCATTGACTTAAATCTACAATTGGTTGTGATCATTAAGTGAATTTATAACATTTTTAGCTGTGTCACTGAGTGAATAACTTCATTTACTGGTAGTTTTCAGAAAAATTACATCCATAATAAACCATTGATGGGCAGACTCTATTAGGGTCATAACTTGAGAACTACCTGTATTGATTATGGTTTCTTTTTTGTTTAACCTTGCATAAGACCTAAGAAATTTCCCTAATCCTGCTCTCTTGACTTGGCTCTCACATCCTGTGAATGTAAAGGGCCATTGCTGATTTTATAAAGGTTAGGCAAGGGGTCTGCAACCTGTGGCTCTGGAGCTGCATGCGGCTCTTTCATCCCTCTGCTGTGGCTCCTTGTCGCTCAGAACATGCATCATAACCACCGATGTGCAACACCCATCAGCATGCGATTTATTGAGCTTTTCGACCCATTTTTTTTTTGGGGGGAGTTCAAAATGTTTTTGTTGCATGCAGAAATAAAAAAAATGTTTTTCTCTATGGCAGTTCATTGATTTCATAAATGCAACACACTGTAGTTTTTTTTATACATAGCATAAGGGTAAAAAAACGATATATACAGTTTTATCTTAATTTTAGATGTCAAAAGGGTTTTGTGGCTCCCAATGTTTTCTTTTCTGTGGGAAACGGGTACAAATGGCTTTTTGGGTGTTTAAAGTTGCAGATCCCTGGATAGACCACGTGGCCTTTTTACAATTTTTGGCTTTATATTTCTAGAACAGCAATAAGGCTACTGTATTAAATTCTAATTTATGATTTAGTGTGATTGTAAACCAAGCTAATGGTTATTTATTCAATCATGGTTTATTTAATGAGGCAGAATTAAGCACATGATGGCTTTATGTGATATGCAATCACCCAATCTAGGATTCTGGTTGCTAGTCGTTTGTATTCTATCCATGTGATTTTTTTTTTTAAAAAAATCTCTGCAGGACTCCTGATGGATATCCTTCGAAGGCGAGGGAAGCGAGGCTATGAGGCATTCTTAGAGTCCTTGGAGTTCTATTATCCTGAACATTTCACCCGACTGACAGGAAAACAACCTGTTCAGCGTTGCTCTATAATCTTGGGTAAGAGATTGTAAGAAACACACTATTCAGTCAGATTTAGAGAAGCTTTATTCTATTTTGGAAGAAGGAGGGCCTTCAAAGCTCTTGATATATAGTTTGTATGTATGCATAAATTGATGCTTTATTGAGCTTTCTGCTGATATGGAGAATTTTATGTGAGATTGCTTGGCTTGTATTGTACTGAAATTCATATATTTGTCATTTTTGGTTTTGTTTTGAATGCCTTCCTAACATAAAGCGGTTGTCATTTAGAAGATGAGATACTCTAGAACTGGCCTTTTATTGGTAATCAAAACAATCTGCTTTTGAGATTTGAAGAGATAGAAATAGCCACATGGATATTTTTTGGAACTGTTCTTCCAGGAAAATAACAGGAAGCTTAAATTTGTGTTGTAGGCTTATGGATGACATCATCTATTCAGGGCAGTACTATAGAATGCTTCATGATACTAAAGTTATGTTTCTGTATATTGATTAACTGTTTTGCCTTTTCTCTACCGCTTCCACTGATATATCTTTTGTTGCTGTATGTGAATCGATTCCTATATTGTCATAACACTGTTATCTCTGAACAAATGTTATTTTTATTTGAACAGCTCTCTTGCAAAAATAAAAGCAAAATATACAGTTTGAGCTCACTTATCCTTAAAATAATCCACTCTGCTTGCATTTTTATAAATTGCCATGTGGTTATACAGTTTGTGTTTTCTGAATGCAAAATAAGTACATGATAGGTATGCATTAGAGAAACATCTCCATATTAGAGAGAGGTATGTAACACTAAATAGGCCTCACAGAAAATCTGGTACAATTCTCAAGAGATGCAAATTGAAATGCATGTACATTCATATAGATTTGAGCAAAGGAATTTTATTTGCTAGAAGTGTCAGATACTTAAGATTTTCTGTAGAACAGTTTGACCATGAAAAAGTGGTACTTTGCACCTTATGCAGCTAAGTGTGTTGCTGTGTGCTTGCCCCAAGTTTTAAGCATACATGCATGTATATAAACATGTTATTTTACATATTAAGTACTTGCAAATTAAGTAGGTGTTTGACAAGTTGGCTTACTGTGTGAATTGCACATGATGTTCTGATTGAGGGCTGCTAGCATTTTGTCTACTTGTGGGACTAATTCGATGGTCCTCCTCTGTCCCTTTTCCAGATGAGGAGGGTCCTGAAGGCCTGACTCAGTTCCTGATGATGGAGGTGAAGAAGGTGAGGGCCCAACGAAAGGAGCACCTGGCCAAAGAACACCAGCTCCAGATAAAAAACCAAGGCTTAGAAAAGGAATGTAGCCAGTTAAAGCAACAGCTCCAGAGATTACAGAAAATGCAAGAACGTTGGCAGAGGTTCCAAGAAGAATGGGATACGAACAGCCTGGAGCTGCTGAGGCTGAAGGATGAAAATTATTTGCTGGCCATGCGCTATGCACAACTATGTGAAGAGAAAAACACTGCTGTCTTAAGGAGTAGGGATCTGCAACTTGGGGTATGGTGAGCAATTCAGTACAGTGGAATTATGTCCAAATTAAAGCAAGCTCTCTTCTCTTGATTGAAGGTTATTTTGTTATTAAAATAGTATTTGGGTAAATGTAATACTAGTAAAAAAGAATTATAGAAAAGTACCAGAAAACCAGTTCATCTTGCTTCCATTTCTTGGCACTTTATGCTATGTCTGGTATAAAATTGGTTCTCTTGTTCCTTAGTTTTTCATTACATTGCTCATTTGGATGAATTCTCACCTCCACCCGTGCCTTTTTAATTCTGTTCTCTGCTGAGTTGACTGCTGTCCCTTCCTATCAGCCGTAGGTTTTTTTCCTAAGTGTTCCCGAATACTCTTAATCTATGTTTATCTCCAGTGTAACTCATGACTTAGACGATTCTCTTAAATGCCAACCCCCTCCAACCCCTACCTCCCCGGGATTTGTGAAATGCCAATTTTGAAATTTGAAGCCAAGTTGAGTGTAGGTTCTATTCAACATGACTTTCCTTTATGTCTGTGACTCCTATTAGCTAGGAAATTCCATAGTTTGACATTGCTGGTATCTTTTTTAGGGAAGACAGATTTATCGTTTTAGATCTAAGCAGAGTCTCTGAAAATCAGTGACTGAACAAATGTGTTTGGCACTTGTGTTTATGAATCTTTAAAATTAGAGACAATGATAACAAAATCATGATTTATAAATATATTTAAATTTTTACTCTGTACTAACAGTTTTTCTGTTTGGTGTAATTGTGCACTTCTGCTAGATTTGCTGTATGATCAGCATCAGCAGGTATTCATCCAACTGCAAAATACCTAATCACCTTAGACAGAAAGCTAATTTCCCAGGGTAATCTTTGTCCCTTGTTGATGGAATTCCCAAGGTACCATTTATATCTCTGAAACCACATTTTAGCTAAACTGTCTCCCAAATCACTTTCAACCCTCTGTTTAGCAATAGTCTGTTTAAAAAACAAGTCACATAAAGACAACAGATGGGGAGAGATGAGAAAGAATAAGATTAAAATACTTAACAATATTATTGTTACGATAGTGCTTGAGTTGGGGAAAGCAGGGCATTTTTTCCCAAATTTCTCAGATGTGGCTCTTAAGCTAGGAGATTGTTTTACGTGCATAATCTAAAACTTAATGGTGGCAAATATATAGCAGGTCTTGAGGTCAGATGATTAACCTCATCTGCATTTTTAAAAATGCAGCAGCTTCAGATTGCATTTATTATTGGAAGAAAAGAATATTTTGTGTCCTAAATTAGGTATTTTTTGGATGTGGTAGAATGGTGTGGCAGCAAAATAGTTAAAGTTTGGACTGCATCTGGTTTCAAATTCCCACTTGTCCATAGAAATCCACTGGCTGAATTGGGCAGTCTCAGACGCTCTTGATAGTCTCACCTTAATCTTTATTACTGAATTTCAGTTCTGGGAATAAAATTAGGAGAGATTTTCCACCATTCTTTATGCTCCTGTAAATCTGGAGAGGAATGATATACCGTATTTGCCGGCGTATAAGACGACTGGGCGTATAAGACGACCCCCCAACATTTCCACTCAAAATATAGAGTTTGTTATATACTCGCCGTATAAGACTACCCCCTCTTCCACACACCTTCCACTTTTGCACTTTTTTTTTTTTGGCACTTTTCTGCTTTGGACAATTTTGAAATGAGCTAATCCAATTTTGAACCAAGAATATGCAAATAGCTATGGAGTTTAGAAATGAGTTTTAAAAATATTTTTCATTGCTTACCATTAAGCGTAAAATATGTTGTAAATAAAATGAGAACACAGGAAACGTTCTCTTCTCAATACAGCTGATCTCTCTCTCTCTCTCTCTCTCTCTCTCTCTCTCTCTCTCTCTCTCTCTCTCTCTCTCTCTCTCACACACACACACACACACACACACACACCCAAAAACCCGGACACTGAAAAGGCTGCCAAGGAACAGTATATTCAATGCCTTCTCTTTAATCAAGAAACAAGGAATTCCTTAGAATCTTTTTTTTCCCCAAGTGGCCCTCTTTAAAAAAAAAAAAATGGAGGTAACACTTTCATTCAAAAAGTCTTCCAGTATCTGGAGTCGCTCAGACATATTGAAGTGAGGCAGGAGAGTAAGTGAAATTTGAAATGATCCAGCTACCGTTTTCTTCCCCTCCCGCCCGAAGGCCATTATCTCCACGTCAAAACGAACGAGGGGAGGCAAAGAAGCCAAACACGCTAAAAAGGATCTCTTTATTTTCCTACACAAGGTCACACCTACTTTTCCGCATTCAAAGGACAACCTCTCCTCACCACCACCACACACACACACACACCCCCCAATACCCGCAAACAATGTTCTGGGCATTAATCACCATTGCTACATTAACCTGGTAAATTTATACCCTGCCTCCCCCAGTGTTGCTTTGACGGCAGGATTTCACACAGCGGGGCGCTCGCTCGCTCTCTTCTCCGCTCTCCCACCGTTCGCACATGTTGGAAGCACCGTAAAACCTGATAACCCACCCAGGGGCTCCCCCATCCTTAACCTACAGCCGCCCGCATGCAAAACCTGCGTGCAAAAAGAAAAAAAGAAAAAGAAAAGTACGCCGCACGTGAGGATCTTGAATCCTCTCCTCCCCACACCGCTAAGGAAGGAAGAGGGGAAAGGTTGCGCAGCGCGTGGCAGTGACACCCGCACACACACACACACACACACACACACACACACCGCTCCCCCAGCCTCCCTCCCGGCTGCAACTCAAGCTCGAAGTGGGAGTCGGAGTCCTCCCGGCGTATAAGACGACCCCCCCACTTGGAGGCATGTTTTTCAGGGCAAAAAAGTCGTCTTATACGCCGGCAAATACGGTAATATCTATGGAGATTCTCAGTCATCCCGGTCATGGTTGCCTCAAAGTGATTTATCCTTTGATTCCTTGAAGTATTACTCAGTCTCCATTGCAACCTCTCATTCTAATCTTTGTAGATATAATACAGGTAATCCTCAACTTTTGACCATAATTGATCTTTCTGTTGTTAAATGAAACATTTGTTAAGTAAGTTTTGTCCCATTTACAATTTTTCTTGCTACAGTTGCTAAGTAAATCACTGCAGTTGATAGGTTAGTAACTTGATTGTTAAGTGAATCTGGCTTCCCCATTGACTTTGGTTGTCGGAAGGTCGCAAAAGGTGATCACATGACCTTGGGATAGAGCAATGATCATAAGTATGAACCAGTTGCCAAGTGTCTGAATTTTGATTACATGATCATGGGATGCTGCAAGGGTCATAACTATGAAAAATGATCATGTCATATTTCCAGTGCCGCTGTAACTTTGAATGGTCACTAAAAGAACTGTTTTAAGTCAAGGACTACCTGTAGTCACCAGTTCATGAAGAGTCAGAAGGCTAAGCCCAGTTCTTGGTCCCAAGAACATAGGATTCTTTCTTGCTGTAGACTCTGTCACATTCTTTGCAACACACTTAATACTAGAATTATGACATAAGCAATGAATGGGAGAGAGCAAAGTGTCTCCTATAAAAATGGTAAGTCTCAGATGATCCTTTCGAGTAAGTCAAAAAAGTCTTTGTGGGAAAGGCCAAAACAACCCAAGATTATGGCTATGCTGTGTGGGAATTGAACTGTGTTTATTGTTCTTATGCAACAGTGAGACTTGATGAAAATGAAATCGTAGTTTCATGCATAACAAATAGTATTCTTCTAATGTATCTGGTCATTCATATTTTGAATTATTACCATCAGGGAGATGTTATAGGTCTCCCTGATGGTAATAATTTGAAATATGAATGAGGACTAATAGACTGCCTTTTCCAAGGCAATAATTGTCTTGAATCAAACAGTACATTTGTGATTTAGTTCTATGTATAAAGTGGTATTTTTAAACTATCTAATTTAATATATGTTTTAAATAGGTTTTAGACTAGGTTTTTAATTATTATTATTACTTTAATTATTTTACTTTTTAAATACTGTGTAGTGTAATTGTGATGTGGTGTTTGGGGCACTGTGCTGGAGTAGCTTTCAAATTTCATTGTATTTTGAACACAATGACAATAAAGGTATTCTATGTATCCCCAGGAAATAATGGTTTGGTTTGGAACACAAGTTGTTTTCTACTACCAGATTATTCATTTACTTAACCAGGAAGATCTGCTGGATTTTATGCTCATCAACATCATTTCATATCTGATATTTATAAAGCTGTAGGTGTCAGAATTAAATTTGGGATGTGTTGCATACAAAGAAAGGGTTTAATTCTTGACTTATGGTCCCTTCTCAATATTCTCATCTCCAGTTCAAAATTCCCAGGGTTCCAAATATGTTCAGTCATCTTTTCCAGCCATCAATAAAGGTTAAAAAGAAACTGCTTTATTCTAGGTCAGGCTGTTGATCTATTTTGTCCATTATTGCCTGTTCTAATTGGCCTATTCTAATTCTAATTGGCAGCAGGGATCTGAGGCAGGAGTTTTGCATATATCTTGGGACTTGAACTTTTTAAGTGGATATATTAGATTGCATGCAAAGAAAGCCTCCTACTAGTAGCCTATGAACTCCAAGTACAGCAGCAATTCTAGGTGGCCATTCAGTGTTTCCTTGCCTTCCTACACATCATAAAATTCTGGGTCTTCTGTTTGTCTGTTTTGCTTGGCATTATGTCGACCCTCCAGAATATAACTTATCTAAGGATATGTGTAAATTATAATTGCATTTAATAATATGGTGTCAGATATGTATTATATCCCCCCCTTTTCCCAATTATATTATGTCCCTGAAGAATAAGCCACCACCTGCTATTTTACTGTTCAAAGCCCTATGCATATTGATGATGCTGTAAAAATGATAGATGGTGGCAGTCCTGGCCTTTTTTAGTTAGATCTGAGCTTGAAATGGCTTTCGTATTTGCTCTGGGAAGGCATTATTTTATAGGCCATGGCAGCACTATTCCAATTTCTTTTGAGCAAATTAAACAAGTTATAATTGGAACGGGGCATCTTTTCATGTTAATTGTATCTCTCTGAAATGTAGGATGAATTTTGAAAGTGTATTTATATGTACTTACCTGCTATGAAATATTGCATATACATTTTTCTGGTTATTTCAAGATTTTGATATTTCAACATTTGTATTTCTGTTTAAAGCATGAACCTACCAATTTAACAGCATGATACCAATTTATTTGCATGCAATATTTGAATTCATAGTCATCTTCATTATTTTATTTCAAAAATCTTTAAAACCATCAGATAAATTGGTATTATTGTACCATATTGCAGATGAAAGTTATTGATTTTATGGTAAAGTCAAAATTTGAAATGCATGGTTCATGGTTCTTCACAATTCTACATGTAGCTTACTGTTGCCTTGTACTATGAGATGAGTAGCATATAAATTTGTTAAATAAATTACCTTGAACAACCCAGGCTAAGATAGAATAGAGCTATGGTTAAAGAAGGACAGACTCATTCTTATATATACATTAATCCCTTTAGTGTGTGACTATATTTATAAAAGAGAGAAAAAAGCGTAAGAATCTCATTTTATAGCATTGATCACTTTAACGATGGAGTACTGTCTGTTGTAGTTTCAGTGTGCTGTATGTGTTTTCCATTTGTGTAGGAATGTTTGATTGTTAAATGCTTGATTGATTAAAACATAAATTGGTAGTATTTTTTTTAATTGTAGAGCCTAAAAGCATCTTGACCACACTGTTGAATTTTCTGGTATGATTTCCAAAATTGGAAGCATGATTTTTTTTGGCATTTTTTTATGGGAAGGACATGGAAACTTGAAAGCATAAACCTAACATAACACTGCTTAAAAAAGCATAATTCCCACTAAAGCAGAAAAATCTCAACCCTGCCTATGTGTTTGATAGAACCCATCAATTTTACTTTAGTATGGCTTTTCTTCCATTTTCCTATTACCAAACATTGTCCAGGGTGGTCTAAGATATGAGTTTAACTAGATTACCCTTGTGTCTTTCTTTTAGCTGCTTTCAGCAGTCTTAGAATTGCTCCAAATTAAATGCAATCCTGGGATTCATCTGAAGTGCCAATCATTAGAATTTGTTCTGGAGATTGGTAGATTCTTCAGATGAATCCCAGGTTAGATTATATTTGATGCTATTGAAAAGCAGGTAAAGGTATAAAATAGATGTCAAGTCCCCATTGTAAATGACGTTTTCATTCCAGACATTTGACAGAATTTATTAGACAACCCTTTCGTTACTTGAATTTCATCTTGAGCAATAGACACGTCTACTTCCACTTTATGCTGGAAACTTTAACTTTAAATCTATATATGTGTTTAGATTAGAAATTTTCTGAAACCACTATTCTGCCTTCCTCAAACCAGTTGTCACCAATCATATTGGATAACAATGTCCAACATCATGTCTCAGTGAACCTGGTTGGATGTGTTGGCCAGAAATGATCAGAGTTGAAGTCCAAGTGGAGGAAATAAAATTGGAAAAGGCATGTCTAATCTTCTAGATTTTTTTACCTATTATTTTAAATGTTTTTGAGCATGCATCTATTAAACAATTGGCTTGCTAACCCACAAATCTATTATTACATTCAGAAATAGGGCACATATTGTGAAGAGAACTCACCTATGCTTCAATTTACTCCTTTCTTTTTAGTACAATATTTATTGACTGCGAACCATTAAAAGGTTTTATGTAAGACTTAAGTTTGATTAACTTCCTGATCAAAATAAACCCCTATATAAATTTAAACTACTTGTTTCTCTAGTGCTGTAATCAATGTAGTGCTGTAATAGTCTTTTATCTGTTCCAACTTTCAGATGGATCAGTTGAAGTGCAAGATCACTTGTATGGAGGAAGAGTGTTCCTTATTGAAGAAACAAACATTAATGGCTCCTCAGCAGGAGGTGGAAGATCATGGATTTACTGACATTTCTGATTTGCAAACTGAGAACCAGAGGTTAATTGCTTCACTTCAGGAGTTGCAGAATGTAATGCAGGTACATTCTGAAAAATGTGGATTTGAGAGTAATCCATAGAAGCATTCTCTATTCTGAACCTTCTCCTGTATGGGGTCATTTTTGTATTTAAACTGGGACAGCATCTGAAAGAGCAACCTTGATCTATAAAAATGATTTGGTTGCAGAGGAACCCAACATTGTAACTCAGAGCATCAGGTGCCAGTATACTCTCATTTTTTGATGGTCTGCCCTGAGACTCCAACTATGGACCTTCCAAGGTTCTTCCTGGTATAGTCCAGATTTCCTACTTGGTGCCTTTGAAGACTTCACATAATTCTTTAAGTAACAAAGTTAAATAGGCTTGGGGTAATTTGTCCATTGATTTATATGTTTGGAACCCAGATGTCAGGGAAGGCTGCTGAGGACTTTAAAGGAAACCCATTTAATCTGCATATAATTAAAACTTCTGTTTTAGAATTTCATTCTGGGCCTGTGACTGGGTTGCTACTTCACACTAACTTTATTAGTTTCAGCTGTGGTTTGCTTAATAACAAGTAAACGATTCATATATCTCATGTAAGTCACAAGCAAGGCTTTGCAAGCCATAGTGTTCACGCAATAAGCTGTGCACAAATAAAACAAATCATTTTGGTGCGATGTATGAATCCATTCTGTTGGTGCCAGGATTGTTACTTTTCCCCACCTTAAAACCAAGTGATAAAGTCTTTACTATTATAATTGAAATGGGAATGGGTTGGTCACATAGCAAGAAGAAATGATGGCAGGTAGACCAAGGCAGTCATAGAATGGAAACCACTTGATAAAAAGCATCCACAAAAGACACCTAAAACAATAAGGATCTACGACATCAGCAAGTATTGTGGGCCCAATTGGAAAAAGAAAGCTCAGGACTGTATTAGTTGGAAGCTTGCAGAATAAGCCTTCATCCTGTAATGGATAGACGGGTTAAAATGATGATGATTTCTCTACTACAGGGGTGTTAAACTCGTGTTGACACAGCAGTATCACGTGATGTAGTGGGACTTTCCCCCCCTTTGCTAAACTGGGCAGGGTCAGCACGTGACGCAACTGGCCTGCGGGCTGCAAGTTTCATACCTCTGCTCTACTACTACTATACTTCTATTATGAGCTGCGGGTGGTTAGAGTGTAGTACTGCAGCCTTCTTCTGCTGCCTGCCAGCTGCCAGCAGTTTGGCAGTTCGAATCTCACCAGGCTCAAGGTTGACTCAGTCCTCCATCCTTCTGAGGTGGGTAAAATGAGGATCCAGATTCTTGGAGGCAATAGGCTGACTCTGTAAACCACTTAGAGAGGGCTGTAAAGCACTATAAAGCAGTTGTCATGTCTCCAGGGCATGCTGGAGCCGTGACACCACGCGTTGTGCCATGTCAGACTATGCTATCGAGGGGGGAAATGCTGTTAACCACCCAACCTGGGGCTTCGACTGTTCCACGGAGATAATGAGCCTTGCTGACGTCACACGCTGAGTTGTTACAGCCTGCGGGCGGTTGTAGACAAAGTGATTAGGATGCTGCCTGTTGAACTAACGATCTCAAGAGGGGTGGAGGGTCACTTCATAGGCGTAAATACAATGTTGGAATATGATATTTGTACAAGTATAGTAAATAGGGGTAAATAATTAATGGATAAAAGCACGGTGTATAGGGTGTTACATGGTGACCGGATGTGATCCAGTAGCGCTCACCGGATGGTGGATAAACTCATTAAGTTGTTAACTGGTGTATAAATACAGCTCTGGCTGCGAGGTGCGTCAGAGCTGACTTTAATTCCTTTTGGTTACTCGTTGTTACCTGAATCCGGAACATTGTATGGACGAATAAAGACTCATTTGATCATTACCTTGAGACCTTTGTTTCCCTTCCTGCCTGGAATTCGGTGAAACAGCTGAGAGCAGTATGTAAGTCTAAGTGCTATTGCTATTGCTACTACTGTTGTTCTAGTTGGAATTTAAGCATACAGGTGTTAGTCCAATATAATTAAAGGGCATCTGATTGGAAAACACTAAACTAGTTATATTTTTGATTTTACGTGTAGACCTTAAACAATTAAAAGGTGAATGTCAGCAAGGCTGTTCCTTCCTTTCCAGCAATGCCTTGTATTTTTGTGAATCACAGTCCTTGTTCCCTTCTAAATTACCTCATCACAACATTGACAAATGTTTCTCCTTGAATGGCTTCAGTACAAAGTAGTCTTTTATAATAAGTGTAAGACTTGCCATCCAGATAAACATACGACGTATTGCAGGAGAGTTGTGTTCATTCTTACACTAGTGCTGGATCAGAATCTGAGTCGGTTGAGTGCTAAAAATAAAATATATTTTGAAAAGAAGGCCTCTAGCACTGGCTTAGATGCTGCTAAAATATCAGTGGGTGGTATGAACAGCTGTGATTCTCAGCTGTTTGGGAGATGTAAACAGCCTGTTATATCTGGGTTACCAAATAACCCCTATTTTTACCCTGGAATATATGAATATATATATAGTTTTGAAGTTTTCCTTGAATTTATGATTTAAAACTATCCTGTATTATGGATTCCAATTATTTGGTTATTTACATAAGTTATCTCATGATGCACAACTTACTGTTAATTTGTTTTAGTTTTGGTGAATGTTACTTAAATACTTATATTTTGGTTTAAAATTCTTCCTTTCCCCACAAATCCTTTTAATTTATTAAACCATATAGTTTTTAAGAAAAGTATTCGTGAGGAAGGGATACAATCAGTTATATAAATCTATTACATACTCAGCAAAATATTGCCATTTCCATTATACTCTGCAATTTTTATCTAGAATAGTTTAAGAACTCATCCCAGAAAGCATGAAATTGTAAGGTTCTTATCTTAGAAGACATGAGTCCATCTGCCCATGTTCATAATCATCCATAAAACATTGCTTAGCTATGATGTTTTGACTATACAGTTTCAATCTGACACAGCTTATCTGTTTAGAGCAAGTATTTTTCACTGCTTAGATCCCCTCATATCATTCATCTAAATATAATCAAAACTAGAGCTCTGCCTATACATTATTGGCTTCGACAGCTACTGTGGCTTACTGGTTTCATGCAGGCAGATGCAGAGTCAGCCTATGGAAGCGCCATCAGGGCTGACGTTACTGTTAGAGATACTGAGACAAGTATCTTGGACTTCAATAGGAAGCCACTATAGGACTTCCGGTTTGAAGGGCTTCGGCGACAGACAGGAATCTGCGATTCTGCCTGGGCTCGCCGCTGGAGCGCCCTGAGCCAGCTGGTTTCGGGGCTAAGCCACCCCGTAGAGGTGGTGAAGAGGGGGGAGACTGCCAGCAGGGTCGAGGAGAGCCGCATCTCTCCTCCTCAGCTGGCCATTACTCCCTTTCCCGAAGGCGGCAGGAGCGGTGGTCAGAAATGGCCACCTCAAAGAAGAACTCAACCAGAAAAGAACATGCAGGAGGAAGATAAGAAGTGAAAGTTTTGGCTGACCGGGCTAAGTTGAAAAAGCAACAACTAAGGTACCCTGGAATTTAAATTTTACAAGAAATAACATAGCTCCCAAAGAAGAGTCTGAAGCAGTGAAAGAAAGTGAAAAGGGAAAGGCTTGGCTTTTCCCCCCCTTCTCTCCCCTTCCTTATATTGACAACTAAGAATAAGAAATTGGAAAAAACTGCTTTGGCATCAATAGGCAATTAAGCTGAATGCCAAAGGGACAATAAAGATTTCTGGATATTAAAACCTTTTTCTTCTATAAGCAGGACGGGAGAGAAAAAGAATAAGGGCAGGATCTGGAAGAGGGAGGAGACTGCCTGGACTTTAAAAGAATCTAAAGTAAAATTTCAATAAGACTTCTAAAAGATACATTTTAACTGAAACTTTGCAACTAAATAGTAACCCCAGGAAGAGAAAGTGGAAAAAAAAGAAAGAGCAAAAAGAAACAGTTTGTGTGTATTTGGATTACTTGGTGACTTTTGGATTTTTGGTTATTATATTTGAATGACTAAAATCAATCAGGTGGTTGTTTAAAAAATTCTACAATGGCATCACTTTTGGATGAATTGAAAATGGAACTTAAAAAGTACAAAGAAGATGCACAAGAAGGGAAGGGTTCTTTTGGCTTCGTTTTTCAATTCTTAGAAATGGAGATTTGAAACTATGAGAAACAACAAGAAAAGACTGCAAAACAAGAAGACTGGGACAAAGAAGAAGCCATCTTTAATGAACAAGTAACTCTATGTGGTGAAGAAAAAGGAAAGGGGGGAAATAGGATGGAGAATTTAAGACTTAAAAAAACAACCAAAGAAAAGAAAAATAATTCGAAAAATAAGTATAATACTGGAAAGCAACAGAAAAGGGGAATACAGAAGAGGGAAATAGAGGTAGAGAGACAAAGGGGTAAAAAGGGGAGAGAGAAGAAGAAAGGGAAGAAGGAAAGGAAAAGAAGTTACAAAAGTCTGGAGCAAGATATAAAGAAACAACCTATTTAGAGATAATGGGTGAAAATCTAACTGAAAAAGGGAGTCTGTAAAGGTACATAAGATTGTATTGTTATATTTGTAATAGAAATAATGTTAGAAAATTGGAAACAACATATGATTAAAATGAGGGATAAAATAGCTAGTGTAATTTAGTGAAATGTTTGTGAATAAAGTAAATGAAATAAAATAAATGAGAAAATTGACTTAGGAAAGAATGGGAACATTTTAATTAGTCAATGTTTTATAAAATATAAGTGAAGAGGGGGGGAATTAACTATGGAAAGTTTATAATTGTTCCCATAGAAGTATGATATTTAATTGAAAAGTAACGTGAAAAATGTTAAGACTTTAATGAATATTAATATTAATGATAGAATTGAATTGGAATGGAATGTTGTTTTAATTATATACATTTATAATTTTTTCTTTTTTTAAGAATACAGTGTGTATTTTAAGAATGTACCAAGCAGAATCCGAATGGAAGTTATGTATTATATTGAGTGTTATAACTTTAGGGGAAAGATATAAAGGCGTCATACTCCAATCTGTAACTACAGGAGAAATTTTGTTTAATGAGAAAAGATAATAGACAATTGAAACAGGACAGACAAAAAAAATACAAATATAATGATTTGAATTGAGATGAAATAAATAAAATAAAATTGAGGAAATTAAAAGAGGGGAGAAGCCATGTAGAAAATGTAAAATAGTAATAAGATATGGAATAGAATATAACAATGAGCATGAACCTGAATTTGCATCTGTACGAAGAAATGTAACCCGGGATTATGCTGCTTTCAAAAAAGATGTTTTAATTGTATTTCTTTTCTTTTTGTGAAAACTCAAATAAAATTTACAAAAAAAAAAGGAAGCCACTATATAATTGTGGAATATATTTCTCTACTGACAAGAGAGAAATCTGCTTGTGTGGATTTCTGTTTTAGAAGACAGTAACTTGATTGACCTTAGAATCAATGTATCTTGATTTTGCAAGCAGGGGCATCGCTCATTGCTCCATCTCAGGCAGCAGAATACCCCAGGCTGCTCTTGCTGGGAATGAAAAAGGCTGCTAAACTGAATCAATCTTACAGTCTCAAATAGATTTAAGAGTCATTCTTTGCTTAGAAGCTAAGGGGACAGGCTTGCTAATTGGCACTATTCAGAATCACTGCTAGACTAGAGGATTCAAAATTATTAAAAGCAGCCATGAAATTAAAAATGGCACGGCACTGGTATGAAGTTTGTTGCACAAATGCACCTTTCACTTTTGGTGGTAGTGAAGATATAGATATTGAATTGGTTAGCCTTTCTTAAAAAAAGGACCTTCCACTGCTAACTGAGGATGGAAGGTGGTGAACACATCTGGAAGTTGTCAAGCAGGCAAAGCGTAGAGTAGAAGAGAACTCTACTCTGGAGCTCTTGCTGGAGATATTTTAAAATATTCCCTAGGCAAGCATGCTGATCTCTCTTCTTTTTCCCCAAAGGCCTTAATTATCCTGAAATCATTATGTCCTAGCACATGAGTGACTTTGCTTCTTTACTGCTTAGAAAGCAAGGGAAGACCAGGCTCCGGGCTCTGAGAGGGTGCTTCTAGACATTCTGGAGCATGATTGGAAAGAAGCACAAGCAGACCGACAGGAACTGTGTCAGAAGCTCAACTCCTTACAGAACGAGCTGCAGTGTGCTGAACAGCTGAGAGATAAGGTAAGATGCTGTAACACCCAGACATTTAAGCTTGGAGATACGTTGGAACGGCCGTGAAATTCTTGTTCCAGACATTAGTGAGCAGGGAATGTCTGTGCTGTGGGCTAAAGGCAGTCAAGATATTTTGGGACTCTGATAGTCCTTACTTTGTTCTACCCTTTTGAAAAAAAACCCCAGCAAAACCTATGGAAGAATTTTTTTTGCAAATCGAGACAGACAATGGAAGATGATAATTATATCCTACTTCCACCCCTGCAAGCAGGTGTATAAAAAAGGAAAATAAGATTCTAATACTATTCATTTCTGGATCTCACTACTGTTAGAATGAACACCTTCATAGAGTATCATTAAGGCAATTTGGACCCTGGCAGGAAAAATCTTCCCTATCCTTGTTCTAATGTCTTTTAAACATCAGGTACATGCTTTCTATTCTGGAAATTCTAAATTTAGTCCCTTTGTCCAATCTATGCATGATAATTGAAAATGGAGTGTAACGGATGCAAAACACTTTCTTCTTTCTGAACCCTGACATTTGAAAAGAGATTGCAAACCCCCAACTGCCTTTGTTTAAGACCTGAACGTTTACTTGGAAAGTAATCCATCTCTGGAATTTCTTTCTCAGTATCTGCAAGAAATGGAGGATTTACAATTGAAATTCCATACTCTGCAGAAGAACTGTGAGCTGTATAAGCACAGAATGAACACCGTGCTGGCTCAGCTAGAGGAGATTGAGAAGGAAAGAGATCAGGTAAATTGCTTCTCCTCTGAAATATTTCCTTGGTTTATAATTATGGTATACAGTTAAGATTAAACAACGTTCTTGCTACCCCATTTCATGCTATTCAAAGTAATAGAAAAATACAGAAACCCTGTAGGAATAATAAGATGGAAGAATGGTGCTTGCTTTATGTTTTCAATCTAGTCTGTTTCTCAGTGTGTGGTTCTTCATAGCTACTTATGTAATATGATCTCAGATCCTATATCAGATAGAAACATCTAGAAATCTGTCAAGATTGTTTATTTACACCAGTTTTTGGTTATTTGGGTTATTTTTTTTATTGAACGTGCTCTGTTCCATTGCTTTTGCTCTTCAAGTAATTGTATACTGATTGAATTATATGTCAATGCATTCTCATTTCTCAATATTTCAAAGAGCTATCTTACTGTAATTTTACTTCCAATCAGGAAGTTCTTTGTTTAGAAAGGCCTGGTGAATACTAGAAGTGAGCTGAAAAGGACTAATAAACTATGGCATTTTATCTTTTTGATTATGGATACTAAAACAGCAGAAATTATGCAGCAATGTGCAAAATTGGATATAACTTATTTAGAATGCGATTTAGAGAAAAGAGCATATGCTATGCACAGTTCTGCCTATAATCTCACCCATCAGTTCCCCTTCTTCACCGTTTCCTTTAGGCCATTCAGAGCCGAGATGACATTCAGCTCCAGTATTCCCAAAGCCTCATTGAGAAGGACCAATACCGTAAACGTGTTCGGAACTTGGAGGAAGAGAGGGATGACTTGCTGAGCAAACTCACACAGGCTGAGGGCAAGATCTTCACCCTAGAGGGACAGTTGCAGCGATGCTTGTGTAACAGGGGGCTTGCCAAGAAGGTATGTTTGGAGGAAAAGAGAAAGTCAATAGAAGGGAATATTTGCAACTCAGGGTTGAAATGAGAGGTCCTTGGTGTTCTCTAAGCTTGGTTATTTTCTTGCAGATGTTTCATTACCTAAACTAGGTAACACCACAGACTGGCACTGATGATGTTGCCTAGTTTGAGTAGTGAAATGTCTGCAAGAAAACAAGCTTAGAGAGCACCAAGGACCCTTTGAAAGAAAGACGAGAAGGCCAATGTCTTGTTGGGAAGGGAGACTAGAATTTAAGGGAATCATTAGGCACAAAAGACAGGACTATACACTTCAATTAACAGATTTATTGCTAAAAGCCTGCACAGGAATCTTCTCAACTAAAGTTCAGCATCTGTTTAGAATTACATAAGGGTCAATAGCACTCGAGGGAGGGAAGGGTTGGACTTAATTCTCTTGTGGCTACATAGGATTTTATGCTGATTCCCTCTTTCACTCTGCCCCATCCCCTCTGCCATTCTTTCTACAGTAATTCAGTTAAGCTTGCTAGAGAGGAAAAGGGCACATGTGAATGGTGATATAAACTATCCAACATGCCCTCATCTGCTAGATAATTGCAAGAGTGAGAATTCAAAACACAAGAAGCACATGTAAAAAATAGCCATCATGAAGGCAAAAAGGACAGCTAGATATTCCAATTTTAAACTACATTAAAGTCTGTAGGATTTAAACCGTCCCAAATTCTTCTTCAAGCCTTTGATACTTTATCAAAATGAAACAAAAACAAATCTATAGTGCTGCATTTATGGGATTCTAACCTGATATTAAGAAATCAAACAAATTCTGGTACTGCAAAAATGAAATTTCCCTCTGAAATGATTAAGTCAGTCTGGATGACTCTTAAAATCAGAAAAGTAATGCTCTTTTTTAGCCTCCATGGAATCAATGCAGTAAATGAAGTAATGCAAAGAATTCTTGTCTGAAAATTAAGGCCCAGTGTGTGTCTGTGTAGGAGTGAATCTTAAAGGATGAGTTACTTTACTGAAGTATCTTGCATTCATTCTCTCTTTTTCTCTCCTCCTGGCCCCCAAGATATGTTCCTCTTCTCATTCACTATACAGCAGCAGTTGGAGCATAATAGAGAAGCCTTTGTCCCCGGAGGATGGGATTGTAGATTCACCAGACATCCTGGACATTGTCTTCCCAAGAGACTCTGTAGGGCCAGATGTGGTAAGAAGAGATTGCATAAGCCATGAACTAAAAAGGCACATTCTTAAATGCTGAAAGATCTCAGTTAGTTACAAAGAATTAGATGGCAGAGTGTAGTCAGTCCTGACTTACTGAGGTATAATTTTCAAAAGCTGTCTGATAGTGAGAAATGCTGAAAGTTGTAGTTCAGCAAAATGTGGAGGGCTATCTTGTGGCAGCTATTATTAATGAAAAAGACAATTGATGCTTTTTGGAGGAAAGAGCTGATCTGGTATAAGATAATTTTGTATGTTCTTGGAAACGATTGCTGTTTTTCTGTTTAGGTGGCAAAAACTGATATTCAAAGCTGACAATATACTTAGTAAGGGCAAAGCTGAGCCTAAATCAGGTTCCTACAACTAACTACTCCCAGGTTGTATTGAGAACCTTGAAAGTTAGAATCCCAAGACATCTAAAGGGTCTTAAGTTGGGGGTTGCAATCCCAGCATATCTATGGGAACTTGCTCTTTTATGATTTTTGATGAGAACAGATGAAATCTCTGTTCTAGAACCAACAAAATTATGTAACGTTCTGCACTGTGTTCAGTAGGCAGGCACGACTGTCACAGCCACTACTTTTGGCCTATTAGCACTGGACTTCTACATTAGGTAAATACTTTATTGCAGGAAGACACACTCATCAGTTAATGCGAGAGTGCAGTGAATTTGAATTAAGAAAATTCAATTGAGTTGAAAATTTGGTGTATAATGACTGAACCATTAGTTCCCAACACAACTTCTTTAGGAGACACTAGCATCTAATTTTGAGTATGCAGGTTTAGATGAGTAGGGTTTCATGGTTGTTAAACCAGGAAATATAAAATTACAAATGACAATCCAACTTTTGAATGAAGTCTGTGGCTTGACTATATATCTGTGGTTCCCTTCTCTATTCTGGTGTCTTCCATATGTATAATACATGCAGACTTGTATAATTCAATTCTCTTATAGAACATGGGGGCCAGCCTCAAAACCACCCTTGGTTTTCCATACTCGTATGCTTTTTAAAAGAAGAATCTGTCAGCTATAGCCTATGTTCTCTTTACAGTTGGCTTCCAGATGGAGGAGAAGCTTCCAGGAACAAATTGGCTTTTATCCCATTTGCTTCCTGAAGTTGTCTCCTTCCTCTCAGGATGGCTTGGTTGGGAAGTTTTTAATCTTCTATGAAGTTGCTGGTGATAACAAAATGATATAAGTATCAATAGGACTTGAACCCTCCCCTTGTATTCTGTCCTAAATATGCAAACAGGATATATTAGCTTCTGATCAGAGTTCTGGTATTTAGGCTAACCTTCACCAATTTGACATTTTTTAAAGAAGTATTGGGTTTATAGTTCATTGGATTCCCACCCATTATGACCACTCAGAATTCTGGAAAATGTTACTCCTGAGTCTTGAGAGGTTATCAGGTTAGTGAATCAGGCTAGTGGTTGAGGCACCAGGCTAGAAACCGGAAGACGGAATTTTACTCCTATCTTAGCCATGAAAACCATCTGGGTGACATTGGGTTAGTCACTTCCTCTCAGCCCAACTCTCCTCATAGGGTTGTTGTGGGGAAAATAAGAGGAAGAAGGTGTGCTGGATATTTTGTCCACTTTGAGTTATTTGTAAAAATATAAAGATGGGTTGGAAATAATTAAATAAAAATATATCACCCCACTTCTGCCAATGGTACCTCAATGCCTCAGTTAGATGATAACCTGTATGACAGGATGCAACCTCATCAGAAAAAGGGCTTTGTCTACATACTTTTTGTTTACATGCGCATGGCTTTTGTTGAGCAATTTGTGATTAAAATCACAAGTGGTGATATCAAGCCTAGCTAAAGAATGATTGAGACAAGGAAATGTGGGTTTGGAGAAGTAAGAACTTGTCTAAATTCAACATACGTTGTCTGCTTTCCTTAGGAAGTGACTCCAGACAGAGAGAAAGAAATAAATCGGCTCTCCATCTTTCCCTTCCCACCATGTGCAGGTTCTATACTTCGACGGCAGCGTGAAGACGGGCCAACGCCTTTCAAGAGGTAGCAATTAGAATAAGCTGTAAAGAAGTTTCTCTCTGTTACCTTCCTGAACCTTGGGCTTGTCCATTCAGAAGGATATTTCCTGCTGCGGAACACACTTCAACATTAATGCATTTTTTTCTTAACCTTTGCAACTTTAAGGTGTGGACACATTCGATTCCCAGAACTGGCTGGGGAATTCTAGGAGTCAAAGTCCACACATCTTTAAATTGTCCAGGTTGAGAAAAAAATGCATTAATGTATGACTGGTAGAGGAATATTGTACCTCAGACACGTAGAATTACAGTATTACTGTATTACTGAATTACAGTATTACTGTAATTCTGGATTGACTCCCTTTGACTTAGTTTAATTCAGATTATCAAATGTTTGGTAGAAACTCTTGAGATATTCTTTCAGTGCTGAATTTGAACAATCCAGTCTCTCCTCTTTCTTAAGGTTCTCTCTGCTAATCAGTTTTCTATATGAGAAATAAAAACATTTGTCTTCTGGAAATGTAATGAAGGGAATGAAGTCATGTCAGAGAACAGAAATAGGCCAGGCAAGAGACAGGGGAACCTTACATTCCAACCTGCTCGCCAGAGATTTTAACTGTTCTGTTTTGGTGTTCCAAATAAGAGATTTTAAACTCTAGGACAGAGGCCTCCAAACGTGGCAACTTTAATACTTGTGGACTTCAACTCCCAGAATTGCTCTAGGATTCATGAGACAGACAAAGTGGTAATGAAATTACCCTGCTCAGGTTACAAAAAAAATGTATCAATATAGATAATACGATAACACGGTGGAGAATTAATGAAGGCTGGAAAGGAACTTTCCACTATTTTATATGTCCTCTGGATTATTTGAAGAAATGAAAGAATATTAATGTAAGAGATTTGATTTTGATTTTTGTAAAAAGTAATGTTTTTCCTCATTGTGCTCTGTATTTTTTCCTGTCTTCAGCTGGTCTTATGGGTCCTTTGGTAGCATGGAAGACTTAACAGGTATTGCTAGACATGATTTCCTATCAAACATTTTCATCTTAAAAGCTGCAAAGACCGATTATTGGGGCAGGGAGAGAAGAGACTTCCCTCATACAAAATCACCTGCATGAATATGTATCCACTAGGGGGCACACTTGCCCCATGCTTCAGTTGAGTTCATTATCCAGGGGCTCACTGGTGTCCTGCATGCATGCTTGACTCTCAAGTTATTACTGTTTGGTGCACTTAATTTATTGGGGAGGGGGAGTGGTTAGACAATGAATGTGATTCAGATTCAGAAGAGTAGAAACTGGAAAAGATGAATGTTTCCGCTTCTGGCTGTTATTGGTTCTTGGTGACAGGTTGTAAATCTCTAGAGCCTGTCTCACTGTATATCCTGAGATCAGATAGTTTTGTGGCATTCACTATAAGGCATCTAACAGGAAGATTGGCATTTAGCCCAATCCTGTCTGGAGTTTTTCATTTAGAGGTTAAGTATGCCAAAGGTGTGCCCAAAACCCAATCATTCAATACCTAAATTCAGTTCAAGCTTCTCTGTTGATTCCATTAATGGACATTCACTGTCCAGATTTTAATGTAATATGGGGTTCTTTAAAGAGGCCATATTTACTCATGACTTGCTATCTTTGGGGGCTAATATCAGCCAAGTGTCAGTGTTCCAGGGAACCTCCATTCCAATCAGTAACTCCGAGACAAACATAATCTCAAAAGTACCTTTATTAGAATAGCACCTGGCACATCTGTGGAATTTCAAAACTAAAAGTTTCCCAGACTTCCCACAATGTCCCAAATATACAACCATCCCCTTTTTTCTCATCATCACATCACATGAACAAATCCCAAGTAAGTTCCTTTTTTCTCCTGAGCCACACTCTATGACCTTGAACTAACAAAAGAATTATATTTTGTCTACTTAAAGCTACTCAATAAAAATCACCCCCTCCCACTTTCTCAAGCTATGTGGCAGCGATGAATTAGGATTCCAAAGCTGACACCAAGCTTGTGACCCAAGCTTGTAGGTGTTAGGTCTTTTACTGAGTTCCACCCATCTGATGGCACCGTTAGCCTTGCAAAGGAAAGAGCCCTTCCAGTTGGGATTTTGTTTCCATATTTATGTCAGTGTTTCTCCTCCCATGAACCTCCCCAGTCCCTCTACATGCAACATAAGAACGAATAATATGAACTTGCTCTCCATCTTTCTCCTCATCAGGAAGTATCAACACCACAGCCTCTTCTGCCAGGTCACCTTCCTCTTCCAGCAGTGCATACACCAGAGCAAAATCAGAAGCTTGTCTGTCCGATGATTGTAATCAACACGCATTTGCCAGAAGGTCTGTTTGGCTTCCTCCTTGGTTTCTAGACACAACTTTATTAACACAAGGGTCATACATAACAAGATTGTCCTCTACCATCCCAGCCTCCTGATGCTGCAACCTACATGCACTATTTACGATGCTACCATCTTCAGCATCCTTGCCAGTTCAGACCAGCAGGCACCAACTGGGGAAGCTGCTACATCATGAGAATGGCTCTTCCTACTATTAGTATTTTCTTTTTAGGAAATGGAATCCAGATTTGCAATCATCTTTCATATTTTCAGTTATTTTCTTACTGCTCTGTAATATACTTCTCCAGGGCAGTTCACGTTAAAAAAGAAAGAAAATGCAGCCACTTGAATAGTGGTCCATTAACACGCATATTATATTAGATCCAAAGAATTGCAACACAACAAAGCAAACCTTGTTGACAGGTAAAATATAACTTTTATTAATCTGGCATCTTCCAAATGCAGTCCAACATGAGCACTGCAACTCTCATATTGTCCAGTAGACTTGGTAGCTGGGGGTTAATTGAATAGTGGTCCATTACTTTCTAATATCAGGTTGTTAAAAGCTGGAAAATTTCCAGCTTAAAATCAAGCATTAATTTTTCTTGCATAAGAAATGGAGGCTGTTGCCCAGGGTGTTTCGGTAGCTGAGATTAGGTAGATCTATGGGAAAAAAGGTACTATTGTGTCAAGACAAAAATTTAAGCTTGGGATTCATGTGTCCTTAGGCTTCACAATAAAAATACCTTGCTCCCTAGGAGCTAGCAGTGCCATGAATTTAGTTATTGCACAGCTCTTCAGATGAAAACTCTGCAGCAGTTGTAGAAAACCCATCCTTTCATGGTTTCATGATTGATGCATGATGTAAACTAGAACATTTTACTGAATGTGCCTCTATAGTTCTTGTAAAACAGAAGTCATATCCATCTCTCCATTTATGCCTAGACCAGAATCTAAATCTTCTCATTGTTTGCTTTCCCTTTTAGATCGGTTATGATGCATTTGTCCAACTCAGGATCCCTGAGTGTTCCAGGACCCCAGAGCAGGGGACTGACTGGAGACATTTCCATCCTGGGAGGAAATAGAACTGGGATTTATATCCATTGGGTGAAACCAGGCTCAGAAGCTGAGAAGGCAGGACTCCGAGAGGGATGTCGACTCCTAGAAGTATGAATAGAACTCAGTTCTGCAAACCATTATGGCTAATTTCTATGAAGGAAGAATTGGATAAGAAAGGGATAAACACTTAAGTTTTGGACATTAATATTTGAAGCATTTATTTCAGTTCCACTTTTCAACATATATCTGCCATCCCCTATATACAACTTTAAAATAATCTTTCTAACATTCCCTTTCAATTAAAATTTTTAATTAATCTCAAACCATTTTATCACTTTTTTAAAAAAAAAATCATTCACCAATGAGGCTCCTTGTCTTGATTTTTTAATCATTTCCAGAACTTTAAAAAAAATCTCCATCAAAATTGCTCTGTGTTTTCTTCATAACGATTCCTTATCTTTTCTTACATTATTTGCCATAAATACTATTATCCCCATTTTTGCTTCAGCAAATCATTTTCTTATATGGATTTTTTCCCCTCGTCCACAAATTCTTTCAGTTTATCATTTCACCAGATATCTATTCTAAACTCTCCTTTTAATGTATCTTTACCTCCTTTTGTGGTCCTCAGTAACATAATTCTCTGCTTCAGGCATCTTCTATATCCTCTTAACTTACATCTACTTTCCATTCATTCTCTTGAAAGATTAATCTATCGTCTAATACTTTTTCATGTGGGACTCATACTTTCTTTTCCACCAGACTTTGTAACTTCAGACTTGTATCTTTCATGGCTTTCTTTTTTATTCCGTGACAATTTTACTCTCAAGATTTACTCTTCACAGCAAAAAATAATAATAAAAAAAATCTGTCCCATATTCAGAATCTCTTATCGCTCTTATATCCTTCACTAATTCTCCTCATAAAAGGTCAAATAATCATGAATTTAGATTTGTATTAATATCTTTGGTACGTGTGCATGAAGAGTCTTATATTTAAATCAAATTTTTGAAGCACACCTTTGTGTTCAACTTATAGTCACTGTTCTTACTTAATTTTTTATTTTCCTGAAGATCCAGTGTTTTCTGTATTCTTTCCTCTTGTTCTCATCTATCTATTCAGGAAACATAATAGTAATTTTTATCATGCATTACACTCATTCAGAATTTTGCACGATTTCTACCAAAGTCTGTTTTTTCTGCTTTTCTCCCACTAACACAATTCATTACAATTATTAGGGTAGCAATCTATGAACTCCAAAATCCCTATACACTCATAGCAACCTACTGTAGAATGAAACCAATTCATACTTTCTGATATAAATTTTAGTGCTTATTTTTCAAATACTCTAATTCATAGTCTTTATGTGCTGTGGTTATCACAAAATTGTCTAAAGATACTAACCTCCATCACACACCATAGATTTGGTTAATTTAAGTTTTTACTGAATATTGTTTAGTAATATAGAGAAAATTTAGATGAAATTCAGCCTTATCTATGCCACATGTAATTTTCCTTGCTAATGATAAGCATTGAACAGTTGGTTTTGCATTTTGGCCAATATACTATAAGTACAACAGATCCATTTCACCCCAAGCATATTCACACTATTCTACAGTAGCTAGCAACTCCAGTCTAGTGATTAATTTGGAAACTGCCATGTTATTCCTGCGTTGTATAACTTAGAGTAGGGGTGTCAAACTCAAAGCCTGCGGGGTGCTTAGATCTGGCCCGCAGGACTGCCCTGGGAACAGCAAAGGACCAGCCCACGGTGCCTCTGCCAGTGAAAATAGAGCTCAGGAGGGCCATGCATGGCCCTCCTGAGTTCCATTTTGGTGGCAGAGTGCTCGGGCCACCACAGGCACCCCCAACACAAGTGACATTGAGCTGACCATGCCTTCCTGGTCACGCCCCTACGAGGTCAGACACAACCCTGATGTGGCCCTCAATGTAATCAAGATTGACATCCCTGATTTAGAGCCATAACTGCTTAATACTTTAAAGCAACATTGAATTGAAGCATTTCATAAGCTTATTGGTTGCTCAACATCATCTACTTGTTACAAAATATGAATGCTACACAACTGTTGTTATGTTTCTAAAGTACTAAAACAAACACAATCCTATTTGATAGGTTATATATTTTTATCCCCAAAGTGAAAATGGAATCCTGGAAATGAAGCTTCTCTAAGTTCCTTTCCAAGTTCTATCTTTCGATTCTGGTCATTGGACTATACCAAACATGATGGATTTGCTTATGTTTCTTACTGATTGGCCTTCTCATCGAGTATCTGATTGAATGTTATATCTCTTAGCAACTGATTGATTTTCAGCGTATGTTATACTAGCTTGAGGAATGCTAGTGCAGTTAGTAATTTTTGATTTTAAACTAAATTATCTCCCCCCTCTCTCTCCCTCAGGATGATAATACATATTATTTAATTCATTTAGAAATACAGCAAGTCAGTTCTACTATATTTGAGTACCTTCTGTTGAGCAAAGTTTTGGATTGTTGTTCCAAAAGAATGCCTCTTTAGGTGGCAAGCCCTTTGAGACAGAAAAAGATTCAGAAAAAAATAATTGCATTTCTGGAACAAACTTTAGTTCTATGGTAGTAGGATAAATGTAGCAGAATCTTGAAAACCTGCCAAAGCAATCCTTCAGCTCAATTAATACCTGCCAAAATTATGATGCGGGTTACTCTGGGTCTGTTTCTTACATTTCCCCCTCCCCTAGATCTTTAACAGCCCCGCTGGGTGTTTTTTTTAATATTTAATCTTTCTTCTGTAATGTTCTTTCTTTCTCCTCCTCCTATATTTCCAAGGTCTGTTAGATATTCCATCACAATAAGAGAATAATAAAAGTGGAATTGTTTATGATGTTAGATTATTCCATGTGACTGACTTAGTCTCTGCTGTTCAGCAATTTTATTTACAACTAAAAGGTTTTAAAAATGGTTTTTAAAACATTTTGGGCCTTTTGGCCATAAATAAAACTGCTGTTAATGTAGCCTGCATACACAAGTTTCTCCTGCATATAGTTTTCTCATATATTGACATTGGGCAGAAATAACCAAGCACAGAGCATGCATCCACCAGTAAACAAAAGCCTGTAGCCTGTTTGAGAAAACTTTGAGGACTTCTTTGTTTTAAGAGCTTACAAGACTTCCATTCCTTGTTTAAAGGAAGATCTAAGAACCCAGCAGCAGCTTGTTTCAAAGATCTGTTAAGGAAACCTCCTATCTAGCTCAACCAGTGGGCCGTGGCCTTTTGGTGTACCCCCCAAAAGCAACTAATCCAGGCTGCGCAGGAACACAAGGCTGTACCACCCACATGGCCCGCAGAAACCTTCCCCTCCCACTCACTCCTTACCCAGCAAACTTGCCTGCTAAACTTCTATTTTTCCTTCTTTCCCCCCCCCCCAATCATCAGCTGTTCTGCTGTGCCTGGAGATTTAGATTAGCTAGGAAGCAGGAAATGGTTGGATTTCTTGCTTTCTAGCTAGTCTTTAGATCTTCAGCTCTGCTTTTAAGCACAGCTGAACCTCCCTTAGGACTGAAAGTTCTATTATTCACTGCAGACTCACCGCAAGCAAATTTTATGTGACAGACTCGGGTAGCCGATGGTAGATAGAATAGAATAGAATACTTTATTGGCCAAGTGTGATTGGACACACAAGGAATTTGTCTTGGTGTAAATACTCTCAGTATACATAAAAGAAAAGATACATTCGTCAGGAGTCGAGGATCATAAGGTACAACACTCAATGATAGTCATAGGGTACAATAAGCAATCAATCATACTAGGAAACAGTCAATATAAATCGTAAGTATACCAGCGACAAAGTTACATAGATAGATAGATCACTGAATGATTCTGTGAGCAACTCAATCTGCCTGCCTGCTTTGCCTGATTTTGGGTAAAAGTTGCTCTTTTTTATATAAAAAAATCAATATTTACATACATGGTGTGTTGTGAGTTAATTTTGTGAGTTTGCTTGCTGGCAAATTTTATGAGTTTGCTTGCAAGCAAATTTTATGTGACAGACTGAACTAGCTGATGGCAGATAGATCTCTGAATGAATCTGTGATTCTGTGAGCAACTCAATCTGCCTGCCTGCTTTGCCTGATTTTGGGTATAAAAGTTACTCTTTTTTAAATAAAAAATTCAATATTTATATAAATATTTATAATATTTACATACAAGTGCGTAGACGGTTCAACGCGTGCCCATCCCCACGGTCATGAGGCAGTCCGCCACGATGGTTCGCCATGTGAGTCGCAGGAAGAATCCATCATCAAATCTGCGAGAAGGTGACTGTCGGAGGAGCAAGACCACGTGGTAGACCTAAGCAACGCTGGATGGACACGATCAAGGCCGATCTAGAGATCGCAGCAGACCCGACATACGGCAGACGAGAGGCGGGAAGCAATACTCAAGGACATTAGCGGACCTCGCCAGAGCGCGAGACAAATGCTGAAGAAAAAGAAGAAAAAAAAAGATTTACATACAAGCCATGCCCAGCCAGTCACATGACCACCAAGCCACACCCACAAATTAGGCCATGCCCACAGATCTGGTTAGTGGTCTCTGGGATTTAAAATTATGAGTTTGGTGGTCCCTGAGGTCCAAAAGATTGGCGACCCCTGATCTAGCTTGTATTCATCAATCTTCTCTTGATTTCTTGTACAGGTTACAGTTACAAAGAAGGTAAAATGTGTTTATTTTAAGCCCAGAAATGTTATTCTGAAGCTAATGAATCTTCTCTCTCTCTCTCTCTCCCCCCCCACTCCGCCTCAGCTTAGGGAGGCACAGCTAGATGGAGAAGGGCTCTCTTTGGAGAACTGCACACTGGAGGTTGCTCACTTAAGCTTGTTGCAATGGAAGGACCCATCTGCTCTTCTATTCTCACATGACATCAGAGGTAAGTAGCTAAGCAGATGGTGTTGCGGTATGTTTATTTATCTTTGATTCATTTGGGCACCAAAGTTGAATATATTCTGCATCTGTGCTGACCATATTAAAATATATAGAAATGAACACCTGATTATTTATTTTCCATCTCTAAAGAGCATCTACTTTTCTGGTAGGATGCTGGTCTGTAGGGACCCTTAAAAACTCTTTCCTTTCTTGTATTCTCTTCTCTTTATTAGGGTATCAGCCTCTCAAAGAAGCATTTGATTCCAGAAAGAAAATTCTTGGCGACTCATTTTATGTGCGTACTAACCTGAGCCTCCTGGAGATTTCAAACCCTTATGCTCTATGTGTGAAGTGTCGAGAGATCCTTCATGTTACTGATACCTTGTATAAGGGGCAGTTGGAATGGTACTGTGCTCGGGTGGACCCCTTCACACTTCAGGATTTGGACAAGGGCACAGTACCCAACTACAACAGGTAGCCATTCTGGGGCAGGTGCCCCTTGTTCATGTATTACAATTACTCTTTTGTGCTTCAAAAGGGAAAAAAACCCCAGACCATTCCCATTTTCTTCACCAGAGATTGTAGCTTAGTCATTGGAGATGGGCTATGAGTGCAAATTCTATTCCTAATATCTTCAGCTATGTAGAGAAAGAAGCCTGTTTGCTTGCTTGCTTGCTTGCCTGCCTGCCTGCCTGCCTGCCTGCCTGCCTGCCTGCCTGCCTATCCATCCATCCATCCATCCATCCATCCATCCATCCATCCATCCATCCATCCATCCATCCATCTATCCCTGCCTGCCTGCCTGCCTCTCTCTCTCTCTCTCTCTTCTATCTATCCACCATCTATATCTAACAGCTAAGTTCAGATTTATCTATGTATCTATCTATCTATCATCTGTCTGTCTGTTTGTCTGTCTGTCTCTCTCTCTCTCTACCTGCCTACCTACGTGAAATGAGAACACACAATATTTTAATAGATTCTTAAGCCGGTTTTATAATCCTTATATAACACCATTTTTGTACTTATTGTAATAGAAAAATTGTGATAACTCACAACAAAGTAAAGCACCACTATGATGTGTCGGTATTGTAAATGCAAGGTTTGTAGGAAAGCAGGGTTTTTGTTGGACGGAAGGAGATTCTGATAGCACAGCTTAATTAACAAAAGGTCCTGTCCAAATTTTTGATTTGTGAAATTCAAAAATTTGGAGAATGAATGAATGGTACTAAATATTGCCTACTAAATGTTGTTAAACTCTAGGCTGCTGGATTTTTCATCAGTTCTGCAAAATGTTATTTTAAAAAGTATTTTAAAGTAATTTGTACTGTTTAGCTAGTATTATTAGAAAAACTTTAGACACACTTGGGTTTCCAGGATTAACTTAGTTTTATTCAGTACTGTGCTTTTACTTATCTTACTATCAGAATTCTAGAGAAAAATGGGCTGATATGTGTGTGCAAATGCATGTAGACAGAGCTGGAACTTTCAATCTGGAGTAAGTGGGGTGTTCAGTGGAGAGATTTTAATTTGCCAGGCCCACGTTCAAATGAATCAGAAATATCCATAGGAATATTCACGATCAAAATTTTTGAGATTTCTTCCAATATCTCTGGGGAGAAAGAAATGACAATTGGGTAAAGATAATGTATCAGGTTGGGGAAACATTTTGTTAAAGTATTGATTTAATAATCTATTACTTACTATAAAATAAGTTTTTAAAAAGCCTGTGCATTGGCAGCTGGTTTCAGAGTTGAGCTTAGCAGAGTTAATTCTCAATGCAGATGGCAGGCCCTCTCTCTGTGTGTATGTGTGTTTGTATACACACACACACACACACACACACACACACACTTGAAAAAAACAAATGCTTTCTTTAGAGTTATTGTTTTAATTATACATTATTTTATGCATAATTAATTTAACAGTGAATTGATTTGGTCTATAATCTGAAGTTTCCTGGGGCTTGTTGAAGAATCATATATTGCTTCACCAGCAAAATAGGGGGCTATAGATCCTCCTGGCTATTGTCTAGATGTGTAAACTCCATTCTCAGAATTCTCAGTAATAATGTGAATGCTCACTGGAAGCCCTAAGAATTTATGGTTATTCGTGCCTTGGTCACTTCCCAGCTGTAATACACTATATGAGGCTGCCCTTGAAGTCTCTCCCGGAGTTACAGTTGGTCCAAAATAACAGCTCACACAGTACAGTGTGCCTCTTGGTTTTACCCAGTTTATAACATTGTTGTGCAAGCTGGACGGGTTTTCTCCATTTCTTTCTGGGTGTAATTTCAAGCTGCTAGTTACCACCTTTAAAGTCCTGCATGGCATAGAGCCAAGTTAACTTGGGATCATCCATTCTACTAGAATGGCATTGCTCCAAGCCCTTCCCTTAAATGTTGCCATCTAGTGGAACCTGGGAAGTATGTCTTTTCTGTAGCTGTCCCCTGTCTTGTGGATTGGAACATTCTTCCCCTTGAGATCTGGCAGCCCTCATCCTCTCAGCCTTCTGTGTGGATATCTGGCTCCTCCCCCCGCCCCCCAATCCCTGGGGCACTGGAACCTTAAGGTTGTAGCCTGGGAATTGAAGAGATGAATTGAAAGAATTTTGCTTGGGATCCTGGCTTTTCTTGATTTTTCCTCCCCCCTCCTATTATCATTGTTATTTGCTACTCAGAGTTGTGTACCACAAGATGGGCAGCTATATAATTTTTTTAAACAAACGAACAGAAGGGAAGTTTTGTCAGTTCATGCATTTGGGTGGAATCCAGGTTAAGATAAACTGTGTAGCTACTTCATTCTGCTACCGCTGTGAGAGGAAACATGGTCCATTAGAGTGAGCATACCTGAAATAGGCAGCCGATCCATCTGACTTCATATTTACTCCTGGATTAATGTAGTGATTTTCCTACCCATGGTAGTCATTCGGTGGGAAAAAAATCAAAGTACTGTAGCCCTGTCATACTACCATTCTTCAAGGTAGAGATAAAAATGGTGATTTGTCAGCAGATTTCATCCTTCTATGGTGTAAATACAAGATGGAATTGCTGTCAGACGCCTTTTGTTGGAAACTGTCTTACTCCAATCCCATTTGGGATTTTGTCTCTTTATCTTAGTGTAGTGTTACATTGTATTGTGGGAAAACATAAAATGCAGCTTTTCACCTGAAGGGCAGATCTATGCAAATAGAAGCAGTCTTGATTCTCAATGGTTTCCATTGTGATATAAAGGACAAAGGATAGAAGCTGGCAAAAGACCAGGACTTCCAGCTCTGTGACATGCATGGCAGCATTTTAAGGGTGGAGGGGAGGGCTGAGGAAACAATTTTGCTGTCTCCTAAATAAGTGAATGCTTATGTTTTGAAAATGAAAATTTAAGGTACCCAGGAGGTATAATAAGAACTAACACATCATTATGAGAAACGGGAGTTGGAGTTAGTAACAACCTCCTGTTCTGTTGTTATATAAAATGGAGAGCGATAGTTACGGCTTTTAGTCACCAGATGATCGTAAAAATGACAGCTTTTTGGCATTGGTATGTCTTGGGATACCTCTAGAGAGTACTTGGCATTTGTTCTGTTTCATTTTAGGCTGCCAAGGGTCTGATTTTCAACTGATGTCATTCTTTCAGGGCTTACCAGCTCTTGAAGATACAGGTAGCAATGTGGCAGAAAAGCTGCAGGAATAAGGTGAGCTGGAAGCGAGAGACTGGGGACGATGGATGGGTTACTTAGAAAGAACTAATAGTTCATCATTGATTGGAATTGCCATCCAACATATCTGGAGGCCACCAAGGTGGTGAAGGTTAATTTTACTCATTTATATTCTGTATCACCAACAGTGAAAGGTGACTGCAAATATTGTTCTTCTTTCCACTAACCCAGATAAATGTAGCTTGAATACTGAACAGTGAGAGAAGAGTATTTATACACATTCAGAAGGACTTTTTTCCTTATTATTACATCATATGATTAGAGCACGAAGCCTTACTGTTGTTAGCCATAATTGATTCTATTCTTTCATCTAAGGGACTCAAGATGGCATAAATGTGATTATCCAAATTTATTCTACCCTATGAGATGGGCCAAACTGAGATAAAGATTGAATGGCACAAGGTCATCAAAGAAACTATTTAACTGTGGGTGATTTGAACCCATTTTCTTTATTCTAAGTCCTGCATTCTATCTATTACATCATAACACATGAAGTCCCAGTTGAATTTAAGTCAAAATTGTTACTTTGTCTTTATCTTACAGAAATAAACTCATTTTCATAATCAGTCAGGTGCAGGGACTAATTTGTTAGAATTGGATATATAATCTGTTATTCCTATTCCACTGTTTTCCTATTTGCTTTCGTAGTTTGTATCTTATTTTATCTTATCAATAAAAATGTTAATAATGAGAATTGAATGAATAATCAGTGTTAAATAGCAAAGTTAAGGAGTAAAGAAGAACTGGATAGCTGATTTCCTACTATATTGGTAAAGTAACAATACTTTATCAGGAGATAAGAACCCTGTGTGGTAGTACATTAGTGGTAGCTATTTCTGTGATGTATTTTCTTGATCTGAAAAAAATGCATTTTGTCTAATTTATTTATTTATATTTTGTATTTCTTAACCGTCCATCTCCCTTAGAAATTTACATTTTTTTCTTTAGATTCCTCTAAAACTAGTGATATGTCCTACTTTTCTCAGCGAACAGCATCTCAACAGTCTACTTAGCTTCCAAAAATAAATATGTGGGTATAATTTTTGTCAGCACCTGAATAATGTATTCTTTTCCCTTTCTTCTCTCTTTCCTTCTGTCCTTTTAGCTGAAGAAACGAACCTTGAAGCAGCTTCACCTGGTGAAACTCAAGAAACAGGATGAGAATCCTTGGCTGGACTCTTGCCCAGGTGATTTGTGATTTCTCTTATGTCTCTGTCGACAGATAGATGGAAGAAGCTTAAAGCTGTACTTCCATTTTAGATTAGTAACTTCTGAGGGACAGTTCTTCCTATCGGCAGGTGTACTCTATATTTTGGGACATTAAACCTTTGCACGTTTATAAGAAGTTAGAAATCGATGCTTCATTAAGATTCTTAGCCTGTCTTTGAATCATGCCATCAGGACAGCTTACAATAAAATATTAAAAGCCCGGTAAATAATTAACATGTACAAATAAATGTAAAACCAGGGAGTCTTCTAAAATCAGCATACAAATAATGCACTGTATCAAACACCCTAAAATAAGTTAAAAGCGTAATAGAAAGCAAAACCAGCAGGTGCCAGAAAGACATTGGATTAGGTGGCAGGTGAATCTTCCTGGGAAGGTGTTTTCAGAGCCATTATGGCTCACTTGATGAAGTATTCTTTCTCCTGATAACTATCACAAATGACTGGGGAGAAGAGCCTCTGATGAAGATCCAAAATAGGAATATGTGTGTTGATCAGGGTCCTGGTTATTTGTTTTTAATCTCTGAACATAGCTGATTTAATTTGTAGCAATTAGAGAGTAATGGCATGACCCAAACAGCTGTACCCCTTCTTTGCAAATACGATATACAACTAGTCCTCGGCTTAAGACCATAATTGAGCCCAAAGTTTTCATTGCTAATCAAAGCAGTTGTTAAGTGAGCTTGGCATCATTTTACAAGCTTTTTTACCACAGTGGTTAAGCAAATTGCTGCTGTTGTTAAAGTGAATCATGCAGTCATTAAGCGAATCTGGATTCCCCCTTTAATTTTGCTTGTCAGAAGCCAGTTGAGAAGGTTACAAATGGTGATTACAGGATCCCTGGACAGTGTAACTCTCATAAATACATGACAGTTACCAAGAATCTGAATTTTGATCACATGACTGTGGGAATGCTGCAGTGGCCCTCAGTGTGAAAACTGGTCATAAGTCATTTTTTTCAGTGCCTTTGTATCTTTGAACAGTCACTAAACATATAGTTGTAAGTCAAGGACTACCTGTACTAGAAACACAAGAATCCTCCTTATATGGTATCACAGTTCTTCCCTTATTGCATATAGAAAACCAACAAAGTCTCTCCCATTATTTATTTATTGCTTTCTACCTACAGTTGGAGTTGAAAAACCATATAGTCTGGTTCGTCCTGTAGTGGTTCAGACCCGTCGCCCCGTCATGCTTTACCCTGGATGCCTAGCCCCTCTGCTTCTGAAGAAACTTCTGGACCTCCCTTCTTCAAGTCAGGATTTCTGTTTTAGCCCAGCAGGTAAGCTAACACATGGAGTGTCCTACCATGTTTCCCTGAAAATAAGACCCTGTCTTATAATTTTTTTACCTCAAAAAAGGCACCAGGTCTTATTTTTGGGGTGGGGGGGTTGTTGTCCACTGACTCACCTCACTTGCGCATGTCACCCCCGGCCTCCTGTTTGCTGTCAGAGGCCTTTAGGAACTTCTTCTGAGTCCAGCAAGTCTTTCCTGAAGGCCTCTGCAGCCAATAACAATAACAGAGATCCAGACCGATCCGGAGCTCTGTTATCGGCTGCAGAGTCCTTTAGGAAAGCCTTACCAGTCTTGCCAGCTGCAGAAGAAAGGCAGGTGTCGGTGTGTGAGGTCTAGCTGCAACTGTCCCCACCCTCGCTTCATTTTTACCCATGCATCCTGGAGTGGGCAGGGTCTTAATTAGGGCTTATTTTGGGGGATAGGGCTTATATTGGGCACACATGTAAAAATCAAGTGAGGACTTACTTTTGGAGCAGGTCATATTTTCAGGGAAACACGGTAGATCAGGATTTCTAACTCAAGAGTCATTCCAGGATGTGAACTTCTGAGTTTGAATGCAGATAGCAACTTACGACCACAATTGAGCCCAAAATTTCTGTTGCTAAGTGAGGCATTTGTTAAGTGAATTTTGCCCCATTTTATGACCTTTTTGCCGCAGCTGATAAGCGAAACACTGCACTTACTATGTTAGTGGCATAGTTGTTAATTGTTCATTGACTTTGCTTGTCAGAAGGCCGCAAAATGTGATCACATGACCCCGGGACACTGCAACCGTCATAAATATGAGTCACTTGCCAAGTGTATGAATTTCGATGATGTGACTGTGCAACAGTCCTAAGTGTGAAAAATGGTCATAAGTCACTTTTTTCAGTGACGTTGTAACTTTGAACGGTCACTAAGCAAAACCATTGCAAGTCAAGGACTATCTGTAATCTTTCTTTCTTATCAAGAAGCACATAAGCAGTTTCTTTCTTTCTGAGCGTGTCTCCCTATTCTGCATCTTGAAGAGAAGCAGAACAAACCTTGGAAGGAAACCTCTTGCATTTCAGGCAGTGCTTGCCGTTTCCACAGTGCAAAAAGTTAACCATCTGAATTCTGAGATACTGCATTCGTTTATAGAAAATAAAACCCAAACCAGCCCATTTGAATGCCCTGTGAGATTGCAGTAAAAAGGAGCTCCCAAGAGCTTTTTTTTTTTTTTTTAAAACAAGTTTTATTAAAAGTTTCAACAACAAACAAATCATTACATATTGAATCTTTCCCTGTTTTTCTACAATAATTTCCCCAATATTCTCATAAAACACAAACAAACACAAACAAACATAAAAAAATCTTTTAGTAAAGTACCTTGGCCCCAGTTACCTCTCTTTGCATGGGCTAAAATAATAACACATATCACTCTTCACATTTCTATCTTATTTAATCCATCTTAATAAATCATTAAATTGTATCTTTTGCCCATTCATTTATCCCTCTATCTCTTCTTATAATAAAAGAAAAAATTTCTCCTGAAATCACTAATCAGAGTATGATGCCTTTCTATCCTCCCCTAAGTTAGTAAAATTAACATTCAACATAACAAATACCCAATTTGGTTCTGCTTGGTACATTCTATCCACCAAAATGTTTAAATACATTGTATCCTCCTTTCCTTCGATATTTTATTACATTTTAAAAATCAATCATTAATAAAAACTTCAACATTTTAATTTCTTATTAAATCTTAAAGCATTCTAATTTACTATTTCAAATATAAATGTTACAATACCATCTTCTGTACCTTAGCAGAATCTTTCTTACAGAAAATTATATTTCATCCTTTATCTCTAAAAAAATCCCTCTTCTCCCATCCAATTTTAAAGCTTTGAGGCTTTTCTCCGCCTTTCCCCTTTCTTTCTTCCCCCACCAAATCTTCCTACCCCCCTTCTTCTTCTAACCTCTGCCTTGCTGGGATCCCTTCTCTGTTGCATTCCCTTTTTCTCTTGTTTGTTATCATTATATTTACTTTGCATCATATTTTCTCTTTCTCAAATGTTTTTTAGATCTTAAGTCCTTCATTTTCCTTGCTCTCTTCCTTCCTTCTTCCTTAGATAAGTTTTGGAATTCAATGAAGATGGCGTCTTCGTCTCTTCCTTGTTGTTCTTCTTCCATTTCCATCTGTTCCATTGTCTGTTGGTAATTGACCAGCGCCATTTCTAGAAATAGAAAAGCTTTTTCCATGCCATCTTTGCAGATTGCTTTTGTTTGCTCATATTCATCCCTCAGGTCTTCAAAAAGGAAAGCCATTATAAATAAGTCTTTTCTTTTCTTTATTCCTCTTTCTTCTTACACCAACCAAATATTCCGAGAGAAAGGCAAAACAATCCCAAAATCCACAATCCTCAATAAATCCAAGCAAGCCAAAATTCCCCCTTCCTCTTCCAGGGTGGTATCAAACAAATAAAAAAAAAAGAATCCAAGTCTATATTTTAAAGCCTTATTAAGATTGTATTTCTGTCCTCAAGTCTTCAAGGCATCTCCTCCAACAAGATCCAAATTTATATATTTTCTTTATCCTCTCCCTTCCGGCTTAATTCCGTCGGGAGGAGAGTAAACTTTCCTTCAGCACCTCAAAACAGCCGCTTTTTTTTCTCTTGTGGAAGAAATCATCAGAAAACCATCTTTTCCAGGAATTAAATTAAATAAATCTCAAAGCCCTGGGTCGACCAAGAAGAACTTTTACTTTCAATAACTTTCTCTTCTTCCTCCTGCGCATACTTGCCCGGCTGTCAACTTCTTTGTGGCGGCCATTACGGACCGCCGCTGCACCGTCCTGGTAACAGGGGTTCTGCCGGCCAGGGAGGGGTCTACAACACCCCAAACCCTTCCTCCGGATCCCCTTACCTTCAGCTACCCCTGCAGGGCAGCCTTGCTCCGCACCCGTCCGGGTCGAAGCCCCAAAACGGCTAGCGCGGCAGGGATCGCGCAGCTTCGCGAATCCCTACCGCTCGCGGCCGACAAACCGGAAACTCCCAAGAGCTTTTTCAACTGCTAATGCTACAATGATCTGCATGGCAGGTTGAAATCCATCCATGGCCTGGGGAACATTGAGATAATATTCAGACCGTGTGCACAATAGGACACATAGGAAACTCCTTCTGAGACCAGGATCCCTGGATAGGTCTCGAAGAAAAAATGGCTTTCTACTCAAAGATCGTCTTACAAAAAACATTGGAAATTACGATGTAGTAGAAATTATTTATCTAGACTACCTTGTCTTGTATAAATTCCGGTCTTTATAAGAGCTTTCTTCTACTGCTACTATCTTTTCTGCTGTCTCTCTCAACACAAACTTTTTTCCTTCCCTGATGACAGTTTGGGAGAATAAAGGGAGTCATCCTTTTTGGAGAAAAAGGAAAGTACTGAATAAACTAATCTGCAATTTATTTCTTTGCAGTCACAACAAAGGTAACAGTAACAATGCCACCCCCTTCACTATTTCTTCTGAATCCCCACGTTTTCTTACAGGAATGCTTTGTATGCTGTATGATGCGATATCATCTGCATTGTCCAATTGACCTTGTATGGGATGATACCATTTTGCCTTTTGTTTCAAGACAATAAAAATGTCTTGGGCTAATCCCAGCCCCCCCCCCCACCAATCCTTACTTAGTCCTAGTATTCAGCAGACTCCACTCCAGACTGCAGGATTAGGTTTTAATCCTCTGAATACTTAATGGGAAGTAAATACTATTAAATTCAGTGGGGTTTATTCTAACTAAAGATGCATAGGAGAATTGAGGGTGACTGTCTTAACTTAACTGGAAGCTTTTTGTGGCATTCAGCCCATGCTTCTTAGTGCTTTTTCTCCCTCCATGTGTTTTACTATCCATCTTTTGTTGTCGCCTCTTTTCATAGACAACCTTGCAAACCAAAGACGATTCTGTGCTTCTTCCAACAATGTTGTTAATGCTGAGAAGGTCTGTCAGGCTCAGAGGGACGGCGGGATGACCCATATGATCCAAGAAGCTATTAAAAAGGTAAGAAAACAGAGCCCAGCAGTTTCCACTACTGAGAGGCAGGGGTGAATTTATTTTATTTATTCGTTAGATTTATACCCATCCTTTTGTTCAGGAACCCAAGGTAGTATACACACCTCCCATCCACAACAACAAGCCTGTGAGGTAGGTTGGGTTGAGGAGAGAATGACTGGCCCTGCACTCATGCCTTTGTGCATTAGAACCAGTGCAGCATTGGGACCTCAAGCTTGATGGGTGGTATGGGCTTGCTTTAGTGTAGGAACTATATAAATTAATCAAACGGGCCACTTTTTGCTATAATACTGCCTGTGCTAAGTGCTATTAAAAAAAAAACTGTAGAGCTGGAGGCACAACATCTATGTTGTAAATTTAATGTCATGAAGAGACTGATGGCCCATAGGCTTTTCTCTGGTAGATTAAAAATGCAAGATCAGCGAAATAGACAACGGAAGGTATAAAGCAGCCTTCTCAAAGTATGCTTTTCGGATATGATGACAGTGCACATAATCCACCAGCCATCAGAGGGATGCCAGTTCAGGAAGATTAGTATAAGCTTATCAGAATAGAGAAAACCAAGAGGATTTTCCCCCCCTGTGTGAATAGAAGAAAAATACAGTCCAGTCTTGGACAACCTTACAATATTCAGTCAATAAAACAGAATGAAGGAAACAAATAAAAGGATGGTGACTATTTGTGGAAGGGATCTTATGGTTCTGAGAGCAAGCCAAAATTTATTAGGCTGAAGCTATCCCAGCCTTCTGAATGACAATTCAGAACATTTATCTTGCTTAAAATCCTCCTATTGAGTGGCTGATACATGGAAATACATAAAAAAGCATAAGAATGTGAGCAGAACTTTGCAAAAGTTCAGTGAATTCCTATTAAATTATGCCTGGTTACTGATTTGTGTGTGAGAACCAGCACTACTCAGATCATGATTTCATCTTGTTAATTTTTTCTTACATTCTTTAACCTTTGCCGAGCTCATGGGACATATATATATCTTTGGGAATATTTAGTTTTCAGATAACTCAGAAGAGTTTTATCACTGAAAGAGTCCAAATTCAATGTAGACATATAATAGACAATACTGTGTCTATTATATCAACTGGTTCTGCCCTTCAGTTCTTTTTTCTTCCTTGTAAGTTGGTTGTAAATTTCATCTTTTAATGGAATTACTATTGGAAAAGCAATGAATTTTCATACTATGGGATTTGATTTAATATAACTAATCCGAAATAGGTTATTTCTTTTCCATTTGAATCACTAAATCTATTGGATTTCTTCACAGAACCAACACTGTCTGCTGGAATTGGAAGTCCAGTTGGTAAAGGAACTAATTAAGAGTGAAATATACCCCATCATTATCCACATTAAAGTAACTGAGAAAAAGATCAAAGGAGTCAGGTATGAATAAAAGCTCTTCTTAGAATTGGAATGTGGTTGGAAAGAGCTCCTGTCTTCCCAAATATAAGGTAGAGATAAGGATTGGAAGAGAAACTGCCATCAAACAAGAGTCGTAGGATGGATGGGCAGAATTTAATCTTGCAGGATCTACTTTATTTTTACTAATATCCTAAGATCCATTAAGAAGATCTTGGAACAAAGGATGAATATTAGATGGATGCTAGGAAAAATAAATCTGCATGACAAATTCATTCTACCTAATTATATCTATATATCATCTCTATCTCTATCTCTATCTCTATCTCTATCTCTATCTCTATCTCTATCTCTATCTATCTATCTATCTATCTATCTATCTATCTATCTATCTATCTATCTATCTATCTTTTAGATCAATATTCTCTCCACCCATTCCAAATCCCATCTTGATGAATTTATAGGGCTTATTTGGATGGTGGTTATATTAGTTGCAGATGAAGAAGTTCTCAGTAAATATGATGAATTAAAAATACAGCCTACTGATACCATGCTAGTTTTCAACTCTACGTATTCAAAGAGATCTTTCATGTTCTTCAGCCAGTACATTTGGAAGTGATCAGAAAAGAAACAGTTCTCAGGCTATTCAGTGATGTACTTGGTTAGGGGTGTCAAACTCAATTTCATTAAGGCTGCGTCAGGGCTGTGATTAATCTCAGGGAGCCGGGTGGGCATGGCCGACTGGGTGGGTGTGGCCGACTGGATGGGCTTGGCCAGCTTGATGCCATTCCCCAAACTGCTGGCATGTTTTCTCCTCGCACTGGGTAGACAGGGCCGAAGCCATGCTGACCAAATGTTTCCTCTTCGCAAGTCGAAGCGACGTGGGCTGGCTCCTTAAGTTTTCCAGGATGGCCCCAAGGGCCGGATCCAGCCCGCGAGACTTATATTTGACACTCCTGGGTTAGAGCATCAGGTTAGAAATCAGCAGAAGGTGAGTTCTAGGTCTGTCTTAACCACAAAGTCACCTAGGTGACTTTGGGCTGGTCATCTACCTTATGCCCTAGGAAGGAAGCAATGGCAAACCACTTCTGAAAAACCTTGCCAAGAAAATTGCAGGGACTTGTCAAGGCAGTCTCCAAGAATTGGACACAATTAAATAGAAGAAAAAAAATACCACTGAACCCTAAACAGCGATATTTGACTACCTATCATAGCCTGGCATTTACAGTTTGTAATATAGTAAACCTTTAATTTCATGGACTAATGTGGAAAGGTCCTTTAAATAGCAAATGGAATTATGGCATTTTATGCATAAATGAAAAAAGTACAGTATAATATGCATGAAATGTACAAAAATGTACAAACAGTGTCTGGACAGATTCACCAAGCAACAGACTTTCAGATGTCCAAGCAGCTTATTGCCAACAGGTTGATTTTTCAATATGTGTTGTGATGGCAGGAAGGTGGATCCTAACGGCTGTGAACCAAATATTTCTGACAAGGAAAGAGACATTCTGATTTCTCTGTTCAGCACAAAATATGTACAGAAACACTTGGCTTGAGGTTTTGGTTTAATATGAGTATAAATCCAGAAATGTAGCTTAATCAAGAAATTGTGGTTAAGCAATTGATAAGTTAGCATGAAGAATGAATCTAGCCAATGAGTAAGAGCAGCTAAATTTCCTTGGATGATATATGACTCTCCTTCCCTGTTTTGTTCAGAAATTGCCACCTTAACAATATGCATTTGCTATAGTTTATTTACAGTTTCATGAAAGAGCACGAAGAAACAGTTGGCTTGGTTCAGGGGTGTCAAACTCAAGGCATATGGACCGGATCTGGCCTGCAATGTCAGATCTGGCCTGTGGGGCCATCCTGATTTACCCAATGCAAAGAGGAAAGATTGGCCCAGTCTACCCGGTGCGAAGAGGAAAGATCAGGCCAGCGTAGCTCTGGCCCAGTCTACCCATTGCGAAGATGAAACATCAGGCCAGCATAGCTTCAGCCTAGTCTACTCATTGTAAAGAGGAAACATCAAGCCAGCGTAGCAGTGGCCCAGTCTACCGGTGCGAAGAAGAAAGACCAGGCCAGTATGGCTTCGCCCTGATCTATCCAATGCAAAGAAGAAACATGCCAGCAGTTTGGGGAGTGGTGTCAAGCTGGCCACGCCGACCCAGTCTCCACGCCCACCTGCCCCCCCAGGTCAACCACAGCCCTGATGTGGCCCTCAAAAAAATTGAGTTTGACACCCCTGGTTAGCTAGAGATCTGAATGAATTAATATTAACTTTATGTGAATATCCCTCACCTGTTACCAGTTCTCCCTGTCAGTCTTTCTGTATGTGGAAATGTTTTAATCTCTATGTTAAAACTCTAGATCAGAAATAAAAATAGACTACTGGTCCATCTTGCTCAGTATTAGGCAACATTAACCCAACAAAGCAATTCTCCCATTCAACTGTTACCTAGTGTAATTAAGGTGGAGTTGCTCTGAATGTCCTTTTACTGCTTCCTCCTTCTCCTGGCCTAAGGAATCTCTCCACTGTTTTCTCCTTTACTTTCCTGGGATCTATTAGACCTTCCATCACACCATCAATTCTTGGGATTAGAACATTAGATTTTAAATATGCTTTACTAAGCCTCCATCAACAAAAATGTCATCAGTCTCTAAAAAATGTACATGATTAATGCTGCATTTCTCTTCTGTGTTCTTTCTAGGAGCCTATTAGGGAAGCCAGGGCAGCGAGAATCTGAGGTGCTGAAGAAATGTCAAAGAGATGAATGGGTTCTCCATACTTTACCCTGTTCATGGGTATGGGTAGATCCTCAATCCTGGAGCAGTGCAGAGGACCTGGTAAAGGTGGTAAGGGCCCACATCTTCCAGGAACAAACCAGGATGGTGTGGGTTGAGGAGAATGATATGTGATAGATGATACTGGTGGGTTCACTCATGCAGAAGAATGGCCTCTGCAGGACAGAGGCATGGGCTCTATAACCCACCAACATTGCCTTGTATTTGTCATTTACCTCACATAAAGTGGACAATTGATATATCTGGCATGTTCATGACCGTTGTTTTTTTCTTAAGCCAAAAAAATTGGGTAATGAATGAATATAAATAAAAGGAAACTGTGGCTAAAATGATTGGTTTTGGTTTTGTGTAGTTTCTTACTTTTTAACTATAATTAATTTTATCCACTTAATTGATAATTTTAATATTCTTTACAAGCACACACACACACACACACACACACACACACACACAAACATTTTCTATGTATGTTCTTGTTAGGCATATTTTTGCAAATCCTCCATAATATATTTACATATAGATGATATATACTTTTGTACATAGTTTTTTTTATTAGATAATTAAATTGGAGAACCATTTTGAAAAATATGGAGACATGCAAATTAATATATAATTGTATCTTGATTCTTGCATTGATACAACATGTAGCTGATACTAGATCAGGGGTGTCCAACCTTGGCAACTTTAAGCCTGGAGGACTTCAACTCCCAGAATTCCCCAGCCAGCTGGGGAGTTGAAGTCCTCCAGGCTTAAAGTTGCCAAGGTTGGACACCCCTGTACTAGATAATCCTGAATATCTAAACAGAGAGAGATGAAAGAGAATCAGAAAATCCTGAGGCTATAGGCTACTCTGGGAATTCATTTTTTTTTAATCCTGAAAGATGGTAATGACAAACCACTTCTGTATTGTTCCCAAGAAAACCACTTGAAATATGTCAATGAAATCACCAGCAGTAGAACCAGTTCAGAAAGTTTGCATTAGCTTACATTAAATGTGACCAATGAAGTTTGCATTAACATGGGAATTTAGAATTGTCACTATTTCCTAGATTATTGTCTGATTAGCAGGGCTAATTCTACCATTGGGCTGAGTAAGGTTTCCTTTTCAAAGAACTAGTTTAAGATAATCAAGGGATTCTAACAAGCTATATATAAAATTGAAGTCTTCAACTCACTGTTTTACTTTTGCTCCCAAAATATGAGCTTGAAATTTTCTCCCCCAAAGTCTAAAAAAACAAACCAAAACATCTCTAGGTCTTGACTATTCATACATCTTTATTTAGGGAGATCAGGAGATCATTTGTTGCATTACCTCAGGTAGCAAAATTGTGACATGGATGTTTGCAGAGGTACATTGGGCCACTTCCATGAACAGTTGAGGCAGAGCTGATCAGCTTTCTTTGGTTGATCTGCCTTGTGAATGAAGGCACTGTTGCCTAGTGAATCAAAGTGACTGTTCCACTGATTAAAACTGCTCCAGAGAATATTTCAAAGGGGTGCTGTAGAGCATAAAGAAGATGATCAAGATGACCTTGATGGAAATATGCAGGTACTATAAGGCAAATTGGACTGCAATAACATTCAGAAGCAACTCGGGCCTGATTCTTATACAGGGAGGCAGTACAATCAGATTCACAAGATTCTGTTATAATAGTCAATCTCAATAAAATTGTTTTAATCTTCCTGTGGAATTGATTTCCTAGTCTGGTTAACTAGTGGGGCTGATAGCTGCTTTGCTGATCTCTATTAAAGCAAAACACCCCTTCCAAGAACTGTGAGTCTTGGTCCTTCCTGCTGGCCCTATAAGTTTCTATTTTTTTCTCTCCCAAATTTTCTTTTTATCTTCCATGGTCCCTATGATTCTTAATTCTTTCTTTACTTCAATAGAAACACATGTTTAGGTGTTTGTGGGGTGGTTATACTGGAGGACATGTATACAGGCACTGCATTTACATATTTCAGCAGGTAGTGCCCTTCAATTGGTATAAAAATAAGCTCAAGAGAGTCTTTTCATTACACACTTTATAGCATGTAAATTATTCATGCTCTCTCTTTTTCTGATGACCTGATGCAAAATAAAATAGCATTTGCAGTGAAAATGGATTGTTCATGGTTGTACAAATTAGGAAAAGCATAGCACAACTAAGATTAAAAGAAGTTAAAGCTGCTCAATATAATCTCTTGGGCAAGAGTTGCATTGCCTGTTTTTCTTTTAATTGGTTTCATAGATCCTTCTAGGACTTACTTACTAGAGCAATTGCATTTCTGAGGGGGAGGGGTCAATGGATTCTCTGTGCAGATGGAGGCAGAAGAGATAACTCTGAAAAATATTAACTCATTGCTTACTCTGGCCTGCTATAAAATAAAAACAGTCATGGCTTAATTTGGCCACTAAGAATATTTAAATCTGCAACAGACCAATTGCTGGAAGTACTTTGTAGAAATAATGTAAAAAATTGTTTAAAGCACCTTTTGGGCTGAGGAAGTGGCTTATATTGCTTTACAAGAAATGAGACTCTCCTTGCCCCATCCCAACAATCAAATTAAAAAAGGGAAACAGAAAACAGTAAGAATTTTTTAAAACTACAAAATTGGAGCATGATATTTGGACAGTGCAGTTTTTATCTTCAGATTTTACTTTTGCAAAGTCATCAGAAATACATTAGTGAAGTTAGGAAGCATAGAGCGAAACCAGTGTTTTTTAAATGGGACACTCAAGTTCCTGCTTTGTTCCATTGTTAAAAATTGAAGTATTCTGACCCTTCAGTTTCATCAGTGCTCTTACACAGATACTATTCCTTACTGAGGGTCCTTTAGATCCAAGAGGGCTCAAATGTAGATGTCCAATTAGCCTATAGATTGTTATTTCAAAGGGAATCCTAGAACTCCCTATTAAATAGAAGACCAGTAAGGCCTTAAATTCTGCTTTTGGCTGGTTAACTATATTGTCTTGCAGGTTTACCATGTGAAACAGCTCTAGTTCTTTTTGCCTAAGGAGATCTGTCTGCAGGTGTTCTTTGTATTCATGCATTTTCCCATTTTTTCCACATTTGCATATGTACCATATTTCATACGTTTTCCCCATATTGGCAAATCTATGAGACCAAGAAACCTAAGTCAGCATTTGAGGGCTCTAGGAAGAAATTCTTCAGATCCCTCTCAGCTGAAAGCAAAAACAGGTAAAGGAAGATTAACCATCCACATTCCAGAGTGCATAATTGATATAGCAGCTGGAATAAGAGTTTAATGTAGTTTAATAAAAGTCATTAAAGACAACACGAAAAAATGTCTTCCATGGTTAGACAAGCATCTTCATTAACAGCAAAAATAAAACCATTGTTCAGGTGATTTCTCTCTCTTGCCCCTTCCTCTTCCATGAAATGCTTCATTTTCCAAGTTCTAGAAATAGTTTAATAACTTTAATCCTTTGGGGGGGGGGGTTTGCCTGAAATTTTGCCAATTTGAAGAATTCATGATCTGAATGCATAAGGACTCATGAGAATTTATTCAAGGTGGGGACTTTGCAATTTGAACTCTGCTTAGGTATATTTACCATGCTGTTTTGGATGATGGGAGTTCTAATTGATCAGATCTATTGATCAATCACAGGTTTTGAATGAGTTAGCTTGTGTTTCTAACTAATTCTACTGTTGAATGTTAACATAAAGTTAGGTTGTATTACGTTGCATCATGCTGGAGAGAAGAGATGCATGCCTTCTCCTTTTGGTTACATGTTTGAGCCCTGCATCTCAATGTCTTGGCTGGAGATTTAATTCATTTAAAAATGCATATCCCTCTTTATCACACAGTGTGGCTAATCATATAAGAGTACAAATAAAAACCAGGAGCAGATCTTATTCTAAGATGCAAATTGTATCCAGATTAAACATCAAAATCTATTGGATAATAAAGCAAATCCCTTAAAAGAAGGGATGCTGGCATATTAGTGCCAGAATGTCAATGCCATAGCAGAGAGGATCTTCCTTAACTTCCAGTGGGATGTAATAGTGATGCTATTACTATAGGCAGAAGTTCAGGAACCCAATTAAACTACACAGGAGGATTGTCACCCATAGCAAGGCTGACTTGCCACAGTCTGAAGTAATAGAAGGAACAAATATTACTTGAATAGGTCTTCTTAAGACCAGTGAGACCAGAGCATTAAATTATATTAATATGCCAACATCTTTTAAGGAGAAGGAAGATAAACGGGATAAATGCAAGGCCTAGATCAGGGGTGTCAAATTGGATGTGTCAGCACAGGCCATGCCAACCTCAGCTCCACAAAGGGAAAAAATATCACAATACGTCACATGACAGCAATGTGACGTGGTGAGTTTGACACCTGTGGCTTAGATCAAGGCTCTCAAGTACAAGGTGAATGGTACCAAGATATTGCGAATCCATGCAGCTTTGCTGGATCAGGCTAAATAAGCAGACTTTTTTTTTAAAATTGCACAAGGAGACAGGCTGTGGCATCCTGCACAAATTTGCTTTTCCAGACAGTCTCCCAAGTGTTGCTCTTCTTAAAGTACCTCATTAAACTCAACCCTTGAGTTTAGCAAAGCATGGAAGATAGCAGTTGAGTTTGACCGGGAAGGTTTGAAAGATATTTACTGTAGCAGTGAGAATGATCCAGATGATTTTATGCTGGAACAGTAATATAATAATAATTTATTACTCATTTAAACAACTAGATGCTGAACAATCAATAAAGAACAATACAGTAAATGGTCCCAGCAATAGGCTTGCTGGATGTAAATCAAATAGGCAGCAGATATACTAAATTAACAACACTGGTAGTAGCCCCATGCAGGCTTCTGGCTCCAAGTCAATTCCTCTGCAACATATATCTGCAAATGTCAATGGATGAAGGTGCACACTGCTGTGTTCTCTGAATCCTAGGAATAAATGCCTAGGGTACAGTTGAAGGGGTACTATTGAATCGTATTTATGAAGTTGTACATCAGTCAAGGAAGACTCATTACTGCAGCAAACTCCAGGAAGCTGTTGGAGTTCTTTACTTAGTATGTATTTTCTGTTCGTACAATCAACAAGTTTTGGGTTCACTGTGATTGCCATTTTCTTAATTCTCAGACTTACATTTAAAACCTGTTTTCTGAGACGGGTGGTAAAAATCATACTGGTGTGCCAACCGATTCATTCAGTTCTTCAGAGGAGTCGTGATGACAGCTGCTATATATGTATGTACAGAATTAGCTACTGCAAAGATACTGTATGAACTATAGTGTGGTACAAAATTCACCACAATCCACCTAAAGAATATTTGGTTGCAAGGTCTGTGCATACTTGCCAAATGAAACGTGCTTAAATCTGAGGGACAGAACTACATATGGGAGGATGGCAGGACGAAGTAAAGATGAATCATGGAAAAATGAAGTCCAAAATACATGTGCCAATGGGAAGGTCAACAAATGCAAACCAAAAGAATTTCAGAGACCAATCAATTTATGAAGAAATAGAATACATCCCTCACCAATCTGATGATATAAACGAAAGGGATCCAGGTCCCTAAGGACATATTGGCTAGAAGGTTCTCATACATAATGTGCATCCCTGAAATAAATGAACAAATTACCTGGGAAGACATCAAAAGCTGCCTTGAGATGAGAACCATCTGTTGGGGAAAAAGTGACAAAATGGATTCACTCCAGAAAAACAAAATCTGGATACTCATCCAACTATCTCAAGGATAGAAAGTATTTGGGTATAAATAGACATTTAAAATTAAATATAGTTCATAAAATGTAAGGGAACAGTACAAGGCCAGCCTCTCTCTATCTTAATGTATGACCTTGAGCTTCTTATGCTTGCCACTTTTTCAAGACTGGAGTTATTGCTTCTATCCCCTTAACAGTTCATCCATTTCTTCATCAAAGTCATCTTTACATTTCTCAATGTGAACTGAGTAAATTAGTGCTGTGCAAAAGTTAAAAAAACCAAAAACAACAAATTAGTTCCCAATTCAAGTAAAATTAAAAGGTGAAGATCCATAAGAGCTATAAAAATGGGAGCTTACAGTTGCCCATCAACCATTTGGAGCAAGCTAACTAGATAAAATCTTGATTGGCCCAGATGAGAAATTATTATCAAAGTTATATAATGTGAAAAGAACAATGATTGCATGGAGTAGGAACATTGGACATACTATTGATTTGGAAGAATGGAAAAAGATCTGGAATGTGAATTATAAAATAACAAAATTGGTGGAAAACCAACATAAAATGTTCCAACATAATATGTTCTATTGTTGGTATTTGGCGCCCTCAAGACTGGCTAAGATCTACCCAAATTTAAAACCAAATTGTTGGAAGTGTGGACAACAACAAGGTACCTTCTTTCATTCTTGGTGGACATGCCCCAAAGCGAAAAAATACTGGAAAATGATTCAAACATGGTTAGAAGAGTTAACTAAAAACAAAATTGATTTTGTCCTGGAATTATTCCTTTTAGGAATAATAAAAAAAACTATAACAGAAAGACAAAATATCTTATATTACATATATTAACAGCAGCAAGAATTTCATATGCTCAGTACTGGAAGAAAAACTCCATACCACCTGAAGGCTTAATAATCAAATAATTTTTAGAGTGTGTGGAAATGGATAAATTAACTATGGAATTAAAAGGGAAAGCAGACACAGAATACAAGTGTCATGCCCCTGGTGGAAACTGACTGAGGGAGAGGAGGAACAGCTGACAGGGAGTGGAAGTGTAGTTCTGGAGGTTATGGAGGAAGCTGGGGAAGGGCAGAGGCCATATGAGCAGTCAGAGGAGGACTCAGGCCCATCTCCTATCCATCCTAGGGCACGCGGGGAGGAGAGTATAAGGGAGAGACGTGGTCTCCTCGGGAGGAGAGGGCCTTGATCCTCTTCATGGGCTGCCGGTGTGACAACTGAATAAGAGTTTAGACCTGCGTACTGGCAAACGCTGGAAACAAATTGTGTAAATATCTCTAGTTTATAGTTCCTTTCTGAGTTTGGCGTTCTTCTCAGTATGTGTTATCTGCGGACATCCTCCAGCTCTTATCTTGCCTGGTTTGTGTTGCTTTTTTCCTTCTTTGTGTAACTGTGTGGGATTTTTTTTGGCTTCCGTCAAAGTTATTTGGAGCTTGGAAGCAAACTGAAGGAATAAAAGGGTCTTCACCTGTTTTCTGTGACTGTGTTTGTTTTGTATCCCACCCTGGGTCATCACACAATACAGTATGGGAAACATGGTTTATTTGGATTGATAATAGATATAAGAATAAAAAATGTAAATAATGTATATAATAGATAAGAGGATATGAAAGTATTGTGTATTGTAAGTTTTGATAGGAACATAAATGTATATATAATGTCACAGCGCTGGTTAATAACATGGTATTATGTAGTAAATGGGAAAAAACTCAATAAAGCATTATAAAAAAAACACCATTTGGAGCAAGCTAAAGAGGAACACAAAAAATGTGCTCCCAACTTTTCCTGTTTATAATAGTTCAGGACAGGGCATAATTAACATAATTACCATATTTTTTGGGTCTGTAGGATGCACTTCCCACGCCCCAAAAGTAGGTGGAAATGTCTGTGTGTCTTATAGAGCAAATGTTGCTGAAGCCCCACCCACCCACCAGCCCCCACCCTTCAGTCATTTTCAGCATGCCCCGTTTTTGGCCTCCACATGCCCTGTTTTTGGCCTCCACATGTCGCATTTTTGGCATGTTTTTGGATTGTGGTGCTTGGTGGCAATTGGTGGCGCTAGGCAGCAATCCTCACCGCCTGGAACGGATCAAAAACAGGACGCGCGGAGGCTGAAAACGGGACACGCGGATGCAGCGATAGGTGGTAGTGATTCCCACAGCCTGGAACAGCTGATCGGTGGTATTCAGCAAGGCTGATCCAACCGCCAATCAGCTAATCATGTTAAATCCGGCTGCGATAATGTGCTGAAGCTGACCAGGCTGTTTCCTGTTTGCTGTAAGGACACTAGCCAGATGAATACCGATGGATGCTGGGAAGCAGAGGCAGATTTTTTTTCTTGTTTTCCTCCCCAAAAGCTAGGTGCATCTTATGGTCCGGAACATTTTATGGTGAGAAAAATATGGTACTTGGCTATTTCTTTGCAATCATTTTATTATTCTTTATAATACTGCACCTTCTATTTGTAGTCCTAGGGCAATGTCTTAGAGTTTTTAAATAGCTGCAAACAGTTGGGGTAGGCATAATTTTCAATAAATGTTATTCCAGCGTTTCAGAAAATGGAAAGTCACCAGATCCAGGTCTGCCATGTTTTAGCAAGACTATTGTACAGGGAGTCCTTGACTTATGACCATTCGTTTAGCAACCAAAGTTTTTCAGTACTGAAAAAAAAGTGACTTAGGGGTTTTTACAATTAACAACCATCACAATATCCCTATGATCACATGATCAAACTTCAGGCACTCGGGAACTGGCATGTATTTGCAATGGTTACAGCATCCTGGGGTCATGAGAATACCACTTACAACCTTCCCAGGAGGCCTCTGACAAACAAAATTAATGAGGGTGTGTGTGTGGGGGAGGAAGCTGGATTCACTTAATGACTGCGGTAAGAAAAGTCATAAAATGTCAATCCTCAAACCCAAGAAAGGCAAATGGTGATTCTTCCAAGCAAATTTCTTCATTGTCCCATAGATAAGAATTTTTGAAGTGCTCTACTATGTATATCAAGAGATAATTATTAGGGAGGGACTGTCTTCACCCTCTTTCTCTAACAAAATATCTGGATTGAACTGCCTCTTATTCATCTGGAATGCACCCCTCCCTCCTATGTTACTACAATCCATCACATCAGATGAGGCGTGACTTGCTTAATGACCCCATAGCAATAGCATTTAGACTTATATACCACTTCATAGTGGTCTACAACCCTCTCTAAGTGGTTTACAGAGCCATCATATTGTCCCCAACAGTCTGGGTCTTCATTTTACTGACCTTGGAAGGACGTCATAAGCAACTTTGTGGGCAAAACCTTGAGTCGGTCAGGATTGAACTCCATACTGTATTCTAACCACTGCACCACCATGGATTCTCAAATGACTGCATCTCTTAGCAATGGAAATTCCTGTCCCAATTGTTGTCAGTCAAGGACTACCTGTTTCATGTCTATTTTTTGGACTCCCAATTGATCCATTATGTCAGATGTAAGATAGCAGCTTGATGAATAATGAACTCCTTTACATATTGAATTCCACGAGATTTACTCCCAGGGAAATGTGTCTAAAAAGGTTATTTGATTGATCCCATGAGTGATCTGTCAATTGCATTTGCATAACAATAGGAACATTGTTTCTGTGGAAAGCAGAATACTGTGTTTTTAAATGCCATCCATACTTAACTTCAGATCAGTGGAGGAAATCTGCCTGAGAGAGAGCAACTAGCTGCTGTTTAAAAATCTCTAAATACAGAGAGTCCATTTCTGTCCAAAGCAATTTGTTCCATCACTGAACAGCTTCTGTCACAGGAGAGTCTTCCAAATGTTTGATCAGTGTCCCTTTCTAGTCACTTCAACCAATTAGTTCCAGTTCTACTTACCAGGGCAAAAGAGAAGGTGAACTACAACAAGCATCATCTTCATAAAAGATACTTTGAGAAAAGGAAGAATTAATTTTAAAGACAGCAATTGCTGTCTGCAGCAATTATCAGCATTTGTATTAAACTAATGATTCTTTTAAAAAAACTTGGGACATGCTTCATAGACATCGTTTTCAGTCTAATAAATGTTTTTAATGGATTCATTTGTCTGGTATATTGATTAAATGTTGAAGCTCTAGTTGGGATCCCATTGTGCATTAGTTATGCTCTGCAATATATAGTAAGTTGAATTTATATTAAACATGTATTCAATTTTTCTGCTACACTGCTATTACCCTGTGATTGTTGGTTGATTGTTTTCTTAGTTTGCATCAATGCTTAGCAACAGAATCAGACAAATGTGGTGGTAGCAGTTTACTAATTTGTGTTTTTTCCTCTCAATATGTAGTTTTGTCTTAGTGTCAGTGATAGAGACAGTTGGGACTGACTCATAGCTTTATGCCATTCATTCATCTCCATGTCATCTGCAGATCACCCTATATCCTTATATAGGATAGTTTATGCATGGAGTTGGCTAGAAGTTGCTTGTGCAATAGTCCACAGTTCTGTGCTTTTCCCACAAGTCATGTCCTGCACATTTTGCAGAGTTACAGTTCTGGACACCAATGCATGTTGGACATTGGACTAAGCAATGATGCCTAGGGATAGCATAGGGAGGACTTGTAGGTCAATAGCAGCATACATAGTTTACACGCAGAACTTTCAAATGTCAATATCCTGCATCTCTTCTTAAAAGGATCGGGGAGCTAGTGACAAAGAAATCTGTGGCAGACAGGATGGATTATTCTGAGATAAATCCCATACGAGCAAATTATGATATTCAAAACTGGGTATTGAATTCTCCCTCCACTGCCACATTTTACTCCCCAATGAGCTTTTGACACAGCTGTTTAGCAGGCGACAGGAAATGTAGTTGGTGGAAAAGAGGATACAACAGTGTCCCTTCCCAAACACTCTCCGTGATCACAGTCACAGATAGAAGACTGAAAAGTTCATGACTGAGTGTCATTTTTATTTCCTAAATAAATCATATACCCATCAGCCCACCAAAAATGTGACAAATGAGCAGGCGTGTGATTTATTTGGTTCATTGATGGCCTACTCTGTGCACATTTTCAAGATTTTTTTAAAATAGCTTTATGCTATTCTAGAAAAAAGAGGCCCAGAGTTGTTGCATTTCCCTTCCATATCATTTTTATCTGCTAAAATGACTGTTTATGTAACTGCCCTATCTCAATAAAAGGGAATAGAAGCAATTTGAGAATGGAAAATGGCACAAAATTACAATAAACAAATTATTAAAATCCTAGTTCTAGATGCCTTTCTATATCACTTGTGCTACAGCTGTTAAATTTTGAGAAATGATGATCCTGTTTACGCATGACACTGCAAAAGAGATGATTCTGAAGAGTAGCAGCTTTTGTATAAACATGTTCTTGAAACATTGCACTATTAAAGTGACATTGCCAAACAAAGCAATTTCACTGGATGGAGACTGAACTGCCCCATATCATTGGGAGATTGGAGAGTAAGGACATGTAGAAATCAATGTTGATGCAATTGCTATCTTCCCTGTAAAATTAAGATAAAGGACATAAGGGAATCCTTGAAAAAGTTGAGCAAAATATGATCTACACAAAATACTGCTAGACCAGGGGTGTCAAATTCAAGGCCTGAAGACCGGATCCAGTCCATACTGTGCTTAGATCTGGCCCATGGGGCTGGCCTAGAAACAGTGAAGGACTGGCCTGCAATCCCTCTGCCAGTGAAATGATTGCTTGGGAGGGCTGCCCTCCCGAGCTCCCGTTTTGCTGGCAGAGGGTTGCAGGAGGCCGTTTCATGCAAAAACAGAGCTCAGGAGCCCGTTTTTGCTGGCAGAGCACTCAGGTCAACACAGGCACCCCCAACATGAGTGATGTTGACCTGGCCACGCACACCATGGCCACACATAACCCCCCCCCAGGGCAAACATAACCCTGATGTGGCCCTCAATGAAATTGAGTTTGATACCCCTGTGCTAGAGGAATCTCAAGGTTATTACAACAGTTCATTCTGCTAATTTCTTCCTCTTGTGTATCTGGGTGCTTTTATATTCAGTATTGTTATGAGCAATTGGTGGGATATAGTAAGAGATGAAATGGATGGAAACACCTTGCATTAGAGTTGATGGATGGATAAAACTGCACAGTTGAGCACTCTCACAACTGGAGATGCCAAAAGGGATTTGAAAGTCGAGAGGGAATTCAAAATCTAGGTCAAATGACAATATGTACATATATTTCTTTTGAGATGCCACTGATAATATTCTAAAATGAAATTTTAATCAGGTCATACGCTCATCAAAGCATAGAACAAAAAAAAAAAGGATGTGTATAAAACACAGAGTAGCATGATCTGGTTGAAACGAATGACAGTTCCTTATGGGGAAGAGTTTAAGAACAGAAGAGGAATATAATACAAAAGAGATACTTAAAAGATGGGGAAAGATGCCAACATGTAGCAACTTGTCTATAAGGCGTTGTGTAAAATTAGCTTATATTTCTATGTGTGTGTGAGAGAGAATATTTAGATAGCATCAGCATTTGTCTTCTCTTAGTAGGCTATCTGTTATTTATATATCCATTATTTTGAAAAAAAATCTACTTATTGAAAAAGCATGTAGTACACTATACTACAATACTTTCCCAAACTACTATGGAGCTTTGATCATCTTTCTAAAATTTTGGGTTGATCAGCTGCAACAAAGACTTCATTCAAAGAATTAGAATCATACATTATACCAAAGAGATCAATATATTAATGGAATTAGGATCATACACAAAGTCCAATAAACATGAAAAAAACCAACAAGACCACATTAAAAAATGTCAAAGACATAACTGGTATCTTTTTTTTTTTTTTAAAACAAGTTTTATTGATTTTCAAAACACACAAGTCATCATTATCCATTACATGTTTAAACCTTTTTCCATTATAAATTTAACAAGTCAGATAAACTATAATTCTGTTTTAAACCATTTCCATATAAACATACAAAAACCTCTTATCCAATTTCCCTTTATTTCTCTTCACTCTTATTCAATTTTATTATTATTATTTCATCTCCTTCTTTCTGACTTAGTTACCATTATTCTCATTCTATTATTTCTACAAGGTTTTATTAATTTCCCCCCCCAAAAAAACAACATAATCACACAACACACAAAACATAAAAAGATCTTTTGGAAAGTAACTTGGACCCAGGTATCTCTCTTTTCATGGACTTCAATAATATTCAGGCTCATCTTACATATCATTACTTATTTTATTTACCATTCTAAGTCTTCTATATTAACTTCTCCACATATTTCACTCTTCTTGATTCTATCTTAATTAATCATCTTAATTTGAGTCATTATATTTATATCTTTTGTCCATTCTCTATTATACCTTTGTCTCATTCCTTTTAAAAAGAAAGAAATTTCTCCTGAAATCACTAATCAGAGTATGATGCCTTTCTATCTCCCCACTAAATTAATCAAATTAATCTTTAAACTACCCAATCCGATTTTGCTTGGTACATTCTAACTGAATAATACATCTAAAACAATTAAATACATAGTTAAGCAATAGATTTCAATATTAAAAACAAAATACTATAATGAAAGTTTTATAATAACATCAATACCATAATCTTAATAAACTCTTTAATTAAAGTTTAATATTCTAAATCTCCCCTCATATTATATTTTCAAACCAATCATTATTAACATTCCAACATTTTAATCTCTTATCAACTCTCAAGCCATTTAGATTTTCTATTTCTGATACAATACTACAATATCATCTTATGTACCTTGCAAAATCTCTTTGAAGAAATTGTACTTATCCTTTATCCCTAAAAAAAATTCCTTTTTTCTCATTTAATTTCAAAACTTTGTAGCTTTTCTCCACCTTTTCCCTTTCTTTCTTCCCCCAACAAACCTTTCTAGCCCCCCCTTAGCCGCCTTACTGGCTTCTCTTCTCTGTCGTATTCCTCTTCCCTTTTGTTTACCATCCTTATATTGATTTTGCACCTTGTTTTTCCCTTTCTTAAATGTTTTTTTAAATCTTAAGTCCTTTATTTCTCTTCTTTTTCCTCTTCCTTCCCTCTTGGTCGAGTTCTGAGATTTATTAAAGATGGCTTCCTTTCTTTGTTCTTCTTCTGCTGTCTTCATCTGTTGCAATGTTTGTTGATAATTAATAAGCGCCATTTCTAAAAAAAGAAAGGCTTCTTTCAAACCATCTTTACCATTTTGTTTTGCTTGCTCATAATCTTTTCTCAGTTCCTCGATAGAAGAAGCCATTATAAATCTTTTCTTTTCTTTTCTCTTACAACAGCCAGAATATTCCAAAGGAAAAATAAGACAATCCCAAAGTTCTCAGTCAGTCCAAACCAAGACAGAGTTCCCACTCTCTCCTCCTGGGGTAGTATCAATTAAAAAAAAGAAAGTCCAAATCTGTTTCTTAAAATCTTATTGCAATATATTTTAGTCTTTTAATCCTTAAGGCATCTTCTCCAACAAGGTCTTAGCATACAAATATTTTTTTTTAGTCCTCTCTTTTCCCACTCACCGCTTAGAGCCAGTTTTCACCTAAAAAAAAATAGGTTTCTTAATATTCACTTTTTATTCCGTAAAAAAAGAGGGTAAGCTATCCTTTCAGCACCATTAAACTGCCGCTTTTTTCCTCTTCTCGAAGGTATCATTCAGAAAGTCATACTTTTCAGGAATTTTGTTAAATATGTCTTAGAGTCCTAGGAACCAAGAAAGACTTTCTCCTCTCAAGCACTTTCTCCACTTCCTCCTGCGCATTCTTACCCGGCTGCCAGCTTCTTTGTGGCGGCCATTACGGACCGCCGCTGCACCGTCCTGGGAAAAGGGGTTCTACCGGCCGGGGAGGGGGTCTGCAACACCCCCAAACCCTTCTCCGGATCCCCCTACCTTCAGCTGCCCCTGCAGGGCAACCTAGCTCCGTACCCGTCTGGGTCGGAGCCCCAAAAACGGCTAGCGCGGCAGGGATCGCGCAGCTTCGCAAATCCCTGCCGCTCGCGAAGCCGACAAACCGGAAACTCCAAAGACATAACTGGTATCTTGAGTTTGTTAATCTGAGGATGTTGCATTTGAAATTGAAGCGTTTGGATGAGAAAAGTGATGGTGAAGGGAGATAGTGAAGAAAAAGAACAAAAGATTGTTCTGACACTTCTAGTTTCTCATCATAGACCAAAAAGTTCAGTGGATACCAATAATGAGAAAAACAGTAGCAACCATGCCTTCCAAGACATATGGGAACTAACATTTATGCTGAGTGAGCATCATTCTCAGGTAATGGTTACTGGGCAAAATGGCTCTTTGGAAAGAAATATTGTGGTCCTTCAATGGGTACAAAATTATCCAGTGGGATTTCTGATAAACCACAATCTGAACTATTATAGTCCAAGATATGGATTTATTACACTATGTATTATTATTTATGACCACAAATTTGTAGAATGGAATATGAATGAAGGCAAAAATTCCACTTTACTAATAGAAACAAGACAGGTGTCAGCTTGGAAGCCATTTTTCTTTGAGGCTTCTGGGCTGCCACATTCAGTGCCTGGGAATTTGGGAGGGGGATTTCAAGGAGCGGTGGAAGATTAGCCACAACAATATTCCTTTCTCAGAAAGTCAAGGACATGTTACTCTGCACCTGGAGGGGAGTGACTGGGGATAGTCTCCAGTTGGAACGAAAGTAAAGATTGGACCATGTGATGGACTATTGGGTGCAGGGGTTGGATTTTGGATTTTCTTTGGGGTAGGGAAAAACCAGGAAATCTCAGATTCAGGTTTTCCTCAGATGTGCCAATATGACACCTCTAGTAAAATAGATCTTTGAGAAGATGATAGTCTCAGAGTCTTTTCCTTTGGAGGTTGTTACTTGGAATGCTGACAACAGGGACATGTATAGAGTCTCGCTGTAACAGAAAGGATGGGGCTTTTGTCCAGGGAAGCAAATCTGAATCCTAGTGGGGTGGAGTATCCAGATGTTTCTTCCCTCCACCCACTATAAAACTGGACATGGGAGAAAGTTCTGCCCTGCTAGCTGTTGCTCTGGTGTCTGCCATTGGTGTAGGTTGTGTGAAGTGTTACAATTGCTCTGGAGCGCAAATGGCTTTGAATGTAGGAGCCAAGATTCAGTGTGTCACCCCTGTGAAATTCAGTTTGCAGCAAATACAGTGAAATGGAATTTATTCCTAGAAAAATATTATACCCTGGTTCTGTTCTTAAAAGCACCCTGCATTTAATCTGAGAATGTTGAAACCAAGGCAAAGTTCATTTTATTTTTTTCAACTATGTCTGCATACAGTAAATCTATCATTCACTCTTGGAGCTCTTCAGTTAAACAGTCTTATTTATACGCAAGCAAGCTTGAGAAATCAGCATTGCAGGGATGCAATATCCCTGTAATTTTTCATTCTTCATCAGGAATGGGATAATTCTTATTGCCTGACAAAAGAGCTGGGAGAGAGGCAGATGGCGGGGAGAGGGGAGATTTCCCTTGAGACAAACAGGGACTGTCCTAACTAAGGCTGTCAAATCGATAAAAGGGCTTGGGTGGTGCCTGCCATTTACAGCCCAAATAAAAGCAAGCAGGGAAAGGGGCCAGTAGACAGCTGGCAAGACTGGAGAACAGCACTTCTATTTTCAGCCTTCTTGTCATTTCTGCAACCTAGTAGGCAAATTGTTTTGGCTTTTAAACACTCTGTTTAGAGAAGGGGAAAAATGAATATTCTCTTGGCAACTCAGGAATTTTCTCCCCAACTTTTGTAATTTATTTTGCAACGTGAATTCAAAGAGACACAAGGCAAAGGTATCACCATCATCACCAACATCATCATCCTGGCTTAGACTGCATAGTTTACTCACCTGGTGGTCAGTTATCTTTTACCCCAGTGTTCTTTGAGTCTCCCTAATTCCTACAACTCTTAACGGAATGGGATATAGAGACTGATGAAACAGGTCTTTGGTAATTTCTGTATTGTTTAAAAATGTTGCAAATCTCATTTGGTTTCACTCCACAACATTTTAGGAGTATTGCTTACTCAAGGCTCACCTGTTAGTTTCCTCTGAAAATACAAAAGCAGGATTGTGCAGACACTGAAGCTAGAAAGAAGATCTCCTCCAGGAAAAATAAAATGGCCAAAAAATGTAAAAAACAAATAATGTAAAAAAAGTTGTAAACATCCTAAAAGCAAAAGAGTAGCTATGTAACCAAGCAGCTTTGCAAGTATGAAAATTCAGTAGAAAATTATCTTGTATATCAATGAAGCCAAGTCTTTCTACATATAAAAGAGCTTATTGAAGAGATGATAGGTAAAGGAAGGATAGGTAAAAATAATACACATATAATTTCAAATGAAATAGTTAAGTCAATCTAATTAAACCAATTACGTATTAATCTACTTAAAGTACTGAGTTTCAGAGTATGTTAATATTTATTCCAGTTGTAAATCTTAAACTATAATAACATAAACACATTGTAAATTTCTGCTCTGAACTTGTGTTTTTCAAGGTTTGCATATACTGTAAGTGATATTCTCTGAGACATAGAGGGCTGTTCTTCAACATGGTATTCATGTTCCTGGAGGAAGAATTAATAAATCAGGATGTCATCTAAGTAGTAGCTGACAAACTTGTTTGTAAAATCCTGAAAAATATTGTTCAAGTAATGAACTATTGTGGGTATATATAAGCCAAATGTCATCACTGTATAGTCAAAATGTCCAGACTGGGTTTGAAAAGCTGTCTTCCATTTTACATTGTTTTGCACACTCTGAGAATAAATTTTGTAAAAATTTGGGCCTTCCTGTTTAAAAATCAGATTGTGATCAATAATTATGATTAGTTTAGTAATCACTTGTTGCAAAGTTTATTATCCTAACTTTTTCTTCAAAAATAATGGAGCTGATGTCAAAACTCCAGTTTCTCTATTTCATCCTGCTGATAAAGTAGAGGGTCAAATGAACTTGCTTTAAAAAATTTTTTTTCTTACGCAGTCTTGCAGAGCTATAAGATTAGGTGCTAAGAGAAGTAAGTCCATACCAATCAGAGGTGGTATTCATATTTTATCTAATTCAGTCAGTTCCTTGTAAAACCCAGCCATCTTAGTGTCTTTTTCATACCTTGTATCTATTTGCAAATATGAATACCAACCTATGGTATTCATCGGCTGGGTCTTCTTTTGTTGCCCTGCACAGGAGAACGGAGCTGGAAATCAGGTTAGTGGGGTGGGGAGGGAATGGGGATTTTACAGTATCCTTCCCCTGCCACACCCACCAAGCCATGCCCACAGAACCGCTAATACATTTTTTTGAATCCCACCACTGATTTCCTAATGGGATCTTGGCTCAAGGGTTCAATCTATAGGGAAATAGGGCATCCATGGGGGTGATGTAGTGATAGCTAATCAACTTTATATTCACTGAAGATGTCGCTGAGATTTACATATTTGTCTGGAAGGCTGGGCATCCCTTCTTCCACCACTCCAGTTGCTAGAACTAACATGGAGGGGAAATGCTTCATGCAGCTGGGTGAATTGTATGGTATGATTCCTTCAAAGGATTGATCTGAGAGGCAAAGTTATGGAACTACAGAGTGCCCCAAATCACTGGCAGATGAAGGGTAAAGATGTACTTTTAAAATTTCAATCCATTTAAATTTAAATTCTTAACCCAGGCCTCTATATAAGGAATCTCCCATTAATTCTTTTTATCCAGTGAGGAAATTAAGCAGCAGGTCTTGGAAACCCATGGATCTTGGAAAATGTGAAGTCCATGAAATTGATCATGGCATGGTTCATAAAGTTGATCATGGCAGAATCAATCATGGCATGGTTCATAAAGTTGGGAAACCATGAATCTGAAACTTGACAGGCAGGATCAAGTACTGACTAAGCATAGTAGTTCATGGCACCGTGAGGCTAGCTGGATGGCCATTGTCTAGAGTTCTATAGCCTGTTTCTTGGCATGATTTCTTGGCTGGATAAGTAGTGGCCTGATGCTGTCTCCACAATATAAACATGCTCCTAAATATCTGCATTTAGACTTTTCTTCCACAGATAAATGTGGCTAGAGCTGACTTAGTTTGGGTCTTCAATATCAACTTTAAGTGGTTGACAGCCTCAACATAATTAAACAGCAATGGGTTCTGTTGGAACAGCAGAGGATTAGCCCATTTGATCACTTAGTCAAAGAGTAAGATAATTAGAACACGAACTTTAAATTAAATTGTGGAAAAGTCTTCAGGGTGAAAGCTCATGTATAGGTTGCATTGGGCCAGAAAGACTGAAACAGAGCCAAAATCCCATCAACATTTTCAGGTATTACTACAGGGCATTTACACTTGATGCATTCCATCTATCTCACATCATCAAATGGAAAGCTGTACTTGTAGTTTTTTGCTTCCATATTATAATTATTCCACTTCAGTTATGGCAAGTACTGTAAAAGGATACTCTACAGTGTGAGTATATATGTGAGGAGGCAACAAGCTGTTTTGTGTTGCCAATTACAAACACATAAGATATTTATTGTAGTTCTATTTTTTTATTTTTGGTACAATATTGGAAACTACATACTTTCTACTTAGAGAATAGAAAACTGAAATTTTACTTTTTTGATAGTCTGGATTGATGGTCTGGAATGAAATAATACTTGCTCAGATGTTACCTCAAAGTGGCCAGGTTGCAGTCCAATGTTTTGCAAGGAATCCAAAACAGAATACAGATGAAGCCTTAGCAAATGGCATCAATGAAGGTTAATTGCCACAAAAAATCAGTTAAGGTGCAGTTTCTTTAATGAAGCCCTTACTATCACTTTGACTCATTTGCTGTTGACAGTGTACTGCTGGATTAGAGACTTCGCCTAGCTCAGACACTGGATCAGCTGACTCAGCCTCTACTGGTGTTTCCTCAGAGGTGCTTTTTTCAGCTAATTACTATGGTGTGGGTTGAGGAGGTTCCTTTGGGTCAAGCACTTCAGCTCTTACATCTGAAGACTTAGGCTGATCCCTAACAGATGGTCCATGAAAGACAAACTTGACCTCTTGCTCAAAAGATATTTGGCAGCTCTTTCTTTTTTATTTCTCTTTGATGTCGTTTCTTGCCTTTCTCCCCCCCTTTTTTTACATTCTACTCACATTGATAGGACGTTGAAGGCTTAAGTTAAAGTCAGTCTCTTTGGGGAGCTTGATTGTTGCTTTATTAAGTCAAGCTTTGTTCCATGTCTGATGTCATGAGACTAATTAATAAATCAGTGAATTACTTGGTCTACAGGCAGGTCTACATTTCTAATAACTCTATGGCTGAATAATTTCTACTATATAGCAGTTATGATATTATATGAAGTATTTTGTGGGAAAGGCTTTTTGAAGAACAAAAGATGAAAGTGGCTTATTTGGGCATTTGAGGATGGGTCAATTTATCCTACCATTGCTTTGTCATTGCAAATAAAACAAAAAGTTGTTTTCATGCCAACAACTAATTGGGATATCTGGTCTAGCTCAGATGCAACAAACCTCAAATAGAAAAATATAGTGTTGTTATATGACTTATAGTACCTTTTTTCCATGTAAAACCACGCAAGACCAAAACAAAAACTAAATCATGCAAGACTAACTTCAAAACTAAAAAAAAATAGCTTTCATGCAGTAACATCATAGAAAGAGAAAAGAGGCCAGAGAAATTTCCCCAGTTTGATTTTTTTTTTTTTTTTTTTGGTAAAGCACGACAAATCTATATTAACTTACACTGCAGGAAAATTTCTGTAGTTGGCAATTGGGAATTGGAAACATTCAGATGTCTTTTTACAGCTTTCTCAATCTGGTGCCCTCTAGACATGAGTTATAGTTTAACACATTTAAAGAACACCAGGCTGAGGAAAGCTACTCTATCATAAAAGCTTAAAGTCTGCTCATGAACAAGAGAATGAAAGTCATAAGCTTCTGCTGAGTAAGGCTCAAGGCTGGAAAGCAGCAAGCTGACAACAAAGTACACATGAAGGGTATGCCTTAAAGCAAGATTACTCAGTTGATTTTCATTTGGTCCTAGGTTCAGACATAACCTGATTTTAATCAAGATGTGCCTGTTGTTTAGCAGAATTCAAAACTATTTACAACATCGAACTGTCTATACCAGGTATAGCAGGGGTGTCAAACTCGATTTTATTGAGGGCTGCATCAGGGTTGTGTTTGACCTTCGGGGGCCAGGGTGGGAGTGGCCTGCTCGATGTCACTCATGTCGGGGGTGCCTGTGGTGGCCCAAGCTCTCTGCCAGTGAAAACGGGCTCCTGAACTCCCTTTTTGGCTGCCACAGCCTCCTGCAACCCTCTGCCAGTGAAAATGGAACTTGGGAGGGCCACATGTGGGCCGGTCCTTCGCTGTTTCCAGGGTAGTCCTGCAGGCCAGATATGAGTACCCTGTGGGCCAGGTCCAGCCCCTGGGCCTTGAGTTTGACATATCTGGTCTATAGTATTATAGAGAATGCAGAGAAGAGCAACAAAGATGATTAGGGACAGGAGGCTAAAACATATAAAGAACGGTTGCTGGAATTGGATATATCTAGTTTAATGAAAAGCAGGACTAGGGGTGACATGATAGCAGTGTTCCAATATCTCAGGGGTTGCCACAAAGAAGAGGGAGGCAAGCTATTCTCCAAAGCACCTGAGGACAGGGCAAGAAGCAATGGGTGGAAACTAATCAAGGAGAGAAGCAACCTAGAACTAAGAAGTTTCCTGAGAGTTAGAACAATTAACCAGTGGAACAACTTGCCTCCAGAAATTGTGAATTCTCCAACACTGGAAGTTTTAAGAAGAGATTGGACAACCATTTGTTTGAAGTGGTATAGGGTTTCCTGTCTGAGCAGGGGGTTGGACTAGAAGACCTCCAAGGTCCCTTCCAACACTTCTCTTCTCTTCTCTTCTCTTCTCTTCTCTTCTCTTCTCTTCTCTTCTCTTCTCTTCTCTTCTCTTCTCTTCTCTTCTCTTCCCTTCCCTTCCCTTCCCTTCCCTTCCCTTCCCTTCCCTTCCCTTCACTCCACTCCACTCCACTCCACTCCACTCCACTCTATTCTACTCTACTCTACTCTCTAGATAAACAGTAATGGCTTCTCTGGATCCCAGATAGATTTATCCTTTTAGTCCTTTTTGGAGAAGCAAAGAACTACATTTGGCACCTTGTGTGTCAAAACACATATTTTACCTTCTTGATGATATAGTTCTTCTGCTGTGTAAAAAGGAAGAGATAAAGTCATTTGCATTTTGAATTTAGCACTCTAGTAAATCCTTCAGTGCAGGTGTTGCATGCCTATGCAGTCCTTGCTTCTAAATGATGCTATGTTATTGTGTTTCAGAACTTGGCCACTGAGAGAAGGATTCCTTATTGTAGCAAAATGATTTCTGCCCCTGACCTGGGCTCTAATCTGAATCCTCTCCCTCTAAGGAGAGAAATTGAGTAGCCACATGTGATGCAGAAGCCAAGCAGATATCTTCCACAGCAAGTTCATGGATTTGTAGCTCTTTGAATATTCTATTGCTTTCACTGCTCATTATCCTACTGGAAAACTGAGAATCCATCACTTCATTTTATCCCAGAAAAATAACATGAGAGTCTCGGTGGAACTGAAAACAAGGAGAAAGAATGAATCACATTGATCTGAAGAGGTTTGGTGGGGAGTGAGAAGGAATGCATTCTTGAGGTTTGGCTTTTTCACTTAGCTTCGTCCAATATGGATCTTTCCACATGAGCTGGTTTGCAACTCCCGTCATTCAGGATGTCTATGCAGCTCAAAGATCATGAGAATTGTGAACTGTGTAATGTTGAGAAAGGCTGTTCTAGGTCTTCCTGCTGCTTGACCTTTGGGGGATACTGGATGAACCTGCCTTTTGTTACAGATAGTCCTCAAGTGATAACCATTTTTAAGGGACTGTTTAAAGTTACAATGAAGAACATGACTGATGATTGTTTTTCACACTTACTACCACTGTAGAATCCTCATGGTTATGTGACCAAAATTTGGAAACGTGGCAGCTTGGCATGTACTTATGACAATTGCAGTGTCCTGAGGTCATGTGATCAGCTCTTGTGATCTTCTGACAAGCAAAGTCAACGGAGAAGCCAGGTTCACTTAACCACCATGTTACTAATTTAACAACTTCAGTATTCACTTAACAACAATGACAAGTAAAGTAATAAAATGGGGCAAAAGTCACTTGTCTTGCTTAGCCATGGAAATTTTGGGCTCAATTGTAATAGCAAGTTCAGGACTACCTCTATATCTACTTTTGTTTCCCCCCACACATGGATTATTTCACTTTGATTTCTCATTCCAAATTCTTTTATACTCTTTTCACAGTAATCTCATATGGCTAGGCCAATTATATATTTCACTGAGGTAGATTTGAATGAAGAACTTATATTCAGGGGTGGGATTCAACCGGTATTACTACCGATTCAGTGATTACATTTTATGATTATGATTACGCTGTGCGCATGTGTAAAATAACCTTAGGCTGTGCCACCCGGACAGCTGAAAAGCACTGCGTGCAGGTGCACGGCATTTGAAAAGCCTCTTTTCCCCTGCTTTTTCAACCTCAGCTGTGTCGCACAAAGCAGCTGAGGTTGAAAAAGCAGGAAATAAAGGACAACTAAGAGCCTGAGTGGGTGGGTGGGCCAACCGGTTCTGTGTCTGCTGCTCTTCAGAGCTATCGGCTCTATGGAACCGGGCAGAACTGGTAGCATCCCACCCCTGCTTACATCTGTCAACTCTGTATGAATAACTCTGCTGAAAATATACCAATGACCCCAAAGGTTAGTAGAAGCAGACAAAAGAGAACACCTGATTGTCCAAAACACATATTCCTTGTGGGCTTTTTCATACCTATTTTTTTTAGATGTACATAAGTAACAATGTCCTACAGCACATTTATTAATTAAATTTATATAGCTACCCAACTGACAAATGTAAATCTGGCTGATGCACTTAATTAAAATAACAAAAACCAAACCAAACCTTTGAAAATAAAACTATTGAGAAAATAAAACAGTTAAAAACTATAAACAAAGGAAGCAAAAGCATAGAAGAATGCACTCCAGAACTTACAAACAGTACAACCATTTGGTGGACTCCATATTTCCATGGGATCCCCAGGCCCAATGAAAAACCAGCTTTCAAGAAGCCTTCCTGTAGGCCAATCTCACCTCAAGGGGGATGATTTTCCAGAAAGCAGGTGATACAGCAGAAAAGAAATCTCCTCCTGGGTCCCACCAGATGAAGCTCCTTAGCAGACAGGAGCTGTAACATTCCCCTTTTAATGACCTGATGGGATGGAAAGGTGGAGAGGCGGTCCCTCACTACCTTGACATAGGCCGTGTATGGCTTTAAAGCTTATAACCAGTACCTTGGATTGAATCTGGAAGTAGGCTGGCAACCAATGCAGCTCATGGAGCAGAAGTGCTCAGTGCTAGGAGCACAATTAACTGCCCATACCACCACATTTTGCAGCATCTGAAGCATCTGGATGCTGCTTAAAGGCAGCCTTGTGTACAATAGGTGACAGTAGTCCATTCGGGGCATGATCAGGGCAAGAGACATTTAGAGCAGAGCCCTCATAATGGGGACAACTGGTATACAACATGCAGTTATGCAAAGGTCCTCCTAGCCATGACTACCACTTGTTCCTTGAACAGAATCATGAGTCTGTTGTTCCCCATTCAAGTCCCTACAGTCTCCTGACATCAAGCCAGGACATCCACAGCATTGCTTAATTCATTAGGGGCAGAGATATACAGCTGGGTTCATCAGGATATTGATGATAACTTACCATTCAGTGACAGATGACCTTGTTCAGTGGTTTCATGTAGATCAGGGTGTCCAACCTTGGCAACTTTAAGACTTGTGGACTTCAACTCCCAGAATTCCTCAGCAAAGCTGGCTGAGGAATTCTGGGAGTTGAAGTCCACAAGTCTTAAAGTTGCCAAGGTTGGACACCCCTGATGTAGATGTTAAATGAGAGCAGAGCAAGTCCTGAATCCTGCAGCATCCCATACAACAGATTAACAATGACTGGAACTGGCCTTGGCAGAATGGAGAGAACTAACACAATACAGTCCTGCCCATCCCAACCCAGAGAGCTAATCCCAACCTGTGCGGCTGATCTAGAGGACACCATGGTTAATGGTACTGAAAGCTGTTGAGAGGTCAAGCAGAGCAAGGAAGAGTGCAATATCCCCATTCTGCTCCCATCAGAAATTGTCCAAAAGTGTGACCAATGCTATTTCTCTATTATTCCCAGGCCTGAAACTCTACTGAAAGGGGTTTGCTTTACAAAATCATGTTTCATAAAGGTGTGTTAATTAGGAGGACTCTGTATTCAAGTTGTATGTGGATGCATATAACTGGTGAATGGAAAGGCTATCATTGATTTTAATCCAGCTGAGTCACTTTTGGCTAGTCATGTTCTTTCAGCCGTGGGAAAGAGGCAACAGCAAACCACTTCTGAAAATCTTGTCATAGGAACTATATTATAGGAACTTGTTCAGGCCACTTCTGGGAATTGACATGACTGAACAGAAGGGGGGAAAAAGCAAACTTTTTCTATCCTCTCAAACCATCTTTGTTTCTATCTGATCCTCACAGTCCTTTATACACTACATTTTTTTCATTAAGCTTTTTGTATCTTTCTTTTTAGGGTCTTTTATTGGGCTTTTCTGTCATGTATTTATTTTGTGATTGAGTCCTTATTCTCTTTGAAACACTGCAATGTACTTTTTCCTGGTACTAATCACTATCTTTGTATTCAATCCACATTCATATTGAGGTCATCACTTCTTGTTTTACTACACTTTTTAAAATAATCCATTTTCATTGTATTCAACTTGCTTTTATGTTTCTCCCAAGATGCCTAACTTGCACTCACATACATAACATGGTGGGCAGAAGCCAACTTTTTCATTTTTGCTTCTTTAGAAACATTTTTTTCTTGAGGCACAACATGTATTTCTGACTGTTCTTCAACCAGAATTTGATGTCTTAATAATCTCTCCATCTATTTTCTCATCCTTAGTAACCATCCTACAATCATTTATTTGCTCTAGCTTTCACCATTTGTATACTACTTGTAATATATTATTGTTTTCTTTGTTAAATACAAGTATGACATGAGCAGGGATCGGAAAATTAATACAATTTTCAATATGGTGTCTCTGCAATACATTCCATTGTTCTAGCTTGTTCACTTTATCGCCCACTTTCACTAAATCAACACACATACAATCAATACTTCTCAGGTTCAAACATTTGTCAGTGATCTGCTTAAAGAGGAAAAATCTGGACACGTGCTTTGCCTAGAAAATGCACAGTATACCAATTTCCCAATGTGAGAGCAGGACCAGAAACAAACAGCCTGAAACTAGATTAATCCATTACCATATCAAGGAAAGTCTTCCTATGCAGGCAGGGAAAAAGTTAAATCTTGACTCCATTATAATAAATATGGCTCACATTCAGTGGTATGCTATTGCTGGCTCATACCAGTCTACAAGAGCCAATTGTTAAATTTTATGGAATTTTGCGAGCAGGTTGAGAGCAGAGCTGATGCGAACTACCATAACTGATGTGACAACCAGCTGTTTGACTGTGTGCAGTGCAGTGTGGTGAAGTGGTAAGAATGGAGCTGGTAGAACCAGTTGTTAAACTTTTACAGTGCTACCATACTATTGCTTGCATTTTATACTTGGAATGTTATTATAATGGTAACTTTTCTAGTTCTTGCAATAAATTAAATTATCAGAGACCAACCCCCTTGAAACATGCCTGCTAAGCCTGTCAGATACAATTGCATTTCCTTAATTGTGCTCATTGTCACATTTCAAACCACTTTGACCAAAATTCTCCCAAACATACTTATTATACTAATCCAACTATAGATTTTGCATTTATTGTTACTAGCTTTCTCTTGTGAGGGAGAAATAACACCATTCATCCAGATGTCAGACACTGAAGGAGTTTCAAACAAACAACAGCCTAATTGTACAGTTACTCCATAAGCAAACATCATCCATATTTTAACATTTCCACAATTACTATTTACAACTATACTTTCAGCCTTATCATTTTTCAACATTTTCACAGTGTTTATGATTTCCCTTTCATCAATATTTTCTTATGAAATAACACTTATAGCATTCATTTTAATTCCACTCTTTGACATATTGCTATGGTTTCCATGCAAATTCCAACATCCCCTCATTTTAGTTTCATCTCAAATAAATTAATCCTTTTTATTTTTAACACCATTTATTTTGCTGGAGGCTTGTTGTTTAGCCCTATTCATCCATTTCCCAAACAATTTTGTTTTTCATTTAAATTGCTCTGCTTTCTCTCTGCCTGTTGTAATCCTAACATTCCCTTGCATTTTGATTATATATTTGCAACCATCTCTCTCTCTATATATATGTGTGTATTATAAAATATTTTTCATCCTCATGTTTGTAGGAATCCTTCTCTTATATGCAGCCACAGCTTCTTTCATCATTCCACCAACCATCCTTTTCCATATTTCATGTTAGTGTAACTTGTGGAGTTCTGTCACTTTGCAATGTAAGTTTTCCAAATGGCTTTGATATCCTTTTAATTTAAAGAACCATTGTTTTTACCTGCCTGATTTGCTCAAGCAGGATGGGCATGTTTTAGGTTCTGTTGGCTAAGGAGTGCCTACTAGCAGAAGACATGACCTTTCTGCTGTACTATCAGCCTTATGAAACATTCACCTTCTGGGGATCAGGATGGCCCTGAACTTGCTGGCCTATCGTAAGGTCCTAAAGATCTGGCTCAATGCTCAGGCTGGGACCACAAATGTGTGTGAGTACCTATTTCTTGGTTGTATTGGTGATAATGGGATATACTATTTTCTAAGTTGCTGTGTATTTTAATTTTTATAATGCTTGTAATTGTTCATTTTGTTCAGTGCCCAGAGTTACTAGTTGAGATGGGCAGCCATATAAATTGAATGAATGAAAAAGTGAATGAAAAACTTATACCTATGCATTCTGTTGGGAGGTTAATCTATCTTCTAATATCTAGGATTCACACTTTCTTTTGTACTTTCCTTCTCATGTGTTTAACTTCTTCCTTCCTCTCCCCCATATTTTTCTCATGTTAACTCGCCCTCCATTTATACTTGACATTACCAAAAATGATTGGAACTTTTCACCATCCTTGGAGCCTTTAAAAACTCAATTTTACATCATATATAATCAAAGCAATCATAATTTTATATTTGTATGTTCTTTTGCCATCTCCAGTTAAGAAGAGACATGTGTAAATTGCTTCTTCAAGAGAATTAGACCTACTGCTAAGTAATTACTCAAACCAATCACCATTATTTCTTTTGATGGATCTCCAAATAGGCCAAAAACTTTTTCTACAGACTCTCATCTCAGTCCCATCCATCCATTCACACCATCTAACAGATATATACTCTCTCCCTCCAGGGATCACATTCATTTAAAATAATATTTCCCCCCTCAAATTTACCTCTCCTTCCTCCATTATCACTATTGATTGACACAAAGCATGCAACCATCAGCAGCCTACAGATTCCTATACTTATATCTTTCCACAAAAGCCATATGATAGCAGTTCATACTTTCTGAAACATATTGTAGCATTCTCTTTTATATTTAAATTTATATCTTCTGTTCCCTGCACAAGATCAGATAATCTTTACCCAAACCATCTTCCTTATCATAGTTTCACAGACTTGCCCAACCTGTCTACTTTTATTTATATAGTTCATTAATTCATACTTTTTACAACTTAATTCTAAAACACAAATACAACAGTCATTAAAATATGGACATGTAGATACTGCATTCTACCACCCATTTTGGTATTTGGTTGATCAAGACCAGAGGTCTCCAAATTTGGCAACTTTAAGACTTGTGGACTTCAACTCCCAGAATTCCTCAGCCAGCATAGCTCAAGACATTCATATAATCCTTTTTAGTACAATGAAGAAGATGTGGCCTAGGTCTACCTATACTCATCACTTACCACATGATAATAGATCAGGATAATATCAGGTAGTTTTGACACATTTGGACCTACATGCCACAAATGTAACCAAATGGTAGTTTTAACCTAAGTAAATTCACATACTATTTCATGCAAGCTATGACATCTGATCATAACTGCCAACTAAGAGCATTAAATTCTAGAGGCCAGAAACAGAACAGAAAATTAATTTTGGAACAACAACAAACATGGGATTCAATATTTTTGCTACATTACAGCATTGTCTCTCATATAACATGGTTGAACCTATTTGTTTACTATTTGCTGGAGATTAAGGGCCCACTCTTTCCAGTTTCCAAATAACCAACTGAGCAGGGGGTTGAACTAGAAGACCTTTAAGATTCCTTTCAATTTTGTTATTCTGTATTAGGTTTGATTAGGTACATGCAGTGTATTGATGGACATACACCGAGAATGAGACATTGTTTTGAACATTTCTATAATATATAGTTTACATTCACTTTGACAGTGCATATTGTCCCAGAAGAGGGCACCTGATTTATATGTTTATAAATTTATCTCTTCTGACAGTAAATAGGTGAATGTGTATTTACTATATTCTTTCATCCTTGTTACATTTTCAGGAAATGTGTCTTTTTCTTTCTTTCTATTTTACAGTTCTCCTTTTCCATGGTTCCTCCTACCTTATAGTTGTTTCTCAGTTTGCTCATTCTTCTGGAAACAGGAGACCCAGTGTCATATTCAAGGCTGGTGTATAAAAAGGCTTCATCCCAGCCATTCCCAAGGGAGGATCACGTGCCTTGATGACTGTCTGAATGACAATGCCTTTCTTTCAACACATTAAGCAAGCACAGTGCATTGCTCACCCTGCAGGCAGCTGGTGGGTAGATTGCTTAAGGCTTGTATCTTGTTTCATTCCCCATGGCTTCTTGAAAGTCCATTTTCTGCTTGAGAAGAGCCACTGTTCATTGGACGTGATAGAGTCTGCCACTGGGATGGAAGAAGACGCCACCAGAGGAACTGGGAGGAGAGGGGAAGATCTGAGAAATAGCAGGGAACCTATAGGTGTATGCAGTGAAAGGCTGAATGGAAACTGAGTGATGAAAAGAAATCTGACTAGATAAAAGAACATTGGTTGGTATATAACCTATAGGTACCTTATACACCAGGGGTGTCAAACTCAATTTCATTGAGGGCCACATCAGGGTTGTGTTTGACCTTGAGGGGGTGGGGTGTGTGGCCAGCTTGATATCACTTGTGTCAGGGGCACCTGTGGTGGCCCGAGTGTTCTGCCAGTGAAAACGGAGCTTGGGAGGGTTGCCCTCCTGAGCTCCGTTTTCGCTGGCAGAGGCACATGAGCCAGTCCTTCACTATTTCCAGGGCAGCCTCGTGAGCCAGATCCGGCCTGTGGGTCTTGAGTTTGACACCCCTGTTAGACACCAACAGATGTTCTATTCTCTGTTCAGATTTCTTTTCATCACTAAGTTTCCATTCAGCCTTTCACTGCATATTTTATTAATATGGGTCCATGGCATATTTAGGATCAGGAAACACCATCTGAACTTAAGAAATGTGATATCCTAAGATACCTCTCACAACATGAAATTGTGTCTCCCTTAAGCATAATGTCAGCACTCTTGACTGCTTATTAGTGCTAATACTTGCCCCTCTTCCATGCTGTATGTATGGCATTCAGGCTATTGTGAGTAACTTAAAATAAGTGCTCCCCCCAGCTCTCTCAGGTAAGCATAGGGTAGGTTCTCATCATTCAACGTTATGGAAAGACCCCTTGTTACAAGTAGCCTTTGACTTACGATTGTAATGGGGTCTGTCCATTGTAGCCATAAGTTATGACAATCATAAAATGGGTCACCCACAAAATTGACTTGATTTTAGGACTATTTTTTTTGCAGCAGTTGTTAAGTGAACATGGTGATTATAAAGAGAGCGCAGTAATCATTAAGCAAACCAATTATTTGCTGGTTTTGCCCAAAACCAGAAGCAAATGCTAGTTTTTGGTGAAAGCACCATAAAATGTAGCCACATGACTGTGGGACACTAAGAATGCCTGTCAAGGCTGGTTGACAAGTGCCCAAAAACCAGTCATAAGTTGAGGGCTTCCTGTACTGCCTTATGGTTCAGAAAAAATATTCAACCTCCCCACCACCACCATTCAAATGAATAAAATATGTAATTCACATAAAAATTTGGTGAAAGAAATGTTCCTGAATACTGTTTTAAATACTGAGGCAATAGAGGCCAACACTAATTCTAAATCCTGAGAACCAGGCTATTGGGAGTGTTGCAGGAAAAAGTCTTTTCCTGTGTGGCAGTAGGATCATCCTCAAACACCCTCTCTTGCAGATTTTAATGATAACTTCATAAAACAAAAAAGTGGTCCATTCAAACAATAGATCCTAAGCCACGCTGGGCTTTAAAAAAATGAGAATCAGGGCTTTAAACTTTGTTAGAAAAGTAATGGGCAACCAATATACCTCCTTCATTTCTTTTGGATCCCTGTATTTTATGACAATTAGCATCCTCATTACCTCATTTTATACCAGTTGTGACTTCTGGACAATTTTTAATGGTTGCCCCAAATAGAGTATGTTGTGCAAGTAATGAAAACCTTTCTTTGACTTTTTTGTCTTCTATTTTGGAGATGTTTTTCTTTTACTTTTGATATGTATGTAACTACTATAATTAGTCAAGGCAGGATTGACTAAGGGCATGGACTGTTAATAAATATCACAGATAGTCCATACAGCAAGGCACATCTCCTTAAATTGTACCAGGAAAAGATTTTCATAGGCTGCTTTCTTAATGGGTGGGGCAGGGGAGCAAGTGGAGTTAATCTAATACTTTTGCAAATGGATAGCAAGGCGTCTTTCTGTTGTAATTAACAAGTTATTGGAAGAATTCTTTGTCCAGGATTTTCTTTCTCACAGATACCAAACTGACATGTTTGTTTGTGTTGTTCAGATGCAGGAGATGGAAACATATCCTTTCCTGTTCCTGCAGCTGGAATTTGGAGGCAAGTTGTTCCCAGTTCAGAGGTAACATGGAATCTGAAGCCCAACATCCTTTGATAGGTATGTCCTCCATGAATTTGTCCATCTCAATTTAATGACATGCTTCCTTTCAGTGGTGAGATTGAAGTATTTTTACTACCGGTTCTGTGGGTGTGGCTTGGTGGGCATGGCTTGGTGGGTGTGGCTATGTGTTCATGTGACTGGCTGGACCGAACCAGTAGAATGCTACCATTGCTTCCTTTGCTCTAAATCACCTTACACTTGGCTTCATTGTATAATCTCAGGCTGTACCATTTTCTCCACTATTTTCATGCTATGCACAATTTTATACATGTCAATCAAGTTCTATCTTAGTTGCTTTTTTTCTAAATTAAGTTTTCCCCCTTTTCTCATTGGGAAAGTCCCTGATGTAGTACTGTTCTGCATATGTACCTTTTTTAAAGGGAACAAATAAAACAGGCAACTATTTTTAGAAAAGCAGACCAGAGATAGCACCAAGTTATTTCTCTTTATAGTTTTATATGGGGCAGAAGGATTAGACTTGTTTCCTACTTGCAAAGGATGGTCCTATATCAAAAGGGCTGTCACTGAACAGTCCTCTCTATTTGATAGTGTTCTTTATTTGAACAGAGAGTCCAAACCAATTTAAAAATAAATAACGTAAGAGCGACAGGTAGAAACCTTGAAATTGCCTATCAAGAATGAGCACCTGGACAACAGACTGATCAGACAAACAGCTTGCCTGACCAACCATGCTTACTATGACGAAAGGCATTATATTTATGTTTAAATGATTATGACTTCTTTACATTTGAGTTTGAAGACATAAATTATCACCTGCATTTTTAATGCAAATCTTTCTTTGATTTTTTTTGCCCGCTATTTTGGAGATGAAAACTGCTCATTCCAACTCCTGAAAGTTAATTTACAGTATTTACATACATATCACCAAAAGAAAAAAGAAAAAAAACACATCTCCAATGTGTGTAAGATTTCCTTCCTTCCTTCCTTCCTTCCTTCCTTCCTTCCTTCCTTCCTTCCTTCCTTCCTTCCTTCCTTCCTTCCTTCCTTCCTTCCTTCCTTCCTTCCTTCCTTCTTCCTTCCCTCCCTCCCTCCCTCCCTCCCTCCCTCACTAATCTTAGTCAGTATAATTCACTTGTAGTAATGTTCATGCATTGCTGAAAGTGGTATTGATTTTTTTTTAAAGAAAAAGTTAAATAACAATAATATTGATAACACAAACAGGTGGATTACCCAATGGACTTATTCACCAATTGTTTTCTTTAATATTTTTTGGGGAGGTGGGTGTTTAAAAGTCAGATAATGAGATGGAAGAAGGCAGAGATATTTTCTGCCAGTCATTATTTTCCTCCCCTGCTGGTGATGCTTACCCAATTACTGTATGCAGAGTAATTACATTAGCAATGATAGTACCAGCTGAAGGAAGGATCTCATTTTTCGAGCAGCAAAACGCTGAAGCTCTGAGAACTGTGAAAATAAGATATGCCTTCAGTAGGAGCACTGTCTCAAAAAGAAGAAAACACATTCAGAACTTCAGGAACACATGAGTAATAGTTATGTCTTCATGATGCAGTTTTTAAAAATAAAAAATGTTCCCAAGATCTGCTGACTTAATTTTTAAAAAAAGCAAGTTAGTGTGAAAATTAGCACCACATTAATGAGAGCTATTTTCATAAACAATAATTATTTGTCTAATACATATAGATTTCTTAGCTTTTTTCTATTTTGGTTTTTTTTTTGCCTATTTATTTCAGATTCTCCCCAGAATATACAATCTGTTCTGAGTGAAATTATTGATTGTTTAATATCTGAAAACCCAAAATAGGTTTATCATATTATGTCAAGGGAATGCCAGTTGGACTTTGATTTCCTAGACCAGGCCTGTCAAACTGGCAGCCCACAGGCCAGATACGTCATGTGCAGGCCAAGCCTACTCTGAGGTTATAGTTGACAATCAAGTGACCATAAGATACTACAATTGTCATAAATGTGAGCTGTTTGCCAACTACCCAAATTGCAGTCATATGACCATGGATGGCATAGTCGGATCATAAGGCATTTTTTCTGTCGTAACTTTGAACAGTTGTAGAATGAATGTTTGTAAGTAGAAGGCTACCTGTATTCAAAACCCGCTGACTTGTGCTGGCAGAGGGGAGGTAAGGGAACAGTATTTTTAGTCTCCCCTTCAGCAAATCCCTTTCTGGAAAAGAAATCTTTTAAAATGTACAACTTCATCTCACTAGTTTCTATAGATGGGTCACAGATCAAATGTTGTCTTTTTTGTATGTGTATCTGAGGGTTACTTTCCTAACATACATTCCTTCTGCAGTCTTTTATAGCAAAAGTAACAATAGCCATAAAGCTATGGCTTTCCCAATCCTTGATTTACACTTGTGTCCACTCTTTCCTTTATTACTTTTATATGCCCCCTTCTTCTAGGGAATTATGACATTATATGTAGTGCCCTTTATTTTAGTCTCATCCCAGTCTGTGAAAAATGTTAAACCAAGACAGATGATGACTGGAACTGGACCATGCTAGCAAGCTCCAGAACTGGATAGGCTTTAGGAACTGGTTCTCCCCAGCCATGGCTTAATACTCAGAATTAGTGTCAAAGGGCTGTGCAAAACATCTGTCAGTGGTTCTTCAGATTGTGCAGGAGTTACGTATGGAGCACTTCTTTTCGAATTGTTGAAGTAACTAAATCATTTCCCAGGCTCCTTGGGACTCTGCTCCAGGCTTTCTCTGTATGCAGGGGAATCCACAGATGCTTTGTTCTTGACTATAGTACTTTGCAAAGCAAAGGAGCTGTGCATGCACATATTTCTGCAGATAGTTGCAGGCAGTTTCTGAAGCATGAGCCTGGAAAAAGATATTTTAACAATAAAAAGGTATTTCATACAAATTCCTGCATGTGGGACCATTGCATTCATTTAGCAACTGCTTGACATTACAATGACACTGAAAAAAGTGACTTACGACCATAGCGACATCCCCAAATTCATGTGAACAAATTTGGGTGCTTGGCAACTAGCATTGTTAGCTGCCTTCTGGGGCCATGTGATCACCATTTGTACCCTTCCCAGCCACTTCCAACAAGCGAAGTCAGTGAGAGAAGCCAGATTGTTTAATGACTGTGTGATTCACTTAGGAAGGATTTACTTAACAATGATGGCAAAAATACTTGCAAAATTGGGTATGACTCACTGAACAACCATCTTGTTTAGAAATGGAAATTTGGCCCCAATTGTGGTCATGTTGAGGACTCTCTGTGTAGGAACAGATCTGTGGAATGGGTTGGACATTAAAATGATGGATATGTTCCTCTTTGATTGCTCCTAAACTGTTGAATGGAAAATGTATTTATGTTTCACCTGCAGGGGTGGGATTCTTCCAGTTCACACCTATTCGCTAGAACCAGTTAACATTCTGAGCAGTTCGGAGAACCGGTTGTTAGAAGAAATTACTGGCCTAATCCTGTAAGGAAGGCAGGAAGGAAACGTTCTGGTGTTGCTTACAGAAACTGCCTCTCCATTAACCCTTATTACATTCTTGGCAGGACTAGACTTCCTGTCTCTGGAACATCTCTGGAGTTTTTTCCCCCTCCTTTGCTGGTACTTTGCTTGTGTGGAGTGACATTCAAAGTTACAATGGCACTGAAAAAAGTGACTTATGACCATTTTTCACACTTACAACTGTTGCAGTCACGAGAGGCCAGGCAGGGAGATGTGTGCCTCGATATGAGTGATATTGAGTTTGTCACACCCAGCCAATAACATGACCAACAAGCCATGCCCACAGAACCAGTTGTTAAAAAAAATTGAATCCCACCCCTGTTCACCTGTATTGTGATTTTATTAAAATTGCATCCAACCTTTGTAACACACACCAGTGGACCCTTCCACAATTTGGAACATTGGGTTGTGGTGGTCATTCCTGCATGTTCTGAGGCATTTCTTTTAAAGGATTTTCACAACTCGGTCATATTATGCTAACTCTGAGTGTTGAGAGTCATCTGCTGGCTCAGAGTTTATTGCCAAAACAATGAAAGTACTATTCCGCCACTGTGATACAAGTTCTACTCTTCTGTACAAAGTGCACAAACAAAAGGGGCAGAGAGCTTGCATCACAATGGCATAACATTGCTTCCATCAGATGCCCTTCTTGATCCTTCTGCGAATGCTTCTACATTATTCTCATGAAATATTAAAAGATGCGCAAACTAAAATGCACTTTAAGTTTGCCTAGAGAAATGTTACATTTCTTTTATGCTAGGGAGAGAATAAATTTGTCTTTATGTTAATGAAGTTTGGGAGGAAACAAGACAGGCTCCTCAAGTTTCTTCCTAAAGTTTCTTTTCTTATTAGATGATCATGCCATATATTCACTACTAGTAGTACTTTGAGGAGTACCGACACCCAGAATTATCTTGCAAAAATGGTAGCTAAGTTTGATCCATTTTTAGTTAGTGGCTGGAAGTGAGCAAATTTACTTGAATTCAGAAAAATATGAGAGGCATCGATTTCAACATGTGTGGTGGGGGTACTTGGGAGTATTTATAATGTATGAAGAATGTTGGGGAATATGTATGATTCTGTAAAGCTAAACTTTGCCTTTGCAGACAAAGAGCCTCCAACTGGAGCTACCTGGGGTTCAGTAAGAACATATAAATAAAATGTAAAAAGGAAGTCAGCTTCATTTGAATAACATGAAGTATGGAACAATTGATGGCATTTTGGATGGTTAGATAAATTTTCTGTTACACCCTAATGGCAGTGGGAACAAAATATATGCTTCTTTAGAGGTTTTATAGCTTTCTTTCTGACCAGGCATAATTCATTAAAACTAGATTAGATATGTAGCTGTGTTTATTTATAGAACTTCTGCTTTGGCCATCAACAGTCAATTCAATAGCTAGCAATAGTAATTGTAGTTATGGATTCAGGTTAAAATAATACCCTACTCTTGAATCTATCAGTTGCCATTTATTTATTATACTTTATTTCTATACTGCCAAATCTGCCCAAATTCTTCTCTAGATGGTTCTGCCACTTTGATAATAACTACTTGAACTCACAAGTTACACTTACATTTTTGTCTTTTTGTTGGAAAACCCAACCAGAATCAGCCAGTTCATATATCAGAACTGTTGCCAAACATTTCAGGTAGTAAGTACAGGTAGTCCTCAACTTATAATAGTTTATTTAGTGATCACTCAAAGTTACAACAGCACTGAAAAAAGTGACTTATGACAGTTTTTCACACTCATGACTGTTGTAGCATCCCCATGGTCATGTGACCAAAATTCAGATGCTTGGCAACTGACTCATATTTATGACGGTTGAAATGTCTCAGGGTCCTGTGATCCCCAAGTCATCCTTGTGATGTCACTGACAATATTTGGTCTCCACAATTTTTGGTGTGGGTTGTATATGAGATATAGTGTGCCCGATAGCAGTACTCACACACTCCAGGTGAACTGAAATCCTGTACTATCAAGACTTAAATCTACTAGAAGCTTCACATTTACAGGAAGTCTCTCCACTACAGATAGTCATATATTTCTTGTGGAGAATAATTCTGCAGTGATGCCTCCAGCATCAAACTCTTTTCTGCTGGAGAGAAGGCATTGTTTTTTGCATGTTAAATTCACAATTGGAATGCATAACCTGAATAATGTTAGATAAGATTCCATAGAGTCCTAACATAAAGGATATCAACATATTGAATCTTTTCTACATCTCACTCCTAATATAGTTGAAAAGGGACCATAGATCAGTGGTAAACACCCGTTTGTATTAAGAAAGTGCTACCTGTGGTAGATTTACCATGTCTGGAATGCAAAAATCTATACAACATTAGGTAGCAGTGAAGAGATACAAAAAATCCGTGCCATCTCCAGTTAAAAGAGAGGCAAGCAAGAACATTTCTCTGTGAGACCCTGAAGCCCCATTGCTGAATTACAACCAGCCAAGTCCACAATTCTTGCAAAACCTATAAACATAGGGATCTGTAGCAAACTGAGATTTATTTAAGCATTTTAATTATTTAATTTACAAGTCAGTTTAGGTCATCTGGATGTAAGATGATGTCATGAAGCGAGCTCCACCCTTACATATTTACATATGTCTTACTGGCAGACACAAGTATATGTTGTGTTTTTGTTTCAAGATACCATGTTTCATTATTGCCTGCCTCTTTGCAGATGCCCCTTTGCACTCTGCCTGTCGTTTTGCAGATGCCTACACACATAAACAGTGGAAATTTTGAGAAAATGCCAACCATTTCAAAATGTTGACTGTTGGGGGATGGGGAGTGAATGTTGAGGTGGCAGTTATGGAATCGTGCCTGATCTGAAAATGGCTGCTATCCAATATTTATGTAACCAACAGAAACAGCAGAACCTCTAAATAGTATAAATATGGAAGACTTTAGTTAAAGACTTTAGTCAAATTCAGTGTAAATTGCCTGACACAAAAAACAGCTGACGAGGGGGAAAAAAAATAAAAATTCTTGATAGTGCTAAAAAAGACAATATATTTGTTGGTTTTCTCAGACTTTTTGAGAATGAAGTCCCTTTTCGATCTGCTGCAGATCCCCTGAGGATTGGTAAGCAAAAAAAGAGGAAAGTGTTTTCAAAACAGAGTGGAATTTTTCAGTGAAAAATAGGCAGCTGGCTAAGATGATGGCAACTTGTTAGAACAGGGCTATCAAATCACATGCTGGCCGTGCCCACGCTCAGTTTAGTGAAGGGGAAAAAAAGTCCAATACTTCATGTGACACAGCCATGACATGAGTTTGACACCCCTATGCTAGAAAATCCTGTATTCTCACCTGCAAAAGATGTTCTTGTAGAAGATGCTGAAGTTTTCTTTATAATTATTGCCTGTTATCCCTTTCTTTTGAAGGCAAGCCTTAAAGATGCCTACTGAATATGTCAGTGATACTTACTTCTGGATAAATGGCCTATCTCTGAGTCCCCAAACTTTTTGGGTTAGAAGACATAACTTAACAACATGCTTAAGCACTAAAGAAGGGGGATGGGCAATCACAAAGCAGCTGTTTTTCAGAAAGCTAGGTTTGGGGTTTTTTTGTTTTTGTTTTTTGATAAAAAACAGGTTAGCTTTCTTGTCACCCATTTTAGTCTCCACACATGATTACTACCACTTCAACTTACCTTTCCCTTTTTGGGGTTTGGTGAGAAGAAGGCTGAATGGGCACATTTCCAGAGAAAGTTGTGAGTTATAGCCTTCTATAATTTTTATTTTTTAAAAATGACTCTGAGGTCTGTGCGATACTCAGAGGTGTTTTGTGGAATGAAAATGATGGCTGAGGTTGGCACTTGCTTTGCAGCCTGTTCGCTTCCAATTTAATTAGAAATCTTTTAAAAAGTCAGGAAGGGCATGGAACCATTCTGATGCCAAGGGGTGCGCCTCTGGATACTATATCAAGGATCCAAGGATTTATTACTCGTTTAGTATAATTTTTGAAATATGAAATTACTGTAAGAAAATAAAAGGTATCTGAAATGAAAATACCAACCTTAACAAAGAAATACATTAAACCAAAATGTAAAAGTTGTTTTAATCAGTTACTATAAAAAGTTATTTCTATAAAACATATGGCTGAACATTATATCATTAAGGTGTTCATTCCAATAATGAATAAACAATGCCCGATATTCTACAAACTTATTATCTAACTGGCATCCTTCCCAAAACCTTATATCATCAATAGGGGTATCATTTTGTCTATTTGCCAAATCTTTCTCACACAGCCATTAATTTTATGAGCTGCTTCTTTTTGCTGGTTGATGCCAGAATTAATCTTGATTGCACATTAAGGGTTAATAATAACTTTGAAATAATATGTCTCAACCTTTTGAGAGAATTACAGAAAAAAAAAGTGGGGGGAGGTTGGGAATGCAAATTTTTTTTTTTGTAACCAGCACTGTAATATCTTTAATAAATCTGATAAGTCATTTTCAACTACATTGACTAGAAATGATTTGAGATGTAGGTCCCCATATACAAGAGGAGACATTAGTTTGAGGAAGGCTGAATTAAATTATAGCTATTCTTTATATGGGAACAACCTCATATGGGGTTTAGTTTTGTAAAGAAAAAAACAACCTCTACCAATAACCTGAACTAATTAGAAACAACAGCAAAATGGTAGCATAAAGGGCAACCTGGATAGACTCTTTTCTTTGTGTTCCCACAGTTGAAATCAAAAGATAACCCTTGATTGCCCCAAATCTATTTCAATATACATTCTGCAAAAATGATCAATTTTGTTTTCCATTTTTAATACTACTAATAAATATCTCCGGATTCAGTGGTGCTTTGTGTTAAGTATACAGAGCAGATAGTTCTGAGAGGTCTTTGTGATAAGTTTTGGACCAATGAAACATTTTTAGTTTTATTTTTAATTTCTTAATGGGGTTTAAGTTTTGGTCCAGTTCTGAGAAAGACTCTGACTGGCTTACATTTCCTTCCTTCAATAAAAAAAAATTAAAATAACAACACAGTAATATGATAATAGGAAATAAATGTAAGAGGAAAACTATAGTCACTCAGGAACTCTAAAACAACAACACCCACCCAGATCCAGAATGGGGTTCCCAGATCCGAATGTATCCCCTTTTAAAACCATATTTCAGGCTCAGTTTGAGAGGTAAAGTGAGAAAGCAAAATGAGTCTATGATCCTTACAGCTGGCCATTCCTATGAGAAGGGATCCAGAGTGAGTACCCTTATTCAATCTTATACTTAAATTTAACCAATAAAAGTGCTTTTCCATCATTTATATAAAGTGCAGTTAAAAGCATTTATGGGCAAAGTTACTAGGCAGGAAAGAATAACTTCCATCAGATCAATGATTTGGCATTGGCAGTATCTTAACTACTCCCAACACTTCACTCCTCTGGACAGAGAGTTCTGACATTGTTCCTGGCATCTCAAACAGCCCCCCCCCCTCCAAATTTTTTGAAGGATATAAAAACTAGCACAAACTAATATAAAGTAAGAAAAAGGAAAGAAAGAGACATCAAAGAAAAGTGCAGGAAAGTAAAAAAGTAAAAAAAACAAAAAACACCCCATGGTACTTATGGTTGTAAATTTTCTCTCTCTCTTCTATAACCTATTCTGTTTAATCATCCACGCCATAAATCATAAATGTATTTTTTCCCATTTCACAGGAAAAAGTCTATCACAGCTTTCCAGTCAGCTATGAATGTAGATATTGTATTTTTTTCTGATCAAAGAAGTCAATTTAGCCATCTCAGCAATTTCTATCATTTTTCCCAGCCAATCCTCCATTATGGATAATGCCAAAATATCTTTGGTGTAATCTTAATCTGCACACATCCCCTAAAAATCTGTGTTCATCACAATGAACATAAATGAACAATAAAAACAATGCAATTGAACTTGGGGAAAGTTGGATTTTTGCAACAACGTGCAACTAAAAGGTTCTTCACACATCTGGATTCTGTCTGCTTCTTCACAAAGAAGGTACACCTCAACATTTGGGAACATTTCAGTTAAAGAGATGCCTTAAGCACTTGGAAGTTTCTATTCATTTTTCTGCTAAAAGCTCCCCAAACTTTCTCCTTCACTCAACAGAGCTCCAACATCAACCAAAGGATTCTGGTAGGCTGCTCAGAGTCTTTGGGTCTCCTTCTTTCATCCCAATCATGCTTCTATATGTTGAAATCCCACCTGAAACGCAGAGCAATCCAAGCTGTTTGGCTTGAAGGAGAAGTTAGATTACTCCAAATTTAGCTATAGAATATATAGTGGCAAATATATATTCACGACTAAAGACAGCCCAGGATTCTTTACTGCAGGGGTGTCAAACTCAAGGCCCAGGGGCCAGACCTGGCCCATGGGGTATTTAGATCTGGCCTGGGGGGACCACCCTGGAAACAGCAAAGGACTGCCCCGCAGTGCTTCTGCCAGTGAAAATGGGTTCCGTTTTCACTGGCAGAGGGTGGCAGGAGGCCCTGGAAGCTGAAAAGGGAGCTCAGGAGCCTGTTTTCTCTTGCAGAGTGCTCGGGCCACCACAGGCACCCCCAACACAAGTGACATAGAGCTGGCTATGCCCACCTTGGCCATGCCTACCCCAGCCCCCTCAGTAAAATTGAGTTTGACATCCCTGCTTTACTGTATTTGAAAATAGCAAAATAGCTTAGGACCACAGGTCTAAGAATAGCATCTACAGTGTGTGTTTCTGCTTGTGTAGGGGAAACCTCTGAGCCGTCGTTTTATAAGGATATCTTGCTCTGACATTGTTATTCAATATCCATTACACATAAGATTATTCCACATAATTAAATTGTACCACTCCAATGGGTTTACAGTTTCTTTATAGTTTTAACCAGGTGTCCTCTTATAAATACCAAACAGATGCCATTGGCGAATTATTTGGGCTTACATTAGGTTTATAAATTTTACATGTCATCCATATAGATCAGGGGTGTCAAACTCAAATTCATCGGGGGCCGCATCAGCAGTTTGGTCCCCATCAAAGGGCCGGTTGTATCTGTAGGTCTATGTGTCCACTCTTTATTATCATAAATTAATGTCACTGCATTCAATTATTACTGTTTTTTGTAATAATGTAAGTAATAACTAGCTCTGAAAGCAGAAACATAGTCAGAATAATGACAAGTAGATATTCAAATGTACAATTATTGTACAATGTATTGAAAAATGTTTTTTGGTAACAAACATTAATTTTTTTTAAACATACAAATATTGCCAAACACTGTTTATTAAACATATGGAAAACACAAGGCATTACCTTTTTTTAACTTTACTGACTAGATGGCCATGTGCCCCCTTTTAAAGTGCCCAGCCATGTGCCCCCTTTTATAGTGCCCAGCCATGTGCCCCTTTTAAAGTGCCCAGCCATGTGCCCCTTTTATAGTGCCCAGCCATGTGCCCCCTTTTAAAGTGCCCAGCCATGTCCCCTTTTATAGTGCCCAGCCATGTGCCTCCCTTTATAGTGCCCAGCCATGTGCCCCTTTTAAAGTGCCCAGCCATGTGCCCCCTTTAAAGTGCCCAGCCATCTGCCCCCTTTTATAGTGCCCAGCCATGTGCCCCTTTTAAAGTGCCCAGCCATGTGCCCCTTTTAAAGTGCCCAGCCATCTGCCCCTTTTTATAGTGCCCAGCCATCTGCCCCTCCATTTACTTTACTTACCTTTTACTTCTTTCTTTCTTTTACTTCTTTCTTCTTGCTCCTCTCCGCGGCGTCCGCGGCTCCTCTGATCCCTGGAGATGTCGGGCGGACGCCACGTGATGACGCCACGTCCGACACCCAGGAGCAGTGGGCAGGAAGAAGTCGGGCCAGGGTCCCGGAAGGTAATTTTTTTTTTTTTTTTTAACTTGAGCATTTTTAAATGAATTTACTCCTGCAGGCACGGAGTAAATTCATTGAAAAAAAAAGGGGGAGGCTGCAAGGCTGGCGGCGGCACCATGGGCCATCAGACGAGGTCTGGCGGGCGGATTTGGCCCCGGGGCCTTGTGTTTGACACCCCTGATATAGATAATACTAAGGAATTGTATCTATTAGCTCTACATAAGGGTTTGAGAAAGAATTTTTACAGCTTTTTTACAGAATCTTAGTCCTTTGCTTTTATCACCATCAAACATTTACTCGCTGCTACTAACTGTGATAAAAAGTAATAAAATAAAAGATTTGATGTAGCTAAATCACCTGCCCCTTATTATACTTTCCAAATGTGCTAGTTTCATTTAGATTGTTTCCTTTTGAGCCCAGATGATTCTAATATCATATTACTGCCAGGTTCGTAGTTTAGAATTGCCATAAATATTGAAAGCAACATAAATAATTAAAGCATTTTGAAAGAACGGATATCTTTATTGTGCAGGGTTTTTTTAAAAAAATCTAGTAATAGTTTAAATTAACCAGTAAATGAAAGTTGTTCTAATTTTTGGTAATTACCTTATGGTCTACAAGCAACTCATTCAAAGAATCTGAAGTGCAGATAGTCCTTAACTTATGACTGGTCATTTAATAACTATTCAAAGTTACAATGGACTAAAAAAAAATTACAAACTATTAAAGTTATGAATGCTGTACTACCCTGTGGTCGCATGATCACATTTTGAATACTTGGCAACTAGCTTACATTTATGACCAGTTGCAGCATCTCAGTCATATGATTGTGTTTGTGATGGTGTTTTTTTTTACATTTTCCAGCTATGAATGCCCATCAATTATAAATTGCAATATACCTCTACTATATCTTTCACTATGTAATGAATATACCTGGGGCACAGTTGAAAACTTATTAGATTTAGTTAGTGTTGATGTAAGAAAACAGAAAACATTGACATCTCTACTTCGTTTTGTCTTACTAATGCATTATTTCTAAAAGAGGCCCATTTACTCCAGCTCAGTGAAGTTTATTGTAAATTGCCAAAACACAATTAAAAAATATTTCTGCTAGACTGTGCAGTTTTGTAAATGATAACTCAGAATTAAGCTGCAGCGACTGTAGTGGAATTTGCTTCCAGTGATTGCTAGGGACCTTCTTCCTTCTGGGCAATCAAAAGATAAAAGCAATCAAAAAGTTCCAGTTTTGCCAAGGAGAAGGAGGAGAAAGAGGAGAGGAAGAAGACAATGATGAAAAAAGAGAGACAAAATTAATATCTATTTAGTACATTATGAACAGGACAATCCAGTGCATATATATTTAGAAATGCTGTGGAGAACTCAGTGTGATACACAAATTCATGGATTTGTTATGGTCCAGCATCTCAGTCTTGCAATATTATCCAGATAATAACATCAATTTTAATTTTTAGAAAATGATTGATAAGAACATTGTATGTTTATTTGTTTGCCTTTCTTTAGAACAATTTTCAAGTGTTTTTAAGAGCAATTGTTCTTTTAATAAATCAGATTATCATAACTGATGCCCCTCCAAACCTATATCAAAAATAATCCAACACAAACAAGTGTTTTCTTTTTTAGGTTGTGCAATGAATTCAAAAGAGATGTTCTGCAACATTAGGGCAAGTAAAACACATTCCTTCCCATAATTCATTGCAAAGCTGGAGAGCTTTAAACAGTTTCCCCAGCTTTGGATACAGTGGCAGATTAAGGCTCACTGGTGGCCTGAGCACTGACAAATCTTGGTGCCCCCCTCCTTTGTACAAACGAGGCCATATTCTCAACTTTGTGGTGCCCCCTTTGGGCCTGGTGTCCTAAGCACATGCTTAGTCTGCTTAATGGTTAATACACCACTGTCTGTATATATATATGTGATGATATTTGTTCATCATGTTTGAAGAGGACCTTGACATGGGCTGTGCGCTGTCCACAGTGTGTCCACAGATGGCTGGTGAGGCCTATATGGGCACAGAATGTTCTGATACATGTTGGGCAGACATGTGTGGGCACCATTGTTGCAGCATTTACAGCTCTGGCTTTGTGGAATGTTCGCTTCTTTTGTGCTGTAGTAGTTCTTTTGTCTTCAAATGTCTGGCAGTCTTGGCAGCCTTGGTGGATCAACGTGTGCCATGTCGATTGGTCTTGTACAAGGGTTTCTCAGGAGGTGGTGTCGATGTCCAGGGACTTGAAGGAGGCTTTCAACTGTATATATGTATACAGTTGTATGCTTGTGTCAACTCATGAAGCTTCCCTGACCCGCTCCCGAGTTGCCATGTACTATATGCATGAACAGTAACTTCCCTTTGCAGGTGGTCTCACCTAAGGAAAAAAAGAATTTCATAACAATTTATAACAATTGAAATAAATAACATTTTTAAAAATCCCTACATTATGAAATAATATTGTTAAGGCATTCCCCGTTAGGAGAATGAATGCACTCAGGGAAACATAGTGAGAGTGGTAAGGAATAACACACAACCAGCATACAGATACACTGAATAGTAAAATGTAGGTTTTACTTCCAGTAAACGGGTAAACAAAGTCCAACAAACAGTCCAAATCATACACGGTTAAAGCATGTAGTACATTGCTTTAACCGTGTATGATTTGGACTGTTTGTTGGACTTTGTTTACCTGTTTACTGGAAGTAATACAATCAGTCCAGGGATAATCCAAAAACTAAGTCCAGTATCATAAACAAAGTTCAGTAAATGGAGTTTGCTAACAGTTTGCAAGACTCACAGCAATCCAAGCAGAACAATGATCAGGCAAAAGGCAATAGGGAAATGCAAGAAGAGAACAAACCAGGTTTCTGGCTCTATCTTATGGCTGTTGGAGGAACCTCAGCCAATCACAATTACAGCATTTTCTTAAAGATACAACAGTATTAAATGACTATCCTGGTCTATATATTGCGAACCCAACTGTTAGGTGACTATCATTCCTAACAAATATATTTAGAAACATACCAGTGAACAAATATTGATACACCCTACGCTGTTTCAGAGAGCATCATATGTACATACATGCATACATACATACTGTACGTACATAATAGACCTTTTTTAATGTTTTTTTTTTTTTGCAGAGAAATCCTAGTAGCAGCTGAAGTTTATATTTTCAGAATATGACAAATATGTTTATTTCTCAGGAACCAGTGTTGCAATTACATTTTTAAATGTCTAAAAAAAGACACATCTGGTTAAGTCTGCCATTATAAACTTATTTACTTGAGAATGTTTCCTATGAGTCAGTGGGTTTTACTCCTGTATAGCTAAATTATGTGGTTTATGGGCTACATGTAGCACCAAAATTAGATCCATGATTCCCCAACACTTCAAGATCATATACAATTTAACTGTAAAATGGCTGGATTTTGGCAGCAAGTTTAAAAACAAAAAACTACAAAACAAATCGGGGCTGGGTAATGGGGGGAAAATCCCAAGATCAATTCTTAAAATGCCCTCAATACTCTACAGACCCTAAAGTTTCCCCCAATTGTTGACAGTTCATGGTTTTAGGTATGGGAACAGTTTGCCTCAAGGTGTTTTTGAGTCCTATTCCAACTCTTAAAAATCTTGTCCTGAAAAAGAAAAGTCAAAACCACCCAATGCAGGGTGGACTATTTTCTTTTTGCAGATATGTGAACAAATCACTAGTATCCCTTCCCATTTTAAAGTTTTAAACTGAAAAAAATGTCATCATTCATTTTTATGTGGCAGAGGAAGTGGGCCAAGAGGAGAAAGCTGCTTCTGTGGCTATTAGCACATTTCTCTGCTCTCCAGGCAGTTTGGATGTCAGCTCCCATAATGCTCCAGCCATCTGCAATATTGATTCCTATTGCAGGTCAAGAAGAATGTACAATGGGAGCTGGATGAACTCTTTAAGCATACATTTTAGAAGAAAACGGAGGCTGCCCCTGGAAAGGTTCAGAAAACACTTCGTCAAACGCTTGCTTCCACTTTTCAAAAAGAGTTCTTTCCCTCATAAGAGAAAAAGAACATTTTCCCCTCCACTTCATTCTACCTCAAGGTGGTATTCAGCAGGTTCTGACCAATTCTAGAGAATCGGTAGTGGAAATTTTGAGTAGTTCAGAGAACCCGACAAATACCACTTCTGACTGGAGATTTTAGTCTCCTTCTCCTGCCTCACCCACCAAGCCATGCCCACAGAATGGGTAGTACAAAATTTTTTGAATCCTACCACTGCTCAGGGTGCTTTTGAATTTCTTTTAGTATTGTTAGCGCAGGGGTGTCAAACTCAAGGCCCGGGGGCAGAATCCAGCCCTTGAGGGACTTAGATCTGGCCTGTGAGGCCGTCCTGGAAACAGTGAAGGGCTGGCCTACGGTGCTTCTGCCAAAGAAAACAGGCTCCCAAACTCCTTTTTTGGCTGCCACGGCCTCTTGCAAACCCCTCCCAGTGAAAATGGAGCTCAAGAGTCCACGTGCGAGTGCTCAGGCCACCACAGGCACACCCAACATAAGTGACATCGAGCAGGCCATGCCCACCCTGGCCTTCCGAGGTCAAACACAGCCCTGATGTGGCCCTCAATAAAATTAAGTTAGCCTATTTTATTGTTGCATGATGGCATTTCTTTTGCTTAAATTTTTTTTTAACCACATGCCACCTCATCTTAAACAACAAAACCAGGAATATTTCTGTAATAGTAATTTCCCTTGGGATTTAATTCAAGTGTGAAAACTGGGTGGCTGCAGATGGGTGCACAGTGAAAGAGAGGACAATCATATAACGTTTACTTTCTAACTTGGATAAGGCCAGGATCCCACATTAATTTTGGAAAGCTTAACAAAATAAAATAAATTAAAAGGATTTGAAATGATTGTAACTATGAAACATTTATTTATTTTTATCTGTTGCATCATCTTATTTGTTGCCCTATTCTTTTTTGAACGGTGGTAAACTCCTGATCATACCAGAAGTCATCCATGATCTCCCAAGTAGTTTCACTGTGGGCTATATCGAATTAGCAGGTTTTTTTTTTAGTGACCTGTCTCACTCTCACCTGGAGAATCTGCAGCAAATCCACAATCACTGGCTAATGAAGCAGGGGAAATGGTGCAGGAAGAAGAAGGTGATATAAGAAGATAGTTGAATCCATGCTGAAGTGAATGAGAGCTTGTTAAATGAAGAATTATGGTGGTGCAGCAGTGTTAAAAATTTGTTGCTCAGAATCCAATCATCCTTGCTTGAAGTTTTTCATCCACTGCAGTGATATAATATTTTCTCTGTTCGGTTGGGATGTGTCATATTTTATATCTGGGAGTAATGCAGTTCCTTCCGAGATGAACTCCTTCATTGTTGCTGTTGACTGCTGGAGCCAGTCTCACTACTGTCTGCAGCACGGAATCTTCCTATCTGTTACAGTATGTGCAACCAGATCATCTTTGAATGCAAGTCTGACTGAAATGCCACTGGGATTTTCTCGGTAAGGATTTGCGAAAGAGGGTCAAGAGGACAAGAGTAGGTAGGAGGGCAGTCATTCACATCATCTCCTTAGTAATTGTGACAGTGATTGAATCAATCATACATTATTTAGACAAGGTTTTCCTGACAAATGCTTCCCCAGACACCTCTCTTGCAGCAATAGGTAAGGGATTGCAAAAGGCAATTAAGTAGCTAATAAAACTCCTGCCAGTCAGGGCATAAGGGGAGAAACTGTCCTTCCCTGTAGAACACAAATGCACACATTAAGAAATTGCTATCCTCACTCTGCGACTCAAAGGATCCTGTCTAACTTTTGAGAATGTAAGTGTCTAACATTTGAGAATGCAAGAAGTGCATACTTGTATGCTCCTGCATGGGGGCTTTCTATCTGAATTATCAAAATCATCAGCCAGCATCCATGAATAAGTCTAAGGTCACTTCTTATGACATGCTATTTTCCCATATGGAGGAAGATATGTGTACATATACTCCCCACTTCTCTCTCTGTCTCTGTCTCTGTCTCTCTCTGTCTCCCTCCCCCACATGTATGCACACATGCAAGAGAGGACTTTTACCTTCACTACGTGCAGCCTAAGGTTGAACATCCCTGGATCATTTGCCTCAACTCCAGGTGATTCTGCTAGTTGTATAGTTGAGCTTCGAGACTTGTCTTTCTCCATACAGCAAATGCTCAAATGCCTCTAGAAATGAAATATAGTTAAAATAATTATTTTCAGGTTTCCAAAAATTATTTAGGGGTGGATAAGCAATCTTAGGTGGAGGTGAGATGAGACATATCGTGCCTATAAGCAAAAATGTTCGTGATACATCAGTGGAGTAAAGGACATCATGTAGTGTCATTAGCTTTCTCTTTTCCCCCCATCTCTATAGGTCCCTCTCAATTACAGCATTGCTTAGTTTTTTTAGACATTGACTTATAATACCTAACCATTGCAATTCTGATTCCATATGGTGATTATATTATCATTTTATCTTAATTAAATATTTTATTTCCTACATTGTATCATCCACATACTTTCTGTCTCTCAGTCTCTCTCCCTCCCCTGCCCCTCCCTCTCTCTGTGCGTCTGTGTGTACACAAAGGCAACACAGTCACATAAGTAAGAAGAGTCCCTTTAGTACCTCCAATTTTGCTCCCAATGTCCAGGTTACCTTCGGCTGGAGAAAAAACTCTCCCAAGAACAGTCTTTAAGTGGAGGAAATTCAGTCCGAAAACAAAGTACATACAAACTGTGAATAAAAATCCACACAAACCATACTGCAGTAACTAACTTGACAGGGCAGGAGAAGGAATTGCAGACTTGAAAGGCCAGCAAAACACACAGTTGGGAAGATGCCAGGAACCCAGATAAGCCTGAACAATACCAGATAATTCACAATTTGCTCCCAACAGTTGGCTGTGTGCAACTTTTTAAACACTGTGCTCCCAGCTGCAGCTAATGAAGGGAACCAGGGACCTTTCCTCCCCCGTAAGCCACGCAACTGGCATTGCTCCCTTCTCCATTCCTCCCTGCATGTCCTAGGATGAAGAGGGGGTGGGCCTGTGTCTTCCTCCGATTTCCCTCTGCCTTGCTCTACCTCTTCCCTGCTCTGCCCAGCTGGACTTTGCCCTTCCCCAATTTCTTCCACAGCCAACAGAGCCACACTCCCACTCCAAATAAATACAAATAAATTTGTATATCAGTGATTGCAGGACTTCTGTAGATTCCATATGCTAAATACAATAAAAATAAACTGCAGCAATTTAAAGAAGAAATTGAATACAATCTGTCCAGATTTTCTTTCCCCAGGTACGTCCTAAGATGGCTTGTTATTTACAAAACGTTGGCAATGTTAAGCAGGTGATAGATGAAAATAAATAAACCCAGAGAGGAATAACATCAGTGCTACTTTGGGTAAAGATCATGTAGAAGAAAAAGAAAACAGCAGTATCAGAAAAAAATGTATGGTTAGAATAGTGTTGGTTTCATTTCTGCGGTTTATTGCGTGCTGACTTTTATCGTCCTTTAAAACTGAACCCTTATTGCAAAACCTGAAACTGAAGCCAAACATTAAAGGTTGTACAGACCCAAGAGGCTGGCAGGGCGTATTCTGGCAGAGGCTCTTATTAAATCTGCACAGGGTTAAAGAACCAGAGGCATCCATTGAGGCATTTTGCAGCAATGTGGTTTTAGAGCATCTGGTGCTGGATGGGACATTGGGGAGCGCACACTTCTGCTACGCAGCCCTTTTGCCCTCTGTAGCAAGAATTCTCTTTGCCTTTTTTCTCTTCTTTCTCTAAGTTCTGATCACTTTGCTTACCTTATTTTCCCAGACACTTTCTGGCGCCCAGATAACTTGGTGACATGTGTTCAGAACCTGTGCTTATTGATGGGCCAAATCCATAATGCCAGCACTCTTTCAAATTCCTGTTCAGTAAGAACTAGGAAGAAAGTAAATGCAGTGTATTAAGGCAGGCAGTGTATAAGCAGAGAGCTGTTTTTGGATTACTCTCTTTAAGAAGATTCATTGGGACGTACTCCAATGCCAGTCTCGGACCAGGCAAAACAAACAATCAAAAACATACAAATAAATTGGGTTCCAAGTAGGTGAGATGTCTACTTTTTGTGTTTTATCTTTTGGATTCATTAATGTTGTATTTTATGGTTGATAGTTTTAGGTTATTTTCTTTTCTTGTGTGACATCTTTTGAACAGTTGTCCAGAAGATATAGGCAGTTTCATAAATGCATAAAGTAACCAAGAAGAGTTTTGAACACCATTGTGAATCTCTAGTTTTTCCTGTGGTAGTGCAAAATATGACTTTATTGTACCTGCCTTTGTAGAATAGAAAGGAAGGAACAATGGTTCTCTTTCTTTATCAAACAGGGATTCCTTCTAGGTTGCTCTGGTTTGTCAATAACAATATCTGGAATGGCAAAACATAAAACTCTTGTCTGACTCTAAGTCCCATTGTGGTCTGAATGCAATTTATTGATGTTATATTTTCACATGTTCTTTGATTATATGAGATTAGGACTTGGAACATATTTTCTCAGGTTCTGATTCCAAGTTACTGTATTCACCAGGAGTATTGGGTTAGTTTTTGATGGCAGGCTATTCTGAAAAATAATATCTAAGATCTTGGAAACATTCACAGCTAAAACAAGATTTGAATCCTAATCTCTCCCAAAGCTAGTTAAATTACTACCCAATGCCAATACCCTTTGGCTGTTCTACCATAGGCATCAAATTACTTTTGCTTCCTAAATTATGAATTCATTGGCTTTTAAAGTATGGGGGTTTACAACTTTGACATTTTATTCCATTGAGGACTTTAATGGCTGCCATCTCTTTAATGTGCCTCAAATCTCATATTCTGTTTGTAGAAAACTGATTTTTTTTCCCCTGAAAAAGTGCTCTGATAATAACCAATGTACAGTTATTTTTCCCTCTGAGGACATGAATTAGGTAACAGGACATTGATCAAAATGAAACCTGCCTTCAATAAAATGAGGAAGGAATTAATGCTTTGAAGTGCTTGGTAGACACTTTTTGAAAAAAATTGAAGCATGAATGAATTGGGAAGAAATTCTGTTATCCGTATAGTCATAATCATTATGATCATCAACAAAACATGCTCCATGTATTGTCTCTGGATGGGGTGGCATTGGCCCTGAAGGAGCAGGTCATGGTACAGTTGGGCTCGTCCTGGACTCTTGACTTCTGGTAGGTCAGATGGAAGCTGTGGTTAGAGGGCCTTTGCCCAGCTGCAGCCTTAATTGGGGTGAGAGGACTTGGCTATGTTGGCTCACACACAGACAGTACTGTAATATGCTGAACATGAAACATCCTTTAAAGAACACCTAGAACAGGGTTGTCAAACTCGTGGCCCTCAGGCTGGATGCATCATGTCCATGGCCAATTTAGCGAAGGGGGAAAAAGTCTTGATACGTCACGTGATATCTCCATGATGACATGAGTTTGACACCCCTGATTTAGACGGAAACTCAGATTTATTTTACTATTCTTTGATCTGGGTTTGTTCTTCCTTGCCACTGTGATGATGTGAATTTGATACCCCTGACTTAGAAACTTCAACTGGTGCAAAATGTAGTCACATGAGTGCTCATAGTTGCTTGTTGATGAGCTCATGTTATGACTATTTTGTGGGCTCTGCATTGACTTGCAATTAAATTACTTCTGAGTGCAATTTAAATTATTGGTTTTCTTATAAAGCCATTTATGGTTTGATACTGACACATCAGGTCCACATCTTTCTACTAGAATTGGTCTGCCGCTTCAGTCATTTGAGAGAAGCAGCTTGTGATTCCTCATTTGTGGGAGGTTAGGAGGGCTGAAGTCTGGAGGCATTTTTGTTATTGATCTGGCTCTCTGGAATGGCCTCCCATGAGATACATAGCTGACGTTTCAAATAGCAGACTCAAGGCAATCAAAATTCTGAGGTCTGGAGTTTCCTCAAAGTATGAATTTATTAGGAATGTCATATTGGCACATCTGGAGAAAAACTGATTCTGAAGGACCGGAGCTTTTCCCCACCCAAATCAAAACCCCAAAGTTCTTTCCCTCAGGTCACACATCTGTCACATGGTCCAACCAGGATGTAGCCACCTGTTGTGATTTGCTGGCAGCCTATGCAGATGGCAGCAGAATCGGACAGTGGGGAAAAACAGGGACTGGGAGTCTGGGGAGGATTCGGACGAGGTTCCTGTGTCCAATACAGAGATGGGGCCAGGACCATCTGGGAGTTATGGGCTGACTTCGGAGCCTCCAGAATCTGGCAGCAGCGAGGCAGAGGAACAAGGGAGTGTTCCCAGTGAGTGTGTGTGCAGAGCTGCCAGAAGACAAGAGCAGCTAAGACAAAAGGGGCGACTTAGGAGTAAGGTTTGGAGGAGATTGCCCCTCCCATAAGGTATAAAGGAAGTGCAAAGGTAGGAAAACCTTTGCAGGAAGCATCATCGTTCACTCTGATTGGTTTGGATTCTGAAAGCTCCATGATGAATTTGTTCTCTGTTTGGTTTTGGAAAGACTAATTGGGACTTTAGTTGTTGGCAGCACTTCAGGTAAGATAAAGTGCATTCTTATAAGACGTCTCTTGAAGAACTTTGGTAGACATCCCTGGGACTAATTACAACCAGTTAAGACTTATTCTGGGCTGTGAATGATGATAATTCACAGCCATTGAACTAAAATAATTGGATTTTATGTGTGTTGTTTTGTTGGTTTCTCAGGAAGCCTCGGTCAGAACACCACCATCCTGGCTGGCTTTGGTCCATGCATCTCCAACATCTGGTAGAGTGGCTCCCACAGGAAAGAATGCTATTTTGGTTACACATCCCCCAGCTATCTCTATCTTTCCCCTCATGTTCCCACAGCTTCAACTGGCCTTGTTGTGGCAGCCCTGAAGATGTTCCCAAAATGGCTTCAGGGCTGACAGGTAGCCTCAATTCTGGTTGGCTACTAGAAGCTCTTTAAAACTAAGTTTTTCTCAGGGCTGGGTTTGGAGATTAATGCTTGATGGACTGTCAATTTTATTTTATATAAACTTTATTATGGTTGTTATTTTATGTTGCGAGTCTTCAAAAATCTATATATGATACTGGCAGTGATATAAATAAACAACAAAGATATTATTTTTCTTTCCCTCTTCAGCCAAAGGCCTTTTGGGTGTATTGGTCCTGTATCTACAAGAATTCCCATTTGCCATGATCTCCAACACTGCTAAACTGGGAGACTGCCTCACTTTTAATCATTAATTTATAGTCTGCAAGAAGAGGCCATTCTGCACAGTGATTGTCTCTTTGGAATGTCAGTTTCCTTTGGCTCTTGAATTTCAAAAACACTACCATAATTATTAAAAAAGAAAGACCAAAAAAGAAGGCGGAATTCATAACCTGATAATTGGGGATTATTGTATAAAGAAAGCAATTGTGCTTAAGCTAAACCCTACAAATTGCTAAGAGATCTCCAAACCATGGAGACATCAGCACTAAATTGGTTATTAAGGTGTTTGTTAAAAAGGATTTGTATAATTGCAAATTGTAAGCATAATGCAATTCAGAAACACAACATTGCAATGAAAGAGGAGAGCATCATTTTTGAATTCTGTAATTGCAGGGTTAACAATGAGTGTTCTATCTAATTATAAGAAAAACCTGAAAAAAATATACAGCATCTATTTATTAGCTATAGATAACATCTTCCATTTAGAAGCTCAAAGTGGAAAAGTGCTCCTACCTCCTATTTTTTTTAATCACAAACAATTATATTGGATAGGTTGGGTTAAGCCTGGCTTACATGAATCCTTAGTCAAAGGTATACCAGCATCCAAGTCCTCCTTTCAGCATTATAATGATATGCTCAGTGGTGGGATTCAATTTTTTTTACTACCAGTTCTGTGGGCTTGGCTTGGTGGGTGTGGCATGCTTGGTGAGTGTGGCTTGGTAGGTGTGGCAGGGGAAGGATACTGTAAAATCCCATTCCCTCCCCAGCCCACTAATCTGCTTTCCAGCTCCATTCTCTTGTGTAGGGCAACACAAGAAGACCCAGCCGATCAGCTGGGACTCAGGAGAATAGATGGGGGCGGGGTCAGTCAGAGGTGGAATTTGCCGGTTCTCTGAACTATTCAAAATTTCTGCTACCGGTTCTCCAGAACTGATCACAACCTGCTAAATGCCACCTCTGCTATGCTACACTGACTGTTAGGGCATAACAGTGACAAAATCTGAAGAATGTATTTGTCCCCTCCTCCCACAAAGGTATGGGCATTAAATATTGCTGTAAATATTATGTAGAACATCCTAGTATTCAGTGAAGATAAAATCAGACAAGCTCTAAATAACAATACCTTAAAATGAGATGAGATGTCTTAAATTTAGAAAAATTTGATGTCAGATAGGAACATTTTAAATTTTAAATCTGAAATCTCGTTTCTATATATTTTCTGGTCTTTCATTAGGCACAGAAACTGACTATGATGTAAAATAATTGCTGAAATCTCCTGTACTTGAAAGATCTACGGTCATATGAGATCTTGTGAAATAAACATCAAATTTGAAAGGTGCATACAAGAACGCTGAATCCTCAAGAATTGAGATAATATTTCAGTGATCTTACTGGCGAGAAGGACTCTTGATTCACAACCAGGAGCTTCGAACAGTGTCATGCAATCAAAATCAACCAATGTACGTAAAGATCATGGCTGGATGCCAGTTTTTTGTATAGTTAGCTGCAAAGTATCTTGGTTAGCTGCAAGTATCTTGCAATACTTGTACATGTTCATAACTGCCTGGCATATTTAGGCCAGTACAAAGTGCTGTTATTAAACTTTAACATCTAAATGGCCTGGAGCCAAGCTCTCTGAAGCAATGCTGCTTCGGAAGAATACCCCCTTCTGCCCTTCTCAGATGTTTCCTGGGATGCTTCATTTATCAACAGACAGGACTTTTGCAGAGATCATCTCTTAGTTGTAGAATTCCCTTTCCAAGGAGACCTGCAGAGCAGCTGCATTTTGTTCCTTTTAGACAGAGGATCATGCATGTACAGTACTCTGTACAAGTACATAGTATATGTATTTGTGTGTGTTAATGTTACAATATTTTCATGATTTCTGCAGGTTTTGTTGCCTGTATGTTAGTTATTTTAATTATATGTTTCCATCTGCTTTATTTTGTCTGATTTGCTTGTTCAGATGTTTTAACCACAGAGTGAAGAATGTTGATTGGCAATGTGCAAATAAATAAAATAAATCTTTAAAATTCAAGGCATGTGCTGTGTAAGCAAATTTAAAATTGAGAATCAGGTTGTCAAATTATTAATATATTGTACTGTTCCACCATGGGAAGGCAATGTTCTTCTTCCTCACCAGTCTTCTGTAAAGTGAAAAATACACAAGAAAAAGCACTTGGGCCAGATTCTCCTTGGATGTTACGAAAGGTTGGAATAAAGACATCAACATTTTGCCTGAGTTCCAATGATGTAAAAATAATTATAGTATTATGGTATGAGCAGAAATAAAAGAAAATCTTGCTCAATGTAAGCCAGTTTGGTTCTGGTCAATACTTAATGCAGAAAAAAGTAAATTTACTATTGTTATTGTTGTTAATGTAATTAGATATCCAAAACATTTGCATTATTTTTAATAATTGTCACTTTACAAAGAATGAGAAGACAACTTCTACCTCTAAGAGGCTACAATATACATTAAGAGGCTCATATTATTAATTTCTGTTTTGATATTATTTTGACTACATGCTGCAACTTATTGATCAATAATTTTTTAAAATCTCCTGAAGGATTTCGTTATTGGACAGTATAAAAATATTATGAAGAAGTAAATCAATACGCAACAGAGGAAACTAGAGAATTACCAGGTGCAGGTAACAACAGAAATTAATATAGAAAAGTTATGCTACTATTGGAGTTAAGACAAAATTGGGCTTAGTTCTAATTGAGTAATCTACAACGTGATTCTCTAGATATTGAACCTGCCATCTATAGACATTGGATATTCTGACTAATACTTATAATAGCTGGGCACTGATATTATTTGGAAACCATTGCAGAGCATGAAATAATATAATTTTTATAATGTATAATTTTCATAAAGATTTCATAGAAAAGATGGATTTTGAGGAGCAAACGAATCTATGGAGGTGGCTTTTCAATAGTGTTAAAGAAGTCCATGAGATTTTTGGCCCCCTTGGAAAGTTGAACTGAATCAACAAAAGTGTGTCAGGAATTAACAGCGCATAAGGATCTGTATATGGAAAATTTAAAAATGACATATAAGTTATGAAAAGATTGTTTCTCCTAGGTATCTATTGATTTGCAGCTTTAAGAAAAGAAACTCAGTTCAAGGAAGTGATGCATATCCTACTTTTTTACACATTACATTTCTATACTGGGCAGCTTTATTTCTTCAGGTCACTACACTCATATATACACATTTCCTTTCCTTTCCTATAATCTGGGTGGGTTTGAAGAGACAAGGAGAAAATGCTTATCCCAGGTTCTCCTACATGTCCTAAATGGTTGCAAATCAATTGTGGCAGAAGCAGTTCAAGTTTGTTGCATTTGAGAGAACGTGCACAATCTTCAGCTTTCAGACCAGTGGGGGAACATGGCCCCCTTTACACTATGATCTTATACACAACGATCTCTCATCCCTTGATTGGCAATCTCTATTCACTGGATGCAATACTGTTGAAGACCATTACAACATATTTTTACTTGAAGTCAAAAGAGTCATCAAACTATATGTACCAACAACAACTCCCAAAACAAAACAAAAAAGCAGATTACCCATATCAATAAGGAAACTTCAATCCAAAAAGAGATCACTCTGGCGGAAAAACAAATCTGGTCACGTTGCCAATTTCAAAAACCGATACAAAAATTTATGCCACCAGATAAAGACCGAATGCACCAATTATCACATTAAACAAGAGGAAAACCTTCTAAGCACCAATTCCACCCGTGCTTTTTACAATTTTGTAAACAACAAACTAAAAGACTCAAGGTCCATCCCTCCCTTGATAGGACCTGATGGTAAAGACTGCAACGACGACACCATTAAAGCCAACATCTTTAACACATTCTTCGGCTCAGTATTTGTAAACAGCAATGGATCATGCCCAGTATTTCCTAGCCGTACCACAGATAACAACAATGATCTAATACATATCGATTTCACAGAAGACAATGTTGAAAAGCACTCACGCAACCTAAAACCATCTCTATCTATTGGACCGGATGGAATATGTGCCTACTTCTTAAGAAAGCTATCCACTGCCATAGCCAAACCTCTAAGCATAATCTTTGAAAATCTTTCAGAACCAGCTCCTTGCCTAACCTATGGTCACAAGCCACAGTCATCCCCATCTTCAAAAAGGGAGACCCAAGCCTAGTTGAAAATTACAGGCCAATCTCCTTATGCTGCGTCACCTGTAAAGTCATGGAATCAATTATTAACCAATCCATCATCCTTCACTTAGAGACAAATAACCTACTCTCCAATAAACAATTTGGTTTCAGAAAAAACTATCCTGTAATCTGCAACTCTTACACTGCAAAAACATATGGACGACACAACTCGACCAGGGCAAAGCAATAGATGCAATCTACATAGACTTCTGTAAAGCCTTTGATTCTGTGGTACACGACAAACTACTCCTAAAAATAAAATCCTATGGTATCTCTGGACAACTGAATAACTGGATAGAAGCATTCCTGTCAAACAGACAACAAATGGTCAAAATCGGGAGCGTACTATCAAATCCAGTACCTGTCAATAGTGGTGTTCCCCAAGGCAGTGTTCTAGGACCAACTCTCTTCATACTCTACATAAACGACCTCTGTGATCATATTAAGAGCAATTGCGTTCTCTTCGCTGATGATGTAAAGCTGTTCAATACCACAGACAATACTGCTACCCTACAAAAAGATCTTGACTATGTATCAGAGTGGTCAAACAAATGGCAACTTCAAATCTCAACAAATAAATGCTCTGTCTTACATATTGGCAAAAAAAATCAGAAAATAAAATACAAGCTGAATAGTCAAGATCTTGTTGATGACTCAAGCTCTGTAAAGGACCTTGGAATACTCACCTCTAATGATCTAAGTGCTAGAGCCCACTGCAACTACATAGCCAAAAAGGCATTAAGAGTTGTTAACCTAATCCTACGTAGCTTTTTCTCTGGTAATATCACACTACTAACCAGAGCATACAAAACATTTGCTAGACCAATACTCGAATACAGTTCATCAGTCTGGAACCCACACTACGTATCTGATATTAGCACAATTGAGAAAGTCCAGAAATATTTCACAAGAAGAGTTCTCCACTCCTCTACTCGTTGTAGAATACCTTATGCCACCAGACTTGAAATTCTAGAACTTGAAAACCTTGAATTACGCCGCCTTCGGGTCTGACTTAAGCATGGTATATAAAATCATACATTGCAATGTCCTACCTGTCAATGAATACTTCAGCTTCAACCATAACAACACAAGAGCACACAATAGATACAAACTCAAAGTAAACCGCACCAAACTTGATTGCAGGAAATACGACTTCAGCAATAGAGTGGTCAATGTCTGGAATACTCTACCCGACTCTGTAGTTTCTTCCCCAAACCCCAAAAACTTTAACCTTAGACTGTCTACTATTGACCTCACCCCTTTCCTAAGAGGTCTGTAGGGGGCGTGCATAAGCGCACTAACGTGCCTACCGTCCCTGTCCTATTGTTTCTCTTATTCTTTTATTTTTCTTATATGTACCCATTTCATGTATTCACAACTATGTATACATTTATACTTATTATCTTGTAAACAATTGGCAAATCAAATAAATAAAAATAAAATAAAAATAAATAAATAATACCCAAAAAAGAGTCCTTAGCTTGTTGCTCCCGCCAATATCCAGTAGATGGGGATAGCATATAATGGACTTCATGGAAGTTTTTATTGGGGCACATAGTGCTATTACTTTCCTACTGACAAGTGGATTTACAAATAGATATAGTGTAGATTGTTCTTCTCCAGGATTCCCATTTAATTGTTCTTGCTCTCTATTTTTCAATTCTTCTGCATCAAAAGACATTCAACATTCAGTGACCCATGAAGATATTTAATCTTTAGTAAGCTGCTTTGTATGGAGGTTTGCCTGCTTAGTTTCTCCCCTAAAGTTTGTCTCTAGTTCCACAAAGCATGCTGATACATGCATTTTTAAAAATAGTCTCTTTTAACATATTTAGTCATCATAAAAAAGAGCTATGGCAAATTAGATCAGGGGTTGATACAGCCCAGCATCCTCTTTTCTGAGTAAATGCCCAAGAGAGCTCATAATCAGCATAACACTTTCTTCTATGAAGAACTACAGTAGATATACAAACACTTATGGGATTACTCTAGGAGAAGTACCCAAATACAATTACTCCTGCCTTTATTGTGATGCTAAAAAACACTTCAGGACAAAATATAGATTACTGTGGGACTACATTTTTGAAGAGACCCTATATTTGATTTAGGGAAGATAAATTCTCTTTCTGAATAGCAAGAAGTGAAAGGTTAGAAAAGGATAAAGTCAGGGTGGGCTTCAAATATTTTAACAACCGATTCTCTGCCCAGTTGCTGGGTGGGCATGGCCATGGTGGGCATGGCCTAGCTGGCATCCTGCACCACCCTGGGAGTGAAAACAGGCTGTGGGGGGGCATTTTTGCCCTCCACGGGCTCCAGAGTCTTTCCTTGAGCCTCCGGAAGGGTGAAAATGGCCTTCCCAGGCTCTGGAAGCTTTCTGGGCACAAGGAGGTGGGATCTGTGACCAAGCAACCCTCAGACTGTGACCTGATTGGACCATGTGATGGATTGCATGGGCAGGGGAAAGAGAATTCTACTTTTAACTAGGGGGGAAACCTGAGGGGGGGTTTAAAGTCGGGTTTCCCCAGATGTGCCAATATGATATGCCTAATAAATCGATACTTTGAGGAATGTGCTTCCCTTGGAGTTTTGATTCCATTGGGTATATTACTTGGAAGCCTGACACATGGCCGTAATAAGAAACAACACTATGGTTTGCTTGGCATAGATATAATGTATTGTGTGAAGGAAGCCCTTGGGTTAAACATTTAATAAACATTGTTTATAATTACTGGAATGTCAAAATCTTGTTACCTTTTCACCATAAATACTATGAACTCACTAATATTGCTGGACCCAACCCCCTAGGCATGGAAATTGAAAGCACTCAAACCTGTGAGGGGACTTAGTACCAGCCAGGAGACGGATCCAAGGAAGGAATCCAAGTAGGAATGGGGCACATGGTCTATTAGACAGATACTCAACTGATTCCTACAGTCTATGATCTAACCTACAGGCATTAACTCAATAGCAGAGTCCATAATAATGCATCAACAGACAAAAATTGGAACAGGCTACTACATCTGAGCCACTTTGGCTTGCAAGTTAAATCTCCATCCTAACTTGAAATCAGTATGATGATTGGAATGCATATGGAGTCATGCAGAAATTGCAATACATTTTAGTTCATCGCCTGGGGTTCAGCATTTCTCCCTGAACTTGGCTGCAATGAGATATTGGTGATTTCTGCTCTCTGTGGAGAAAATTTATTGTGCATATGCAAGTGAAGACTGAACTGAACAAAAAGAAGAAAATCGTACCATATTAACATGATCAAGTTAGCTTTTAATTAAACTTGCAACTTTATAGGAAAATTTTCTTTCATCCTTTCATATTATGCTAAAAGAAAGACATGTAATAGAGAACATGCTTGAATTCTGAACAGGAATATTGCAGGTAATGAAAATAATTCATATTATGTACAAATCTGTCTTTGAAAAGTTTACTTTCCTACAGAAAATTGCTTCTGTTTCCTGACTCCTCTATACTTGCCTTTCCATTTATTTCAGTCTTATTTTTGAACTGAAGTTGATATTGATGGCCTTTGCCATCTTCTCCTCTCCCCTTTCATGACTATGAAGATTCTCAATCCTTTCAGAAGTTGGTCATGTTTGTCCCAAAGGTGTTTTTATCAAAAGGTAACTGGACTTAGTTTTTCCTTGAAGATATTTTGCTTCTCATCCAAGAAGTGGCTTCTTTCTGACTAAATGGTGGAGAGTGGAAGGATTTATATTCCTTGCAGTCACTTGGCTGTTAGCACGTTTTGTAAGTCATTGAGGCCATTGGAGGTTTTATCTGTGCCCTGAAATGTGCAAATGGGTATGGAACCTTCTTGGAACTGCTGAAAGGATCTGGATGAGACTATCGATTCTTATGATGTGACTTCACTCTTCACCTGCATTCCAACAACTGAAGCAGTCACAGTAGTGAAGAAGCAACTTCTGCAAGACAACACATTAGGTGACAGAACGAACCTCAGCCCAGACCACAGATGTGCCTTACTGGCCCTCTGCCTGAACACTACCTATTTTAAACACAATGAAGATTTCTACAGACAAAAACAGGGCTGCTCCATGGGTTCACCTATGTCCCCCATTGTAGTCAATCTCTACCTGAAAGAGGTAGAAACCAAAGCCCTAAACTCCTGTATAGGAATTCCACTCACTCATTGGTATAGGTATATGGATGATACTTGGGTCAAGAATAAAACACAGAAATTGGAAGCCTTCACTAAACACATCAACCCTGTGGACAGGTACATTAAGTTCACCTAGGAAGATGTTAAGGAAAATAGTCTGGCCTTCCTGGACAGTGCAATACATATTAAGGAAGCCAAAATGCTTAACACTGAAGTTTACACCCCCCACACACATTTTGATTCTCAACACCCACTGGAGCACAAAATGGGAGTGATCAGAACCCTACATCACTGGGCTGAAAGTTTGCATACCAACAAAGATGGAAAAGAAAAAGAATTAAAACACTTCAAGGAAGCCCTCAGAACTGGTTGCCTTTTGAAAAAAAGCATCTTTGGGACTCCTTCCTTTTAGTTCTTGCAATCAGTTTACAACCTCTCTGATTGCCTAGACTTTTTGATCCGAAAAGACCTCAAGGAAGGCATTTCCTTGTGATGTTAGGATATCAAAGAAAGTTGTAGAGGTTACAGATTGCTGAAGACATGATCACATAATGAAAAACAAAACAATAATGCATACTCTGTCCACTTTATATCATGAGAATTTCAGCATTTTTTCCCCTCATAAAATAGCAAAATGAAAGGTCCTTAGTCCCCACTGAAAGGTCACTTAGTCCAACTTGTACTCTGTATAGGATCTCTTAATTTTCTTCTCCTTGGGATGAAAGAAGCAATATATTTCCCCCCAAACTGAAGGTCAAGAGTTGGGGGGGAAAGGCCAGGAATATGCTTAGCACAACATTAGTAAATATCAGTTCTCTTGACTTTTCTTGAGTCTATTTCTGATTTGTTAAACAAACCATTATCCACATTCCCTACCTTTCCTACCCCATCCTCCAATAAGGTCTGTAAATTTGCACTCTTGAAAATTGAGGGGGTATATGTGGAAATAAACAGCACATGGAAGGTGGCCTTATTTTCTCCATCCTTTAGATGGATAGTTTGTGCAGTTGAGTCAAAGGACTCTCTAAGATATTCATACCCATTGTTGCCTTTTCCCTGGTGTGAAAAGTTACATGGGCTCGAATAAAATATATTATTCATGTTAGAACATGTTAGGCTTAGAATCCTAGTAGGAATGTAAAATTTAGAGAGCCAAATTATACTGAGGTCATCCCATGTGGTTATCACATGGTATGTAACATACTGTATATGTACATATTCCTATGTAATAATTCTGCAACTATAACCCTCTTTGAATTCTGTATTTTGCATTCTTTATGAAACAAATTACTCTGAGGTTGTCTTTTTATTAGCTGAACACATTAATGGCAGATGGCCTGAGACATGAATTTAATAATTTGAAGCAAGAATGCATGAGTTTTTCTTCATAATTTCTGAATATAATTTGTTTACTTAGCCCTGCCCAATAATTCATCATGACAGTGACATTACTGGGATGGATGGATAACAAACGGAGGAAGCAGAAAGCATATTTGGTGTTAATTTTTGTCAGAGTACAAACTACATAGGAATTTACATTATAACTGTTGCCAGTGGTGGGATTCAAATTTTTTTACTACCGGTTCTGTGGGCATGGCTTGGTGGGCGTGGCAAGGGAAGGATACTGTAAAATCTCCAATCAGAGGTGGTATTTGCCAGGTCTCTAAACTACCCAAAATTTCTGCTACTGGTTCTCCAGAACTGGTTAGAACCTACTGAATACCACCTCTGAACTATTCATTTATTATGGGTTCAAGTTCTGTTACTTCTCAGAATTATATATCTATGTGTGTGGATCATTTTTTAATGAGAAAATGTTCACATATGTTTAATACAATTATTAAAAATCATGCTAATATCAGTTCCTTAACATTTCTGCTGCTGCTGCTGTAATCTCTAAATTTGAGAGGGTTGGCTTGGAGATTTTTTCTCATCAGCAATGAAAAATGTGGGAATTTCCTGGCCTTAGAGATTGGCTTTCTGATCCACTTCTGATGAATATGCCAAAATTCATTTGCTTGCCTCAGCTTTGGCTTCTTTTTGTGTGGAAATGCATATGCAATCTTCAGATGAACTTTCTGCAGGTCAGTTGGCTAAAATTCAGATTTGGCTGTGAGTTTAGCTTGACTTAAAGCCTTATATTTTTTGCTAGGTATTTTGGCTTCTGTAATGCTAGGTTATTCCTATGTTTTGCCCCTATTGAAGATTATGTCCCATTGATTCTTCTGATTTGACTTCTGTTTACTTTTTCTATTCTTTTAGGAGTAATTTGATTTGGCTTTAGGGACAAGAATCAATGCCCACATATATTTGTGGTAAATATATTCCTGAGCATACCTTGGTTAAACTCAGGATCATTTTTGACATGAAGTTTCTTCCAATGTCTTTCCAGTTTTTTAATTGGCATTTCAATTCAAACTTCTAGCTCCATTTGGACTTTATCAATATGTATGTTAGACTATATTCTATGGACTTAAATGTATATTTTATATTTAATTCCATATCTCTTTTTTTCATTCATTATTTCTGTAATTTTCATTTTTAGAATATCTGTACTTCCCACTTTCCTCTTACTTTTAAGATACTAGCAATTACCTGTCTGGCAAGAAAAAATTCCAGTGTCCATATCCATTATTATTTTTAAATGGATTAGCTTTTTTATGGTCAATATCATGGCCATATGTAATGGATAGTTTGTGCAGTTGAGTCAAAGGACTCTCTAAGATATTCATACCCATTGTTGCCTTTTCCCTGGTGTGAAAAGTGATACTACATGGGCTCGAATAAAATATATTATTCATGTTAGAACATGTTAGGCTTAGAATCTTAGTAGGAATCAGTAGGGCTCTAACACTATTTATTGTTCTATTTATTGTTTATTAAATGCACCATTAGAGGATGTATTTTGGGCAGGATATAGTTGGTTATTTGAGGGGGATATAAAGTCCCTTTGAGAGTTAATTGATTTCCCTTGGTCCAATCCATGTATTTTTATGCTTTTTATCTGTGACTATTTGTAACAAGGAAAAGTAAAATCATAGAGCTGGAAAGGGATCTATGCTCAAGGCATGAGGCCTTATACCATCCCATCAGTTGGTTGTCCAGTCTATTACTAAAAACTTTCAGAGATGGATTATACTATCTAGAACAGGAGTGTCAAACTCAAGGCCCGAGGGCAGGATCTGACCCATGGGGTGCTTAGATCTGGCCTACAGGGCTGCCTTGGAAACAGCGTAAGACTGGCCTGCGGTGCCTCTGCCAGTGAAAAGGAAGCTCAGGAGGGCTACATACGATCCTCCCAAACTCCATTTTTTCTGGCAGAGGGTTGCAGGAGGCTGTTGCAGCCAAAAATGGAGCTTGGGAGCCTATTTTCTCTGGCAGAGTGCTTGGGCCACCACAGGTGCCCCCACCACGAATGACATCGAGCTGGTCACACCCACCCTGGTCCCCGAGGTCAAACACAACCCTAATGTGGCCCTCAATGAACACCCCTGGCCTAGAAGATCTTCATATAAGTTGTTCTTATACTATTAATCAGCATAGTTTTAATAAAATGTACTAAGTAGTCTCTCTCTCTCTCTGTGTGTGCATGTGTGTTGATAAATCAGTAGCTATAGTATTTGCTTCTATTCCAAAAACTGGGATGTTTGGCCAAGATGAGCAGTTAGTAAGGAGACTCTTAAAATACTTCCTATGTCTAATGTGAGAAATACAGTAAGTATAGCATGGAGAATGGGTAAAGCTCTACAGTTTGTTTTGCAAACGTGGCCTGATTCTCTTGTTCCTTTGGACAAGGTTACTTGCTCTCTTGCCTATGCATTGCCTGATTTATGAGGTATTTCTCTTGCTCTGGAAAATGATTGCACATGCTGGAGCTGTGGTTATTGACATTGCCTCTCTCAGCAATGGCTGTGCATCCCACAGCAGGGAGGGAGCGGCTGTGCTCAATAAAGCACGTATGCCTCGTGCTGTATTGACACCCATCAACTTAGCTTAGTTATTACCGTGGCTCCCATGAGGAATGCCATAACTGCCATTTGTCAAGATGGATTGCCTAGTCCTTCAGCAGAGTCAGAAAGATGGAACATATAAGATTCAGAAGGGAGATTCAGTTTCTGTTGGAAAAGACCTATTACCTTTTCGGTCTTGACAGCTAGACAACAGGACTATTGTCTAGAAACTCCTAATAGAAGCTAACTAGTTCAAATGTTTCTTTCCTTATAACTAAATAAGTGCAAAGGCTCCACGCTGAATCCATGACAATTTTCTCATAATTCACTTATCTTTGTCACAGCAGAAAGGTTATCTCTGGCTGTTTTTCTGAAGATTGAATTGAAGGGTGAAAAGCCAGGAAGGTTGCAGACTGTTAGCAAAGATAATTGTTTATCAGATGATATGGTATCACACAACTCTTGGTCGTTTGATAATTAAGGAAATTATTCCAAGACTCTTGCATGAGATGTTCACCATACATTTCTTCTCCTTAGTTATAAATTCAGAAATAGCCTGAGATCTAGTAATTGGAAAAAAAACAGAAGAATGAAACCTTGCAGAAATATAGAATGAGAATAATGGTAACTAAGTCAGAAAGAAATAGATGAAATAATAATAATAAAATGGAATAAGAGTAAAGAGAAATAAAGAGAAAATGGATAAGAGGTTTTTGTATGTTTATATGGAAATGGTTTAAAACAGAATTATAGTTCATCTGACTTGTTAAATTTATAATGGAAAAAGGTTTAAATATGTAATGGATAATGATGACTTGTGTGTTTTGAAAATTAATAAAACTTGTTTAAAAAAAAAAAAAACAGAAGAAATTTTCTGTGTAGTTATTCACAACAGCCATAATCTGTAACAGATATTTCCTGCAAACATTATACTGCAGAAATATAGATTTAAACATTAAAATTTGACTGTTTTTGAGCCAAAGGACTAAACGTGTGTGCTGAGCTTTGCATTTTTATTTCAATTTGTTGCTTTTGCTTCTGTTTTAGTATTGATTCTGTGGGGAACAATGTGACTCACTATAGTTGAGGGAATGAGTGGTCCAGTGTAATTCTCTCAATTCTTTAATCAGTTACAATAGCAGCATAATCTATAGCAATTAAATGGTGATAATAGTGCTGCAAATGAAACACCCTGCTGACTTTTGCATATGAAGCTGCTGTTAACAGGACACAAACAGCCAGACCATTAGGCAACTTTAGAGAAAGGTTGTGACATAGTTTGCAAAATCTTTAGTAGTTGATATGGACAATTCATCACCAAAAATGTGGAGGAGACCTCCAGGTTTGTGAAGCTGTGAGTGTAGAGTTGGAGCTTCCCCTCCATTTGTCTCAATAATCAGTTTAGTGCTAGATTGAGTCTGTTTTTAGAAACAGCAGCAGATTTGAGTGCTGAACTGATTTTCTGAAGGGATGCAGAAGCAAACCACTCGCCATCTGGTCTATTGTCCTGGAGTAGCAGCTGGGAGAAGAAGAAACTGAGGAAGTGAGAGCACATGAGAAGAAAAGGAGGGGAAAGAGAGAAAGGTAGAAGAACATACGAAGAGCAAAAGGGGTAGTTATGGAAAAGATTCAGAAGCTAATAGAAGATCAAAGAATAATAAATGATGGATTAAATCCAGGTTTGATCATATGTAGATCCACTGAAATTCTTCATACTTAAATTAATCCTGAATAACTAAAGTTTTGTTGGGTGTACTGTACAGCTTTATTTCATCCAATATGAAATTCAGGTAGAAAAAGACAAGAGACAAACTAAAATGACTGAATGTAATTGAGAGAGTCAACAGAGATATAAAAACAATGTGTGTCTTCTCAGGGGTGGTATTCAGCAGGTTCTGACCAGTTCTAGAGAACCGGTGGCGGAAATGTTGAATAGTTCAGAGAACTGGCAAATACCATGTCTAACTGGAGATTTTACAGTATCCTTCCCCTGCCACGCCCACCAAGCCACGCCCATAGAACCGGTAGTAAAAAAAATTGAATCCCACCACTGTGTCCTCTGTTAGAGTTCATTTATATTCTGGTAGAGTTCATGTATATTCTGGTATATTCTGGTACAGGCCAGAATGATTCCAAACAACACAAGACATAAAAGTTCAAAGGAAGAGAAAAGCCTAGATTAAAGGGATTGTATCATCAGGCAGGTCTCCCCCACACTCCCAAACTGGTTGCTCTCCAGATTTGTACAAATAAAATTAACATCATGGCTAAACTGACTTTTGGATGTCACAATACCAACACATCTGAAAACTGTGAGCTTGGAGAATACTGCTGAGGTTTTTTGCTTCTCAAGAGAAAATCTGTTGATGAAGTAGAAATTGTATTTAGGAAGCAGAGAACCTCAATATGACTGAGATCAAGGCTTCCAATTTATATTTTAACCCACACACTTCCATTTGTAGATGGAATACAGTTTAAGCATAGCAAAGGAAAGCAAGGCCCTTAACGTCATCAACATACTAGAACACTGTTGGTGAACCTTTTCGGCACTGAGTGCCGAAATGGGATGCGTGCGCACAGGGGAGCACTGGAAACCGAAAGAGTAGCTCTCAGCGTGTGTGCGCTGGAGCACCAGAAAGCAGAAGAGCAGTTCTTTATGTGTATGGGAGCGCCAGAAACCAGAAGACCTGGTCTTTGTGCATGTGGGAGTGCTGGAAACCGGAAGAGCTTCCGGTTTCCAGCATGCACATATGCGCCAGCCACCTGATCTTCCAGTTTCTGGTGCATGAAGACCAGCTGACCGGTGTGCATATGCATGCCAAAAACTGGAAGCTCAGCTTCCCGGCATGCACTTGTGCCCCAGGGAGCTACTCTTCCAGTATCCGGCGCTCCCATGTGCATGAAGACCATCATGTGGAAGAGCAATGGGCGATGGCTGGCATGCCAAGAGATGGCTCTGCATGCCACTTCTGGCATGCATGCCATAGGTTTGCCATCATGGTACTAGAATATTTTTATTTCAGACAATATCTGTTTTGAGAATTGATTTAAACAGTGGCAAAAAGACATATGTTGATGTATATGTCAGGGGAAAAATAAGGATTATGTATAAAATTCTTCAAGATGCAAAGGATACAGGAAAACTAATATTACCTGAGGGATCCTTGGTGCTCTATGAGCTTGCTTGTTTTCTTGCATGTTTCATTACCCAAACTAGGTAACATCATTTCCTGATTTAAAATGGTATTTTGCTGCCTGCTGTTTGGTTTGAATAGAAGAAATGGCTGTTGTTAAGAAATAGGACATTTTTAGATTTAGAAGATCATGGTTGAGGTTTGGGTGGCATGAGGACCCAGATTCTTGGGGGCAATATGCTGACTCTGTAAACAGCTTAGAGAGAGCTGTACAGCACTGCGAAGCGGTATATAAGTCTAAGTGTTATTGCTATTCTTACTACTTATGGTATGATAAATTTAAACTAAATGTACTAATAAAGGAGAATAGCTCTGGATTGACATGAGGGGTCTTTGGTGCTCTCTGAGCTTGCTTGTTTTCTTGCAGATGTTTCATTACCCAAACTAGGTAACATCAAGGCCTAGCAATTCAGAAGATTTTGGCTACAGTGGTCAAACAATCCCTATTGATGCCTGAATGGCCAATAGAGAAGAGGGAGAGGATATAATGAAGCAGTAGTAGTATACTCCTTGTACAAGGGTCCATAGGCTATTAGGCACATTTAGAGAAGGTGGGTGGTGATTTTGATCTAGTTAGTATGATTGTGCTTGCCAGAGCCCTCAATTAAAATATACATTTGGGTTACTGCTAGACTGGGTTCAACGTATTAGACTAGGAGAGTCAAACTCAAGGCCTGTGGGCTGAGGTGCTTAGATCTGGCCCATGGGGCCACCCCAGCAACAGTGAAGGACCAGCCTGCGATACCTTTACCAGCAAAAACAGAGCTCAGGTGGCTGTGATGGCCTCTTGCAATCCTCTACCACTGAAAATAGAGTTCAGGAGGACCCTCCCGAGCTCCGATTTCCCTGGCAGAGGGTTGCAGGAGGCCATCACAGCCACCAGAGCTCCGTTTTTGCTGGCAGAGTGCTCGGGCCACCACAGGCACCCTGAATGATGTCGAGCTGATCATGCCCACTCTGACCACCCCCACCCAGCCCCCAAGGTCAAACACAACCCTGATGCGCCCTCAATGAAATCAAGTTTGACACCCCTGTATTAGACAAATGGGGCTAGAGAGCAAAAGAAGTGGCCCCAGAGAATTTACTGCAGGAGCTTTCTAGACTGGGTTCACATCCAAGAAGAGAATTATTGTTGCAGCATTTGCCTACACTCAGTGGAGTCTTTAAGAAGATCCTCTGCCCTTTCACATCTGCAAAGAAGAGACTTGATAAGTCAGTACAACCATGCATTCTCACCCCTCTTTAATATATAGTATATGTGATGCATGCAACACATTAAAATTCACACGGGTTCAGTTACATTATCTCATCCATCAGCTTGACCCTCTATTGATGCCTCCTGGTCTGTGCAGGACTATACTGTTCCCCCCACCCACCTTGTTTACTGCTGACTCCAAGTTTAAAAACTCTTGGGCCTTTCTGAAGCTTCAGAGTCCTGTGCAATTCAGAATCTACAGAAAATATAGAAAAATCATCCTCTGAATCTGAACAATTAGATAATGGAGGAGCCCAACCCACAGAATGCACTAGAAGCGATTTCCCTTTTACTGGGATGATCTAGGGCAAGGGTGTCAAACTCAATTTCATTGAGGGCTGCATCAGGGTTGTGGTTGACCTTGGGGGGGTTGTTAAGTTTGGAGAATAAGGAGACCAGACATCTGACCAGTGACTTCAACTCTTTAATAATAACAGGAATCAGAATGGAACAGAGCAATGCTATGGGCAGCAGTAACCCTTTTATAGGGTTAGCTGCTGCCTTATTAACCAATGAAAATGCGCAACAGGTTCCAACTACTGACCAATAAGGACAGTCCCACAAGTGACCAATCAGGGACTGGTTCTGGCCCAATCCCAAGTTGTTGTATAAGGACCAATCAAGTGTGCAGGTTTTCGACCCCTAATTTGCATTTAGGTTATTCACTTTTATTGATTCACAACACCCCTCCCCTTGGGTTCCGTTTGAGGGAGCTGTGATGAAATCCTCAAGATAGGCAGGCCGTTTGGTCTGTCTGGATGATTTCGAGGCTCCACGGTTTTTGTCCAATGTCCGGTTCCGGTGGAGCGTTTGGATGACCATTGTTAAGTTCTATTTCGCTGCACGGTGATTCCGTGCTGCATTCACTGTGGATGTCTCTGCTGCTACGTGTTTCTTCGGGTTTTGCAGTTCGTTTTCCCTGTATTAAAGTTCCCTGGAGACATCAACTCCCTCCCCGCTTCACGCCCGGTGCTTCGCTGGGCTGTAGGGCTCCCGTTGACCCGCTATTAGTTGTATCAAAGTCAATTCCTCGATACTCCCTCCCCTTGAGTTGTTGAACCGGGAAGTCATGGCCGCTGGGTGGTAATCTCGATCGGAGTTGGTCTATGTGGCGTTTCCACACCCTCCCATCGTCTGTTAGCAGGCGGTAAGATCTAGGCCCGGTGAGGTGGGTACGGTTGCGGGTATCCATATCGGGTCGCCAGAAAAGTTTTTGGCAAAGATTAAATCGCCTACCTTAAATTCTCGGCATTTGCTGCTGGAGCCGACAGGTTTTTCTGGTGCGAAAGCAGGGTGGAGCCGGTCAAGGTGCGATCGTATTTTCCGCCCATAAGAAGTTCAGCGGGTGTTTTGTTGGTCACGCTGTGGGGCGTGATGTGCTGCAATAAGAGGATTCGATTGATTTTCTCGTCGATGTTGCCAAATTCCATTTTATGCAGGGTCTTTTTCACAAATTGTACCATGCGTTCTGCACGTCCATTAGCCGCAGGGTGCGCAGGCGAGGTCAGCGCATGGCGGATGCCCGATCAGCCAGATATTGTTCAAAGGGCAATGCAGTGAACTGCGGGCCGTTGTCCGAGACCAACACGTCCGGAAACCCGTGCGTGGCAAATAGTCTGTTTAATTTATTAATAACTGAGTCGGTTGTTGTTGTGTGCATTCGATGAATCTCGAGCCAGTTGGAATAGGCGTCGACAGTAATCAGGAAGGTGTGACCTTTGGTAGGCCCCGCAAAGTCAATATGAATACGGGACCACGGTCCCCTCGGTGTTTCCCATTCGGTTGGGCTTGCTTTCGGTGGGGCGTTGCTGACGCCCTGGCAATGTTGGCACGTAGCGACCCAGGCCTCGATTCTTTTGTCGATTCCCGGCCACCAAGCGTAGCTGCGTGCGAGTGATTTCATCCGCACAATGCCCGGATGTCCCTCATGCAATACCGCCAACACAGTCTGTTGCAATTTGGCAGGGATTACGACTCGATCGCCCCATAAGATACAGCCTTTTTGGGAAAACAGCTCGGTTTGGCGGGCTTTGAAGGGCGCCCATTCAGGTGCAATTTGGTCCGTCGGCCACCCCGTTCAACCCAGCGTAGTATGTGTTGCAGAACTGGGTCACGTTTCGTTTCAAAAGCAATGTCTCTAGCCGTCAAGGGTGGTGCCTGTAGAGCTTCAATCTGTAGTGTTGAGAGGGTTGGGGCTGGATCCACAACAGCGTCTGGGAGCGGTGTTCTGCTCAATGCATCGGCGTGGAGAATCGATTTTCCCGGGCGGTGCTGCAAGGTGTAGTTGTAGGCCGCCAGGAATTCAGACCAACGGGTCATTCTGGGGACAATATATACGGGGTTGGTTTATTACCCGCAATGATCCCCAGTAGCGGTTTATGATCAGTGATTATTGTAAACGCATCGACCATAAACATATTCGTGAAATCTTTTAACTGCAGCAACAATAGCTAAAGCTTCTTTGTCCAGCTGACTATAATTTCGTTCAGCTTTAGCTAAGGTTCGTGAAAAAAACGCGATGGGGGCTTCCGCTCCGTTTGGTAACACGTGGGCCAGAATTGCCCCAACCCCAAAGGTGATGCATCACACGTGATAGTGAGCGGCAGAGTCTCGTTGTACTGCATAAGTACTGAATCAGAAGTTAGCAATTTCTTTATTTGTTGGAAAGCATGTTGTTCCCATTGTCCCCAAACCCACGTTGCTTTTTTGTCTAATAGTCTATGCAATGGTTCAGCTACTGTTGCTTTGTGGGGTAAAAACACATTATAGAAATTGATAAGTCCAAGGAACGCCTGTAGGTCTGCCTTGTTCCTAGGAGTGGGTGCCTTTTTAATTGCTCGTAATTTGTCTTCGGTGGGATGAATTCCTTGGCTGTCCAGGAGGTATCCCAAAAATTCTACTTTTTCGGTACATAAGTGGCATTTATCTTTTTCACTCTGAGGCCTGCATTTTGGAATCTTCGTAAAACCTCTCTGAGTCGTTTTTCTAAAATGTCTTTGTTAGGTGCGGCGATGAGTACATCGTCGAAATATGGGACAACGCCTTTTATCCCTTGTAACAACCTTTCCATTAAGCTCTGGAAGATTCCAGGGGTGACGCTTACTCCGAATTGGAGCCGGTTGCATTTAAATGCGCCCTATGTGTTACGATCGTTTCCGCCTCGGCTGTGGTTGGGTCTACAGGCAATTGTTGATACGCCTGGGCTAAATCTAGTTTGGCAAAACTTTCCCGCTGCCCAGAGAATGGAGTAAGTGTTGCACTACCGGTACTGGATAAGCACTTTGCTGCAGTGCGTGGTTTAATGTGGCCCGGTAGTCTCCGCAAATTCTTAGGGACCCATCAGGCTTGATAGGCGTTACTATCGGGGTTTCCCAACGGGCGTGGTCGGTGGGTTCCAGTACGCCCTGCGCTATCAGCTTATCGAGTTGTTCGTCGATTTTAGGCTTTAAGGCGAACGGCACCCGACGCGGCTTAAGGCGGATGGGTGCTATTTCAGGGTTCAAGTTAAAGCGAGATTGGGGTCCCCTTATACTTGCCTAGTCCATTCGCAAAACGTCTTGGAATTCTTGCACGAGTGCTTCCTCCCAATCGACGCTTTCGGCCTTGTGGACTCGGCTACAGTGATTCCGAGCAGCCTGAACCATTGCAGGCCTAGAAGACTAGGCCTGTCTCGATCCACGACAATCAGTGCTAGTGCGACGGTGCGGTTCTTGAATGAGACCTAGAATCTGCGGGACCCGACGGCGGGAATTCGGTTGCCCTGATAGTCTTTGAGTATAACCCTCTGAGGGTTAAGGTCTTGGCGGCGAATCGTTGGAAGGAGCTGTTGGAGCGTTTTCCACGACACCATCGAGAGGGAAGATCCCGAGTCTACCTCCATCACGCAAGGTTTGTTTTCGATGGCGACCTTTACCGGATTTTCCCGGCATCAAGGGATGTGGCGTGGCCTATGGTGATTGTTTGGTGGGTCTCTTCCCGCCGGTTTTCTTCACGCCTGGTGGAAGTGGTGGACGGTTTGTTTCTGTAGGAGTGGTTTAATTGTTCTCGGTGTGTGCCGAAGAATCCTGAAGACTGGCATTTGGCCTGTCGGGGTTTGGAGTTTTGTTTGCTTCTGCAAACCTTTGCGATGTGACCTCGCCTCCCGCAATTTCGGCAGAGCGCGTCGAGGAATTTGCAGCCGGATCGTGGGTGATTGGATCCACAACTGGCACACGGTCGAAAGGAGTGTTGTGTGGACTGATCTCGCTCTGTTCGCAGTCGGTTGACCTCTTCCTCATCGCTGTCGGACGGGGACTCTAGGTCTTCGTGGTGAGTTGATACGGGTGTCTCTCTGAGCGAGGCGAGGTATCGGTGGCGAGTTTACGTGGCGGTGCGTTGGTGCGGCGCATTCGGGCTCCTGACTTCTTGGTCGCCTCTGCTGCCGAGGCTTCTTTAAGGGCATCGTTGAGACTGATGTCCCCCTTAGCCATAATTTTACTCTGGATCGTGCCGTCTTCTAGGCCCAGAACCAAACGGTCCCGGAGAGCTTCTTCTAAGTCTGTGAATCCGCAGAGGCCTCCAAGGTTTCGGAGGTCCGCAATATAATCAGCGAGGCTTTCGCCTTTCTGTTGGTCCCTCCGGTAATATTCGTGTCTTCTGATGAGAGTTGGCACCGTAGGGTGCATAGTGAGCCCATAGTAAAGGCTCGAGGACGTCCCAGTCCATCTCTTTTACCTCTGCTGGCCTGGCAAGTGACTTTGCCATCTTAAACACGGTCGGGCCGCAGTGAGTTAGAAAGATAGCTCTTTTTTTTTCCCGCTGTTGCATTTTTAGGTTGTTGGTCTCCAGAAACATCTGGAACCTATCCATGTATGACTCCCAGTCTTCGGTCTCTGGGTCGAATGGAGCGGGTGGTACGACACCGCTGGCCATGTTGCCGTTGATGGTGCGTGTTTGACCACGTGCTCTGTAGGTTGCTCTGTAGGTTTAGTCAGCTCTTCGGTCTCTGCATCCCATCCTCGTCGCCAGTGTTAAGTTTGGAGAATAAGGAGACCAGACATCTGACCAGTGACTTCAACTCTTTAATAATAACAGGAATCAGAATGGAACAGAGCAATGCTATGGGCAGCAGTAACCCTTTTATAGGGTTAGCTGCTGCCTTATTAACCAATGAAAATGCGCAACAGGTTTGTGGTAATATAATTTATTGATCATTTTATCATTTTCTGTAAGGCCTTTGAATACTAGCAGTAAGTCTAGGGAGATGTGGGCATTCTTGGTGGGGGTAGGAGTACCTTTGCTCAGAGTGTCTCATCCTGTTTTGATTCTGCAAGTTTAGAAGGAACAGGAAAATGGGTGAAAGTTCAAGGTACACAGTCGTGCTTTCTCATGGGACTTTCCAAACTTTCCCATGAGACTTTCCGTGGCTGTATGATCTCATCCTAGCAAGGTAACATCTGGGACTTTCCAAGATTGTGTGTTCTCATGCTGGTGAAGTAATCTCCTGTTGAGGTCATTGTTTTCTGAATATGCAGACTGTATTTTTGCTTGTGTTTTTCTCAATAAATACTGCTACCTGAGTTCTCTCAGGGTTGGCATTTTCTCAGAGACAGTTCCCTGTGTCTCATTTCAAATGTCAATCCACCATAAATGGTGACCCCGACGTGATAGCTTGGAAGGCTATCGTTTCCGCATCCTATACTCATCGTCGCGGACGTCGACTGGGCCCTCATCTTCTTCGCTGGACGAAGATAGATTCTTTTCGTGAGTATGGGGGAGATCTCTCGAAGGCTCAGAAAGAGCACATCAGGGAATTGAGAGGGATCATTGGGAATAGTTTTGGGTTTGGAATTGGCAGTAGGGGTTGTGCTGTAGGAAAGAAAGAAATTGAGGACTTACTACAGTATGTTTGGAAAAATATTAAGTCATATCCGGAGGGAGGTAGTATTAAAGTAGAGTCCTGGAAAAAGATAGGGAAATTTTTGCACGAGGAACCTCGTGCCCCTTCTTCAATTTTGTTAACCTGGAGGGTGATTATGGATGCGTTAGCTACTTATGAACAACCGCTCCTATCACCCCCGAAGAAGGTTTGCCGCTTTACCATGCGGTGCGTTTGTTGCCGCTGACGGCACCTCCAGATAAATCTGGGGACTGTCCGGCGCTAGAAATACTTTGTCAGAGGATAAGAGTTTACCTTTAAGGGTTCAGGTGGATGCAGTTACTGCAGCTATTCAAGAAGCAAAGAATAGAGGGGAATTATCAGGAGATGATTTGGTGGAGTTTGGAGTAGAAGTTCAACTTAATCCAGTAGAAATTGTCATGAATGCTGCATTAAATCCGCAGCGGGAGTGGAAGCCTTTACCTCTCAGGATTTTGAGGGAAGTTAAGCAAGCAGCAAAAGAATATGGTGTTAGATCGCCATATACTCAGGCATTGTTAGAAGCAGTTGGTTATGGAAATAAAATGATTCCGGCTGACTGGAAAGCTCTGTTGAATATGATTTTAACTCCAGCTCAATATTTGGTGTTAGATCAGAAATGGAGACAGCTGGCAGTCCAGAGGGGAACAGCAAATGTTACCCCAGATCAGCTTTACGGAGCTGGTAATTTTACAACAGTGGAACAACAGAGAGATGGTATGCCTGAGGAAGGGTTCGTTCTTCTCCCACAAATAATTTTTCAAGCCGTAGGGGCTCTCCCTGACGGCGAAGGTGGTGAGAAGACCTTTACTAACATCAAACAAGGGAACAATGAACCCTATGAAAATTTCATTAGCAGACTGAAATTGGCTATTGAAAGACAAATTGATAATCAATTCGCCCAGAAAGAGTTGCTTTTTAAGTTAGCAGTAGAACAAGCTAACACAGATTGCAGAAAGATTTTAAATCCACTGGTAGCAAGTGGAGAGCGAGAAATCTGGATTTGATTAATGCATGTAGGAAGGTTGGGAGTCAGTCTTTTAACATGGAGACTTTAGCTCTGGCTTTACAAACAGGACATGCTCAAAAGGGGAATTGTTTCAATTGTGGGAAGCCTGGACATTTTAAAGCGCAATGTCGGGCTCCTGGAGGAGGTCAAAGTCAGCAAAATAAGAGATCAATGGGACAGGGTGTTCGTCCTAAATCAGTGTGCCCAAAATGTAAGAAAGGATACCATTGGGCATATCAGATGCTCCTACAGTTTTTACTGATGGAGGGAAAGTTTTTGGTGCTTCTGTTTGGAAAGATAAATCTGGAATTTGGCATACAAAAGTGACTTCAGAGCAGAAGTCTGCCCAGCAGGCAGAACTTGCTGCTGTAGTTTTGGCTTTTCAAAATTTTCACAATCAGGATTTTAATTTAATAGTGGATTCATTGTATGTGTATAATTTGTTATCCTTTGTAGCAGGTTCTTATTTGTCTCCTGGAATATCACCTGATATTTTAAGATTGCTTTTGCTGTTACAAGGATGTTTGGAGCAGCGTGTGAATGTGTGTTTTGTTGCTCACATGCCATGCTCAAGACCATGTTGACTAAATTAAAATAAAAAGGAGGGAAGCTCCTGGGGCTTCCGGCGATTCAAGATCAATTAAATCTAGCTTTATATACTTTAAATTTTTAAATTTGTCTGGTAACCCCCTGCGAGTGCGGCCAGCAGGCATTTTTCTTCTCCTTCTACAGATGCGGTGAGACCTTGGGTGTTGGTGCGGTTCCTTCCGGATCCGGCATGGGTTCCTGCTGAGCTGATAACGTGGGGACGTGGTTATGCAGCAGTTGAACATCTTGGTCAAATTCGTTGGGTTCCTGGTCGGTGTGTTCGACCTGATCATTCGCAGGCACCTGTGAAGGAAGTTTCGGAGGAGCAGGATGGCGCATCTGTGGTTCCTGATCCTGCTGATTCTGCCTAATCTGTCCTGGGCTGCTCGGGTGCGGAGAGAGCAGCGACAGCATGTTCAGCGTGCCGGAGATTTGGGCGATGACTTGTGGACAAATAATAATTACATTAAAGATTTGCGCACAACTGCCAAAAACTTGAACATCACCAATTGTTGGTTGTGTATGCACCTTCCTGGGAGAGTGGGAGAAGGACTAACATTGCATGGAGTGCCTTTTGAGGAAAAAGATTTAATAAAGAATGCAACCTGGAGAAAACAGTTGTCTTGTGCTACAACAGAGCAATTCCAGATGTTCAAAAGAAAAAAATGCACACATTATAATCGGAATGTGACGGCTAAGGTCAAGGTGTCTTTAAAGGGAAGGGCGTATGTATGCTTCACCGAAATGACTCTGGAGGAACTTTCCTAGGGAATTGGTCCAGGTGTAATGTCACTTTTCAAATGCCAACCATCTGTTATAATAGCAGTGTGCAGAATTATACCTGTCTCCCTCAGTTCAATTCTCCTCAGTGCTATATGTGTCAATATCTTGAGAAGATGAAGAATGGTTCTGAGGTAGCCCGGGGGAGCCTTGGGCTATGGGGAATGATGTGTGGTTCCTATGTGGAGAATATGGGTATCGGGAGGTTCCGGGAATTGGTCTGGGATATGCACATTGGGGTATGTAATACCTGTAATTTATAAACTGGATCAGTTGCCGGAAGGCAGAATCCGCAACAAGCGTGAGCTGGAATCAGGTCTAACCATGGGAGGTAATCTATGGACACAAATTTCCCGAGGTCTTATCCCGCCTTTGGGAATTGCTATGAACTATAGGGATATTCATATTTTAAATAATTTTACTGTTGCTATGTTTAATGATACTATAAAGAATATTAAGATGATTAATGTAGAAATGCCTGAAATTCGTAAAGTTACTTTGCAAAATCGATATGCTTTAGATATTATGTTAGCTGCTCAAGGAGGAGTTTGTGCTTTAATTCATTCACATTGTTGTGTTTTTATACATAATTATGAGCCAAACATTACAAAGACTGTTCAGGACATGGAAGATCGTATTGCTCAGCATCAATCTGGAGCCGATGGGTTTAATGCATCATTCTGGGACAGTCTGTGGTCCTGGCTTCCTGATGGATCATGGTTTCGCTCCTTATTGCAAGGGGTTGTTATTATTATTGCTATATGTATCTTATTATGTTGTTTTATTCAATGTATTCCTAATCTATTACAAATGTGTACTTCAGTCTTTCGGCATGTGGGATCAGGTCGTGAGGGAACTGTGTACTATGCCACTAAAACACCCCTATCTTTGAATAAATAAAAAAGGAGGGAATGTGGTAATATAATTTATTGATCATTTTATCATTTTCTGTAAGGCCTTTGAATACTAGCAGTAAGTCTAGGGAGATGTGGGCATTCTTGGTGGGGGTAGGAGTACCTTTGCTCATGAGTGTCTCATCCTGTTTTGATCTGCAAGTTTAGAAGGAATAGGAAAATGGGTGAAAGTTCAAGGTACACAGTTGTGCTTTCTCATGGGACTTTCCAAACTTTCCCATGAGACTTTCCGTGGCTGTATGATCTCATCCTAGCAAGGTAACATCTGGGACTTTCCAAGATTGTGTGTTCTCATGCTGTTGAAGTAATCTCCTGTTGAGGTCATTGTTTTCTGAATATGCAGACTGTATTTTTGCTTGTGTTTTTTCTCAATAAATACTGCTACCTGAGTTCTCTCAGGGTTGGCATTTTCTCAGAGACAGTTCCCTGTGTCTCATTTCAAATGTCAATCCACCATACAGGTTCCAACTACTGACCAATAAGGACAGTCCCACAAGTGACCAATCAGGGACTGGTTCTGGCCCAATCCCAAGTTGTTGTATAAGGACCAATCAAGTGTGCAGGTTTTCGACCCCTAATTTGCATTTAGGTTATTCACTTTTATTGATTCACAACAGGGGTCATGGCCGACTGAGTGGGTGTGGGCAGCTGGGTAGGCATGGCCAGCTTGACACCACTCCTCAAATTGCTGGCATGTTTCCTCTTCACATTGGGCAGACTGGGCCGAAGCCACGCAGACCTGATCCTTCCTCTTTACACTGGGTAAACCAGGATGGCCCCATGGGGCTGGATCAGACCATATCATGGGTCAGATGTGGCCCACAGGCCTTGAGTTTGACATCCCTGATCTAGGGATTTATTTATTTATTTATTGAATTTATATGGCTGTCCAACTCGAACAGCACCACTCTAAGTGTCCTACAAGAAATAAAATAAAAGCAACAATAAATCCCAGTGGGAAATTACTCATCTTGATTACCACATTTGGGGGAATAGCCATATTTTTAAGGGCTTTCTAAAAATTGACAGGACAGAGAGTTAATTCCATTCCACTCATCAACATTTGAATCCATAGCAGGGACTTGTTGGTCTCCTGATTCGGGGATACGTTATCTACCAATCTCATGGAAATCTGTGTCATTTTTTAAAATCCTAAATACATTTTTTTAAATACATTTGAAGGAAAATGTTGCTTTCATTTTGATGGAAGGCAGTTATATAACTGTATGCTAAATTTTAACAAATGCTAAAGAAAAGAGCCTCTGTAACCTCATGTGTCTAAAAAGTCTAATTTCTTTCATTTCCCACTGTGGACTTTTTTCAGAGGACGTGTGAATGTTAGCTGGATTTCATTTCTTCAAGCACTTGTCTCACTGTAGGTCCGCTGAGAACAAAATACAGATATTTACTTCCAGCAGGGTACATTGTTCAAGTCCAAGTGAAAAGCTTAAGTGAAAAGTTGAACCAAATCAGATCTTTGCAAGCATTTTGTTAATTAATCTCAGTTTTGCAAATCTTTCCCAAATGAAGAAGTACACACACACATATGCTCTCCTTATTTTTTATAGTTACCTTTTGAGCTCTATTTCTCCACATTGGAACTTTAAGATGTAAGGACTGCAACTGCTGAAATTCCCCAGCCAGACTGCTAAAGCATCCTGTTTCTTAAGAATGGGAAGAGAATACAGTGCAGAAAATCAATAGTCACTAGAGTGAAATTAATGTCTGAATCTGGGGCGATAGCCTGCCAATGCATGATCTTCTTGCAAAAAAATTGACATAAGATATTGGTTACTAAACCATGAAAGCCAGATGGAAAACATTGTTTCCTATCCTCCTTCCACTTCTCTCTTGAGGATCAGCTAGCATTTAAAATTTGGATGCCAGAAATGGAACACCAGGCTTTGCAGATGAGTAAACAATAGGAATTTTGCTCAAGAGGCAGGCAGGCTTTAAACACAAGATAAAGGTAGCCAAATTCCTCTGGCTCTTAATTCAGGGTTTGTTTTAGAATTTGAGAAATATCTTTTCGATGGCCTTCTGCCCTACTCACCCCTTGGATGGAAATGGCTGCCAATGCAACTGAGCCTATTTAGTAGCCAGTTATCCACCAGAGGCGAATCAAAGAAAGCAGCTCTTAGAAAAACTCCTCTAGAGTAGAAGGTCATGATACGAAGCTACAGATTTGCTTCTGGATCAATGGTAATGTTCCCCACAATTCATAAGGTATTCCCACAAAACAATTACTCTGCATATGTATAAGGGCAATCTAAACCTACTCATCTAGACAGAGCAGCTCCCAAACAGTTGACATACAGATTAAATTTTGGGTTCAAGATTCTAGAGCTGAAATGTTAATCACAGGACAGACCTTACAGCAGGGGTCTCCAAATTTGGCAACTTTAAGACCTGCGGACTTCAATTCCTAGAATTCTCCAACCAGCCATCTTAAAGTTGCCAAGTTTGGAGACCTCTGCCTTACAGTATTTTTGCATTCTCAAATGCTGTATTATGGAACAGCCTCACCCAGGAAATTAGACTTCTCTTGACCTTCCAGGATCATGTTAAAGTGCAGTTCTTCTGGAAGGCACTTAACACATTTAACAGTGCCTCTGGTATTATATATTATTGTATTACATATGGCTTCATTTTAGTAGATTTGTTTTTGATTTTGTAGATATCTTATGATTGTTTTGTGCATATGCCATGGGGAGTCATATGATTGCATCGGCATAAGAATCAAATCAAATAAATAAAGTGTAAAGTGTAGAGCACTTGCATGAGGTATTTTTTTTGTTTCTATTATAATCTATTAATTTACATGTATACTCAAAGAGAAGAATAAAAGTGGGAAAAGAAAGCAAAAAGGTTTACAAGCAACTTAAAAATATGTTATAATAAAAAACTGGTTTGAATCTTCATATTAAAATGTCTTACATCAGTTTGAAAGGGTAAGTATAGTAAGTTAAGTCAATGGTAAAATTAAGTTAATTTTACCAATAATCAACTATGGCCAATATACTCAAATTATTAGTTAGAAACAAAAAATAAAATAGATGCAATAATTTCTGCCTAATCTGGAAAATTGGATGAGTTTAACAAATCATAAAAACAAATATCTTATCATGGAGAAAACTCAAACTTTGTGGGGGTGTCATAAACCATCTATAAAATTATAATCCAAACACCATTTACCCTGGGTCTTTTACTTGACCACATACATTTTGCTGTTTATCTCTATCAGTTATTTAATGACTTATCTTCAATTCTTACTGGGAATGTTTGAAACAAAACATCTACCTTGCAAAACATTCATTTTTACTGCCAATTTTACCTTGAAATAGTTGCCACACTATTCTGATCAAGTCAGTTAACCTGTTGATGACGTTTACATACTTAATGCTGCCAACTGCAGCATTAAGATGTTCCACTAATAGTTCAAAGGCAAGTTTGTGTGATGATAATTTATTTTCATATCCAGGCCATTGCAGAGATGGCTTAAAACAGTCAGGCGAGGCAGGCAGTTTTTGGACATAAATTGAGCCTTCTTTGCTGAGTCAACTTTGATCCGGTGGGGATCAAGCTCCTGGCATTGAGCTGAATTAGCCTGCAGTATTACATTCTAACCACTGTGCCACCATGGCTCCACCATGGCTCCTAAGGAAAGTGATTGGTGATAATTGGATTGGATGAGTGGGAATACACAGCTCGGGAATTCCCTTAAGATAACCTGTATCTGAAAAGGTGACACAACTCACTATTGAAGCAGAAAAGGGCTTGGCATTTGGGATAGATCAAAGGATAACAGCATACTTCTTTGTCTGCTCAGGAAGCACATGTTAATGCAGTCATCTGGAAGAGCCCTACACACCAGTCAACAGGGCAAGGCTGAAAGAATTTCAACTGGAATTATGGATGGATTTACTTCTTGCTATTTTTTCTCTATGGGCATTTTAAAACTGATTTTTAAATATTTTTATGCACTAAACGTTTTAGTTTTGAGTTATTTTTTTTAATGCACAAATAATAGGCAAATAAATTAGTTGGAATATTTTGTGTTCAGGGCTTCTGGGTTATTTCTTAATTTTGCTTCCCATGGAGAACATTCAAGAAAGAGGAGAGTAACTCAGAGAGTACATCAGGGCTGTCAAACTCCCGGCTCTTGGGTTGGATGTGTCATGCACTGGCCATGCCCACACTTGGTTTAGTGAAGGGAAAAAAAGTCCCGATACATCATGTGACACTGTTGTGACAATGTGAATTTGACACTCCTAGAGTACATCAAAAGCAAAGGTGCAACTTTCCTGTAAGAAGCAAGGCCTATTTGAAATGGGACCAGTCTGGTTCTTACAATTAGTTAGGAAAAGAATCTGATTTTGTTATCTTTCTCTCTTTTTAGTCATATTTTCTTTTGTATTCTGTTTTTTAAAGTATGACCTATGACTGTCTAATCTTGTATTGCCTGTGTAAAATTAAAGATTTGTCCCTGTAATTGTGTGTATACATGTGTGTGTGTGCATTTAATGAGGTGATGATTGCATTGTTTCCCTTTGCTGCGATGTTACATTTTATATTCACACATGGAAAAATTGTTTAATCCATTTTGATGTTATTACAAAGCTATATCATTGTTATTGTTAAACAAGAAAGGATTAATTAAAGCAACTCCCACTCCAAAAGCGAACAGAGCATATCTTGGCACTCCATATAGTTGAACGTATCTTTAACACACAGTTTTGCAATACAGCATTTATGGTATTGTAATATATTTAATTTATCAGATGGTATGTGAAATACTGAACAGTGTAGGGTTTTTTCCCCTAATCGTGACAGAAAATTGTTTTAACTCAGTCACCAGTTCAGAAAATCCAACGATAGTTTAATGAATCACCTCTATGTTTATATACACATACATATGTAAATATATTTAAGAATGAATAAACGTTATTCTCATCCTTATGTGAACTTATTAAAGATAGTAAGTTAGTGATATGAGAATCTCATATGAAATCGAGGTTCACTGTGTTCTGGGTGAGGTTCTACACTTCCTTGGAAGAAAGCTTTCCTAGGGTTCTCTTCAGTCTCCTGAATGTCTCAGAGGTTTCCAATGCTATCCACTATCCTACCTAGAGACTGACTGATATATTAGGAATTGGGGGCACTGCTCTGCAATTGCTACTCTTTCTTCTTCCCCAAAGGGTGAGGTTAATTTAGTGAATATCACTCCACAAAGTCAGAGCAGATTTGTAGGGTCGCTCAAGGTTTCAGTTTGTCCCTGAAGCCTTTTAAGTAGTAGAGATCATCAGGAGATTTGGAATTAAATGTTATCAAAATTCTGTTAACAACTCAGATCCATTTTTTTGTGTGCTGCCAATATCATCAGACAATGTCGTGGCACTCCTGAATGCTCATCTATATGCTAGGGAGAGAAAATAAACTAAAACTGAATCCAGAGAAGATGGAAGAACAGTTTTTCCCCAAATGTCATCACTCTGCTAAACAAATAATTCCCTCAACCCTGTCCAACTATTTATTAAGTCTGCATTACTATTACTATCAATCCTTTCATCGTTCCTATCACCCATCCCCTCCCTCTTGTGACTGTATGCCTGTAACTTTGTTGCTTGAATCCTTGCAATTTATATTGACTTTCTTAGCATGATTTGATTGCTTATTTGTACCCTATGACTATCATTAAGTATTGAACCTTATGATTCTTAACGGATGTATTTTTTTCTTTTTATGTACATTGAGAGCATATGCACCAAGACAAATTCCTTGTGTGTCTAATCACACTTGGCCAAAAAAGCATTCATTCATTCATTCAAGTATTGCAGACAATCATAATTCTAGGACTGCAATTGATTCACCTGTTCGAGGTGTCCCCAAAAGAACAGAAATCCTGACTGTGAGTGATTATTCATCCAGTTTCTTTTTCTGATTCTTCAGTTGGAGTCCATGACCACAAATACGTTTTTGGTGAATATAGCAGCAGCAAGGAGATAACTTTTTAAAAAATTCGGCTGGAGAATCTCTCCATGATCTGTTACTAGCTGTGTCCTTCTGCATAAGAATAACTATCTGAAGGCAATGAGATTATCATAGATTTATTCATCTTGGATTTATCACAACTCCCATTGAAAGCTAAAGTTCTATAGTTGAGACTTCCTGAATTCCAGTGTTTTGCTTGCCCACCAAACATTACAAGAATCAAGCTTAATTGTTTTTTTAATCATAATAAACTAAGCCTATGAAGTTTGGTGAGCCACATGCTCTGGATTTCATGTTTATAGCCAAGTAATAGTGGATAACTGTGGATAGCTACAAGACAGCTGGAAGTTCATGTACCTCCAGTACTCCTCTTAAATGGCACCTTAGATTATAAATGTCAGTTTTAGTATCTGTAGAATGAATCTGTGATGCAATCTATTGAACACTGTTTTGGATTCTAGTTTTTAAAAGGCCATGTCCATTCAGTCAGACAGAATGAAATTGCTTTGTTTTTGTTTTTTTGAAAATTTTATTGATTTTTAAAAACAAACATAAACAAACAAAGCATAAAACATAAAAACATAAAACCTCTTTTTTGAAAGCAGCCTGATCCCGGGTTACATCTCTTCGTGCAGACACAAATTCAAATTCATGCTCATTTTTATATTCCATTCCATATCTTGTTACCATTCTACATTTTCTATATAGCTTCTCCCCTCTTTCAACTTTCTTAATTTTATTTTATTTATTTCATCTCAATTCAAATCATCATACTTATATTCTTTGTCTGTCCTGTTTCAACTATCTATTATCTTTTCTCATTAAACAAAATTTCTCCTGTAATCACTGATTGGAGTATGACGCCTTTATATCTTTCCCTTAAAATTATAACACTTAATATAATACATAACTTAAACACTTCACTTATATTTTATAAAACATTGAGTAGTTAGAATGTTCCCATTCCTTCCTAGTTCAATTCTCTCATTTATTTCATTTCATTTATTTTGTTCACAAAAGTTTCACTAAATTACACTGACTATTTTATTCCACTTTTTAATCATATGTTGTTTCCAATTTTCTAACATTATTTCTATTACAAATATAACAATACAATCTTATGTACCTTTACAGAATCCCTTTTTCAGTTGAATTTTCACCCATTATCTCTGAATAAGTCCTGTTTCTTTACATCTTGCTCCAGACCTTTGTAAACTTCTCTTCCCTTCCTTCTTCCCTTCCTTCTTCTCTCTCCGCTTTTTACCCCCCTGTCTCTCCACCTCCATTTCCCTCTTCTGTATTCCCCCTTTCTGTTGCTTTCCAACATTATATCCACTTTTCACATTATTTTTCCCTTTTTTCGCTGTTTTTTTTTTTATCTTAAATTCTCCATTCTCTTTCCCCCCTTTTCTTCCCCAGATAGAGTTACTTGTTCATGGCTTCTTCTTTGTCCCAATCTTCTTGTTGCACAGTCTTTTCTTGTTGTTTCTTGTAGACAGCAATCACCATTTCTAAGAATTGAAAAATGGAGCCAAAGGAGCCCTTCCCTTCTTGTTCCTCTTCTTTATATTTTTTAAATTCGATTTTCAGTTCATCCAGAAGTGATGCCATTGTAGAGGTTTTTTTAAACAACCACCCAATTGTTTTTAGTCATTCAAATATAATTTCCAAAAATCCCAAAGTCACCAAACAATCCAAAAACACACAAGCTGTTTCTTTTAACACTTTCTTCTTTTTTCACTTTCTCTTCCTGGGGTTACTATTTAGTTGCAAAGTTCCAGTTAAAAATGTATCTTTTAGAAGTCTTGTTAAGATTTAACTTTAGATTCTTTTGAATTTATTTATTTATTTATTTGATTTATTTGATTTGCCAATTGTTTACAAGATAATAAGTATAAATGTATACATAGTTGTGAATACATGAAATGGGTACATATAAGAAATATAAAAGAATAAGAGAAACAATAGGACAGGGATGGTAGGCACGTTGGTGCGCTTATGCACGCCCCCTACAGGCCTCTTAGGAAAGGGGTGAGGTCAATAGTAGACAGTCTAAGGTTAAAGTTTTTGGGGTTTGGGGAAGAAACTACAGAGTCGGGTAGAGTATTCCAGACATTGACCACTCTATTGCTGAAGTCGTATTTCCTGCAATCAAGTTTGGTGCGGTTTACTTTGAGTTTGTATCTATTGTGTGCTCTTGTGTTGTTATGGTTGAAGCTGAAGTATTCATTGACAGGTAGGACATTGCAATGTATGATTTTATATACCATGCTTAAGTCAGACCGAAGGCAGCGTAATTCAAGGTTTTCTAGTTCTAGAATTTCAAGTCTGGTGGCATAAGGTATTCTACAACGAGTAGAGGAGTGGAGAACTCTTCTTGTGAAATATTTCTGGACTTTCTCAATTGTGCTAATATCAGATACGTAATGTGGGTTCCAGACTGATGAACTGTATTCGAGTATTGGTCTAGCAAATGTTTTGTATGCTCTGGTTAGTAGTGTGATATTACCAGAGAAAAAGCTACGTAGGATTAGGTTAACAACTCTTAATGCCTTTTGGCTATGTAGTTGCAGTGGGCTCTAGCACTTAGATAATTAGAGGTGAGTATTCCAAGGTCCTTTACAGAGCTTGGGTCATCAACAAGATCTTGACTATTCAGCTTGTATTTTATTTTCTGATTTTTTTGCCAATATGTAAGACAGAGCATTTATTTGTTGAGATTTGAAGTTGCCATTTGTTTGACCATTCTGATACATAGTCAAGATCTTTTTGTAGGGTAGCAGTATTGTCTGTGGTATTGAACAGCTTTACATCATCAGCGAAGAGAACGCAATTGCTCTTAATATGATCACAGAGGTCGTTTATGTAGAGTATGAAGAGAGTTGGTCCTAGAACACTGCCTTGGGGAACACCACTATTGACAGGTATTGGATTTGATAGGGACGCTCCGATTTTGACCATTTGTTGTCTGTTTGACAGGAATGCTTCTATCCAGTTATTCAGTTGTCCAGAGATACCATAGGATTTTATTTTTAGGAGTAGTTTGTCGTGTACCACTGAATCAAAGGCTTTACAGAAGTCTATGTAGATTGCGTCTATTGCTTTGCCCTGGTCGAGTTGTGTCGTCCATATGTTTTTGCAGTGTAAGAGTTGCAGATTACAGGATAGTTTTTCTGAAACCAAATTGTTTATTGGAGAGTAGGTTATTTGTCTCTAAGTGGAGGATGATGGATTGGTTAATAATTGATTCCATGACTTTACAGGTGACGCAGCATAAGGAGATTGGCCTGTAATTTTCAACTAGGATTGGGTCTCCCTTTTTGAAGATGGGGATGACTGTGGCTTGTGACCATAGGTTAGGCAAGGAGCTGGTTCTGAAAGATTTTTCAAAGATTATGCTTAGAGGTTTGGCTATGGCAGTGGATAGCTTTCTTAAGAAGTAGGCACATATTCCATCCGGTCCAATAGATAGAGATGGTTTTAGATTGCGTAGTGCTTTTTCAACATTGTCTTCTGTGAAATCGATATGTATTAGATCATTGTTGTTATCTGTGGTATGGCTAGGAAATACTGGGCATGATCCATTGCTGTTTACAAATACTGAGCGAAGAATGTGTTAAAGATGTTGGCTTTAATGGTGTCGTCGTCGTTGCAGTCTTTACCATCAGGTCCTATCAAGGGAGGGATGGACCTTGAGTCTTTTAGTTTGTTGTTTACAAAATTGTAAAAAGCACGGGTGGAATTGGTGCTTAGAAGGTTTTCCTCTTGTTTAATGTGATAATTGGTGCATTCGGTCTTTATCTGGTGGCATAAATTTTTGTATCGGTTTTTGAAATTGGCAACGTGACCAGATTTGTTTTTCCGCCAGAGTGATCTCTTTTTGGATTGAAGTTTCCTTATTGATATGGGTAATCTGCTTTTTGTTTTGTTTTGGGAGTTGTTGTTGGTACATATAGTTTGATGACTCTTTTGACTTCAAGTAAAAATATGTTGTAATGGTCTTCAACAGTATTGCATCCAGTGAATAGAGATTGCCAATCAAGGGATGAGAGATCGTTGTGTATAAGATCATAGTTGCCTTTTTTGAAGTTACAATTGGGGATTACATCATTGTGGTGATTTTTGTGTGGACGTATGTTGAGACAAAAGTCAATCATGAATTCCAGGCAGACTCCTCCTTCCAAATCCTGCCCTTACTCTTTTCCTCTCCCTTCCCACTTATAGCAAAAAAAGGATTTTTTAGTGTTCAGAAATCTTTATTGTCCCTTTGGCATTTAATTATATTTCCAGTTTAATTACCTATTGGTGCCAAAGTGGATTTTTCCGATTTCTTATTTAGCTCTTCTCGTTGTCAGCGTGAGGAAGGAGAGTGAAGAAAACAAAACTTTCCCCTTTCACTTTCATTCGCTGCTTCCGACTCTTCTTTGGGAGCAATGTTATCTTTTATAAAATTTAAATTCCAGGGTACCTTAGTTGTTGCTTTTTGTCCCGGTCAGCCAAAACTTTCACTTCTTAACTTCCTCCTGCACTTTCTTTTCCGGTTGAGTGCTTCTTTGAGGCGGCCAGAATGAAATTGCTTTTGACATTTGCTCTGATGAGTAGGGGTCCCACCTTAGTTATGAGGCATGTGTGTGTCCTGTCTTTTTTCTTTATATAGGAACCTCTCCAGCTGTCTGTAGCCTCCTCATTTCACACGTGTCTGCTGTACTCTGTGGATCATGTGCAGCCTTATATTATCTGTCACATTGTAAAGCTAACTTCCATCTGTTTTTATCAAATATTTTCTATGCTATTCATTGCATAGACCAATAAACAAGATATGAAATTTCAGATGCAGCTGAAAATCTCAGATGTTCCATATTTGATGTGAGTTTGACCTACACTTGTTAAAGTTAAATAAATCCAGCTTTGATTTCTGACTTTTTTTTTGTCCCTTTATTTTGCAGCTGGAGGTAAGCAAGCAAGAAAGGTCACTTTCCCTTTTCAAGTTAGTGGCTTGTCAATTTCATTTCCTGATTCACCTGAACCAGCAGAAAATTGCTTTGTTAAAGCTGTACTAAGGTTGCTAGGAAATATTTCCCTTGGCTAAACAATACTTCTCACTGAAAAATTGCCTTTTATTTATTCATTTTTAGCCTCGAAAACATTTTTTCTGATTTTGTCTTAATACCATTTTAGAATGAAATAATTCTGAAATTTTTTAAAAGCCCTTTAGTGAATATTAGTAGATGTCTTATTTCTTCAGTTTATTTTTCTAACGGGTTATTGAATATTCTGGATGATTAATACTTCTTATGTTGGAAAATTTCCAATTTTTTGAATTATATAAATTAGAAAATCAAGGAACACTTTATGTAATAATGTAGAGAAACTGCATACTTATACTATGTTCTACAAGGCTGAATAAGCCATAAAACGAGAGGTTCCAGAATTAATCAACATATTTAATATCTTGAATTCGAGTTGCTACTTTCTTTTTTTGCTTGCAGGATGTTCTAAAATACTTAATTGTTGCAATATTTCTATAATTTATGATGGTTATATTATGTTAACATTATTATTTATTTAGTTGCTTATTTATTTACTAAATTGGACTATTGACTAGATTCCAGGTAGCTTTTAATGATAAAAGTATAAGAAGTATAAAATATTTACATCTAAGAAAATCAAAGTACAACAAACCAAGTCCAGCTATAATCACTGCTGTCTATTACTGGGGACTATCTAGACCAGTGGTCCACAATCTTTCCAGCTTGGTGGACCGGCACGGGGGAAAGGGGTAGTTCCATACAAGTGGCAGAGGTGTGCATGCACGTAGCTCCATTTGCACTTATGCGAATGGAGCTTTATACGGGAGCACACTTGTCACCCGCATGAGTGAAGCGTTGTGCGTGAGTGCAATCACTTGCTGCTTACATGCCCACCCCTTGTATGGCCTGGTTCTGAGTGAGCTGCAGCCTGATAGTGGGCTGTGGTCCAGAGGTTGGGGACTTCTGCTCCAAACTGAAGGTTCTATGATAGAGGATAATTTTCACCCCTTTTCTGAATGACAAACACGTGGAGGTAATCTCATTTCCACTACATAACCTATATTATAATATATCTAACCATCTGTTGCAGTTTATTGGGATATTAATTTGTACAATTAATTTGTAAGTACAGTTATTATGCAGCTTCTTTATAAAGGTTAATACAAGGCTTATATGACAAATTTTGGTCCTTGAAAATAATCTTGAATTAATTACCAGTTGGTGACATAAGGGAATTATTACTTTGGGAATCAAAGAAAGGAACACTTTTAGGGGATTGGCAACACAAATATTGGATATTAATTCTTGTACAAACACAATTGTATAAAATACAATAAAAAAGAAACAAAAGAAGAAAACTGGTGGAAAGATGCTTGAAATGCATATGAACTTTCAAGGTTTTTTTAACTTTACAGCTCTTTTTTTTTGAATCACATCTAATATGAATAAGAAAGAGAGCAAAGAAAACAAATGAATCTAGACTTTTCATTCAAAGTTATGATACCATTAAATTTTTTTTAAACAAATTTTATTAATTTTAAAGACAAACAAATCATCATTAACCATTACATACTTGAACCTTTTTCCATTATAAATTTTACAAGTCAAATAAAACCTTATTTTATACAATATAATTCTATTTTAAACCATTTCCATATGAGCATACAAATACCTCTTTTCCAATTTCTCTTTACTTCTCTTTACTCTTATTCAATTTCACTATTATTATTTCATCTATTTCTTTCTGACTTGGTTACCATTATTCTCATTCTATATTTCTGCAAGGTTTTATTAATTCTCCCAGAAACATAAACACACAACACCCAAACATATAAAAAATCTTTTAGGAAAGTAACTTGGCCCCAGGTACCTCTCTCTACATGGACTTCAATTATATTCATGCTCATCTTACATGTCATTACCTATTTTATTTACCATTCTATGTCTTCTATATTGGCTTCTCCACACATTTCACTCTTCTTAATTCTATCTTATTTAATCCATCTTAATTTGCGTCATTATATTTGTATCTTTTGTCCATTCTTTATTATCCCTTTGTCTCATTCCTTATAATAAAAAAAAAAAAGAATTTCTCCTGAAATCACTAAACAGAGTATGATGCCTTTCTATCTTCCCCCCTAAAATAATTAGATTAACATTTAAAATAACACCTAATACCCAATCTGATTCTGCTTGGTACATTCTATCTACTAATTTTTTTTTTTAATAAAAGAAAAATAATAAATCCAAAATGATTAAATACATAGTTAAATAATAGATCTAAATATTGAATCTTATAACATTCCCATTGCCTTTTCCAAAGACAAATGCTACAATAATAATTTTATAATAACATCAATACCATAGTCATATTAAACTCTTTAATTAAAACTCAATATTCTAAACTTTCCCTTTAATATTTTATTAGATTTTAAAATCAATCATTACTAAACATTTCAACATTTTAATCTCTTATTAACTCTTAAACCATTCTAATTTTCTATTTCTAATACAAATGCTACAATACCATCTTATGTACCTTGCAAAATCTTTTTTAAATAAATTATACTTTACCCTTTGTCCCTAAAAAAGATTCCTCTTTCCCCATCTGATTTCAAAACTTTGTGGCTTTTCTCCACCTTTTCCCTTTCTTTCTTCTCCCACCAGACCTTTCTACCCCTCCTTTTCCTAGCCTTACTGGCTTCCCTTCTCTGTTGTGTTCCTTTTTTCTTTTGTTTACTATCATTATATTGATTTTGCACCTTATTTTTCTCTTTCTTGAGTGTTTTTTTAAATCTTAAGTCCTTCATTTTCCTTCCTTTCTTTCTTCCTTCTTTCTTAGTTAAATTTTGAAATTCATTAAAGATGGCTTCTTCTTCTTCTTCTTCTTCTTCTTCTTCTTCTTCTTCTTCTTCTTCTTCTTCTTCTTCTTCTTCTTCTTCTTCTTCTTCTTCTTCTTCTTCTTCTTCTTCTTCTTCTTCTTCTTCTTCTTCTTCTTCTTCTTCTTCTTCTTCCTCCATCTGTTGTAGTGTTTGTTGATAAGTAACAAGCGCCATTTCTAAAAAAAGGAAGGCCTCTTTCACACCATCTTCGCCATCTTTTTTTGTTTGCTCATATTCTTTTCTCAGTTCCTCAACAGAAAAAGCCATTATAAATCTTTTCTTTTCTTCCCCCCCCTCTTTCTTCTTGCAACAACCAAGATATTTCAAAAAATAGAACAATCCCAAAGTCATCAATCAATCCAAGCCAAGACAAAGTTCTCACTTTCTCTTCCTGGGGTAGTATCAATCAAAAAAAGAAAGTCCAAATCTGTATCTTAAAGCCTCATTGCAATACATTTCAGTCTTCAAATCCTTAAGGCATCTCCTCCAACAAAATCTTAACATATAAATATATTCTTTGTCCTCTCCCTTCCCACTTATCACATAAAGCCAGTTTTTACCTAAAAAAGACAGGTTTCTCAGTATCCACTTGTTGATTCCGTAGGGAAGGAGAGTAAACTTTCCTTTCAGCACCTCAAAATTGCCGCTTATTTTCTCTTCTGGAAAGTATCATTCAAAAAGCCATAATTTCCAGGAATTGTGTTAAATATGTCTTAGAGTCCTGGGTCAACCAAGAAAAACTTTCACTCTCAAAGGCTTTCTCCTCTTCCTCCTGCGCATTCTTACCCAGCTGCCGGCTTCTTTGTGGCAGCCATTACGGACCGCCGCTGCACCGTCTTGGGAAAAGGGGGTTCTGCCGGCTGGGGAGGGGGTCTGCAACCCCCCTCCGGATCCCCCCTATCTTCAGCCGCCCCTGCAGGGCAGCCTTAGCTCCAAACCCGTCCGGATCGGAGCACCAAAAACGGCTAGCGCAGCAGGGATCGCGCAGTGTCGCGAATCCCTACCGCTCGCGAAGCTGACAAACTGGAAGCCCGATACCATTAAATTGTATAACACAGTTTTACTGAAACCAATAATGATTATCAAAAAAAATTAATTGATAATGACTATCTAAAATCTGTCACAGTTAATGAGCTTAAACCATAGCTATCTTCTTCTCTTAGGTTTTTGAATTTTATGGGCTAGAAAAATCTATCAACATAGTGATAATATTGTTCACTTTTATTCCATCTCCATTTCACAGATATAAACACAGATAACCTAAATGTCAAATTATACTATACTTTGTTGTGAGGAGCGGGATCATTATCCAGCCTCAACAGGCCTAAAATGGAAAAAATTACATTAAAAAAAACCCTATCAAATCCACCTTTCAGTTTTAGCACTAATTAGATTCTTTGCTCTCACAACTGTTCTGGTAAAACTATTCCTTAGCATATTGTTAAAAATAGAATAATTGTTAGAACCCTTCTGCTTACAAACATAAATTTGCTGATATCCATTTGCCCTTATCCTCAATTTGTTTGTTTCTTTCAGTTATAAATTTAAAACATTTGCAGATTGTTTTCTGTAAGTTTGGCATGCTAGATTGATCCATCATGTTTATGTACCATTTCTCTCTGTTTTTAATAATCTCACTACTGTTTCATATGGCTTTATTGATGACTTGGATTGGCTCTTTGCAGGTTCTTAGCTGTTTTCCTTGGGGTTTGCTTTGCTTTGCTTTTACTTTTGCCATTTTCTTCTAATATTGTTCACCATTTTAGGCAGTCAGGTGCAGGGAGGAGATAAATGAGTTGGTAATAAATGCATAAACAATAATTTTAAGCAATTCAGAATAATTAATACAATTTAATTTAAACCAGGAGAAGAAAGGAAAAGCAGCCACAGATAATTGTAAATGTTCACTAAAAATATGCCTGTAGGAAATTTTAACATAGTTGGTAAGTAGCATTGAAAATGAAGCTGGTTTTCTACTGTCATAAGCAAAAATTTAAAAGACATTAGGACTACCTGATATCCTTCTGCTTAGTGCTTCTTGATTTGCATGCTGATATTGCAATCTGGATGTCCTCCAGACATAGCCATTATAACTGAGAATTGTGGGAATTGAAATCTAGGTATCTCAAAAGGTTAGGAAATGCTTCTTTAGAGCAGTGTTTCTCAACCCAGGCAACTTTTAAGATGTGTGGACTTCAACTTTCAGAATTCCCCAGTCAGAAGCCAGTATGGCTGGCTGGGGAATTCTGGGAGTTGTCCCCACTGCTTTAAATTACCAGGATAAGAAAAACTTCAAAACTACTGCTGCCAGATCTGAGTGGCAAAATCCAGATGAGCATTAGATGCAGCAATAAAAATATAGACAATTCTATTCTTTGTTGCCATCTATCGGTCTTCTGGATTTCTGTAACTCAGATCTGGTGGTTATTGTTCAGTTGCTTCAGGTTGTTAATGACCTGACAGATATAATTTAATTAGATTGTCAGCAGATGCTTCTATGAGTTTTTGTAAACTAATGATTGTGTTATCAGCCTCTTTTTCAAATGCCCTTAGGTTTTCATTGACTTCGCCTTTACATTATGTATCCAAAATATTTAAATATTATTTTGACCTATACAGAGCAACCTGGTTTTATTTTATCTAGGACTGAATAATTTGCTCTTTTTGCAGTCCAAATTCATTCATACAATTTTATACAACATCACATTTCAAAGATATGCATTTCATTCATCTTTCTGACAGTCTAGTTTTTACAACTACCAGTATACATTACGATTTGAATACATGTGGTCTTGAGAACATGTACCTCTGTCATATTTCTTCAATATTTTGTCTAATCTATCAAAGTTTTCTTCTAAGGGTTAGCCAGTTCATTTCCAGTGTGTAGCAATATCTGCAAGGAGCACATTAACTTTGGAAGTCAATATGGACAATAACTACTGTACCTCATATGTAGTGATTTCAGATTAAAATAAATTGCCCCCATTTCAGCAGAAACTACACAGAGATATCCACTGCTTTCTCAATGAAATAAATAGGTCTCAATATGCCTTAATTAGGACTAGTTGGGACATGTTTTATTGTCCTTCATTTCTCAGATTAGTGCAGGTTGTATAAAAGTAGGTAAGAGGACAAGGTCAACTTGGAAGGAAAGTAGAATATTGTTGCCCAATATTAATACTGTTATGTCACTTCTTCACATAGAGTTGTAGTTCCCATGGTGCTTTGGTGAATGTAGTTTGTTAAGCAGAGGGCTGGGCCAACAGACCACTCTCGCTGTTGGATCATTAGACTGAAAAGTCAGGGTGACAATATTTCACTGAAACTGAACAAAACTGTATTAAATCCTCTGGTGTGAAATAGATCATTTTAGTTTATAATGTTCTCCACTGAAATCCTCAAGTTCAGATCTTAAGTGTATCTCTGTTGCATGCACTCTTATCAAGACTGTGAATCCTGTCTGCTTCTCTAGCTTTTATTCACACATCAATCACAGATTTAGAAAACACTTCCTGATAGTAATGGTTTACCTAATGATTGTCCAGGTATGGATTACAATGTATAAGGATTATCAAATCCTTATTTTTTTCTGTCTTGTTGTTCTTACATAAAACTGATAGAAACATCAAAGTCCATGAAGTAATTTATTCTAGATGTAGGAGTATGAAGAGTTGATAGTCAGTCAACCTCATAAAGATGAGATTTGATTAGATGTTGGAAGATAGTGTATGTTGTTATACAGAAAGCCAGAGGCAAAGCACATGTCGGAATTCTTCACTGGCACTTGCTGGCAAATGGTCAACATCTTTTATTTTTTCAGAAGTCTAGGTTGCTTTCCAGAAATCCTTCTGTCCTAGACTCTGATTTGTTCTGGTTCTTCTTTGCTTGCTCTGAGTTGTACTTTGGGACAAGCCATTCAGTTTTGAGTCAGGAGGGTTGGTTCAGAAAAGTTTACTGACAGTGACATCTTCCCCAAACAGGAACACTCTTTGTTATCCCTTTTTATTATGATCTGTTTATTTTTTCTGAGCCCCTAATGATAACTCTTCGTTTCCTCCTACAGAGGAGGTATCAAGGTTTTTGGCACAAGCAGGAAAAGTTCTGCAAGAAAGAAGGACCAATACATCTGATCCTTCCAGCAAGTGAAACATTATACCCTTTGCAAAAGACTGAGTACAGTATGCAATATCAGAAAAGGAAAAACATTTTGGCCTGGGGTTGATAATATTGCTATTGTTGCTATCAATAAATGTACTCTAAAATAGTTTCAGTATTAAGCTTAACTAAAACTCTGCTTCCACCCTTGTATCATTATGTCTGGCAATGATTCTTAAACTGGGGATAATTATCTAAAGGGGGTAATTTAAGCATATCCAGGGGGATAATGGAGCGATTTCTAATTGCTTGTTTGTGAATTGAAGATCCAGTTTGGGATTGTCGCTACCAAGACATTTGTGTAAAACATGTCGGTTATTTGTTTGTTTTTGTGGGGTTAATGACAGTATTTGAGAGTGGGAAAGGGGTAATTGGGTCAAACAGTTCAAGAACCACTCATGTATGGATTTTTTATTGAGTGCTGACACTTTTCAATTTCTCAAGTCTTATCTGTTGAATAACAGGGAAAATAGAATACATACTGCTGAGAAACTAGCAATAATATATACTATTAGTGTAGAATTTTTTAAATCTGGTCATACCTGCCAATTCCAGATGAAATAAAGATCTGTATTTACCATCATATGGAAATTCCACCAGCTGAAACATTGGAGGGCAAACAATATGATTTATAAATGATGTAACATGAAGCCACTTTCCCAGGTTTCTTTACTTAAAAGCAAGAGAAAGATCAAAATTCTATATAAAAGAAGGGAAATGTAACTCTTTCTTGCAGCTCTACTATTTAAAAAAATGTTCATCTTGCCTGCACATCCTGTTTTTCATAACATATTAAAGTTGTAGCAATGTTTCAGCAGAATCTCATCTGCCATCATCAGGCTTCTGTATTGTGTTCATCTGTGAGTCAGACTTTCACAGTTGTTTCAGTTTTAAATTTGGGGCTAGCCCACTGCTGTGCCAGAATGGTTTTTTCTTCATCCTGATTGGTTGGAAGTCTTGGTCTGTGTTTATTGGTCTTGGAATTTGCTGTGTTCTGCTTGATTGGTGTTTCTAATATCTTCTGTCTGTTTTGTGGCTTTTTCTGTCTTGATTGGCTGGTAACATTGTGTTCCTGTATTGGAGGCTTTTAGTGCAGCTTGGCTCTGAGTAAATGGATGGCTATCATTTATTAGGAAGCTAGGTTTCATCTGGGTACCTGGTTGGGGTGTGTTTGAGCTGGAGGTATCAGGGGGATCTGTTTGTGCTCAGGTGTTTGCCTGGCTTGTGGTGTGGAGATTTTTTTGTTTGTGAGTGCAGGCTTCCAAATAATTGACAGTCTGGTGGAATCATCTCTTCTATTCATGCTTTCAGGTCTTTTTTCAATCTCTATGGCTACTCTGATAATTCTGTGGCTGGGGTTTTCTATAGTGGCTAGGGTTTTGGTGCCATTGAAGTTGATGCTATGACCTGTGGCTTTCATGTGTTAGACTAGTGAGGAAGTGTGTTCCAGCTTTTTTTACTGCATTTTTGCATTCATCCAGGCGGATGCTTATTCTTCTATTGGTCTGTCCAATGTATGTGGCAGGGCATGATGCACAGGGGACTTCATATATGCCTTGGTTTTCCAGGTCAATTTTATCTTTGGGGTTTCTTAGGATGGTTGCTATTTTTCTATCTGTTTTGAAGGCAGTCTTGATGTGATGCCTGTGTAGTATCTTACTGATTTTGTCTGTAGTACCTCTTATGTAGGGCAGGACAGCTGTTCCATAGGTTTGTTCATCTTCTAGGTCTCTATTATGTCTCAGTGTGTTTTTGTGGATCAAGCCGGTGATTTTGCTTTTGTGGAAGCCGTTGGCTGTCAGTACTTTATTCAGGGTGCATAGTTCAGTCTTTATGTGTGTCTTGTCTGCCAGGCGTTTGATTCTGGCGATTAGTGTTTTGGCCACGGAGTTTATCTGTGCTGGGTGGTGGTGGGATTGGGTGTGGAGGTAGTGGTTGGTGTGTGTTTTCTTCTGGTATATGGTGTGTCCTAGTGTGCCATCTGTTTTTTTGTGGATTAGTACATCTAGGAATGGTAGTTGTTTGTTTGTTTCCATTTCCATGGTGAACTTGATTTTGGGGTGTGTGCTGTTTAGGTGTGTTAGGAAATTGTTTAGGTTTGCTTTTCCATGGGGCCAAATCACAAATGTGTCATCGATGTATCTTAACCATAGTTTGGGTTTGTGGGTGGCATTAGCCAGGGCTCTGGATTCGAATTCTCCCATGAACAGGTTTGCAATGACGGGTGACAGTGGTGATCCCATAGGGGCTCCTTCATTTTGCTTGCATCTTTGTCCTTTGTATATGAAATATGTATTGGTTAAGCAGTGTTCTGCTAGTTCCTTGAGGTGTTTAGCTGGTTGGTATTTATTTTTGATGATTTCAAGAGTTTCTTTTATCGGGACTTGAGTGAATAGTGAAACCACGTCAAAACTTACAAGCAGATCTTCTTGTTCCACGTGTAGATCTTTGATCATTTCCAAGAAGTGGTATGAGTTTTGTACATGTGAAGCTGCTGCTTCAGCATGGGGCTGTAGCTGCTTTCCTAAGTGTTTAGCTAGGTTTTGTAGTGGTGCTCCTCTGGAGCTGACTATGGGTCTGAGAGGTATGCCTTCTTTTTGTGTATTTTTGGGAGGCCGTATAGTTTGGGGCATCTGGAAGATTTTTCTCTTGGGATGATTGTCTGTTGGATCTCTTTGCTCATGTGGCTGGTTATAATTTTCTTCTTGGTTATTTTTTCCAGATATGTGGTTGGGTCCGTGTTTATGGGTTTGTATGTGGAGTCTTGGAGTAGGTCTGTCAATTTTGTTTCATAGTCTTTTCTATCCATTACTACTGTGGCATTACCTTTATCTGCTGGAAGTATGATTATGCTGCTGTTGTTTTTTAGGGCTTTCAGGGCTTTCAGTTCCTCTTTGTGCAAGTTGCTTTTGGGTGATTTGCTTGTGCATAGGATGTTAGTAACTTGGTGTCTTATTCTATCAGCTTCATCTGTATTTAATTTAGTTAGGCTGGATTCTACTGCACATATGATGGATTCTGTGGGGATTTTTTTGGGCGCTATAGCGTAATTGAATCCTTTGGTTAGGACATCTGTTTCTGTGGAAATATCCTGGATCTTGTGCTGTAATCTCCTGGGTCATTTGTTTTGTAGTGATCTTTTTTCCATTAGCCTCCTGTTGATATCTCCAAAACAAAACTCACAAGGCCATCACACAGCCCATTATACCAACATCAACTCCATCAACCAATCAAGAGGCAGCAGCACAGCCAACCAGCCCAGCACACCAGCCCCCCCATCAGTATTTATAGAGAGACAGCAGCTCCGATCACACAGTGCTTGCACTGGCACAAAGCTGAAAGCACCAGCCTGAGGATGGTGAATGGGACCTCGCCAAAACGTCGCCAAGATGCTTTTAATCTTACACGGGAAAAGATCTGAACACACCTAGACTACATATATATACATATGTAGCCAAGTGTACAAAAAAAAAATAGGAAGAAACTTTCTTGTAATAACTTCAGTCTGTCCCTTAAGTTCAGATCCAAAAGAACTCCTAGGTACTGCCATTTATCACATATAAAAATATTATTCCCAGACCACTGGCATCCCTTATTAGCAATGCATCACCTCTATTCAGGTTTCTGCATTCAAATCTTCTTGGCCCTCCATCCAAGCACTTGATCAGGAAATAGAAGGAAATTCCTGAATGCCTTGCCTAAGAAATATGAATGTCATTGGCTGGAATTGATAGTACTGTATTCTAGTGATCTAGTTAATACCGTTCAGCACTTCATATAGCTCTGAAATAGTCTTGCTAACTACAATGAGCCACACTCAAAAAGTTGACACACTGACTCCAGTGTCTTCCTGGCCCCATGCCTATTATACTAAATAGAGAGCAACTGCTGAATGAACCAATTGTATTGCCAGCTGTGGCGAGGTATTGTAAATCATTCATTAGAATATGATGCTTAACAAAATTGGATTGTCTGAAATCAGCATAGATGCATTTCCTCTCTTGTCATTTCACTAAATTCCATAAATTCTGTTACAGTGATGGCTATCTTCAAATATTTAATAAATGTAAACTTGGTACTCTTAAATAATTTTCCTTATATATTTTTATTGCAGATATTTTCCAAAGTTCGTGGTAAAAAGTCAGTATTCTTTTCCTGGGTTATATATGGGTAGAGTCAGTGGTGGGATTCAAATTTTTTTTACTACTGGTTCTCTGGGCGTGACTTGGCGAAAGTGGCAGGGGAAGGATACTGTACAATCTCCAGTCAGATGTGGTATTTGCCGATTCTCCAAACTACTTAAAATTTCCTTTACCGGTGCTCCAGAACTGGTCAGAACCTGCTGAATACCACCTCTGGGTAGAGTCCTCCAATTGGATCCCTTCCCAAGTGGGTTGAATTACAACTACAGTCATTTATGCCAGCAACCAGTATGGATGCCTGTTGTGGATGGTGGCACTTGTAATCCAACTTATTTGTCAATTAAAAATTGACAAAATGCTTCTTCTTAAATTTTGGAGATGAAAGGAGATGATAAAGAGGAAGTGATAAGAAGACATCTAAGGGCTGTTGGTATCAATAATGTGTGATCAGAGAAAGCTGAGGCAGATATATTCATAGGTTCATCACTAATTGCAGGTCTATCTTGCCAGCTCTCCTCAGTACCTTTGACATTTACACACCAAATTAGGCAAATACCTTACAAGCATGGATGGAGGAGATACTCTGATACCTTGGCAAAAATGCTGCTGATGAACCAAGTATAAACATTTCTCTGTGCAGGTGAAGAGACAAGATAGAACATCTCCAAACTAGAGTCACTGTCATATTCTAGACTATCCCATACTAAATTTCCCTAGCAGGGAACCTGGTCCATGTCCTCTACATTTCTTTGAAAAAGTGGACAAATGCTTAACCGTGTTAGAGTATGCAATAATATTTAAATACTTTCATTTTCATCCTAGATTCTGGACAGTGGTGGGATTCAATTTTTTAAACTACCTGTTCTAAGGGCCTGGCTTGGTGGGTGTGGCAGGGGAAGGATACTGTAAAATCTCCAGTCAGAGGTGGTATTTGCCAGTTCTCCAAACTACTCAAAATTTCTGCTACCGGTTCTCCAGAACTGGTCAGAACCTGCTGAATACCACCTCTGATTCAGGACAAATCACCTGTACCTTTTTGGTTACCCTTAACCAATGTAGGTGTCCTCTCATATAAACTGTATGGTTCTCAGGGCAACTTTTTAAAATAGCAAATTAAAAGATCTGCTATATTTGGTACTGATATAATCCTAACCTTCATGATATTTAGGGAGGTTTGAAAATGGGACATTTGTATATTATTTCTCCAGAGCGAAAGAGAATTAAAACTATATCCTCTTTTATCTTAAAATTAGTCATTTTATTTTATTTTATTTACATTTGAAAGGGGGTTGTGGCATCAATACATATTGCCGGCTAAGAATTGCTTGCTGTTGCAAATCCCCATAAGCCTGCTATGCAAAACAGCTATAGGAGCAACGGTTGCAGTATTAAAGACAATGCCAGAACTGCTTATTCTTGAATACTTAGATGAAAATGTTGCCCCCAAAAAGAGAGTGTTGGGCAAGAACTTTTAATAGGATACTCAGTCAGTTAGCAGGGGAGCCTTTTAAGAAATCTACAGGCATAGAGTAGATACCGCTGCTCATCAGATTCCTTGGAGAAAATCACTAGTGCTTCACTGGAAAGAAAAGCCAAACTCTTGCATTTCCCACACAGATATACAAGTTCACATGTAGAGAGATATTACACATCCTTTCTTGTCAGAGAAAGTAAACATGAATCCTGTGAGGAAAATGAGCAGCATTTTTCTTTTCCACAACCCTAATCTGACACCAGATTAGGAATCAAATAATTGTGTGTTGGGGGGTTTATGGAATACAGGTAGTCCTCAACTTACAGCAATTCATTTAGTGACCATTCAAAGTTACAACAGCACTGAAAAAAGGGACTTATCATCATTTTCTCACTTATGATCTTTGCAGTATCCTCATGGTCATGTGATTTACATTCGGATGCTTGACAACTGATTCATATTTATGATGGTTGCAGTGTCCTGGAGTCATGTGATCCTGTTTTGCGAACTTCTGGCACGCAAAGTCAGTGGGGAAGCCAGATTCACTTAACAACTAGGTTAGTAATTTCAGAACTGTGATTAACAAATGTGGTGAGAATAGTTGTAAAATGGGGCAAAACCCGCTTAACAAGTTCTCATTTGGGCTTCACAATGCTTAATTGTGGTCATAAGTCAACGACTAATTGTATAATACCTGCTCCTTTAATTATGTGTCTGCTGTGCTGCAGTTTTGGTGTTTTGTTGTTTTTTCCTCCTGGAGATGATACCCTGGACTAGAACAGCTCTAGACAGCATTCAGGGCAATAGAATGCCCTGATCCATGTTTACAGTTTTTGAACATTTGTATATCGTTAAGAAACTAACTTTCATTTCTTTTTATATAGTTTTATTAAACTTATTAGAATGTAAAGTAGAAATAAAAGTGAAAATAGTGGGGAAATGGGGAAGGTGAGAAGGGACAAGGGGAAATAGAGAAGTATAAGATGAAGGGGGAAGGAGGAAAAAATATACTAACCTCCAATTCCTTTCGGCACAGTAGAATTAGTATAATAATATTATTACACAGTCAACTTTTTATTTTGCATATTTAGTATATACTAGCCATTTCTATAACAATAACAAAAATCTGTCTAATTTGTAAATCTCAAAGTCAAAGTTCCATTTTTTTTTGTATCTGAAGCATAAAATTCAGAAGCAGCTTCCAGATAGAAACAAAGTTAGATATACAGGTAGTCCTTGACTTATCACAATTCATTTAGTGACTGCTCAAAGTTACCACGGCACTGAAAGAAATGACTTATGGCTGTTTTTCATACTTACTGTCAACTCTGAAGCGAACCTGGCTGAAGCCATCTTTTGCTGCCTCATAGTTGCCACGAATTATAAGAGGAGGAAGGGATGGAGAAGTAGATAGACTGGCTAACAGTCAAAACAAAAAGTTTTCTTGTGGGAACCAAGGTCATCCTAACAGGTGGCAGTTGAAGGAAAAGAGAAGTGATCAAGCAGCCTGCCAGCTACTTACATTGGACAATGTGACCTATGAGGAGGGAACTTTAATTAGGGAAAAATGGTGGGAACTTTTAGAATTGGTTTTCACTGACTGTGCCAATAAGATGTATTCAATAAATATGTTATTTGAGGAATCTACCTGCCTCGGAAGTCTGCTTTTGATAGATATGTTACTCAGAATGCTGATACTTACAACCATTACAGCATTCCATGGTCACATGTTCAAAATTCAGATGCTTGGCAACTGACTCATATTTATGCCTGTTTCAGTGTCCTGGAGTCATGTGATGATCTTTTGCAGACTTCTGACAAGCAAAGTCAATGGGGAAATCAGATTCATTTAACAACCATGTTACTAATTTAACAACTGCAGTGATTCACTAACAAATGTGGCAAAAACAGTTGTAAAATGGGGCAAAATTCACTTAACAACTCTCTCACTTAGCAACATACATTCTGGGCTCAGTTGTGGTTATAAGTTGAGGACTACCTACTTTCTACTCTCTGATTAAAGCAGTTAATTTGGCCATTTCCACTAGTTCCATCAGTTTCTTCAACCATTTTTCTGTGGTGGGAATTAATTTACCTTTCTATTTTTGTGCATAAAGCATTCTTGCTGCTGTCAACATGTATAGAAAAAAATCCATTTTTTTGGAAGTTCTTTATCTATTAAACCTAGAAGAAAAGTCTCTGGTTTAATTAGCATATTTATGAATCTTCTCTATTAAAATATGAATTTTACATCAGTGTTTCTTTGCTTTGTCACAAGTCCACCAAAGATGGCAGAAGATTAACTTTAATTTCAATGGAAATTATGTGCTGTAAAGAGTTCATATTAATTTAATAGACATTAACATTCTTTTAACCTACCTTTTCCTGTAGAGGTAGATTTCCTATCAATATATTCTCTTCCATATATTCAGTCTCTGCCTTCTCCATCTTTGAAACATTTATCTTTTTCTTCTATTTTTGAAATTAATTTCTTTTACAAGACAAAATGTTTTTCCCCCTCTCTTGGCTTACTATGCTATTCTGGATTCACTAGATCTTCCTCCAAAGTCATACATCATCTTCATTGTTATCCCACCTTTTCCCTCTCACACAATAAGTAAACCTGTCTTGACAGGAAACCTACATTTAGCTATAAATTAATAATGAGCAGCAATAGTCTATTTTATTATTGTTGTTTTACATGCACAATTATAATCTGTCCCTTTTTTAATAAGAGTGTCCAAAACAAGTCAGATTTATGTGCACAATGGATTGTTCAAAATATTATGATATGCTGTGATCCAGATGTTTTATATTACATAGAATGACTATAAGATTTAGCAATTTCAGTTCTACGAGCCTTAATGTGCCCATGAGAAATCTGGTTAGCTTTTCCATACCTCAGAAGAGTTAAGCCAATATAAGTCATTGCAACATCAGAACAAATCAGTAATAGAGTAGAGTAGAGTAGAGTAGAACAGAACAGAACAGAACAAAACAGAACAGAACAGAACAGAACAGAACGGTAATTAGGGAGCTTTGTGGTCTTCAAGTTCAACTCCATGCTCAGGCAGGAAACTCTATAACATTTCAGAAAATTGGTTGTCCAATCTCTTCTTAAAAACTTCCAGTGTTGGAGCACCCACAATTTCTGTAGGCAAATTGTTCCACTGATTAATTTTTCTGTCAGGAAATTTATCTTTAGTTCTTATACCATGAGCAGAACCAATATAAGAAGAAATGAAACCAAGAATGGCATGCACAATTAAAGGGGTGGTTAACAAGCTACCCTGACAATGTATTTCCTCTTATTATACTTAGGATGCATTTGCAATAATTATTTGGAGTAAATACTAGCCTGATTCCTAAACCGTAAAGTGATTTATTTGGTATTAGCCTAATGTGTTACACAATCTCAGCTGATTGTGAATTTCTGATTGGTTTTGACTTAATATTGGTTTTGATTTAATCCAGTCTTAAAGAATGAGCCATGATGAACTTAGCTCATGAATAATTGCATGAAAATTCCTGCTGATAATTGATAATTTAAAAAATTATAAAATTGGGACTATGATATATGAAAACAGTTTAGTGTTAATAACATATTTTTATTTTGTTTTCATTTTTATGCTACTCTACCATATTGTTAAGGTTAAATTTTGGGATAGCAAAGCTTGGTTGAAAAGTTCACTGAAATCTTATGATGAATTGTGAAAATAAAAGACCCAGAAATTCCCCCTTTTAGTTACAAACCAATTCTGATATACTGATTTATATATATAAAATATATATAAAACTGTGGTAGATGTCCACATTTCTTTAAAATATACTGGGGAAATTCATTTCGTGGTTATTTTAACTAGTATATTCTACCAGAATAAAATGACTAATTAGTTCAAAGATACCAGTGAATTTAATAGTTCACAAGAATTTCATGCAAGACTTTCCCAGCTCTGACTGGAAGACCGAGGAACAATCTCAGTTAAATGATCAAGAGCATTCTCCAGGATTTGATCCTATGGTGTGATAGAAGAAAAGACACAAGATAATGATGTAGCCTTTATTGTGAAACCTGGTGATCTTGTCCTGGAAATTCTAATCACAGAGGGTCTTCTTCCTGGTACTAATGATGAAAATAGAATGATAATGGCCCTAATAAAGTGAGGAAAATCCTCTTTTCCTAGAAAAAGTTGTATCACAAAAATCTCACTCCCACTCCTATCATCATCCTATCATCATATTCTCTGGTGCTGAAGCACAACAAAATAGGCATTTAATGAGTAGTTTTTAACCTTGTAAGTGATTGAATAGGGCTCTCTCAAGAAGCTCTGATAGCCTTTATCAGTCATTACTACCTTTTACAGTAATTTCAGCTTTTGGAGTATATGACAAACACAATAACGGCATGATGCATTACATTTCCCCCAAGCAATTTACTTCAATTAGTTTATTTGTTTTAGAATATAGTTGCTTTTGATTTCTACTTCCTCTAGCAGCTTAATATCTTGATTTTTTTAAAAAATTATGAAAGCATGAATGATTGAAGATGGTTCTTAGACCTATAATTTTGCCTTCTCAAGAAACATGGACCGACATAATCCATAATAAAAGGTTTTACTATTTATTATAGATGGTGCCCCCCAAACATGAATGACCCTTAAAATTTATGAATTGGTAGATTGCAATCAAAATAAGTTACAGAGTTCAGATGGCTTTTAATGCTATGTATGATTGAAAATCAATGTAGGATTGATGAGCTTAAATGGACTCTGGAGGATGGTAGAGGACAGGAAGGCCTGGAGGAACGTTGTCCATGAGGTCGCGATGGGTCAGACACGACTTCACAACTAACAATGATTGAAAAAAATTAGTGCAGAGGATCGCTTGTTGGACAAGTCTACTCAGAATTCAAAGAAATAGAAATAGAATAGAATAGAATAGAATACTTTATTGGCCAAGTGTGATTGGACACACAAGGAATTTGTTTGGTGTAAATACTCTCAGTATACATAAAGAAAAGGTACATTCGTTAAGAATCAAGAATCATAATGTACAACACTTAATGATAGTCATAGGGTACAATCAACAATCAAATCAATCATAGGAAACAGTCAAGTGGGAGGAGATGGGTGATAAGGAGTGATGAGAAGATTAACAGTAATAGTAGTGTACACTTTGTAAATAGTTGAACAGTGTTGAGGGAATTATTTATTTAGCAGAGTGATGGCTTTCAGGAAAAAACTGTTCTTGTGTCTAGTTGTTCTGGTGTGCAGTGCTCTATAGCATCGTTTTGAGGGAAGGAGTTGAAACAGTTTATGTCTGGGATGTGAGGGGTCTGTAAATATTTTCACAGTCCTCTTTTTGACTCGTGCAGTATACAGGTCCTCAATTGAAGGCAGGTGGGTAGTAATTGTTTTTTCAGCAGTCCTAATTATCCTCTGAAGTCTGTGTCTGTCCTGTTGGGTTGCAGAACCAAACCAGACAGTTATAGAGGTGCAGATGATAGACTCAATAATTCCTCTGTAGAACTGTATCAGCAGCTCCTTGGGCAGTTTGAGCTTTCTGAGTTGACGCAGAAAGAACATTCTTTGTTGTGCTTTTTTGATGATATTTTTGATGTTAGGTGTCCATTTTAGGTCATGTGATATAGTAGAACCTAGAAATTTGAAGGTCTCTACTATTGATACTGTGTTGTCTAGTATTGTAAGAGGTGGTAGTATAGGAGGGTTTCTTCTAAAGTCTACCACCATTTCTACGGTTTTGAGTGTGTTCAGTTCCAGATTGTTCCGGTTACACCACGAGGCAAGTTGTATAACCTCCTCTCTGTATGCAAATTCGTTGTTGTCTCAAATGAGACCAATCACTGTTGTGTCATCAGAAAACTTCAGTATTTTAACAGATGGATCGTTTGAGATGCAGTCATTGGTATATAGGGAGAAGAGAAGTGGACAAAGCACACAGCCTGGTGGGGCCCCTGTGCTGATTGTACAGGTATCGGATGTGATTCTGCCTAGCTTCACCTGCTGCTTCCTGTCTGTTAGGAAGCTTATGATCCACTTACAAGTGTGTTCAGGTACCGCTACAGTGTTTCTCATATAATAAGGCCGGGTCTTATTTTTTTTTGAGCCCCGAAAAAATGGCTAGGACGTCTTTTCGGGGGTGATTTAATTCCCCCCCTTGCATCCTCGGATGGGCAGGTGGCGATGGCTTGGATGTTGACCTTGGCGTTGGTGGGGCACTTCATATCGGGAGACCTTCCGCCACCATTGCTTTCCCTTCTCCCTGTGCCAAGGAGTTTGGCGCAGCCAGGCAGCATTTGGTGCAGCCATGTGGGGCCTGCCAGGGCTCCTCCCTGCAACTGGAGCCCAGCGGAGACACTCAGCTTCAGGCGCTCCTGTCACCGCCTTCCCAGGCATCGTTCGAAGGCAAAGCCCATTCTTTTAAAAACGACACCCTTCTACTGGTACAACAAAGCCTCCCCTGCCCGAGAGGGCAGCCCAACCCCATGTGGGGAGGCGAATCTCCCAGGGCCGCAGCGCAGGATCGGCCCACCCTGGGAGAAGCGCCTAGCCTCCATCCCTGCCTGGGGCTGGGCAGAGCATGAAGAGCTTCGCCTGGGGCGCCCAGTGCAGCTGACAGGTGGGCCCTCCTGCCCGGTGGCGGAGCTCTGGCCTGGCAGTGAGCGCCTCCTCACCGGGCCCTCTGCTCATCCTGCCAGGGCCGCCCCGGAGCAGGGTGGGCTGGGCAGAGCCAGGAAAGTGAGCCGCAGGTGCGTGCCTGCCTGCCAAGCAAAAGAGCCGGGCCGCCCCGAGCTTGGCTTCCCAAGTCCCTCCAGCCTGACCCCGAAGGGGCCACCAGGAGAGGCCGCCCAAGGCAGTGATAGCGCCCACCCAGCAGTGGACAGGGAATCAAGGCAACGGCCCATGCCGTGTCCTCCTCCGAGCTGAGCCCCGCCAAGTGAGCGCCTCTGCCCGATGCCCGTGCCGCTGCAGCATTTGGAGCTGCTGGTGCATTTGGAGATGCATGGTGATGGGGAGGTCTGGGCGAGGGGTGGAAAGGATGGGTGGCTTTGGGCTTTCTCTGCTGGACCTGCCGGCCAGGGAAGCAGCGCTGCTGTCGCCTCGCCTCCCTGTCTGCGGATGGGTGGGTGCTATCACTGCTTTGGGCAGCCTCTCCTGGTGGCCCTTTCAGGGTCAGGCTGGAGGGACTTGGGAAGCCAAGCTTGGGTTGGCCGGCTCTTTCACTTGGCAGGTGGGCGTGCACCCGCGGCTCGCTTTCCCAGCTCTGCCTAGCCTACCCAGCTCTGGCGCGGCCCTGGAGGGATGAGCGGAGGGCCTGGTGGGGAGGTGTTCTCTGTCTTGGCCAGAGCTCTGCCGCCAGGCAGGAGGGCCCACCTGTCAGCTGCACTGGGCACCCCTGGAGAAGCTCTTCACACTCTGCCCGGCGCCAGGCAGGGATGGTGGCTCGGCTCTTCTCCTGGCGTGGGCTGATCCTGTGCTGTGACCCCGGCAGATTCGCCTCCCCACATGGGGTTGGGCTGCCCTCACGGGCAGGGGAGGCTTTGTCATACCGGTAGTAGGGCGTCATTTTTAAAAGAATGGGCTTTGCCTTCAAACAATGCCCGGGAAGGCGGCGACAGGAGCGCCTGAAGCCGAGTGTCTCTGCCAGGCTGCAGGGAGGAGCCCTGGTCACGTGTGGCTGCACCAAATGCCGTGTGGCTGCGCCAAATGCCATGGCGTTTCTCCAAATGCCATGGCATACAGGGAGAAGGGAAAGCAACAGTGGCGGAAGGTCTCCCAATACGAAGTGCCCCATCAACGTCGAGGTCAACGCAGGCAGCACCATATCCAGGTGTGCAACAAAAAAACATCGTAACAGCAAGACCCCACCATTCCTCCCCATTTTGCATGTTTTAATATAGGCCTTAATTTTGGGGGGAGGGGCTTAATTTCATTTTATGCCTATAAAACATGCTGGGACTTCCTATTGGGGGAGGCCGTATTGTTGGAGAAACATAGTAGTTGGTTTAATTTACTTAGAAGAGTGTCTGGAATGATGGTATTGAATGCTGAACTGAAGTCTACAAAGAGGACCCTTGCGTAGGTATTTGGAGATTTAAGGTGTTGTAGGATGTAATGCAGAGCCATGTTAACAGCATCATCTGTTGATCTATTTGCTCGGTATGCAAACTGCATGGGATCTAACAGCGGATCCGTGATGGTTTTCAGGTGGGACAGCACAAGCCCTTCAAAGATTTTCATAACTGCAGATGTTAGAGCAACTTGTTTTAGCAGCAAAGCATTTTAGCAGATGGTCTTGTGAGTATGAAATCCGTAGTGAATTGCAGATAATAATAAGGAATAGAGAGCATTTCACCGAGGCAGCCATCGTCGGCGCCATCTTGGCTGAGAAAAACCACAAATTGGAAGTATACCTTAGAAGAGAAAAGAAACACTGTTACAGATACTGGTTTTTAATAAACTGTTAAATAGCTCCCCTAAGACCCCGTTCTTAGATGTTATATTTTTAAGAATAATGATATCAACACCACCTTCATCATCTTTACATAATATAAAGAACTTGATTTCCAGAGAGAATGCCTTTTATAGCAGGCTGATCTGGGCAACACAAGATTGGCAGTGGGATGCAGGATCCTGGCTACCAAAATCTCCTCAGAGAAAGGTGAGACCTTGAGATAGCTCACATGCACTCCTCACAGCTGTTCCTTATGAGAAAATCACATGAATGGATTTTCCATGGTCAGCTTATGAGTTGAGAAGCTGGGAGTTGAGGAAGGAACTATTTTTTACTCACAGTCATGAACACAGCCTTTTTAAGGACATAAAGCTTGACTGAACCCTATTTTTTAATCAATTTGGATTTGCTTTATTAAAATTACCTTTGGAATGGCAGGTTATACAGAAGTCACTCAGTGAATCACCTTCTCCTTGGAGATAAATTTTTAAACACAATTTTATAGGTTTGGAAAAATATCACTCTAAGCAAAAAGGTGCTTAGAGTTTTGATTTTGAAAATTAACAGTGAATTCATCTTAAGGGTCCTGATAGACTTGAATTTCTAATTTCTAGTTAATGAGGAATCTTTCCTGTCAGAAATTATTGTTTGGGTTTCTTTAAAAAAAATGACACGGGACATTGAAAGTTGAACATTACCGAAAACAAGAAAGTAGGCCACATGCAAACACACACACACACACACACATGTATGTATGTATGTATGTATGTATGTATGTATGTATGTATGTATGTATATGTATATAGTTAGAAGCTTTAATCTTTTCTTCAATCTACCATTGTATGCATTAGTAATACTCAGCCTAATTATTCAGTTTTGAGCACGAATGACTACAACCTGGGAGTGCCAGTCTAAAAAGAAGTCATTTGCTGTATAAGGCTGAATGCAGAATATACATTGGCACCCCAAAGGTGCTTTTTCAAGAGGCAACTGGACTTTGTTTTTCTTTGAAGATGTTTTGCTTCTTATCCAAGAAGCTTCTTCAGCTGAATGATTGGATGAGATGTGAAATGTCTTCAAAGAAAAACTAAGTCCAGTTGCCTCTTGAAAAAGCACCTTTGGGACAACCATGACCTGGATGATTGAGAATCTACATACATATTCTCTTCTTTTGATTGACACTCTAAATTCAATTTGGTCATTTTGGCTTTCAAAGCATCAGTGAGATAGGTACTTAATATATGAAGGGATACCTTCCTTTAGTAAATCCTTTCAACAATTAGAGTTCTAATGATGTGTTCCTAGTAGATATCTTAGTAAAGGAGAACTAGAGGATTATCAGGAAGCATGCCCATTGTAGCCAAACTGCAAAAGTACATTTGTCTTCTCCATTACTTCTTGCATTACATGGGCAGCATTGTACTGGGCCCTAATAAGTATTTCTTTATTTTAGGCTGCCCATTTCTAAAGATTGTGTATTAATGCATGAGTATGTGACGCTTAAAATATTGTAATCAATCAAGCTAAAATGGTAAGAAAGACTCTATGCGTGCTGGGCTTCCTTGAGTCTTCTGTTCTTGCTTTAGATCCTGAAACTCAAATCTGTAACTTTCCTAGAATGATTTTTAGTCTAAAACTCCAGATAGGCTTTTGAAATTTAAACTGGAAAATACTGAAAGGTAACAATGAACATAGTAGATGGTATTTAAATTTATTTTATTTTTGTACTTTTGCAGTTTGGCTAATTTATAATCTATAAAAGTCTCTGCATAATTGTGTCTTGATTAAAATTGTATAATTAGGCACTCTGGATCTCTTTCCCCTTTCCCCAAGATTATTTCTGTCTAATTGCTTTAATCTGTGTTTTCACGCACCCACTAGAAAATCAAAGCATGCTCCCAAAGGAGAGGAATATGAGTGAATAAAGCTGACAACTCATTAATCGTGGAGAAGAGAAAACTGCATCTAAATCACAAATATGATAACGAGAGGGAAATAAAAATAATGAAAAATACATTTGAGAAGTCTCAAAACAGCAAAGTTTTTTAATATCAGAGATACACTGGAAAGCAAGCAATTCTTATTAGGTCTTGGTAAAGAATTAGACTTGCTGAATGGATGGAATCAGAGCCCCAAAAGGACAGCCCAGGACTCCAGCAAACTGGCTATTCCTGGAGATGAGCTACAGCAGAAGATTCCATATCTCTCTGAAGAAAGGGACTAAACCTGAGTATTAACAGCTTTGTGTGTCAAATTCTGATTTGAAAAAGTACCATAGGTTATACTTACATCCTTAAGAGTGAAATACTGTAACAGGCTTTCTTAACCCCCTCCCTTATGCCATATTGCATTTACTAAAATACCCACCTCACTTGATTCTCCATATAACTGAGAATACTAGGAATTTTAACCTGACCTGGTTGTACCTTTAAAACACATTGTGAAATCTGACTTCCGGATTAAGCCCTCCTCGCTGTCAGACTGGGGACCATGACTGTCCACAGCTTCGGTTTGTGCTCTTTAATTGGAGAGCTCCAATCATTGTGATTAGGGGCTGAAACTGCCTCGGAGGGGCGGTGGAGTAAGGAGAAGCTGCCAGCCAGGTCAAGGGGAGCCGCATTCCCCCCCTGGGCTTGGCAATTCCCCCCCCCCGAAGACGACCGAGCAGTGGTCTAAAATGGCCACCCTGAAGAGGAGGACTTATCTGGATTAAGATTTGTGCAAGAGTGAAGAAAGAGGTGGACAACATAAGAATTGGGACAATTTGGCACAACAACTACATAAAAGGTACCCCGGGATTGATGTTATAAGAATCTTTAAAAAAGAAAATGAAAGCAGAGGAATTATAAAGGGAAGGGAAAAAAAGAGAGAAAATAATTTTGACAGCTGAATGGGGCTTCAAACCAGGAAAGGAAGAAGCCGGAACAAGATACTTGAATAAATTGAATTAAAATACATTGGCAACAAACAGGCATAAATTAAAGCTGGACTTAAGAGTATTAAAAAGAGGGGGGGGAATACAAATTGGAGACTTGATTGTTTTGGAATATTGAAGCCCAGAAAGCCCTGAACAATAAAACAGGGGAGGGGGGGAAGGTGAGGACTTTGTATAACGGAGAGTGCCAGTTTGTAGACAAAAATTTAAACTGAAAAAGAAAAAGAAAAAGTTCCTGTTTCTCTCTGAATCTGACTTGATACAATGAAAAGGAAATAATGAAACAATAAAACAAGTACCCTAGAAGGTGAAAGTTGAACTAGAATAAAAGAAAAAGTAAGAAAGGATGGATTGTTGGAGTAATTGGTGACTTTGGTATAAACCCAGTGTTGGAATAATTGTGAATCTAGAAAGCCTGAAGAAGAAAAAAATAAAAAGAGAAGTTCATTTGTGGATTTTAAAGACTATAAGATATAAAAGTGTGCAACAATGATATCTCTGGGGGAACTAAAAATGGAATTTAAAAATATGAAAGAACTACTACATGCAAGAGGTGAATCACTTGGCTCTGTGTTAAAAACTATGGAAATGGCGATTGAAGAACATGAAGAAGAAACCTCAGAGAAGGAGGAGTTACTTCAAGAAGAAGCCATCTTAAATAGACAATCAACACAAAGAACACCACAAAGAAGAGTGAAAAGAAGGGGGGTTAAAAATAGGAGATTCAAGAAAGTAACTAAAAAGGGCAATACCTGTAAAAATAGGAAAGATAGAAAAAACAACAGAAAAGTAAAAGGGGAAAGGAAGATACAAAGAAGGAGAGGGACACAAATCAGAGGGAGAAAAAAATTGGAAAAATAAAAGGGAAGAGAGGTAATGAGGAACAGGAACAGGAAAGAAAGAAATATGGGAATTGTAAAATAATGGAAAAATTGTTTATTTAAAATGCATAGGGATAATGGTTAATGAATTAAGAAAGAGGATTCCGCACTGATATGAGGGGTAATAAGAATGTATTTGCAATTACAAATTATCTAGAAAATAGGGGAATATAGACCATTGAGAGGAGGGAGGAGCACTGATATTTTTTAGTAGATAAATGTATGTTTTTGTTTTTATTGTTACAAGAAAGGTCAATGTTTATTATATATATTGAAATAATTGAAATGAATTGTGAGGATGTTTAAAAATGAGATTAATATCAGTGACAAGGACTAGTTAAATGAATTAATTGTTTTTTTCATCTATCTTTTTTGGTATTATAAATAAAACTCTGTGGAAGTAAAGGGGGGTAATATACTGCGGAATCTGACTGAAAAGTACAATGTTATGTAGTTCTTTTTTTAGGGAATGATTATTATTATAATTAATTAAAATAAATGTTTATTGGGAATTAAGATGAGGGAATTAAGGTATAGCTAAACCACGGAGGTGACACTCCCAAATTAGTAAAAGTGGAGGGGAAATTTATGTTCTCTCTTGTGTGTAAAAGCTTGTATTAATCTAGAATCTATGGAAAGAATATGCGATGGAATTGCAAATCTGACAGATAAAAGAATTAAAGGTAATGTATAAAGATATGGGAATTATTAGTGATTTAAATGAGAAAAGAGTATTTTGGAAAAGGTCATGCTTAAAAGAAACATTAATGTTTAAGAAATATATTTGAAATAAATTGAAATGAACTGAGAAGATGTTTAGAATGAAAGTAATATCAGTGAACAGGATTAATTTATTTGTTCCTTTTCTTACGGGTGAAACTCGAAAAATTAGAATATCGTGCAAAAGTTCATTTATTTCAGTAATGCAACTTAAAAGGTGAAACTAACACATGAGATAAACTCATTACATGCAAAGCAAGATAGTTCAAGCCATGATTTGTCATAATTGAGATGATTATGGCTTATAGTTCATGAAAACCCCAAATCCACAATCTCAGAAAATTAAAATATTACATGCAATCAATAAAACAAGGATTGTACATAGAACAATATCAGACCTCTGAAAAGTATAAGCATGCACATGTACTCAGTACTTGGTTTGGGCCCCTTTTGCAGCAATTACTGTCTCAATGTGGCGTGGCATGGAAGCTATCAGCCTGTGGCACTGCTGAGGTGTTATGGAAGACCAGGATGCTTCAATAGCAGCCTTCAGCTCTTCTGCATTGTTTGGTCTCATGTCTCTCATCTTTCTCTTGGCAATGCCCCATAGATTCTCTATGGGGTTCAGGTCAGGCAAGTTTGCTGGCCAATCAAGCACAGTAATCCAACGGTCATTGAACCAGGTTTTGGTGCTTTTGGCAGTGTGGGCAGGTGCCAAGTCCTGCTGGAAAATGAAGTCAGCATCCCCATAAAGCTCGTCTGCGGAAGGAAGCATGAAGTGTTCCAAAATCTCCTGGTAGATGGCTGCGTTGACCCTGGACTTAATGAAGCACAGTGGACCAACACCAGCAGATGACATGGCTCCCCAAATCAACACAGACTGCGGAAACTTCACACTGGACTTCAAGCATCTTGCAAGTGTGTACTTCTCCATTCTTCCTCCAGACTCTGGGTCCTTGGTTTCCAAATGAGATGCAAAAGTTGCTCTCATCAGAAAAGAAGACTTTGGACCACTGAGCAACAGACCACTTCTGTTTTTTTTTAGCACAGGTAAGACTCTTCTGACGTTGTTTGTTGTTCAGGAGCAGCTTGACAAGAGGAATACAACATTTGAAGCTCATGTCCAGGATCCGTCTATGTGTGGTGGCACTGACTCCAGCCTCAGTCCACTCCTTGTGAAAGTCCCAACACTTTTGAATGGCCTTTTCCTGACCATCCTCTCCAGGCTGCGGTCATCCCTGATGCTTGTGCACCTTTTTCTTTCACACTTTTCCCTTCCACATAACTTTCTATTAATGTGCTTTGATACAGCACTTTGGGAACATCCAACTTCTTTTGCAATTACCTTTTGTGGCTTTCCCTCCTTATGGAGGGTGTCAATGATGGTTTTCTGCACAACTGTCAGGTCAGCAGTCTTTCCCATGATTGTGCTTCCTACTGAACCAGACTGAGAGACCATTTAAAGGCTCAGGAACTCTTTGCAGGTGTTATGGCTTAATTAGCTGATTAGAGTGGGACACTTTGAGCCTAGAATATTGAACCTTTTCACAATATTCTAATTTCCTGAGATTGTGGATTTGGGGTTTTCATGAGCTGTAAGCCATAATCATCTCAATTATGACACATCACGGCTTGAACTATCTTGCTTTGCATGTAATGAGTCTATCTCATATATTAAGTTCACCTTTTAAGTTGCATTACTAAAATAAATGAACTTTTGCACGTTATTCTAATTTTTCGAGTTTCACCTGTATGTAAAATTAAGTTAAAAATGGATAAGATAGGAGGTTGAATGTAGAAAATGAATATATAATTATTGTCATATTTGCATGTAAAAGTGGTGACCTGGAATTATGTTATACACTGAAAAGAGCTTTTTTTCTTTGTTTTGGAAAAATTGAATAAAACTTGTTAAAAAAAAAAACACATCGTGAAATCTGTTTTATGTTGTTTGGCCAATTTATATGAGAGGAAATTATTTTAGGTAGCTAATTTTTCTTATCTGTTGTTCTTTGTTACCATTTTCTTCTTTTACACTTAGATCCAATATTCAGAAATAGCAAAAAAAAAAAAAGCAATAAATCCATCTGAGTCACTTCACTCCAGAATGTGGATGTAGAAGGCAATCACACAATCACTTCTTTTTACCAGGAAGAGGAGGAGGAAGTTTCTTCTTCTTCTTCTTCTTCTTCTTCTTCTTCTTCTTCTTCTTCTTCTTCTTCTTCTTCTTCTTCTTCTTCTTCTTCTTCTTCTTCTTCTTCTTCTTCTTCTTCTTCTTCTTCTTCTTCTTCTTCTTCTTCTTCTTCTTCTTCTTCTTCTCCTCCTCCTCCTCCTCCTCCTCCTCCTCCTCCTCCTCCTCCTCCTCCTCCTCCTCCTCCTCCTCCTCCTCCTCCTCCTCCTCCTCCTCCTCCTTCTTCTTCTTCTTCTTTTCCTTCTGTTCAATCATGTCTGATTTTCAGAGACTTCTTGGACCAGTCCCTGCAGTTTTACTGGCAAGGTTTTTCAGAAGTGCTTTGCAGTTGCCTCCTTCCTAGGGCTGAAAGAGGTGACTTGCTCAAAGTCGCCCAATTGGCTTTGTGCCTAAAGTGGGATTAAATCTCATGGGTTTCTAGTTGGATGCCTTAACTGCTACACCAAGTGGCTCTCACAGGATGGCTATTTATACATCACTAAAAACGAGAGGAAAAAATAGATATTGTAAAAAAAAAAAAAAAAAGCATGCCCATCCAGAAAGAATTGCCATACAGTACATAAAATGGTGCACACTTGTGAAGATGTGAACCCATGACCTATATTTTCTTCTGATATCTAGGTTGCTATTCTTGATAAGTATTTTAAAGCAGGGGCCTCGAACCTGGGCAACGTTAAGCCTGGAGGACTTCAACTCCCAGAGCAAAGCTGGCTGGGGAATTCTGGGAGTTGAAGTCCTCCAGGTTTAACGTTACCAAGGTTCGAGAGCACCGCTTTAAAGGATTCTACTGTCATCCCTCAACATGGTTCTATAACCTAGGCCTGGACTGGACAGCCCTTCAAACCGTAAACATATGGCTAAATGGTTAAAAAGGCTACCATTCCTCTACTCACCTTTTTTCTTCTACAGGGAATTATTCTGCATGGAGGAAAATTAAGATTCATAAGCCTCTGAGCTGGCTCTGCATGAGCTTCTATAACTGTTTGCTCCTCCATAATTAGCCATTTCTTGACTGTTTGAAGTAGTGCAGGTTTTTTTCTTAATCACTACATCTCTTGTTTACCAGAATGAAGGTGGTGTTTCCTGATTTATAGGAAAGGGAAGAAGAGAGGAATGGGGAGTAAGACGACCTCTTCGTTTCTCTCTCTTTATATACTGATCCAAAAGGCAGAATAATAACCCTGCACCTGAACGTGTAACCGCATTTTCCTCTTCTTGAACTGCCAGAAATATTCTAAAAGGAAGCAAACTCCACTAGGTGGCCTTGATATAAATTATTAACCTGGAAAAATTACCACCCTCTGCTTCTGTATTTGCAATCATGAATGCAGATTACACTCCCTTCTTCACTCAGAAACTTTAAGAGGAAGGGAATATATATATTCGGGAAAATACCCGAACCAAGCCGAACACCATACATGTAAGTACCCGCGAAAACTTAAGAAAACATATATATATATAGCCTTCAGCTTTGTTCGGGTATTTTCCCACGTCATTATAGTTGTGCTTTTAAAGTTGTAGCAACGTTTCAGCAGAATCTCATCTGCTATCATCAGGCTTCTGTATTGTGTCCGTCTGTGAGTCAGACTTTTACAGTGGTTTCAGATTTAAATTTGGGGCAGCCTATTGCTGTGCCAGAATGGTTTTTTCTTCATCCTGATTGGTTGGGAGTCTTGGTCTGTGTTTATTGGTCTCGGAGTTTGCTGTGTTCTGCTTGATTGGTGTCTCTAATATCTTCTGTCTGTTTTTTGGCTCTTTTTGTATCTTGATTGGCTGGCAGCATTGTGTTACTTTATTGGAGGTCTTTAGTGCAGCTTGACTTCGGGTAAATGTGCTTTAAAAGCACAACTATAATGACGTGGGAAAATACCCGAACAAAGCTGAAGGCCATACATGTAAGTACCCGCGAAAACTTAAGAATATATATATATATATATATATATATATATATATATATATATATATATATAAATATATATATATATGTTTTCTGAGGTTCTCGCGGGTATTTGTATGTGGATGTTTGGTTATTCGGGTTTTCTCCCGCGTAAGATTGGAAGTATCTAGGCAACGTTTCGATGAAGTCTCATTCATCATCTTCAGGCTTCTGTCTTCAGCTCTGTGCTTCTTTTATAGATTAGGAATAATATTGCTTATGTAGCCAAAGTAAAGCCACCTATGCACAAGGAAGAGACAGACATCAGCATGCAAATCCCAAGTCTAAGAAAATGCTAAAAAGAAAAGTTTCTAAGAAAAAGAGACTGAAAAAAACCCAGCTTTCTCTTCTGATCAATAGGGCTGCACAGTGGATAAGAATCAATCCCCCAAAGGTGCTTTAGATCACCTGGGGAAGTGTGAACATAGCACTTGTCTGCATCTTAACATCTTAAAGCCTTTTCCCAGTCTTTATTCAGCTATGAAGTCTCTTTGTTCTGGTTTAATCTACCTCATAGCGGGCTTGTTGTGTTGATAAACTAAAGTCACTTAATGTAAACTACACTGGGTTCCTTTGAGGAATGTAAAATACAAACACATTTAAGCCTTGCTCCTTTGGGTATTTCTAAGATGGTACGGTTCTCATTCTGAACCATAGTACTATGCTTTGATCTAGGCAATGGAAAAACAAGGCCTATTTTTATTAAACTAAGATGAGGTTATTCTTTTCATGTGAATTACACAAACTCAGAAATGCACATTTGATTTAGCAGACTCAATGGAAAATGTAATGAAATGTAAAAGCAGGAAATGTGGTACATCGGGTAGGCAGGACACTGAAGAAGGGCAATGGAGTCCCCTTTCTGAAATGATGTAGTTTTGCTGACTCTGATCAGTATGTTTGGTGGAGTGCCGGAAGGGTTTGTATAGTTGGCTGGCAATCTTCCTCACTGCTAGTTTTGATGGAATGTCATATTGAGTAGAACACATTGGCAAAGCTTTGCCTCTTTTGGACAGGATTCAGTTAAGACAGGGTTGTGTCTAGCTGAAAGGCTCCAGATTACTTATTTAAGAAGAGACAGCAGTAGCAGGCCACAGAGAAAGAGGCTGGCCCAGAGAAAGGGGAATTCATAGCTTTGTTACTTTTTTAAAAAAAAAATTAATGCACATGTCAATCAGTGAATGCAAGTTTTAGTCCTTAGCCATTCATCTTTGAGAAACTTAAAATCGCTCCCATGCAGAAATTAAGGAAAGAATTTACCCAAGAGTTTATATTAGTCTTCTCAATTTGTGAGCATGTTTAGAGGGCTGAATAAGTCCTTCCAGCTATGTTGGAAGAATGTAACTCTTCCATTAGCCCAACAGAGGAGCTAAGTTAAGGTAAGTGGCCAGTCTCTTAATGAAGATAAGAGCTTAGAAAGTGAAAATGCACTTTCTAAACTCTTATCTTCATTAAGGAGACTGCCACTTAAGGAGAGCTTAGAAATTCTAAGCTTAATTCTCATTAAGGAGAATGACCATTTGACTCAACTTAGCCCCTCTGATAGGCTAAGGCAGGGCTGTCAAACTCGTGGATGCATCATGCACTGGCTATGCCCATGCCCAGTTTAGCAAAGGGGAGAAAAGTTGCAATACATCACAAGATGCCGCCATGACAATGCAAGTTTGACACCCCTGGGCTAAAGGAACAGTTGCATTTCTTTGCCAATCAATGTCAGCTTTATTACTGTCAAAGAACTCCAAGAAGCAGAGTGTTGAAGGAGATTATTAATGATATTGGGAACTACTCAGTTTAGTGTTAGCCTATACAATACCATAAACTTCTATAGCCATGGGGTAGATGGTGGAATGACAAATAGGATTTTGTCGTGTCATAAAGCAAATGTTGCAACTGAGATATTGCATCAAGCATTGGAATGCATGTACATAATGGCTGGGTTTGTGTGACAGTGTCCGCATTACTGTGTTGTAATTTTAAAATCATTGCAGGTTTTTTGTTGACACTGCTGATTATAAGAATCTCAGAAGAAGCAGGAAAGTCATCAAACCTGCAAAGTGCTTTGTAGCCATCTGATCTGATTCACTTAATCAAACTGGGTCTCTTTGATTTGCAAATTTATTTCACTGGGGTGTTTTGATTGAAACTTCATTGAATTTGAAGCTTACATAGCTCTAACAAGGATAACATAGTCTTGGGGGGGGGGGGGACATTACATTTGTAAAATTTCAGTCAGATTGTTTTCATGGTTTTAATCATAATTAAAATGCAAAGGTTTCCTAATATTCCACGGTTAAGACAGAAGAAGCAGAGGTGAGGAAAAAATAACAGAGCAACCTCCAAATTTTTCAGCAAGAGTTCTATATGAAGAGTGTATCAAAGAAATACAAGAAGTGTCATATTCCAACTAAAGATAAAATAAACATAAATACAAACCTTAAGACTGAGGATTCATCATCCTCTCTTGATTTGCTGTTTTGGGTTAGCAACTTAGCTGGCATGGCTGATTGCCAAGGTTACCTTTTTCTGTGAATATGCAGCAGGAGGAGAAATTATAACCCAATTTCCAGATTTTTCATAACCAAGATCTTGAAGATATGAGTCCACTCTTTCATTCTCTAAACTCTTCCTTCCTTGAGTGCCAGACTTGGTACACCATCTTTAGATATGGTAAAGAAACTTCCTAATTGTATTAATGCAGAATGATTTTCATGTGATGTAAACTTCTGACAGTGCTTATTTCAGAGGTTAAAAGGACTGCCCTTCTAAAACAACTTTGCCATAATTTTGTTGCAGATAGCGGCTGAGCTCTGAACAATTGGTAGGTTTATACGAGTGTAGTTGTCATGGGACATTGGACAATGGAGTCACTGGAAGAAGACTTGTCATGTAAGGAGAACATGCCTTCAGAGCTCCATGGCTGCAGTTAACAAGAGGGGTGGGGTGGTGGGGTGGTGGTAAGTGTGCTGGCAACTCTTGCCATCTTTAAAAAAAAAAGATGGGGGAAGGCATTTGTATTCTTGCATTTATTCTCAGAAGCAAACACAAAGCCCTGCCCACATTTACTCAGTGTTGAAATTGAAAACTTCTCCAAGCAAACAGAAAGAAGCAGCAAAAGGTTTGGCTCATGATCAGCTTTGATCCACTATTTAGGCAGTTGGGAGTAGATCTGAATTACAAGAGTAGTATTGGAACAGTGGCCCCAAAAGGTAACACTGTTTGACTAGGTGTTAAGTCCATCTTACAACTCCAACAACAACCAAAGAAACCTCCTAACAAGATAGGAGTGGGAGCAGCAGCAGCAGTGTGCAGCAGAATGAGAGTAGGTATTCATATTATTTGTATGCTCAATATGTCAGGAGTAAAAGGTCAGTTGCTAGAATTTGGGTTCCAAGGAACTGTTATAACATTTACCTGCCCTGAATACCCTCTGTTTTGGAATGCTAACTTGCAAGCTCATTTCAGGCCCTTGACAACCTGATCCTGCTAAAATTGGGTTTGGTCTGCGTCTGCCCAAGAAGACAAGTCCTCTACACCTCGAGTTTGGTTAGATGTTTTATAATGAACCAAAGAGCACACCATTTTTCCATAGGGAAGATAAGGGTTGAGGGCTGCATTATCTGATCCTAATGGACTCTGCTTGTCATTTGTTGCTGATGCTATGGGAATGAAGAGGGGTTTCAGGCTGTGCTCTGAAAAAGTGCTCTTTTTCTTACCACTTATCTTGAATTTCCCAGATTTGCATTGCTGCATAGATGAAAAGGGTAAGTTCCCACACAAAAACCATTTGAAGAAGAGTTTTCTACACCAGCCAACACCTTTACCTTCTTCTTCAAAAGTGGTCTGAAGGCTTTAAGATGACTTCACCAGTAGACCAGTAGTTCCAATAGACCAGTACTTTTCTCAGTGCTAAAAGAGAGATAAAAGGAACCTCTGCTGAAGAGAATTTATAAGCTAAGTACTTGGATGAACAGCATGGAATTAATGGCCTTAAGATATTGAAGAACAACATATTCTAAAACATGGTGTCCCAGACTTGTTTGCAAAGTCTTCTTTACCAATCCCTCTCACCAAGGAATTCCATTGTGTTACCTCATCCAGACTGAGTATATCTTCTATCTTACTTCTTCATCAGCTTTCCATCTTTCACAGTGTGATAATAACTTACAATTTGGGAGCAAAATGAAATAGTCTATAATACTGGCTGTTTCAGTATAGTGTCTCCTTGACCAAAGCATGATGCACGGCCATTTGGAGCATATGAAGTGACCCACCAATTTTATCAACATAATAGTAATTTTAGGCCATCACAATTCAAGATCTGTGCATTTATGAATGTTTGATATCACAACTCACATACAAAGGGATGGTGTATTGCTGCTTTTATTGTTTGCCCCATCCCTATGGATACAGCAGCTGTTATGTATTGCCTTCCCATACCAACATCACTGTCAATCACAGTGACATAGGGGACAAGTTTGTTTTGCTGTACAAATCATGAACCATATTATGGTTCAAGGAAGATGACTTTGAGGTATTTTCTCCAGCTAAGTTATGTCATCTTGCCCTGAGGGAAACATATCTATCTCCTTCTGAAGTACCAGACAAATGGCATCAGCTGTTAGAACAAGGGCAAATCTTTTGAGTCTCTCTACCACCACCACCTGTGGTACAGATGCCATAAGATTGTCATCAATCTCAGCAGGAGAGAACCAGCAATGGTGGAATTGGCAGTATGGAAAGTTCCCAACAACCTTGTCTTCTCCTGTCAGAATCTTCAGTCACTTTATTAAGTTGCATAAACAAATTATGTGCTGCTTAAATGTATGTATTATCACAATTGTGCAATAGTCTGGAAAATATGCAGAATAACCTAAAATAAGTTCACTGTATTAGACCTACTCACACAATGAAGGACTCACTCTGTCTAAGGTAACACAGAGACAGATGAAGCAGATGAAACCAAACACAGGATTATTTTAGAAGGTGACATGGAGAATTGAAAAGGGAATGAAAAAGAGCCAAGAAAGCTAAAGAACTAGAGACCACTCAGTAGACTTTAGAGATTACATGATACACATCTGATAAACAGATTGAGGGCAAGGAAGAACAAGCCCAGCTCAAAGAAGAAGAGTAAAATAAATCTGAATTTCCTTCTAAATTAACCTAATTGAATTCTAGCCGAAGGATGTGACTCAAATAGCAGAGGAGCACCCCTCCAAGTAGTCTGATAGGTAGGATTTTGGGAAGTAATGAACTAATTAACCAGTCACTCAGGTAAGTACCAGAGATACCATCACAACCCCCAAAGCTTTTTCTATATATCTATGGACAGTAACAACAATGTGAGATTTTATAAAATCAGAATATTTATTGAATCCTAAAGTGGCTCCAAATCTTTTCAGAGTATTTTGAAGACATCTAATATGTTTGAAAATTCAAACTGATTTGATGATTCAAATATATGATAAAAAATGCTCATTTGACTGAAACAACTTATCATAGGTGTTTTTAAATTACCCAATTAAATGGTCCCAGAACCAAAAGAGCCACAAAAGTACTGGATCCTGGAGAGGCATTTTTAAAAATATCCCCCTATACAGGTTAGAGAGATGTTTTATTTTGGAAAACAAATTATAAAAGGATATATAAATGTTTTATACTGCCTGTATCCTGTATTCCTATTCCTATTTCAATATTGTCTTTAGATTATATAACTATTCTTACATTTCTTCTCTATATACTTACACCTTTCCACTGGTGCTTCCCTTCACCTCCCTATTTTTCCCCCGCTATCTACTCCCTTTGAACGTAAACCACCTACTTTTATTCAGCTGCTTTTCTGTTTGCTGGTGCATGCAGAACTACCCAAACATATGTCTGCTGCCATCTCCTCCCATACCTGTCTCGAGGTTGCAGCTTTATTGGCAACTCTGCTGTGCTGATGCTGGAGAAAAAGCTCAGATGGGAAGGAGGAAAGCAGCACAGGTATCTGCAATTTTTCTAAGGAGTCTGCTCTTCCACACACCTTCAAATCAATTTATCATTTTGAATCTCTGTGCAGATCTGATACTACAGCCAGTGAAGCAATTTTCTGCAGTGGGAGAGGAGTTCACTCTTAAAACAAGGGTTATTAGGTTAGTTAACTTAACTGAGGTTTTAATATTCAGTAAGTGGGATTGGTATAGGGTATCTTGTACACAAAGAGAAATAGACATGGGTAGACTTATAATTGCATTTTTGGTACAGCAAGTTTCCTACAGCTTTTATTATCCTATAAATCTAAATACACAGATGATGATAGTTATTATTTACTGTAGGTTATAACCATCTCTCTATGACACCTATCAAAAGGAGATCTTTTTTAAAAATTGTTATTATTTCTCCTATATATGGTTGGTTAGAGCACCCAGTGTGATTATTATTTTCCGAGCATGCAGAGAAAAATATTTTTCTGTCTCTGGCATTTGTTTCCTTACACTCCTGACTTCACACAAAAAGAATACCTATAGCCAAGACTAGTAAGTGCCAAATCATTTTTCTTCTGGCACTTTATTTTCTTTAATCAAACATATCTTATTTAATACCTTCTCTTTCTTTCCCTGAGCACAGACTACTATTCAATAGGCTCCAGAAAGCAATGGAGAAATAAATTAAAGCCAGCTCTTGCTGTTTTTGAAATCAATAAGAATTTTGCTTTTGACTTCTGTGAATTGAATTTTTAAACCATTGGTGGGAAAAAAAGAGCATATGCTTGGCTTCTCTCTCCTTCTCTTTCCAAACTTCCAATTTGGCCTTATAGTCAAAGCTGGCCCAGGAATCCTTCAGGAGGAACCCATTGTAGGACTCACTTATTTTTCCTTGAAAAGCGTACATTCCTGAGGACTAAGTCCTTTAGGGGTGCTTCTATAAAGGTTAAGTAATAAAATAAAAATGAAATGAAGTACATTTTCATGAAGAAGATGCCTTTAGTGCTTTTACGAATCATTGGAAATATTAGCTAAATATTAGCCTTGCAACCCCATGCCTCTAGTAAATAGAGGCATCACTTGAAAGATTTAGTGTCTGTTTCTGGCTGAACCTATATGTGGAGTTGGGTTGTAAGCAGCTTACCTTCAATTTTGAAAGTGTTTCTTTTTTGGTGGGCCCTCTGACTCAGCATATAAGATGCTAGGCTTGTTGGCTGGATAGCCGGCAGTCCAGGCTTGAAATCATGCAATGGGGTGAGCTCCATCCTCACCCCAGCTCCTTCCAAACTAGCACTTCAAAAGCATGCAAATGTGAGTAGATAAACAGGTACCACTTCGGTGGGAGGGTAACAGAGCTCTGTGATGTCATGCTGACCACATGATCACAGAAATGTCTTTGGACAATGCTTGCTCAATGGCCTTGAAACAGAAGTGAACATATAGTTGGCAATGACTACTGGAATAAAATCCACAGGGACTCCTTTACTTTTACTTTTGAAATAGACTTTGGCAGACAAGAAAGTGAAATCTTGCTTGTAAAAGTCCAAAAACAATTTGGAATGAGTGTAAGTATAATCCAGAGGCAGCCCAAAGGTCCAGATATCACAAAAGGTGTTATCACAGTGGTGTATTAACCATTAAGCAGACTAAGCACGTGCTTAGGGGACCAGGCCCAAAAGGGGCACCACAAAGTTGAGAATATGGCTTCATTTGTACAGTATGTACAAAGGAGGGGAGCACCAAGATTTGTCAGTGCTTAGGGCACCAGTGAGCCTTAATCCACCACTGAAGATAGTCAACAACCAGGGCTCAAACAGCTTGAATTAGCAAAGGCTATTATGTACAAAAAAGCAGCAGATGCACAAAGACCAGTGGTGAGATTCAAATTTTTTTTTACTACTGGTTCTGTGGGTGTGGCTTGGTGGGTGTGGCTTGGTGGGCATGGCAGGGGAAGGTTGCTGTAAAATCCCATTCCCTCCCCACCCCACTAATCTGCTTTCCAGCTCTGTTCTCCTGTGCAGGGCAACAAAAGAAGACCCAGCCAATCATCTGGGACTCGGGAGGCAGAGAATAGATGGGGGTGGAGCCAGTCAGAGATGGTATTTGCCTGTTCTCTGCTCAAAATTTCTGCTACTAGTTCTCCAGAACTGGTCAGAACCCGCTGAATATCACCCCTGACAAAGACAAGACAAAGCTAGAATTGCAGAAGGGGATTACGACCACAGAGGCACTGCAACATTCACCCTGCCTATCCTCCCCTCACTCTCCACATTGCTTCCCCTGTCCCATCCTTCTACGTTGAGCTCACTTATCATGTGAAGATCTGTCTCCTCTCTGCCACAGTTTCTTTGAGAATTTGCGCTGCCTCAAAGCATCCCATCAGCTTGCAAACATTTTGAATGGAGACTGGAAACTTCTAGATACCATGATCTTGTGGGACTTCAGGTCATGAGATCACGGCACTCAGAAGCTTTCAGTCTCCATGCAAAATGTTTGCAAGTTAACAGGATGCTTTGAGCAGCAGGTGCCTCAAAGAATCTCGTCAGCTTGCAAAGGTTTTGAGCAGAGACCGGAAGCTTCTGGGCACCATGATCTTGCATGGCAAAGAGGCTGAAGAAGCGACAGCTCTCTAGATCTTCACAAGGACCCAGTGCAGCAGCATGTGGGGAGGAAGCAATTGCATGAGGTATCTCAGTCGGTCAGGGAAGGACTTGAATAGACTGAAGCACGTGGCCTGTTCCATCACTAGCCCCCCACCCCCCGGCCTTCACCTCCCTGAGATATCTCATGTGCACTTAACAACCTGTGCATTCAATTAGCAAATGCATGGGCGAAATCAGGGAGCGATCATGTTCATTTGATGTGATTCACTCCACTGAATCCTCAGGTTATAAATGTAATTGGCAGGCTCCATTACATTCATAACTCAAGGACTACCTGTACAGCCCACCGCTGGGCAAGAGCTTAGAAGGGCCCCTGCCTAGTTTATAGTACTGTAAAGGAGATGGTGGAAAAAATATAATTTTATACTTACAAGATTATGTAAATGTAGCCTTAATAAAAATGGTTTAACTGGTCTTATTTCCTGTCTGATCTATCTGGTAAACGGCTGACATAACCCAATGCCTTATTAATATGCATCATGCATACAAGACATATTAAAAAGGAGAAGGGCTTTAATTGTGCAATTGTAGCTGCCATCCTGATTTTACTGACCACCCAGTACTCCTGATATTAGGGCAGGCAGGCATTACCTCTGAGGATATGCAGGATGTTTTTTTTCCCTTATGTAAGAATAACTGGAGTCCCCCTCCACCCCAAGTAAGGCCAAAAGCTTCCTAAGCTTCTCCATTTATGAGAATGGCTGAGGTCCTTTAGGAGTTTTTTGCATATTAAATAAACATTTATATGGCAAGTTGTACAAGATACTAAACTAGGCTAAACTGAAGTAGTTTGATCCAGTATGTGGTAGAAAATGCCACCATGTTGTGAAACGAGCTCTTATGTTACGACTCAGCACAGTGTATGTAAACCACAAACATGGCTAGATTTTATTAATTCAGATTTAAAATGATGCTGTGGAACTCAGTCTTCAACTAGAGCAATTTTCATGCCTTTGAATGAGCATGTGAAGGATGTAGTTTGTCTATTGTTTCAGAATTTACATCTCCTATTTAAAATGACAAATATGGTTTGAATTGGAGTTCAGAGTTATTTTTTGAGCAGCATTTTAAACTTTATGCTGTATTAAAACAGTAGATGAAATAAAACAGTAGTTTTAGGGTAACAGGGTAACAGGTCATAGTAACAAGGTTATTATGAACATGACTGGATGCTGAACAAAAAGGGGAATTATCTCAAATTCAAATATTGATGTCAGCCACGATTCTTGAGAGTCCCAAGGAGATCAAATCAGTCAAACCTAAAGGAAATCAACCCTGACTGTTCCTTGGAAGGACAGATACTGAAGCTGAAGCTCAAATACTATTGCCACCAAATGAGAAAAGAGGACTCATTGACAAAGACCCCGATGTTGGGAAAGATTGAAGGCAAAAGGAGAAGGGAATAGCAGGAGACGAGATGGTTAGATAGTGTCATCAACACAGTGGGTATGAGGTTGAGTGAACTCTGGGAGACAAGGGCCTGGCATGCTGTGGTCCATGGGACCATGAGGAGTTGGGCATGACTTAGCAACTGAACAACAAAATCTCAACTTCATGTATCAAATTATACGATATGCCACATGAGCTTTGATGGTTATTGAGCTCCCAAACACTAAACAACATATTTTTATATGAACATAGTTATGAGGATTACATTTATTTACTGTATATTAGAAAGAATGATTGATTTTTTTCTTATTTTAGAAAACCCAAATATCACTTTCTTTACGATGATGATGATGATGATGATGGCCAAATTCATCAATTTCAAACAACTAAGTAAAATTGGACCTGGTATTATTATGTGAGAAACCATAACAAGATATGGGACTGTAGAACAGACTGGGAACTAAGAGATAACCCCCCCCCCCACCCAAAACAGCATTGGTGAACAACTTTTATATTGTTGCCCAGAAAACTGCATAAAGTTACATTCCCTTTTTTTACATTCTTATTATAAATATTTCAGGCAATTTATAGTAAGTTTCACTCAGCCGATATAATCATGGATTACAGGAAACACAATTAAAGGATATAAATAGGAAAACCTATTAACCACTTGTTGTTAATTATGTTGTTACTGTAATTAACTGAAGAAAGAACTTGCATTGCTATTTTTTAAACAAAATATAGGGGGCTGAAGATATAGATATTTACTGTAAGGACCAATTTTGTGGGTGGGACAATCATTTCTAATGTAAAACAAACAAAATAGATTATAGATGGAATGAATGAATAAGATGGTATGGGAATATACATTATTTTTCTTCCCTTTCCCTATTGTTCCCTTGAATCAATACTCATCTTTTTTGCTTTCCCCAAATCAAAATAACATCTGTACTTGAAGGGTTAATAAAGGAGGCTTTCCTCCTGAAATTTGATAGATTGTATTTATATAATATTTCTTTTGGATGAATGCACTCTGTAATATTCTGTTTGGAATACCTGATTGCTGCCCAAGATTTAAATTAATGACAGAATTTGAAGCTTTTTTGCAGGTGTGATCTACTTTTCTTACAAGCAAGAAAAAAAAGGCACATATAAATAAATACTTTGAAAACTTTAGGAATGAGATACATTGAAAAGAGACTCAACTTATTTGGGCTGATGATAATGTAATTACTTGATAAAAATATAAGAATATAACAACAGACAATGGGAGAATAGATACTGGTATATTTTTTTCAGATTCTTACTAGAGATATAAGGAAAGACACAATTACTGAAGGAATATAGAAAATCTGTCTGCATTTAGCAATCACAGTTATAGGTTTTCCATGAAAGTGCTTTAAACAAAAATGCAAAAGTTTTGGAATGCTGGAATCTCCTTAAATCTTCAATCCAAACAGAATATTTCAGGGGTGTCAAACTCAAAGCCCACGGGCTGGATCAGGCCGGCCTGCAAGGTGCTTAGATCTAGCCCACGGGGCTTCTGTGGAAACAACGAAGGACCAGCCCACAGTGCAGAGGTGGTATTCAGCAGGTTCTGACCAGTTCTGGAGAACCGGTAGCGGAAAATTCGAGTAGTTCTGAGAACCGGCAAATACCACCTCTGACTGGCCCCGTCTCCATCTATTCTCTGCCTCTCGAGTCCCAGCTTATCAGCTGGGTCTTCTTTTGTTGCCCTGCACAGGAGAACAGAGCTGGAAAGCAGGTTAGTGGAGTGGGGAGGGAATGGGGCTTTTGCAGTATCCTTCCCCTGCCACGCCCATCAAGCCATGCCCACAGAACCGGTAATAAAATGTTTTGAATCCCACCACTGCTGCAGTGCCTCTATCAGTAAAACTGAACTCAGGTGGCTGTGATGGCCTCCTGTAACCCTCTGCCTGTCTGCCAGTAAGAACAGAGCTCGGGAGGGCCATATGCAGCCCTTCCATGCACCGTTTTCACTGGCAGAGGGTTGCAGGGGGCCTTCATAGCCTCCGGAGCTCTGTTTTTGCTGGCAGAATGCTGAGGTCACCACAGGTGCCCCTGACACATGTGATGTCGAGCTGGCCACGTCCACCCAGCCCCCAAGGTAAAACACAACCATGATGTGGCTCTCAATTAAATCGAATTTGACACCCGTGGAATATTTGGTGGTGACAGATTCAATGGCATGGTAGACAATAGTTAAGTCATGAAGGAATCTTGCAACAGTTACATAATTTTAAAGGTATTTATTTTTTCAAGTGAACTCTGATGCGAAGAACAGAATATTTGTGTGGGGAGGTGTTGTTATTATTTTCCCACTACATGTAGGTAATTGCCAACTTACTATAACAATTGGGAGCAGAATTTCCATTGCTTATCAAGGCAGTTGTTCAGCCATGACTAATTTCACAACCTTTTTGGTCATGGTTGTCCAGGAACCACTGAAGTTGTTAAGTGAATCAGATGATCATTAAGCAAATCTGGCTCCCTTCATTAACTTTACTCATTGGAAGTGACTTGGAAGGTCACACATGGTGACCACATGCTCCAGGAAGCTGCAATTGTTGTAAATACATGCTGGTTGATCACCTGACTGTGGAGATGCTGAAACAGTCATTAGAATAGAATAGAATAGAATAGAATGGAATGGAATGGAATGGAATGGAATGGAATGGAGTGGAGTGGAGTGGAGTGGAGTGGAATGGAACGGAAAGGAATGGAACGGAAAGGAATGGAATGGAACGAATGGAATAGAAAAACAGAGTTGGAAGGGACCTTGGAGGTCTTCTAGTCCAATCCCCTGCTTAGGCAGGAAACACTACTCCACTTCAGACAAATCGTTATTCAAATTCTTCTGAAAAATTTCCAGTGTTGGAACATTTACCACTTCTGAAGGCAAGTTGTTCCTCTGATTAATTGTTCTAACTTTCAGGAAATTTCTCCTTAATTCTAAGTTGCTTCTCTCCTTGATTAGTTTCCATCTCTTGCTTCTTGTCTTGCTCTCAGGTGCTTTGGAGAATAGCTAGACTCCCTCTTCCTTATGTCAGCCCCTGAGATATTGGAACCTGAGTACAGACAGGTTGTAAGAAACTAGTTTCAGTGCTGTTGTAACTTTGAATGGTCTCTAAGGAAATGTTTGTAAATTGTGGACTATCTGTATTGGCTATAAGACCACACCTAGAGTACTGCATCCAGTTTTGATCACCACACTATAAAAAAGATGTTTAAATTCTAGAAAAAGTACAGAGAAGAGCAATCAGGATGATTAGGAGACTGGAGGCTAAAACATACAATGAACGGTCACAGGAACTGGGCTTGGCTAGTCTAGTAAAGAGAAGGACCAGGGGAGACATGATAGCGGTCTTCCAATATCTGAGGGGCTGCCACAGAGAGGAAGGGGTCAAGCTATTTTCTGAAGTGCCTGTAAGCCAGACAAGGAATAATGGATGGCAACTGAACAAGGAGAGATTTAACCTGGAAATAAGGAGAAACTTTCTGACAGTGAGAATAATCAACCCATGGAACAGCTTGCCCTTGGAAGTTGTGGGAGCGCCATCACTTGAGACCTTCAAGAAGAGATTGGACTGCCATTTGTCAGAAATAGTGTAGGGTCTCCCGCTTGGGTGGAGAGGTTGGACTAGATAACCTACAAGGTTCCTTCCAACTCTGATTATCTGTTATCTGGTGAACATTACCAGATTAACTATACAGGTAGTTTTCAACTTACAACAGTTCATTTATGACCATTTGATGTTACAACGGCACTGAAAAAGGTGACTTATGACAGTTTTTCATATTTACGACCCTTACAACATCCCCATGGTCACAGGCTTTACATTTGGATGCTTGGCAACTGGCCCACATTTATGACAGCTGCAGTGTCCCTGGGTCATGGGATCTCCTTTTGTGACCTTCTGACAAGCAAAGACAATGGGGAAGCCAGATTCACTTAACAACCGTGTTACTAATTTAACAACTGAGCAATTCCCTTAAGAAATGTGTCAGGAAGGTCCTAAAATGAGGCAAAACTCACTTAACAAATTTCTCACTTAGCAACATGAATTCTGGTTGTTATGTTAAGGACTACCCGTATGATGATTGCATGAGAAGGTCACTTGGATGGAAAAAATACCAAGGGTTCATTCAGAGGTTCCAGAGCTTTTTCTGACTGATTCCTCGGATGTAATCCTTCTGCATATGAACAAATAATATAGGGGAAAACTGTGAGGACCCTTTTTTTAGTGCTGGCTGCTGGGATTTTTCAAAGAAAGGTGAATCTTACTGAAATCCATAAAATAACTTGAATTGTCTTACATTGTATTTTCAGTGTATTGTATTATGTATTGTGGGTTTTTTTAAGGGTTGGATGATATAAGTTTAATGTTGAATTTTAAAATTACACTATTAAAGTTTAATCAAACTATTTGTAAGGCCTCTACAAAGCACACTGAATGAACAATTATGCAAGAAGTCATACTGTGGATCTCGTCCAACAACTGTTTCAGAGATTCTTTATAGCCATTGTTGCTTAATACATTAGAAAGAAAAAGCAGGAACATGGGCATTTCATAAAAAAACCAAAAAGAATGAAAACAGGAAACACTAAAATTAGACATCACTTATTGTTCAGTACTAGATTTTCATACTATGTTCTTGAAAATGGTATAACTGGATGTGTAAAATTCTGTACAGCATGTAACTATGTAGTATCCGCAATCTGTTCCCTTTAAAGAATTATATTAAATCAAAATTTAATATTATTCATTTGATTCAATATGGTTGCCCACTCCAGAAAACTCTGGGCAGTTTTACCAAGATTATTGCATCAGAACTGATAATACTGTATGTTATATTGTATATTTTATCAGTATAAGTGCATTTGTATTATATTATATTGTCTGATGTAAATATTCTAATATCTGAATAGGAAGTTTCATATATATGGATCTTTAATCAGAATTGCATTGAGCTATAAGAACTATTGTGGATCAAAACAGGCTGCTTGTCTAGCTAATCTAAAGTTGCCTTGGTTGATAAGATCTCTAAGATCCATTGTTTCTCCTAGATCTATTTATCTAAAAATGCCATGGACTGAATCTTAGATGTTCCACATGAGCTAAGGTTCCTTCTGTATCTTACTTCGCTTAAAATAAAAACACTACTGATGGAAGAGAAGTCTATTGTTATTTTTATTTATCAAATTAATTTGCTGCCCATCTCATGGTTCAGGCAGCTCTGAGCAGCCTACATCAAGATGAAAGAACAACTTATAATAAAAGTTATAAAAATAAAATGGATTAATATTATGAACGTTAAAATAAAAACTAGAGACAAGAGTTTGGAAGAGAGAAGTGAGATACCTTCTCTGTTGGTCTCCAGCCAGCAGCCTCTACTTTAGAAACTCATGCCAGACAGCATACCCAGGTTTTAAGGGCTTTCCTGAAAGCTAAAATAGAGGGGCTGGATCCCACCTTCCATGACAAAATGTTCTAAAGCAGGGTCTCAACCTTGGCAACTTTAAGCCTGGAGGACTTCAACTCCCAGAATTCCCCAGCCAGCAAAGCTTTGCTGGCTGGGGAATTCTGGGAGTTGAAGTCCTCCGGGCTTAAAGTTGCCAAGGTTGGAGACCCCTGTTCTAAAGGGTATGAACCATGTCAGAGAAGGCTCTTCTGAATCCCCCGGGGTTAAAATTTTGTTTTTAGTTATTGATTGTACAGATTGTATAGATTTGTGCAGTAAAACATCTTCATTGTAAATTAATTTGAAATAAGAACTTTTCAATAGACCCCTAAAATTCTTTCAGCATATCCCTCCCTTTCTGAATCTGAACTGTTTACTAATAAAAGGAGCAAAGGTCATCTGTATTGTTTTAAAGCACAGCATGTTGATGCTTTGAAGCAAGACTGTTTTCTACCTGCAGTGCGTGCGCGTGTGCACATCACTCAAATTACTGTGAACTGCAGCATCTGAACCAACCACAGCACTTTTTCTCTCTCACATCATTTGCATGTTCAGATGCTGTTGGTTGGAAGAGTCTCCCAGAAGAAGGACATTTGGGCCAATGGCACAATATGGCATTGAGCATGCTTCAGGGTTGCTTCCCACCTTGTGGGATGTCAAACTGTATGCAACCCACGTTTGCAATTTATCTATATATAGGTTTGCAGTTTGCCCATGATTTCCTGCACAGGAATACCTTTGTGTTAAGATCCTTTATTAGATATGAACAGAAACCTCATTGAAATAAATGGCAAAGAAGGCATTTTGGATCTAATCTGTTATTTTTTTCTTAGTATAGCCACAATGGCCAAAACAGCAGCTTTATAGGATGTTTTTCATCACACTGTGAAAACATATTAGATTCCTTATTAAAAGTGTACATTAGGTTTAGACTTTGTGTAAGAAGAAAATACTGTACTGAATAATGCATATGCATAGCAACAATTTAAACTTTGCTCTTATTTTTTATTTAAAAAAAGAGATCTTGGTTGTGACTTGTCTGTGGTTTAGGAGAATAACAAAATAAAAACCAAAGCCCAAGAAAGCTGATTCATCCTCAACCAGGCCGAGTGACTGACTCCAAGCATAACCATAAAATCAATCTCTCACTGCTGACCGCATTATAGATCAGCAGAGAGATTCTAGCTGCAGTGAAGGAGGTTGCAACTATAGGTAGCTGCCATGTTTAGGTCTTGCCTTTTGAGCCAGACTATGAAATGGGAAGCAAGAATTGTGATATGTAGTGATCAGAATCAAATTGCGAAAAATGAAGTAAATTAAGTAAGTTAAATTAAGCTGCTGACTGTCTGATTTGTATATACAGTATATTTTGTATCATTATGCATTCAAATTGATTGCTATGATAAATTAATTAAGCAGTCAATTCATGCTACCCAGGAATATAATTTAAAGCCATATAACCCACATTACTTTTTAATTAGATGTATGTAATTTCAACCTACTTAAGGGAATGATTATGGTGTTAAGAATTTTGTGTAGCCCTCTCTCTCTCTCTCTCTCTCTCTCTCTCTCTATATATATATATATATATATATATATATATATATATATATATATATATATGAGTATAAAAATTATAAACGTAAGTGCTCAACATTTTAAAAAGCAAAATCTAGTTTTTATTTGGTTGAGTAGTATTTCTTATAATATGGAAAGTAAATACCCTTTGATTAACAATATCTAACAATTTAGCTATAATAATATATTGAATTACAAGTTAGCCTTGTATTCTATATAGAAAAACAAGTTAAAATGGATTTAATCCATTTTAAGTTTTAGAAAGATTATAGGTATAAATATTATTCTATTCAGATACTATAGGTTTTCAAAAAGAGTTGATATATCTGAATATAAATATTTAAAAATTAAACTAATTTTTTAAAAATGAATTTTAGAAATTTGCTCTTAGCTGATTCTGCTGAGGGGAAAAAGTAATCAGTTTTAATTTTTATTAATTACTTTCTTCACATATCAATCCGAATCACTCACCCAAATCCTAATACATATAGTACATAGGAGCAAAATGAAACTAGGATAGTGACAGGAATTTGAATTCTACTTATTACAAAGTAGACATTAGAAGATGTGAAGAATTTAGAAGTACTTCTTCCATCTTTGGGATCAAACTTGCCAAATGCAAGCCAAGGCTATGATGAAATATTTGGATAAAGTTGTCAAATAATCAGTTTATCTCACAAGTGTTCATTGCTGCTCATATTTCTTTGTATTAAAATCTTGGATGAATAAACAATCCACTTGTCATATATGAAGGAAACTTTTAAGAACTTGCAAAATATGATTTGATCCAAAAGCATTTAAATATTAATAGATTTGATGAAGGAATATAGCTAGCTTTTTACTCATTGGTTTAGCCAGCGACAATAATGTGCAAGTTTATAGATCGAATGGATGTGTCATCTATTCATTAATCATTGGATATTACTGTGAGAATTCTGGCCTTTGTGTGCTCTTGGTGTGGTTGTAACTTAATGAAAGTGAGGATTCAAGGGAGCTTCTGGTGGGGCTGTCTGGTGAACCAAAGGACTGAGGATGGCATTGTGGTGAAGATTGTCAGCCAGACAGTGAAATCTAGCTGGCATAGTTTCCCTAAAGAAAGGAGAGCTCATGAGATCACCCATGTACACTCAGGACAGTTGCTCCTTGTGAATAGACTACAAGAATGGAAGCTTTTGCAATTGGCTCATGAATTGAGTGGCTGGGGTTGAGGGATTTCAATCAAATTAAGGCATGAAATGTTGCCCATATGGATACAAAGCTTGTAAGAGCTTCATATCTTAATCATGAAAGGACAGTCCGAGAATGAGGTGGCTGGATGGAGTCACCGAAGATGGTAGAGGACAGGAAGGCCTGGAGGAACATTGTCCATGGGGTCGCGATGGGTCGGACATGACTTCTCAACTAACAACATCTCTTAAACACTCTGGGGTGTAATTAATTTACAGCTAAAGGGAGGGGTTTTTTTGAGTAGCAGCATAACAGAATTCCACTTGGTGAGTCAACATTCTTTCTGGATTAAAAGGAATAAATAAAGAAAAGGGTTTTGAAGACTTAAAAACTTTTGGCAAAGAGCTTAATAAGGAATTGATATAAGAGCAACCTTAAAAAGAGGAATTATGTTAGATTTGCTTCAGAAATTATTTGAGCAAATGGAGGTCGACTTCCAGTTTGCAACCTTTCGGCGGCGGCAGGGATTCACGACCGCGCGATCCCTGCTGCGTTCACCGCCAAGGTTCCCCCGATCCATTTGGATCTGGGGGATATAGCTGCCCCGCAGAGGCAGCTGAAGACAGGGGGGATCCAGCAAGGGGTTTGGGGGTGTTGCAAACCCCCTCCCCAACCGGCTAAACCCCCTTTTCCCGAGGCGGAGGAACGGCAGTCAGCAATGGCCGCCACGAAGAAAGCTGCAGCCGGGCAAGCAAGTGCTGGAGGGAGGAAGCTGAAAGAAAAGTGAAAGTTGCTTCTAACCGGGACAAGATGGGAGAAAGTGATCTGGAATCTTGAAGGCTGCTAAGTATATATTGTTCCCTGTGAGAGTTACAAGCTGCGAATATTCTAAAGGGGCAAGTTTTTTCTTTGTTCTACTCTCTTTCCTAAAGTGACAGCGGGGAAAAAAAAACACCTTTTTGGCTGTGAGTGGGAAGGGAGAGTGAAAAAAAAATTAGAGCAAATTTGAAAATAAGGAGAAGATTGCCTAGAATTGCAAAGAGTTTAAAAACTTCCAAAAAATATATTTGAAAAGGATTTGTGATTACTTTAACCCCAGAAAGAGAAAGTGAAGAAGAAGAAGGTATCTAAAAGAAATAGTCTGTTTGGATTGTTTGGTGTCTTTGGAACCTTTGGAAATTACTTCTGATTAAAACATCTGGGTGGTTGGAAAAACTTTTTCTCTACACAATGGCATCATCTATGGATGAATTGAAACTTATATATCAAAAATTTGAAAGAGAAAAACAAGGAGGGGAAGATGGTCTTGGCACTATTTTTCAATACTTAGAAATGGCAGTTTATATTTATGTGAAGCAGAACGAGGATGATGGGGACAAAGAAGAAGGAGATGCCATCTTTGATGAACAAATGACTTTGACTGGAGAAGAGAAAAAGCAAGAGAAAAAGGGAAAAAGGTCTTTAAGATCTGGGAAAACAGCCCAAAAAGAGAAGAATAAGGTGAAAAGAGGACATTATGTTGAAACAACAGAAAGGGAAAGCAGAATAAAAGGGAGGTGGAGAGACAAGGGGTTAAAGAGGACAAGGAGAAGAAGAAACAAGAAAGAAAGGAAGGGATGAGAAGTCCTAATGGTGGGGAGCAAGAAGCAATTTTTTTTTAGAGATAATGGATAGGCTTTATGGTTTAAGGGATTCTAGAAAGGTACATAAGACTGCATTTCTATACTTGTATTTAGAAGTAAACATAGAAAATTAGAAATAATATGTAACTTAAAATGTGATAAAATGTTTAACATAAATTAGTGAAATTTTTGGTTAAGAAAAGGGAGTACTGTAATGAAACATGATTCAGGATTGTGATGTGGGGGGTAATAATTTTTGGAAAGCATAAGTGTTCCCACAAAGGTATGATATTTAATTGAAATGGATAAAATGTTTAAGATATAAATGATTGTTAATATGAAGTAGAAGAAGGAGGAGCATTTTAATGAAATAATGAGCTATAATATATGATGAGGGATATAATATATAATTATGGAAAATAGGGCTCCTATAAAAGTATGTGATTTAATTGAAAAGTAATGAGTTAAATGTTTAAGATATGAATGAATATCAATACTAATGAATAGATTTGTATTATTTTTGATAATATAGTATAATTTTAGAATGTACCAGACAGAATCCCAATATATGTCATGTGTTTTATATTAAGTATTATAAATATAGGGGAAAGAGATAAAGGCATCATACTCCATATAGTGTATAGGAGAAGTTTTTCTTTTTTTAAAGAAGAAAAATAAAGGGTTGGCTGGAATAGAACAGACAAAGAATAATAAATATTATGATATGAATTGAGAGGAGATAAATAACATAAAATAAAATTGAGAAAATTTACAGGAGAGGAGAAGACATATATACAAAAATTTATGCCACCAGATAAAGACCGAATGCACCAATTATCACATTAAACAAGAGGAAAACCTTCTAAGCACCAATTCCACCTGTGCTTTTTACAATTTTGTAAACAACAAACTAAAAGACTCAAGGTCCATCCCTCCCATGATAGGACCTGATGGTAAAGACTGCAACGACGACACCATTAAAGCCAACATCTTTAACACATTCTTGGCTCAGTATTTGTAAACAGCAATGGATCATGCCCAGTATTTCCTAGCCATACCACAGATAACAACAATGATCTAATACATATCGATTTCACAGAAGACAATGTTGAAAAAGCACTACGCAATCTAAAACTATCCCTATCTACTGGACCGGATGGAATATGTGCCTACTTCTTAAAAAAGCTATCCACTGCCATAGCCAAACCTCTAAGCATAATCTTTGAAAAATCTTTCAGGACCAGCTCCTTGCCTAACCTATGGTCACAAGCCACAGTCATCCCCATCTTCAAAAAGGGAGACCCAAGCCTAGTTGAAAATTACAGGCCAATCTCCTTATGCTGCGTCACCTGTAAAGTCATGGAATCAATTATTAACCAATCCATCATCCTCCACTTAGAGACAAATAACCTACTCTCCAATAAACAATTTGGTTTCAGAAAAAAACTATCCTGTAATCTGCAACTCTTACACTGCAAAAACATATGGACGACACAACTCGACCAGGGCAAAGCAATAGATGCAATCTACATAGACTTCTGTAAAGCCTTTGATTCAGTGGTACACGACAAACTACTCCTAAAATAAAATCCTATGGTATCTCTGGACAACTGAATAACTGGATAGAAGCATTCCTGTCAAACAGACAACAAATGGTCAAAATTGGGAGTGTCCTATCAAATCCAGTACCTGTCAATAATGGTGTCCCCCAAGGCAGTGTTCTAGGACCAACTCTCTTCATACTCTACATAAATGACCTCTGTGATCATATTAAGAGCAATTGCGTTCTCTTCGCTGATGATGTAAAGCTGTTCAATACCACAGACAATACTGCTACCCTACAAAAAGATCTTGACTATGTATCAGAATGGTCAAACAAATGGCAACTTCAAATCTCAACAAATAAATGCTCTGTCTTACATATTGGCAAAAAAATATCAGAAAATAAAATACAAGCTGAATAGTCAAGATCTTGTTGATGACCCAAGCTCTGTAAAGGACCTTGGAATACTCACCTCTAATGATCTAAGTGCTAGAGCCCACTGCAACTACATAGCCAAAAAGGCATTAAGAGTTGTTAACCTAATCCTACGTAGCTTTTTCTCTGGTAATATCACACTACTAACCAGAGCATACAAAACATTTGCTAGACCAATACTCGAATACAGTTCATCAGTCTGGAACCCACATTACGTATCTGATATTAGCACAATTGAGAAAGTCCAGAAATATTTCACAAGAAGAGTTCTCCACTCCTCTACTCGTTGTAGAATACCTTATGCCACCAGACTTGAAATTCTAGAACTAGAAAACCTTGAATTACGCCGTCTTCAGTCTGACTTAAGCATGGTATATAAAATCATACATTGCAATGTCCTACCTGTCAGTGAATACTTCAGCTTCAACCATAACAACACAAGAGCACACAATAGATACAAACTCAAAGTTAACCACACCAAACTTGATTGCAGGAAATACGACTTCAGCAATAGAGTGGTCAATGTCTGGAATACTCTACCCGACTCTGTAGTTTCTTCCCCAAACCCCAAAAACTTTAACCTTAGACTGTCTACTATTGACCTCACCCCTTTCCTAAGAGGTCTGTAGGGGCGTGCATAAAGCGCACCAACGTGCCTACCGTCCCTGTCCTATTGTTTCTCTTATTCTTCTTTTATTTTTCTTATATGTACCCATTTCATGTATTCACAACTATGTATACACTTATACTTATTATCTTGTAAACAATTGGCAAATCAAATAAATAAAATAAATAAATAAATAAATAAATAAAACTGAAAATGTTAATAAGATATGAAATGGTATGTAAAATGAATATGAATTTGAATTTGTGTCTGTACCAAGAGTTTTAACCCGGGACTAAGCAACTTTCAGATAAGAGATTTTTTATGCTTTTATGTTTTGTTTTATGTGTATCTATGTATTGTTTGTCTTGAAAATAAAACTTGTTATAAAAAAAAAAGAAATTATTTGAGCAAATGGACAAGTAAGAATCACTTGATAGTGAATTGATAGCTTTAAAAAAATGGATGAAAGACTTGTATAGATGACGGAGGAGATAAAAGAAGAACTTAAGAAGAAGGAAAGCTCTTGAATGGACAGCTTTTGAAAAAAGAATGGATGAAAGGCTTGTAAAGATGATAGACAATATGAAATAAGTTAAGAAGATGGAAAACTGTAAAACAAGTGTTTGGAGAGCTAAAAGAAAATAATGACAAAGTGGAAATGTTAGAGAGTAAGGCAGAACTTAGAGACAGAAATGGAAAGAGAATTAGACAATCTGGCTCTATTGAAATTAAAAAGAATGAATTTTGTCTGGGATTTAGCACTCCCAAAGAATTCTAATGAAGATATTAGAGAAAAGATTAATTCTAATGAAGATATTAGAGAAAAGATTAATAATCCAATTTGTTTGGATTGGGAAGAAGAGAAGAGTAAATTACACAGAATAAATTCAAGATTTATGAGAACAAATAACGTTCCAGAGAATGTTTTGGAAGAATATGAAGAATCAAGTCTTGCAGCAGCAATTTAATACAAGATTTAAGATGGATAATACAGATATAATTTATTTATTTATTTATTTATTTTTATGTATTTATTTGATTTGCCAATTGTTTACAAGATAATAAGTATAAGTGTATACATATGTGAATACATGAAATGGGTACATATAAGAAAAATAAAAGAAGAATAAGAGAAACAATAGGACAGGGGATGGTAGGCACGTTGGTGCGCTTTATGCACGCCCCTTACAGACCTCTTAGGAAAGGGGTGAGGTCAATAGTAGACAGTCTAAGGTTAAAATTTTTAGGGTTTGGGAAAGAAACTACAGAGTCGGGTAGAATATTCCAGACATTGACCACTCTATTGCTGAAGTCGTATTTCCTGCAATCAAGTTTGGTGTGGTTAACTTTGAGTTTGTATCTATTGTGTGCTCTTGTGTTGTTATGGTTGAAGCTGAAGTATTCATTGACAGGTAGGACATTGCAATGTATGATTTTATATACCATGCTTAAATCAGACCGAAGACGGCGTAATTCAAGGTTTTCTAGTTCTAGAATTTCAAGTCTGGTGGCATAAGGTATTCTACAACGAGTAGAGGAGTGGAGAACTCTTCTTGTGAAATATTTCTGGACTTTCTCAATTGTGCTAATATCAGATACGTAATGTGGGTTCCAGACTGATGAACTGTATTCGAGTATTGGTCTAGCAAATGTTTTGTATGCTCTGGTTAGTAATGTGATATTACCAGAGAAAAAGCTACGTAGGATTAGGTTAACAACTCTTAATGCCTTTTTGGCTATGTAGTTGCAGTGGGCTCTAGCACTTAGATCATTAGAGGTGAGTATTCCAAGGTCCTTTACAGAGCTTGGGTCATCAACAAGATCTTGACTATTCAGCTTGTATTTTATTTTCTGATTTTTTTTGCCAATAATTGTCCTTAACAAAATTTCTGTTGGAATTTGATGCGAGAAAAAGTATTTTTTTAACTGAGAGATTAAAGTAGAAAAATGCCCATTTTGATGGGATAAATTCCAAAGTATGATTTTTACTTTTCATATCCAGAATATGAGGGAAATTCTAGGGGAAAAAAAAATCAAAGAAGAATTGAGGGGATTATGCAAAAACTCTTAACATGTACAACAAGAAAGTGAAAAGGATGGTATTGAATTAAACACCAAAGATATTGATTTTTTTTTTTTTACATTTTTGGCTTGATTATGGATTATGTTTAACATTGGAAAAATGTAGCAACTCCTCCTCAAAAGACACAATTTTTCATTACTTGAAAACAAATTAAAGGAAGTATAATTCATCAGCAAGAAACACATATGTAGAATAAAGGACATAAAATATCTGATTTATAAAAAAATGGATGAATAATTTATAAAAAGAAAGAAAGAAAGAAAGAAAGAAAGAAAGAAAGAAAGAAAGAAAGAAAGAAAGAAAGAAAGAAAGAAAGAAAGAAAGAAAGAAAGAAAAGGAAAGAAGAAAGCTTTGTATATAAATCTCCACCTAAAACAAAAAGTAAATCAATATAGAGTGATTATTATTGTAGATTTGTTGGGATGGAAGTTAATTCACACAACACTAAGACTTTGATACTGGGGATTTTGTGCCACAAATGAAACTAAGTATTGTTTTAAATATGACTTGTAAAGAGATGGATAGTTTTTTCTTATGAAAATTAGTGTAGGATAGAGGATTGGAATGTAATGATCTCCCTACAACTTGACAGAACTTCCGAGAAAAGTGTTAGTCACTCAAAGCAAATTATGAACATTTTCTTTGATTTCAAGGACAAAACAGATATATGGTTGATAAATCGAAGCAGGAAAATGGTAAATTAAGAACAAATACCTAACTTTGTAAAAGACATTGATCCTTTACAAGAATAGATATGATTTTATTTGAAAGAACTTGGCTACTAAGGTTTCTCAAGTAGATATATTACCAAAGACTTTTTAAGATCATAATCCTGTGAGTTGGTTTATAAAAGAAAATCTAATTCTTTTATATAGAGACTGAACAAAATGTTGCTACAGAAAGAAGCAATAATGGAGGATTGTAAAAAGAAACTAAAGGATTTAAAAAAATAATGTAGGTAAAGACACTGATTTAATAATGGTTTAAGGTGCAAGTATAGCTTTTATTAGAGATTATTTTATACAACATAATAAACTTGAAAGAAGAGTCAAGAGAAAGCAGAAGCTGTTTTCAATTAAATACAGAGAAAAAAAGAAATTTATAGAGAAGAATTTCTCAACAAATTAAGTTTTAACAATGACAATTATTTAAGTTAACAGTAAGAGAAATGGAGATAAAAATATATTGTGTAACACAAATTTTTTTGTTTGCAATAAAAGTAGAGAACTGCCTAGCATGTAAAGTACCAAAAGAAATGAAAATGATATCAAAATTACAAGAGAGAGATACTATACTAATGAAAGATTCAACCATACAAAAAGCATTTTATCAAAATTATTCCAATCTATATAAAGGAAGTGATATCCCACTAGAGAATATAGATGAATATCTAAAAAAGCAAATTTACCACAGGGACAGAGACAGATTATGAATGGATAATCAGGAAAGTTTCTGAAGTTATAAAAAAAAAACCAGTAAACTATTGAAGGTACTTGGATCAGGTGGATCATTAGGTTCTTATTACAAATGTATTACAATGTAAAATGAACTTTTTACAACCTCCACATAATACAAAGATCCCATAGGGAGGAAAAATACCAAAATTGAAAAGAGACCAGTATAACAGTAATAACCATGTTTTCCTGGTCTTATATTTTTTTCCATCCCAAATGGCACCAGGTCTTATTTTTGGGATGTCTTCCACTGACTCAGCTCACAATAGTGGCACCAACAGCCCCACCTAGCAGGAGCCCACTGCCTGCCCACTTTTTTTGTGGATGCTTGCTGCTGCTTGCATGTAGAACCCCCAGCCTCAGTTTTGCCATCAGAGGCCTTCAAGAAACGACTCTAGCAGGGGTGGGATTCAAATTTCTTAACAACCTGTTCTGTGGGCCTAATTTGTGGGTGTGGCTTGGCTGGGCATGGCTGTTATGTAAATATTATAAATATTTATTTAAATATTAAATTTTTTATTAAAAAAGAGTAAAATCAGGCAAAGCAGGCAGGCAGATTGAGTTGCTTGCAGAATCACAGATTCACTTAGAGATCTATCTTTCTGCAGTCTGCTGCCCAAGTCTGCCCTGAAAAATAGAAGCTTCAGTCCTAAGGAAGGTTCAGCTCTGCTTTTAGATTAGCTAGAAAGCAAGAAATCAAATCATTTCCTGCTTTCTAGCTACTCTAAATTTCTCGGCACAGCAGAACAGCTGATGCTCAGGGGGAAAAAAAAGGAAAAATAGCAACTTACCAAACACAGGCAAGTTTGATGGCACGCATGCCAGGTAAGGAGTGAGTGGGTGGGGTGAGGAGGGGCCAGACAGTGGCACGATTTGCCAGTTCTCCAAACTGGGCAGAATCATAACAACTGGTTCTATAGAACTAGTCCAACCAGGTAGAATCCCACCCCTGCTCTACAGCCAAGAAATGGGCTCCAGATTGACGCATGTAGCACCCCTTTTCCTAAAGGGAAACAAGCTCAGGATTGACGTGCATGTCAATCCAGAGCTCTTTTACTGCCTGCAGAGCACTTTCCTGAAGGTCTTTGACAGCAAAACGGAGGCCAGGGGCAATGCATGCAAGCAGTGGCAAGTGGCCGCAGAAGTGGGCCGGCAAGTGTTGGGATGTGCAAGGCCTGGCTGTAACTGTCCGAAGGCAAGGACTCCACCCCAACATCCCCATCCTCATTTGATTTTTACCCATGTGCCTCACCCCACCCTATGCAATTAGGTGCAACAGAGTCAGTGGGGTCTTAACAAGGGCTTATTTTGGGGATAGGGCTTATATTGGGCCCACAGGTAAAAATCAAGCTAGGACTTATTTTGGGGGTAGGTCTTATTTTCAGGGAAACACAGTACCTAAAGAAAGTCAGAATTTGACTTTAACAAGAAATTATAGCCTGATGTAATGATTGGATACAATGTATTTGTACAACATACAAATTGTTTATAATCATTTTAGCTGAAAGACTGGAAATAATTTTGCAAGCTTTTATTCATGAGGATCAATGCTGGCTTTTATCTAAGACAATTCAAACAAATCTAGAAAACTCTGAATTCAAATACATACACTGATTCAGAAGATTTGAAAGACTGATATACAATTGAAACCAGAGGTTTTTCTTTTGGGATTGATGGACAAGCAGTTGGAAAAGTCATGGAACGTTGTTTTTGTAGATGATCTCTCCAGTGAAATTATTGTATGCACAAGATGGGAAGATTCAGCACTATCCACAATGGAGGAACGGTTGGTGAAGATGATGGAACTTACTAAATTGACTTCTCTGATTAGAGAAAAAAATGATATGTTAATTGTACCTTATGAAATTTTTTGCAGAAACCATAAAAATGAATATATGATTTATGGTTTTGATGATTAGAGATAACATATTACAGAAAGGAAAGAGACACGCAACTTCACAGAAAGAGTTATAAATTTATAACTACTTATAACTGCTGTGAAGAAGATCAGAAGTTACTTCTTTTATCTTTTTTATCTTTTTCTTTTTCACTTTCCCCCTTTCTTGTGCTTTTAGATTTCTCTTTGATTTCTTTCTTCTCCTTTTCCTCTCTTTTCTCATTTTATATTAGTACTAGTTTTATTTTATTTATTTTTTTTGAAAAAAGATAAGCTTTAATAAAATTATAGAAACAAAATAATTTGCATTAACCTGACCTTTATAGCTTTATGTGATTATACATTATATTTAAGAATATGATCAGACAGAGCTTATTCACACAATCAATATTTAAAGGAAAAGCATCATGTACACAGTAGGTGGCAGCAGGTGGCCAATTTTATCTGGGCTTGGAAATTAAGCAGAGTCAGGCTCAGTTTTTGGATAGGAGACTACCAGGCAATTTCAAGTCTATACAGGAGAGTAGGAAAGTGAATAATACGTGCCTAAAAATGATGACAACCTCTTTTTGTATGCTATTTCTTGATTAACAACCATTCATTTAGTAACTGTTCATAATTATAATGGCTCTGAAAAATGTGATTTACAACTGGACCTCACACTTGCAACCACTGAAGCATTCCCATAGTCATGTGTCAAAATTCCTTTGCTTAGCAACCAGCATTTAGATGGTTGCAGGGTCCCAAGGTTGTGTGATCACCATTTGCAATCTTCCCAGCTGGGATCTGACAAGAAAAGTAAGTGCGGGAAGCTAGATTTGCTTAAGAACTTTATGATTCACTTAACAACCATGGCAAAAAAAAAATCCTCATAAATCAGACAACTTGCCTAGCAACTGCCTTGCTTAGCAATGAAAATTTTGGTCCCAACAGTAGTCATAAAGTTAAGGCTACCTGTATAGTTTCCATGAATGAGGTTTGACTCATGGAAGACTTTACTTTTATTCTGATTGCAAATTTGGTGGGAGGCTGGTGACACTAGTGTTTCAATATACTGGATTAATTAAAAATTAAATTAAAAAATGGAACATTAAATCATAGAATAATAGAATTGCGTTTATTCATTTTGGTCAATCCATCAAAGAAAAAATGTGAATTTGATTGTTTTTTTTTTTTTAGAATTGGCATACAATTACTCACATTTTAAAGGAAAATAAAGGTTCATATGATAACTACTTTTGTTTCTATTGTGAACTAAGGTCCACAAATGACAAATTGGAGACTCAAAGACTTCTTTTTAACTTATAAAAATGCTTCAATTTATCTTTGGAAAGCATTAATCCAAATAGCATCTTAGCAATTCACAATAGCAAACTTTGATCCAGTAGTGTTCTATCCATAAACAACTGAATGTGCTAGAATTTTATATGGATGAATGATAAATTGTGTATAAGTGAACAGAAATTAAAGCAGCCCAGATCTTGATATATTTTCCCAGAAAAGTGTCTCATCAAAGACAAAGAAATTTGCTTCTTATTAAGTATATTTGAGCGTGTAGCCATGCAACCTAATATGATGAATGTTCAGTCAAAAATAAAACCCAATGCTCTTCTAACAAATCTTTGATTATGGCAGTTTCATTCTGCACACCATGTGTCTTTTAGGCATGGTAAAAAATGTCTAGACAATAAATGAAGTTGGTAAATGGAATTTATTAAGTCAGTGTAATCTCCTGAGTGGGATGAAACTTGCTAGTAATGTCTATCATGAAGAAAAAAAACATCTTGGATGTGACGACTTGCTTGCTTGTGTAGGAAGTTTATAGATATTACAGAGATCATAATGTAAGACTGTTGGGCTTTCTATTCTTTACTGAGATGATCTTGAATTTAAAACAGTGTCATGCTTCACTGGCTGAGAATACACATCACACTAAATATTAAATCTACTGTAGACTTTTTGGTCTTGGTTTAGTATATAGTGTGAATCATGCCTATTCAACAAAATAATTAAGAAATTCAATAATTAAGGAATACAACATATATCCACAACCTGTGATGACTCTTAGTCTCTCAAAATAACCCCAAATCTAAAATATATATTAAAGTCCGGTAAAGCCTTCAAATTAACTTCACTGTTTTATTAGGCACAGTTTAACATCATAAAAGTAAATAATGAGGCAAACAGAAAACCAAAACAAACCACATTGATGCGAGTTCTGAAGCAAGCAGAGATAACTAATTATAAACTCCAGGAAAATAACTAAGAAGTCCATGGGAAGAACGCCAGCAAAGATAAGCCTCTTTCAAGGTGAACACTAATTGACTTCAGCAATTCTAACTGTGCAGTTGCAAACTTATATACATAGCTCCCACCTGCAAGCCATGAGGAGGATCATGGTAATCTCCTCTTGAGTAGACCTCACTTTTCCCTGATCCTCTCCTCCCTGCATGACCTAGGATGGATAGGGGGTGGGCCTGGATCCTCCTCTGACTGCTCAGCCGGCCTCTGCCCTTCCCCAGCCTCCTCTACCACCTCTGGAGCAACAGCCTGTTGGCTGTTCCTCCTCTTCCTCAGAGTCAGACTCCACCAGGGGCATGACACCCATAACCTGAGATCAGCAGTGTCATGAAATTTTAATGAAATTGCTTATATGAACCTGGAAAAAGAAATGGGAAACAGAAAAAATGGTATCATCATAATGGCTGAATATCTCTCCAGTTGTTTGTATCTAGGGAAGGTGGCTTGATAAACAGAGATGTTGAGACAAGGGTGAAGCTGTTTTCTTTTCTTTCTTTTTTTTTTTAAAACAAGTTTTATTAAAAGTTTCAACAACAAACAAATCATTACATATTAATTCTTTCCCTGTCTTTCTACAATAATTTCCCCAATATTCTCATAAAACACAAACAAACACAAACAAACATAAAAAAATCTTTTAGTAAAGTACCTTGGCCCCAGTTACCTCTCTTTGCATGGGCTAAAATAATAGCGCATATCACTCTTCACAATTCTATCTTATTTAATCCATCTTAATTAAATCATTAAATTTGTATCTTTTGCCCATTCATTATCCCTCTATCTCTTCTTATAATAAAAAGAATTTCTCCTGAAATCACTAATCAGAGTATGATGCCTTTCTATCCTCCCCTAAGTTAGTAAAATTAAAATTCAACATAACAAATACCCAATTTGGTTCTGCTTGGTACATTCTATCCACCAAAAATGTTTAAATACATTGTATCCTCCTTTTCTTCGATATTTTATTACATTTCAAAAATCAATCATTATTAAATCAATCATTATTAAAAAACTTCAACATTTCAATTTTAAACTTCAACATTTTAATTTCTTATTAAATCTTAAACCATTCTAATTTACTATTTCAAATATAAATGTTACAATACCATCTTCTGTACCTTAGCAGAATCTTTCTTACAGAAATTTATATTTCATCCTTTGTCTCTAAAAAAATCCCTCTTCTCCCATCCAATTTTAAAGCTTTGAGGCTTTTCTCCGCCTTTCCCCTTTCTTTCTTCCCCACCAAATCTTCCTACCCCCTTCTTCTTCTAACCTCTGCCTTGCTGGGATCCCTTCTCTGTTGTGTTCCCTTTTTCTCTTGTTTGTTATCATTATATTTATTTTGCATCATATTTTTCTCTTTCTCAAATGTTTTTTTAAATCTTAAGTCCTTCATTTTCCTTGCTCTCTTCCTTCCTTCTTCCTTAGATAAGTTTTGGGATTCAATGAAGATGGCGTCTTCGTCTCTTCCTTGTTGTTCTTCTTCCGTTTCCATCTGTTCCATTGTCTGTTGGTAATTGACCAGCGCCATTTCTAGAAATAGAAAAGCTTTTTCCATGCCATCTTTGCAGGCTGCTTTTGTTTGCTCATATTCATCCCTCAAGTCTTCAAAAGGAAAGCCATTATAAATAAATCTTTTCTTTTCTTTATTCCTCTTCCTTCTTACACCAACCAAATATTCCGAGAGAAAGGCAAAACAATCCCAAAATCCACAATCCTCAATAAATCCAAGCAAGCCAAAATTCCCCCTTCCTCTTCCAGGGTGGTATCAAACAAATAAAAAAAAAAAGAGTCCAAATCTATATTTTAAAGCCTTATTAAGATTATATTTCTGTCCTCAAGTCTTCAAGGCATCTCCTCCAACAATATCCAAATTTATATATTTTCTTTATCCTCTCCCTTCCGGCTTAATTCCGTCGGGAGGGAGAGTAAACTTTCCTTCAGCACCTCAAAATAGCCGCTTTTTTTTTTTCTCTTGTGGAAAAAATCATCAAAAAACCATCTTTTCCAGGAATTAAATTAGATAAATCTCAAAACCCTGGGTCAACCAAGAAGAACTTTCACTTTCAATAACTTTCTCTTCTTCCTCCTGCGCATACTTGCCGGCTGTCAACTTCTTTGTGGCGGCCATTACGGACCGCCGCTGCACTCGTCCTGGTAAAGGGGGTTCTGCCGGCCAGGGAGGGGTCTGCAACACCCCAAACCCTTCCTCCGGATCCCCTTACCTTCAGCTACCCCTGCAGGGCAGCCTTGCTCCGCACCCGTCCGGTCGGAGCCCCAAACGGCTAGCGCGGCAGGATCGCGCAGCCGCGAATCCCTACCGCTCGCGAAGCCGACAAACCGGAAACCGGTGAAGCTGCTTTCTATACTGTGTTTCCCCGAAAATTGACCTACCCTGAAAGTAAGTCCTAGCTTGATTTTTACACGTGCCCAATATAAGTCCTACCCCAAAATAATCCCTAATTAAGACTCTGCTCACGCCAGGGTGCACTAGTAAAAATTAAGCTAGGGTGGGGATGGAGGGGTGGAGCTGCCCTACTATTTGTGAGAACAATCGATCAATGAAACAATTTGCCCTCGGAAGTTGTGGGAGTGTGAGTTGAGACTTTCAAGAAGAGATTGGACTGCCATTTGTCAGAAATGGTGTAGGGTCTCCCACTTGGGCGGGGGGTTGGACTAGATGACCTACAAGGTCCCTTCCAATACTGATGATCTGTTATCTCTTACTTACAGATAGGTGCACCCTAACACCTGCCTTGCTGGACCATTGCTTCTGCAGCTGAAGGCCTCTGAAGCCAATAACAGAGCTGCGAATCAATCCAGAGCTCTGTAATCAGCTGCAGAAGCCTTCATTGAAAATAAGACCCTGTCATTCATATATGGATGTATGGGGCATAAATGTGATGGGCTAGCGTTTTACAGCAACCTGACTTGCTTTTTCCAGCAATTAACTATGCACTAGAAAAAAACAGATTTTTCTCATCAGATCTTAAGTCATAGCTTCCAACAGCCCCTTCCTCTCTATATATGAAGGGGAAAAAAGTTAATTGGATGTGAACATGTTTTAGTTTTTCTCCACACTGGTTTATAGATTGATGCAACGTAAAGATGTGAATTAAATTAAATCCTATTGATTTTTATCAGCAAAATGTTAGTAAATTGTCATCTTCTTAGAGAACAGAAGATATATGTCCACAAAATCAACTGCACGGCCCTATATTTTACAGGTTCAGCTGGAGGTGTCTGTAGTGGAGAATAAAAAAGTCAAGATGGCATCTTTGACTGAATGATTGGAACCCCACATGGTCCCAGCAGCCATCTTGATTATTTTGACATTCCCTGTGAAACTGCTACATGCAGCTTTACCCACCAGGAACAATCAATGATAAAGTGAGTCCATAAATATCAAATTGCTTTGCCTGCCACAGCGCTGTGAAAGGCACAGTGTCCCCATTTGTTTCCTCAGAGAACACAAGTCACAACTCTGACTGCTGGGCCTATCCATTGTTTAAAATAATGGAAATTTACTGTGAAATTATTTCTGGAAAAATATGTTTTTTTTTTTTAAATAAACCTTCCAAAAATATAAATTTTATATTTTAATTAAAGTCATCCAGAATTGAGCTGGACCCCTTATGACCATATGCAAACAAGATTACAAATTTATTGGCAACAGTATGAGAAATGAGTTTGCTCTTGTGGTTTGTTTTTTTTTTTTTTTTGAGAACCCAGAGTTAGGTGTGATTAATCGTACTTGCAGGCATATTGGGGATAAGAAGGAATACACAGTGTACAATCAAATGCGGATATTCCTAACTTCATAGTCCTGTTCCAAGAAATGGGGTTTAAATAAAATAAAGTGTCATAAAATTATACCAGTGTCATAAAATTGTTCTGCTATTTCATGATGGCTGAGTGGCAGTCAGGAATCCTGGGTATTATATCCAGCAACCACATCTGGAAGGCTACAGGGTCCACTACTGTTAGACTGGGCTGCCTCTAAATATGCAGTTGTTTTGTGCATAAAAGAGAGGGACTAGGTGTGTAAGAGAAGGCAGAAGCAACATGTTTCCTGACTTGTATATGTATGAATAGTTTGATGGTTTCTGTTATATTTTTAGCTGTTCCACATTCAAATTGATCAAAATTGATATTTTATGGTATGTGATATGATAGTCCTCTAGTGACTGTTTATATTTTTGATAGTGGTGGTACTAACATTGGAATTCCCTCCCCCAATAAGTAATAGTTGACTATTTTTGTGTGTGCTTTAACAAATAATTTAAGAAGCATTTTTAATTCTCTACTTTTCCCACCATAGCAGCCATGCTTGATTTGCTGCTAGATTGCTCATGCCTTGTATTTTTTTTTAAACGTATCTTTGTTTTATGTTTATGGTGTTGCATTGCTTGTTCATTATTTTAAATAGCTTTATGATAGCAGTTTATTTTGTTTTTGTTTTTTAAAAAATTCATGGCTGTGATAATTATTGAGTGTACTCTTAACTCTTGGGGGCTGGCCTATGGGTTGGAATGCAGAGTGTATAAAATGAACAGAAGAAAACATATTTGAGAAGCCAATAGGCATATTTCAGTGCTTTTACCGCAATTTGATTGTGCCACGTTCTGAAATTATTTTAATAATCCCTTATTTCCATGAAATCCAAGGAATGGTACTCTTGAGATAGACATAGTTCCACCAGAACCAGATCATTTTCTGATCCCTTAAGATCCAGAACTTTTTCTTGATAAGAGGAACTGTGATAAAATACCAACATGGTTAGAAAGATTTAGGCAGCTAATTTTCCAATAGCTGTTATCTAAGTCTATGTCGGAACAAGTTAAGGGTGATGTAGATTAGAATTGCTACATTGTTTTCCCCATAACACCTGGATGCTTTGTAACACTCAAACCCATGTTTTGTAACATCACATTTTAACAGTGTAGCTTCCCAATGCCTATATTTCATGTCAAAGTGTTTTAATGTACTTGTTGTATAACTATTGTGCCTATTGTATAACTATTTAATGATAGACATCTGCTGGGAAAATGTAAATGAAGTAACAAGTAGCTTTTGACAGCAGCTGGAATGTTTGAGCTTTGATGTACCTTCTCGAATTGTTTTTGATTATGTGATGGACGTCTCTTAGCAGCTGTTTTGCAATTGATATAGGCATGGGTCTGAATTACATGTAGTTTCTGGTCTTGTTGTACAGAAGGTACTCTTTCATTCTATCAATGCATTATGTGGCCTTAGGGAATGCTTCCCACTTAGCCATCTCTATGCTCATCTTTGGAAGATTCCTAGTCACGGCCAATGACCTACAGTCATTAAGCATGCTTCCTGCAGGGATGCGTATTCAGCTGGTGAGAGTTATCGTAAAGAATGTTGGTACCTAGCAGTTGGAGAAGAGTATATAGAAAAAGATTTCTCATCACCTGTTGCTTATGTGTAAGATTATTTTCAGAGGATGTCAAAGCCTGAAGCCTTCACATCCCCACATTTACCTATGTTTAGATCAGAGGGAGTTAAACAGCTTTTATATGTATGTATCTGTAGGGCTGCAGGCAAGGTACAGCTATTTCTTTGGCAGCTATTTTCTTCCTCTAATGGAGGAAGGTTTCACAGCTGTGATCAAGGATGTCAGTACGGTAACTGGCTTGCACAGGTATGTGCTTTGGCTATATAGGAGGGAGTTGCTCAGCAGCTGTCCTGCAAACTGCTACTTAAGTGACCATGTGGGGCATATGCAATGCACAAAGCCTTTGGGTACCTGTGTGTAACTGATGCTGAGCATTGTTGTGCCCACAGAAAAGATGGTTTCCTGGCAGCTCCTGCTGCTCGACTGCGTAGGCATAAGGTTACATAAAGTCGCGGGGTTAATTTTCCAGTTGCTGCATTAACATCTGGAAAATCACTGTCTTTCTTCTCCCTGCACACCTCTCCACGCTTCTTCCCAGCTGTTGTCAGGGACGCGGGTCGGCGCCGGCAGCTGGTCTCGGCCGCGTATACACCCATTGGGACTTTCCAGGCAGCTGCTACCTTCTCGCGCGCCTAGGTTTTGGCTGGGCAAATGGAGAAAAGGAGAGAGGATGGGGGGCGGCGAGGAATACCTGCTCTGCAGTTGCGACTTCTGGCGCGCCCTACACCCCCCCTCCTCCTCCTCCCGCCCCATCCCACGCTGCTGATCTCGGAGCTTCGGCGCTGCCATTCCTTGCACCGGGCACATAGCTAACAAAAACCAGCTGTTGCGTGTGCACGCAGGCGTGCGGCTGTTTCCCAGCCCCCCTGTTAAAGTGTGTGTGTGGGGGGAGGGGGGTGCGCGCGCGCGCGCGCGTGTGTGTAGGCGTCATTCGCGTAAAGGGAGCGTGGAGCTCTCCAGCCACGGGAGCACCCGAATCGGGCCCCACAACCCCACCTGGGGAGGCGACCGGCGTCGTCCCTTCGACCTGCCACCGCCTGGCCTCCGGGATCGCAATCCAGGCACGTCCCGCCCGCCTGCTTTTTTATCCATTCCCAGTGACGCGGCTGCGGTAGCGACGGCAAAGCCCGGCTTCTTCCGCCGGTTATCTCCAGTACCAGTCCGCAACCTCTGCTGGCTCCCCAAACGCGGCTGGGGTTTTTCCCGCGGTGAAATCTCCGTTGCCCCGCGGTGGAATCGTACTTTAAGGCAACCGACGGCTTTAACCCTCCGCGGGTTGGGGGTGGGCATAAACCTCAGACGGGCACCATTTCAGAGAAGAAGGGTGTGTACGCGCGCGCCTTACACACACACACTCCTCTCTCCCTCTCTCTCTCTCTCTCACACACACACGCAGAGGTACGCAGGCGCGCGCACAGCGTGTTTCCTCTCCCGTTTCGAGTCCTCCCCTCGGCGAAAGGCAGGAATCTGAATGAAGAGTGGTCCTCCTCCTCCTCCTCCTCCCTCCTCTTCCTCCTCCTCCTCGATCTCTCGTTGGGATGCCAAGCCTGAACTTGGGGGAAGCGTCGCTTGCGGAGAAGCAGGTAGGCGGCCGGGGGTCTCGGCGCGAGGCTGGAAATGCAGCCGTCCCGACTCGTATCGGCGAGCGTGTGCGTGTGTGGTACCTTTGAGGAAAGCTCGGGGAGTGGAGGGAGAAAAAGATCGACGCTTTCACCTCCTCCTGCCTGTCCCCTGCCCTAATCCCCTTGCCTGCCTAGAAATGCTGGGGAGGAACAAAATAGGGAGTGGAGGCGGAAGGTGATCCAGGCGAGAGAAGAGTCGGCGTTGCGGGAGGGTGGAGGAGGAGGAGGAGGAAGGCGAGATCTGCCGGGATGCGGGCAAGCTGAGCGATTTCCTTGCTTTCTTAGGCATGGAGTTCCGGATGGCTCTTCAAGCCTGCTGGGCGCAGCTCCCTTTGGCTCGCTTTCTTATCCCGGTCTCCGCAAGAGCATTAGCAGCAGGAGGGGAGGAGTAGCTTTTCGGTGTTTTTTTTTTTTTTTTTTTAATTTGCAAGCACGGTTGTAGCGGCGGCAACAGGAGGAGGAGGAGGAGGAGGAGGAAGCGAAGCCCATCCCCGCAGCCTCCTGCCTCCGCTTCTGTGTCATCCCGGGAAACTTTGGCAGGAGCGCTTTGCGGAGCCCGCGAAGGCTGGCCTTGGGCTCTTAAGGGCGGAGGGTCGATGCGTCTCCCGGTGCCCCGCGTTGGGGAAACCTCGGGCTGCCTGCAGAAGAATGCCCTTCGTGCCTGCCCGCTTCTATACGCAAATGAAATGTAAATGAAATGCTGATGCCTCGTTTCCACACTGAATACAACCGGCCTTTTCTACAGGAGCGTCACACTGGAGTCCCTGCACAAGAGCATGCAAGTTTCGAGGGAATTGGTACCCTGCATGATGTCTGGTTGTGCTAGTGTGTGTGAGAGAGAACAGGTGGATTTGTCCCATGTTGCATTTAAGCAGCAGCAGCAGCTCAAAGCACAAAGCTTCTCCAGGAGAATCCAAAGAACTGGATGGAGGGAAGAAGCCACCCTGGGCAGACATTAGTGGAAATAGTGTAGCAGTTGACTGTTGAGTACTGCCTTGGCACACATCTCTCTAGGTTGCTGTGGGTATGTGTGCAAGCAAGACATATATGCGTGTGTTTTATATATATAAAAGAGCAGCAGCAAATATATTGATTTTCATCATGGATGGCCAGGAGCAGAGCATGGAGGATTCAAGCCATATTCTCAGGAGCTATGACTGCTGTCTGTCGTATTTATGAGCCCAGGTGTATGGTCCAGGAAATCCTATAATCCCGTAATAAATCTATATTTAATCTTCTACCCAGTAAGTTTTGAGGATCTGTGGATTTGAGCAGTGAGAAGGGAGAAGCAGAGAAGTGTCCATGCAGATTAAGAGGCACACATTAGTGTGTTTCATTTTATATTCAGGCTTCAGATATATCTGCAATGGGTTACATTAGCCAAAACATTGGATCCACGCTAGAAGACAATAGCCACGGAGGCAAAATGCCCCATTTGCCCCCGGTATCGTGATATTATCTTTTTGCACTTGGGCTAAATGGTTTTTGCAAGGCACAGCCCCTCCTGGCAAGTCTAGGAAAAGTACAGCTTGACAACCGTGCTAATATTTTTAAGCCAGCCTTATTTGCATGCAGCATGCATTTTTAAGCAAGAGCTCTCCTGGTCTTTCCATGCCCCACTCAAGTCACCTAGCAGGAAAACCAGATGATGAAACCGAAGGAGACAGAGGTCGTGTTGGGGATATAATAGTATCTGAGAAAAGGAAGGGAGAACAGAAATTCTACTGCCCTGGTTTGCTTGAAGGGCAATGGTGACCGAAAAAGGGACCTTATACTATTTTTTGTTGATTTTTAGGATTGTGGGGAACACTTTTCTTTTCTTTTGGAATAATTGTTCTTCTGTTGGTCTCTCCCAGCACCCCTTAAATGATGCCCTCTATAAAGCTGTACCATTTCTAGAATCTCCAAGTATTACCCTTGCTGTTTGGGAATTATGGAACTTATAGTCCAGTACACCAGATAACATAAAACCAGTGGCTGTTGTCAGTTTCCAGTCAATGGGTTGTTTTGTAATGTATAAGCTGTTTCTTTTGTGGACTGTTTGAAGTTTGGTCAACATTGCGATTTAAATGCTGAAAATCCCAGAAAAACTCCTCAAACTCAAGGATTTGATGATATGCGATGATTACCTGAGGATAAATGCAAGAACATTTTCATATGTCTGTAAAGGGAGGATTTATTTTTAGTTATAGATTTACAGTTGGGCATTCGCAACCTGTTTATCAAGCATGAAGTAGAATATTGATGTGTATCAACATTTGGATAGTCTTCATTTATTCTGGTGTTAGCTGTGTGACATTCATCTCAGTTGTAACATTTTTAATTTCTCTCTTCTCTCAGAAATATTTGATTTTAAATAAGTACATTTACTTACAGCCTTTTCTAATAAAGTTGCAATCTCATGGAAAACTCTTGAATTGGATCAGCTTAGAGGCAAAGAGATTTATTTATTAAATTTATATTGCTGCCCCCCTCGTTAACATGATTCTGAGAAGCTTACAAAATTAAACATCCAGAAAACCCCACCCCCCAAATAACTAAAAAAACCATTAAAACTATACAACTATTAAATTCATAGTCAGCAAGAGAGAGCACCATTCATTTTCCCAACCTGGTTCACTACCAGGTTCATAGGATTCTTGGATGACAAAGCTATATCTTCAGACTCTTCCAGAAGGCCAACAAGGCCAACAAAGAGATAATGGAGCCTTCCTTTTGAAAACAGGTTGATCATTACCACTATGTGCAATCAACAGGGACCAAGGGCAGCCTCTCTCTCTCTCTCTCTCTGTCTGACATCTTATATTTTCCGCATGCTGGCTGGAGAATTCTGGGACATACAGTCCATTCAACTTAAAGTTGCCATGGGCATTCAAGACATGATTGGCAAGAATACAAGTGAGGGCCTTCTCCAGGTGCTTCTCTACTACAATATGAATTCCTCTTCAAAAGAGTCTGGACTGGCTCAATTCATGTTGCTTTTCTCCCAACAGACACAGTTTTTATTCAGTTAGAAATTTGGCTTTATGTAGATTTCCCCACTCAAATAGCCTTAATTTATAGCATGTTTCTTTCTTTCTTCTTCGTATTTATTTTATATTTCATTATAAATCTGTATTTTGAAATTAATTGCTTTAAAGCAGTGGTCTCCAACCTTGGCGACTTTAAGCCTGGTGGACTTCAACTCCCAGAATTCAAGGCAAAGCTGGCTGAGGAATTCTGGGAGTTAAAGTCCACCAGGCTTAAAGTTGCCAAGGTTAGAGGCCACTGCTTTAAACCATATTAGGAATGGAAGGGTAGGGCAAACATAAAGTAATTTATGATTTAAGCAGTATTTTTCCTCATGATATCTCCATGGTGCAAGACTTGGAAGAAAAGATGCATCCTAAACAATGACAAGCTACATAACAGAGCAAGGATTAGAATTTGATGTTTTCTCTTCCAAGCCCTGTCCTGGGAAGCCACACAACATTATATTTACTTTCAAACTTTCTTCAAACATTTCCCCCTCCTCACATTAACTGGTTGCTACAGAATGCAAGCATTTTGCAGAAGATTTTTGGATAATTTTTAAACAATCCCCTATCACAGTTCCTCAGCTTTGGCCACTTTAAGATCTGTGGAGTTCAATTTCTATTCCATTGTGGCTTGGGAATTCTGACAGTTGAAGTCCATACATCTTAAAGTTGTCAGGGTTGAGAAATCTAGCATCCGGGTAGGCTAAAGCATCCCATCCTTGCTAGCTGCTGGTCTTCTAGTACTCAGTAGGATACACTGCTGCATCTGGCTTAAGCTTTTTGTAACTTGGTTTGAGGGCTACCATGCAACTACTCCTTTTCTGTTCCTGGAGCCAGGAAACAATCATATTAGTATGAACTGTGCTGTCCCCATTTTAACACATATTTGGAATGGGGTTGTGTTGTTCTGCTGTCTGTACACTGTAACACTGTTAGGAAAAGAGATTGGTGCCTGATAAACTCATATTCTGAGAAAGTGTACACCAATAGGAAAACATTCTTTTGAAAATGCAACATATAAAGCAGTTTGTTCAAAGTTCAACATATAAACCAAAATATAATTCAACTTTAGTCCAAGAATCTGGACTCACTTGTAGTCCAAATAACACTGAATAGCCACCATAGAGACTAGATAGGAAGGGTTGATCCCTAAAAAGACATGTCCCAAAGGTACTTTTTCGAGAAGCAACTGGACTTTCTGGAGTTTTTTGGGAAGACATTTCACTTCTCATCCAAGAAGCTTTTTCTTCATTTCTGGGAAGCGAAATGTCTTCAAAGAAAAACCAGAAAGTCCAGTTGCCCCTTGAAGAAACTCCTTTGGGATCACCATGACCTGGATGACTGAGAATCTCCACAGACACTCAAAAGACATGCTGAGCCAACTAGAAATGAGCTGTTTGTCAATCTATACTACACTGCCCCAAGACTCCTCCTAAATGTGCCCTAGATTGTTTACATGGAAAAATTTGGGATAAGAAGGAAAACACCCCTTGCATATCAAAACAGACCCAGGAAACTAGAGACCAATCAGCCTAACGTCAATACCCGGGAAGATACTGGAAAAGATAATAAAAAAAACCAGATCTGCCAACTTCTAGAAACAAGTAAAGTAATAACTAACAGTCAGCATGGGTTTGTTAAGAACAGATCATGCCAAACCAATCTTATTTCATTCTTCAACACAGTGACTTAATTAGTAGATAAGTGAAATACTGTGGACATAATATATTTAGATTTCAGCAAGGCATTCGACAAAGTAGACCACAAGCTACTTCTTAGTAAGCTAGAAAAAAGTGGAATAGATAGCACCACCACTAGATGGACTCACAACTGGCTGACAAACTGTACTCAACGTGTAGTCCTTAATGGGTCTAAGTCTACATGGAGGAAAGTAAGCAGTGGGGTGCCAAAAGGTTCTGTCTTAGGCCCAGTACTCTTCAATGTCTTCATTAACAACTTAGATGAGGGAATAGAAGGGGAACTTACCAAATTTGCAGATGATACTAAGCTGGCAGGAATAGCTAACACCCAAGAAGATAGGCTCAAGATCTTGACAGACTAGAACACTGGGCCGTATTTAACAAAATGAAATTCAGTGTAGAGAAAAGTAAAGTCCTACACTTAGGCAAGAAAAACCCAAAGTACAGATATAGACTGGGTGAAACCAGGCTCAATAGCAGTAACTGTGAGAGGGATCTTGGAGTCTTAGTGGACAACCAGCTAAATATGAGCCAGCAGTGTGCAGCAGCAGCCAAAATTGCTAATGCAATAATAAGTTGTATTAATAGAGGGATACAATCAAAATCAAGGGAGGTACTAATACCACTCTATAAATCCTTAGTAAGACCACACCTAGAGTACTGCATCCAGTTTTGTTCACCACATTATAAAAAAGATATTGAGACTCTAGAAAAAGTGCAGAGAAGAGCAACCAGGATGATTAGGGGACTGGAGGCTAAAACATACAATGAATGGTTGCAGGAACTGGGCTTGGCTAGTCTAGTAAAGAGAAGGACCAGGGGAGACATGATAGAGGTCTTCCAATATTTGAGGGGCTACCACAGGGAGGAAGGAGTCAAGCTATTTTCCAAAGCGCCTGTACACCAGACAAGGAATAATGGATGGAAACTGAACAAGGAGAGATTTAACCTGGAAATAAGGAGAAACTTTCTGACAGTTAGAACAATCAACCCATGGAACAGCTTGACCTCGGAAGTTGTGGGAGCGCCATCACTTGAGACTTTCAAGAAGAGATTGGACTGCCATTTGTCAGAAATGGTGTAGGGTCTCCCACTTGGGTGGGGGGTTGGACTAGATGACCTACAAGGTCCCTTCCAACTCTGATTATCTGTTATAAAACACAACTGACTACAAACTAACTGAGGAATAGGCTGGTGATAAAAATGGATATTATATTGTGACATTTTTTTCTGCAAAGATATGGTGGGACATTTTCATGCTATGACAAGTTGAATATGTGAATGAATCCTAGAACACTGTGGAAAAATGTAAACATTTTGAAAGCTCTCAATACAATCTTAAATTAAGTAATTGTGAGATATTAAAATTGGCTGCCCCTGGAGCATTGCTGCTTCTTGCAGTTGTCATTATTGCCACAATGAAGCTTCACCAGAAAGATTTTTCTTGAGAGTTGCTTCAAACCAGAAGTTTGCTCTGATTTAACACTAGTTGAATCTCTTGTTGTGTCAGTACCAGTTTGGGAAGGTTAACCTGATGGCACTCAGTCATCTAAATTAATACTAAGAATATGTTTTAAAGAAATGTATCTCCCACTTTCATGAAATACTTTCTAATTTTTTTAGAGAGATAGTTTCATTGTCAAAATAACATTAGTTTATGGGTGTCTGTGTTTAATACAAAGAAACTATTAAGTCTTGTGATGTATGTGCATTGCCAGAAAGTAGCATTTTATTATCTAGAAATGGTTTCTAACTACAAGCTGAAGTGCTATAGACAAACGGTTACCTTCATATTCCAAAGCACGGACTTGCTACTAAAATGCAAGAAAAACAACAAGAAGGCTTGCAATAATTTAAAAACTATGCATTTATTACAATATAAGTGTTGATGAATCACAGGCCATAATAACTTGATTCTATCGACACTGGCCTTTACCAGTGAATACTGAATGGGTTTTAGTGCAAAGATGTAACTTAATAGAGCTGAGACATTTCCTGAGAAACATGAAATTGTAGAGGAATTAGTGAAGATTTTTGTTAGCATTCTTGGTATTATTTTTGCTTAATGCATATAAAGGATCTGAAAATTGTTAAATACTAAATAGATGGTCATTCCCTATCAAATAATATGATATCAAAAGAAGAAGGAAGAAAGAGGGAAGAGAGACAAAGAAAAACAGAGAGAGCAAGGATTGGGTTAACTGATGGAGAATAGCAAGTTGATCTCTTAGTGCCATACAGGTTTTCCTTGGAAACAAGGATCCTGACAGACTCTTGGATTCAATAGGAGAGAATATACAGTATGTAGTTCAGAGTCGAGCTATACAATCTTAGGCACTCTCTGAGCTTGGTTGTTTGCTTGCAGACATTTACCTAGTCAGGTAATGAAATATCTGCAAGCAAACAACCAAGCTCAGAGAGCACCAAGGACGCTATGACTCTTAGATTGTTTACAGATAGAATTTCCTAGAAGCTCCCATCAAAATGCATTGCACAGCTATCCAGTATTTCATTGGATGTGTGCATGCATTTGTGTGTGAGAAGAAAAAGCATGAAACCAATGTTGGAGGATAATTGAGACAGTCATCTCTACCCGCCTCCTATGATCCCATTTAATATTCCATGTAGGAGATAGGGCAGTTATGCAAAAAAGTATTCCTAGAAGCACCTTGGCTTTCTGGCTGCCAGCAAAAAACAGGGTGTGCTTTCTGTTTAATAACTCCACGGCAGTGATAATAAAATGAATATTCTTTTATTGATGACTGAAATGGGGTTTTCTGTGATTTATTAAAGTTTTTAAAATTAATTTCATTTGCAATGACCTTGAAGGATAAATATTGCAATGGTTACATCTGTGGTGTTTTCCACCTCTACTGAGACTTGTAATTACTGAACTTAAATAAATAAACATACTGAATGTAAAGTGCTCCTGTGGACAGAGTGATAAATTTTTATATTTTGAGTTTAAGAAAGGTTTGGTTCTTTCATTTTTCTGGATTTTCAGTCCTATAACTCTTCTATGAATAAAATAAAATGCTGGAAACCTATTTTGCATGAATACTGTGATGGAGAACAAAATAAAAATGTGAATTATTGTGCACATTAAAAATCCTTCATGAAGAAATGCCCTTCTTCTCAACAGGCAGTGGTTTAAGCTTCAATGAATGGCTCTGCTCATTGGAGGATTTAAGTCGGCAATATTTTTTTTCAGAAGACACTCATTCTTGTTTCAAGGCTGGAATTCAGCATCACAGTCTATAGTTAACAATTATCTGAGGCTTATTCCCTGGCTATGTTGCTCCATGGCAGTTTTAGGGAAAATCTGTACTAGTTTCCCACGATCCTGTCTGACTTTGACATCTCAACCATGTTGCAGCATGGATAATTAGGACAGTGCTGTATAATGGCAAGAGCATTGGATTAGAATGAGGGAGAAATCAAAATCTACATTCAACCATGAATATTACTGGGTGATTTAGGGCCAGTCAAACTAACTTTCTTCACTGTCTGTTCTGAGGTTAAAACGGGAGAGGCAAGTAGTAAGGAAGTTGCCTTTAGATCTTGGAGGAAAGGGATAATTATAAATGTGACAAACCAGTAAATGAATGCACATGATTTGATCCATTCCTGCAAGCACTTCAAAACTGATATTGCAGATTTTTATGACTGCCTCAGCCACAGTTGATGTGATACCGTATTCCCCCTTCTCCAGTAGCTATTTGCATTCTCGCTAGAGGCAGAGGCATTTGTATGAACAGGGCATGATTTGACTGTCAACATCAGGACATATATAATGATTTGCTAGTCTGAGATGAAGGACAATCTAATGGTTCATAGGAATTACCTCCCTTGATGTTATCTTCAGAATACTATGCACAGAGAAACGCAGATCAGAGTAGATAACCTTTGGTAGTGGCTCTGAGACATAAGAATGCAAAAGACTCCTAAACAGAATTGCCTGGTCATTGATATACAAGGGAAATGTCAGAGTTTCAATGTGAACAATGCTAAATGACATTCATTACCACCTCCAATTCCCACTGATTTTAGCCCAGATACAGTATATTGTCCTTTTTTGTGGTGCGTGGTGTGTGTGTATGTGTGTGTTTTTGAGGCAGAATTTTAACTCCTGATGACTGCCTGGACTAGTCTTCGGTATTTCTTTGGCAAAGTTTTCAAAATGGTTTGCCATTGCCTCTTTCCAAAGAACTGAGAGAAAGTGACTAGTCCAAGGTCTTCAGTTGGCTTTGTGCCTAAAGTGGGACTAGAACTCCCAGTCTCCTTCAGGTTTCTAACCTGATGCCTCAATTGCTATAAAAAAGTAGAAACTTTGGGAAAAGAAAGAGGACAATCATTTTCCATAATTCAAGCATCAGAAGGACTGCATGTTCTGGATACATACTGAAGAAGTGGAGAGTATTGGCTTTTGCCAAATATTTATTTTGTATTTGCTGTGAAGGAGGAAACATAAAAGCTAAGTCTTTGTAGTGGCTCCAGATTGGCTACCAATTAATTCCCAGCTAAAAGTTGGTGGATCCTTAGAAATGTACTTGTGACATTTCAAACTGGATCTCTTTCTGATTTTTCTACATTAATGTTGCTGGACCACAATGACATTAAGAGTTTATTTATATTACTGGTAGTATTTTATGTTTGCATAAAAACAAACTTTTTGTTAAGTGCATCATTGAAATAATGAAGATTCAGGAAGTCAGGATGAATTTTTGGTAGGACAGATGTATATAATCTTTGAGCAAATATGCTGGTTGCAAACACATTTGCCTGTTACTTCTGTCTGTTGAATGGGAGAATGCTATTCTTCATCTTTACAGGTCCATCCAAATAGTACACTCCTTGAAATGTGTATTGTGCATCAGATTGTACCTCCATTCCTTAGCCTTCTCCTTCTCAATCTGTTGGATTTCCTCTTCCAAAATTCTCAGCCTTTTCATAAATCACAAACTATTATAAATACAATTCTTTTCCAATATGATAAATACATGGCAGTGATAATTGAGGCAAAATGTAGGATTAAGTTTTTCACCCCAGATACTAACAGATGTTGGATCAGGGCATGACTCTCTCTTTTTTTTTAAAAAAAATGCTTTATTAATCTTTATTAATCTTTTATAATTTTAAAACATCAAATGTTAAAAAGTTGGATCAGGGCATGACTCTTAATGGCTTGCAGCAATGCAAAATTGTCAAAAGTTCATATATAGTGATATATTTGTGGAAGCAGATAACCTAACTCCTCTTCCTAGAATGCCATGTTCTCTTTTTTTGTTCAACATGTATTGATAGCTTCTTATAAAGATTGCATGGAAATATAAGATTAGATATTACCCAAATGCAGGTGACATCAAACTCTACTTCATCTTGTTTAAGTGCTTTGATTTTGGTCTTGAATTTGACAAAAGTAAAGATGATCAGCAGATCAAATGTCCCACAAAACTTTGGGTTTTATACTATGGAATTACATAGCTGCAACATAAGCTACAAACAACAACCTTCAGTTCTAGCAGATAAAGCTGTCAAGCAGCTTGTCTATCTAAGATGGATTTGGGATACTTCTGTATCTGTTCAAGACCACCATAACTCTGTTGAAGTTAAGATACCCTTGAAAACTCTTCCATTTTGTAATACTTTTGTGCTGAATAGTTGTTAGTATGCTGCACTTTGAAGCCTCTATTGATTCCCTCTTCTCTAATATATATATATGTTATTCAGCTTTGTTCTGGTATTTTCCCACATCATTGTAGTTGTGCTTTTAAAGTTGTAGCAACGTTTCAGCAGAATCTCATCTGCCATAGTCAGGCTGATGATGGCAGATGAGATTCTGCCGAAACGTTGCTACAACTTTAAAAGCACAACTGACAGCATTATATGTTTTAACTTAAATACATAGGCAAAAGATATGAAATTCATTAAAATGAAAAAAGAAAACGATCATCCTGTTCCAGGATGTAAAACAGAGCCTTAGACTAGCCTTTCCTAATCTGTAATCCTCCAGATTTGTTAAATTGATAACATGCTGTGAAGGGCACAAGGTTGGGGAAAGAACCTTTGGACGAAACTTCTAGGGGGGCACATTCTCTGTACTAAAATCTGTAAAATGCAGCATGGATATACTTTTGATATTAATGTTAATACCTTTTGTGTATTTGATTAAACATGGAAATAGTGTGTTGTGGAAATGCCCTAAGGATCACAGTTGAAATGATATCTATTGTAAATTAATTTTATTGCCTTTGATCAGCTGTACATGTGTGCAGATGAGGCACTGAAAACATTAGCCCATCTCTTTCCATCCGTCTTTTGTACATAAGGCTGTAAATGAGGCAAGATGCTTTTTTATTTCATCTACAGATCTAGGGGATATTGCATCTGATTTCTGTTTGTCTCTCCTTTGACAAATTACTTTCTTAACTCCTTCTTCCACCAACCTCATTTATTATAGCTATTAATAAAGCTATATCTCATTGTTATATAGTGCCGTCATTGTAAACAGTGCTTTATAGAAGTGTTACAGACTATGTTCTGCTATCTGGACAAAATTGGTCCGATATGCAATAGATTTAATTCTAGTTTTAAGTAGCAAAAATGGACTAAATTGTTTACTAAGATGGCTGACAGATGTTATGTATCCTGCTATAACAGATCATGAACTTTGACTTGTATCTAATGCCTGATGATCACTGCTATGCAACCTGCACATTCACTTATAGGATGTATAATTAGCTTTATTTTTCAAAGCCATATTCACCTTTGGACAACAGGGATATTTGCCCTAATGAGGGTTTAGTATATTAATTGCCTTTTTACAGGATACCTCTTATATTCAATACAGTACTTAATAATATAAACACATTTTTATACACTTATTCTTTATAAAGTAAAGCCAGGGGAAGGTGATAATTCAACATATCTGAAGAGTGCCTAGCTATAAACATTTATATACTTGTTCAAGGAAGTTGGTAAAAGTACTGATAGGTAAGCCCTCCAAGCTTACAATGAGAGATGGCAAATGCATGTATAACATAGACCTGACTGGGCATGGAGGGAAACTTCTGCTCTTAGAAATGTATTCATGACGGTTTCAAGGATGACCCAGGACAGGGACAGTGGAGTAGCTATGGTTATCCAGGAAACTCAAGTGCTTGTCAGGTGTACTACTCCACTGATAAGCCTATGTGAGATTGAAATTGTGTTCTAGGACTCAAATTACAGCTCCTTGTGTTAGATCCATGCTGGAGCCGATTTTTGTCTCAAGACAATAGCAGTGCAATCTCTGGTTGGGATGTTACCACCAGTCCTTTGTTCCCTGTTGACCCTGGAGTTTTCCATGATTGTTCCCCACCAGAGGGAAGAAGAATCTATATGATGGGTCTGTCCTGATTGAATTTCAGAATAAATTTGAGGTTTTTCCCGAGGTTTTGATACATAGTTTGAGGCTTTAGATACCATGGAATCAGAGTGCTATGATAGTTTTGAACTGGATTGTATTTGTGCAGACTTTTTCTGCTCATGGTTCTAGTGATCCCACCTGACTTTCAGCAGATCTCCAGATGATAAAGCTAGAGAAGAAACATTTAGTGCATTACTGGAAGAAGGCAAAAGAAGACTCTGATGGGGCATAGGTAAGAGCCTTTAAAAAAAAAAAAAAAACCATCTTTTGGCAACAGTAACAAAATATCTCCACCTCATTGCATCTGCAAAGTGGCAGCTGGCAGCCATTTAAGGTGACCTTCTCTCTTCTCCATTAGGAGAATAGGGAGGACATCTCTTAAGGCCACTTTAAGGCCTACTCTTGGCACCTGGCAGATCTACTTATTCAGATCTATTCTAACCTGAACTTTGGCTACAATGTACAGGTCCTATGTATTTTTCTGAGACATGGTCTTCCTTGAGTTTTAGCTTATTCTCAGGAAGTGGACAGCACTATCAAGCCAACCATCTGTATTCTACATTCATGACCCTCTTAGTAATTTAAGGCTATAACAAAAAGTTTAGGATAGTTGCCGAAAGAAGCTTTCATCCACAGCAAGAATTCTGAACCAGAGATTTTTCATTTTGGATTCTAGAGAATGTTGCTGAAATAGTGCACAATTTGGATGCTTCCAAGTTTCTACTTGAGGAAGAGGGAACAGCGATAACCTTTGCGCAACTCCAGTTGCAACCAGTTCTGAATTGGAAGGCCCTGCTTATAGTCACTTATACTTTAGTCGTCATTACACCAATTCTGTTAGCCTTTGGGGAGGGATTTAAAACTTAGTTTTTCTTCCAGGAATTGCTGACAGAAGAGCTAGTCTTTGGGAAGGTGGAATATCTTCCCAGATACACCCTGATTATATGGTATAGATATGACAACATTTTGGTTTGTTGATATTCTTGATTTTAATTGTAATTTGTCTTTGGCTTTATTCATGTACATGATGTGGAGTTGCTATCATATGAAGTAGTTGGCAATATATATCTTCTAAACAAATAAACATCTAGAAATTGTACATTTGTTTTTTTGTATTTCCTTTGTTCAAGTTAAACAGGGTGCACTTGTGTTTCCAGTTCCCACATCTGCCTTACTAACCTGGTCAGCCTCTACAGACAAGGATTTCAACTCCAAACTTTCCAACTCTCATGATCATTGCTGAGAATTTTGGAAATTGAAATCCCTACATCTGGAGGTCTATGGAGAATCTCAGTCATCCAGGTCATGGTTGTCCCAAAGGTGTCTTTTCAAGAGGTAACTGGACTTTCTGTTTTTTGTTTGAAGACATTTCATTTCTCATCCAAGAAGCTTCTTCAGCTCTGGCGGGATGGTAGGGAATGGAAGGATTTATACTCCTTGCAGACAGCTGGTCATTTGCATTATTTTGACGAGTCATTAAAAGAATGCAAATGACCAGCTGTATGCAAGGAGTATCAGAAAAGCAAATCAGAAAGCTCAGTTGCCTCTTGAAGAAGCACCTTTGGGACTACATCTGGAGGGCATCAATACTGGGGAAGCTATCTTAAGGAGATCTTTTATTCCATCAGAATTCTTTCCTCTAAATATCTGTTCATTCTTAGATTCAGAGCTATATTTGTTGCATGGAAACAATATCTTTCTGATTACAAACTTCAGAGAGAGATGGCAGGAAGGAAAACTTTGAAGTTAGAGCCAGATAATAGCTTTTCAGAGAATTGAAGGGGGGCATTATGTGATGCATTGACCTAAATTTTCCATGGTCTATACACAAACACTTTTTTCACTCCTTTGTTGTCGTGGTTAAACAGAATTTGCATGAGTTTAGAAGTATAGCAAGTTCAGAGATGCACATCTTCAGTGATCTACTAGCCAACTGGCCCTTGTCCTGGACAGAATGGGACAACTTGCCACAGCTGCAGGACAACTCACCATAGCCAACTTGCTGCAGGACAACTTACCAGCATGTTCCCACACCATGGGAAAACTCGCTGCGGGACAATTTAACATTTCTATTTAATTACTTAAAATATATAAAAAATGTTTTAATTTTTGCCATTCACATTTCATGTTGTCCCTCCTTTTGCATCTTTTCTTTAATGATTATATTCCACTATTTCTTTAAATATTAGTGTAACTTTTGTCCCGCAGTGAGTTTTCCCATGGTGAGTTGGCCCTGGCAAGTTGTTCTGCAGCTAGTTGGTTGTGGCAAATTGTCATGGGCCCTAGGATTCAGCAGCAGCAGTTTTTTGAGTGAGAGAGGAAGAAAAATCCCTGCATTGACATATTTAAATCACTATTCAACTTGGTTTCTGTGTGTCATGTCTCTACCTTGAGATTGTAACCCTGAGGGCAGAATCTGTGTTCATAATTTTTACACAGTTATTCACAATTTAGGCATGACTAATTATTTTTGCACAGCACAGCTATTGCTGCCACGACAGCACCTTTCTATTTTTAGGGGGGGAAAAAAAGTCAGTGTCTGTCCAATCTGAGATTGCTCTTGATTTTATTGGAGAAAGTGTATGCATTTCTTCATGATTGGTCATGAATCTGGATCTATATAGAGGTCTTTTTATAATGTTGACCAGTCCATGTCTAGTTTAAAGATAAGACATCCTAAAACATATGAGAACAACGGATACCCTGAAATGATCCTTCAGTTCAATAGCATCTGGACAGAAAATATCACCTGATCAAAACTCCTGCTGCTCTACTAAGCTGCATTTTAATACTAATTGAATTCCAGTAATTCTTTTAATATTTGCAGATATACATAAATCAGCATATGAAATTTGCCAGCCGGTCTCCTCTTCAGTGATAATGTACATGCTATTCTAATGTCTACATATGCTGTTAGTATAATCCCATGGATATGATATATACAGAGAGAGAGAGAGAGAGAGAGAGAGAGAGACAGAGACAGAGACAGAGACAGACACATATATACATAAATTTTATTTTGCTCTTTATTGGACTAGGTTACTTCTGGCTCAATGTCTATCAACTGACATCCCTGTCAGAGAATAAAAGTCTATGCTTGAATATTTTTAAAAAGAAGCCCTTTCCAGTTCTATTCCCCAGTGTCAAATGTATGTAATGAGATGTCTTTGTATGACAATATCCAGAGTCATTCTGTCTCTATGCCTGGAGGTAATAGCTCTCTATGCTGCCCTGTGAAGATGGGCTTAGAAATTACATTCCACTCTGGGCGCTCCTCTAACCCAGAGAAGTTGACAAATTAGAAGGAATTCAGGGAAGAGCAATAGAAATGATTAAGAGGTTGGAGAGATTGATTGATGAGGAGAGATTACAAGAGCTAAATATGTATAGCTTGGCTAAACAGATGACACAATAACAGCCTGCAAGTATTTGAAAGGTGTAAACACCAAGGAGAGAAAGGTGAAAGAAGCATTATTTCTTACGGTGCTCAATAGGAGAGCTCAAAACATAAGATAAGCAGCAAGATTTTAGCTGGCGTAAGTGAATGGGAGTAAAGATATAGCTGCCTGCTCCAGTTGCCTAGATTGTTGAAAATGTAGTCCCCTGGATGAATGACTGGAAGGACATATGGAGTGGTGAAACCAGTGCTAGTCTGCTATGGAAAATGAACTTGATGGGGCTTTCTTGGCCAAGGCTCAATATGCAATCAAGGAAGGTTTTGGAGCTGGCAACATTCTCTAAGGCAGGGGTATCCAACCTTGGCAACTTTAAGACTTGTGGACTTCAACTCCCAGAATTCCTCAGCCAGCAAAGCTGGCTGAGGAATTCTGGGAGTTGAAGTCCACAAGTCTTAAAGTTGCCAAGGTTGGACACCCCTGCTCTAAGGGCTTATCTCTATCAGCACAAAAATGTTTTCCCATATGTTTTTTTTTTCAAATTTGTAGTTTTTCTAGGAAATCAAGTCCAGAGAAACTGATGAAAGAAAACGTAGGAAGGTTTGAGAAGTCTGTAATATTTCCATATTGTTAGCTATGCAAGGATTGTCTTGCATCTGTATATAAATAAATGTTCCTGAAAAATCAAGCATGCATGAAACAGATGTACTTCAGTTACTATTTGAAAGTGGATATTGCACAAGGATTTCTCTTTCTCCTTCTGGTAAAAGCCAGGGCTGTCTTTTTCTCAGCTGATGATCGGAAACTAGTCAAATGGATAGCACTGCCTCATATAATTTAAGGGTAATCTACCTTTACCCTATGGTCAATCTCATAGGCCCAATTGGGCAAGGTCAGCTATTCATTTGTAGGTCCCTTCTTAATTATTATACATCGTAAGTCATATCTTATATTTGGCAAAAATAGGTAATGAATAAAGGACTTGGTGGCTCAGTGGCTAAGACGCTGAGCTTGTCGATCAGAAAAGTTGGCAGTTTGGTGGTTTGAATCTCTAGCACCGCGTAATGGAGTAAGCTCCTGTTACTTGTCCCAGCTTCTGCCAACCTAGCAGTTCAAAAGCATGTAAAAATGCAAGTAGAAAAATAGGGACCACTTTGGTGGGAAGGTAACAGCGTTCCGTGTGCCTTTGGTGTTTAGTCATGTTGTCCACATGACCATGGAGACATCTTCGGACAGCGCTGGCTCTTTGGCTTTGTAACGGAGATGAGCACTGCCCTCTAGAGCTGGAAACGACTAGCACATATGTGTGAGGGGAACTTTTACCTTCACCTTAGGTAATGAATAAGGTTGGGTATAATATAGGATATAAATACATTAGCACTTAAATTATGTGTATATTGTGCATAAACCTTCATAAACCCCATAGCACTTGCCTCCTCTGTCTAGCTTAATTATGTTCCCAAGAAATATGGGGCCATCACAAAAGACAAGATGCATGGATTTTCTTTATATTTGCTCCCTATTATCAGAGTAATAGTCTATACTACACATTTAAATTAGTTTAATACTTGCACTAATACTTGTACTACTTTTTGTGCTATTTCTGTCCAACCCTGGCAACAAAATAATATTCCCACTTATCACTTACATGTTCAGAAATTTATAGTGTTTGGTAATAAACTTGAGCATTAAACTATTATCCACACTGTCATTATACAAAAACATAGAAAGCAGACAAATATTGGAGGCATTGCTATTATTTTAAAATTCTCTTACATGATAACAGACTTCCAACTTACTGGCTATTTACTGCTGTAGTTTCAAAGGAAAAATTGAACTTTTGAGCAATTCTGATAATCCCACATAATACTGAGAACAATCTGGCAACCAAAGAAAGCAAGTTTCTCCATTATAATAAGAAAAAAGTGACATTATAGCACTCAAAATAGCACATGAAAAAATGGTGAAATGACAGTTGTAGAAAGCTGACTGAATCATGCCTTGGAACAGTGGGCAAGAGCCAAGTATTGCTGAATTATATCTCCCATTATTTTTAACTGTAGACCATGCTGGTTAGCTGTTGGGAATTATAGTTAAATAGCATCTGGACTGTCAGATTACCTACTGGACTTGGAATTAAAAGTCTAAAAGAATGTTCCCATTTGGTACTGATATCTCATTCATGAAACATGAATACTCACCTATTCATTCAGAAACTCAACTCGTTTGGCTATTCAATTCAGGTCTGGATTAACAGTTACCAAGGGAAGGGTGGCACCACAATGTGTCCCCCCCCCTCCAAAGTTGGTTATCACATCCTTAACTCTTTCACTTTCATGCTCAACTATATTCAGTTTGTTCTAATTGTGCTTATCAACCATGGTAAACTTTAATCTGCGTTGAGTGACTAAAGTTTAAAAAGTTTTGTTTGAAGGTGTCCTTAGATATCACATTCGATCTCTTGGAATAAAGAGTTTTGTTTCTGTCAAAGGGTACAAATAGCTTTGTTTAGGGCATCAGTTGGCCATAATCTAGCCCTGGTTCAGCTGGAAATTTGGAGGAGCAGAGAAATTTCATGATGGGACCCCCAGGAGAGGAGGGATAAGAATTTCAGAATGATTATTCTTAAGTGATTCACCATGTCAAAATATTTGAAAGTAAGGCTTGGGGGACAATTAACTGTGGAAGGATGTAGAAGGCACCAGCAGAAAGACAAGAGAAAGGTTAGAGAAGAGAAAGGTTAGAACTGGAAAACAAGAGAATGGAAAGGAGTCTTCCGGTTTGTCGGCTTCACCGCGGCGGCAGGGATTTGCGGCTGCGCGCGATCCCTGCCGCGCTAGCCGCTTCTGGGGCTCCGACCCAGAAGGGTACGGAGCTAGCTGCCCTGCAGGGCAGCTGAAGGTAGGGGATCCGGAGAAGGGTGTGGGGTGTTGCAGACCCCCTCCCGGCCGGCAGAACCCCCTTTTCCCAGGACGGTGCAGCGGCGGTCCGTAATGGCCGCCACAAAGAAGCTGGCAGCCGGGTAAGAATGCGCAGGAGGAAGTGGAGAAAGTGCTTGAGAAGAGAAAGTTTTTCTTGGCTCCTAGGACTCTAAGACATATTTAATAAAATTCCTGAAAAGTATGACTTTCTGAATAATACCTGCCAGAAGAGGAAAAAGCTGCTGTTTGATGGTGCTGAAAGGATAGCTTACCCTCTTTTCCTACGGAATAAATAACTGGATATTAAGAAACCTATTTTTTTAGGTGAAAATTGGTTTTAAGCGATGAGTGGGAAGAGAGAGGATTAAAAAGAAAATATTTGTATGTTAAGACTTTGTTGGAGCAGATGCCTCAAGGATTTGAAGACTAGAAGATATTGCAATAAGATTTTAAACAGATTTGGACTTTCTTTCTCTTTGATTGATATTACCCCAGAAGGAGAAAGTGAGAACTCTGCCTTGGTTTGGACTGACTGATAACTTTGGGACTGTTTTATTTTTTTTATTTTCTTTGAATATTCTGGTTGTTGTAAGAAGAAAGAAGGGGAAAAGAAAAGAAAAGATTTATAATGGCTCTTTCTGTTGAGGAACTAAGAAAAGAATATGAACAAGCAAAAAAAATGGTAAAGATGGTGTGGAAGAAGCTTTCCTTTTTAGAAATGGCGCTTACTAACTATCAACAAACATTACAACAGATGAAGACAGCAGAGGAACAAGAAAGAAAGGAAGGAGCCATCTTTAATGAATCTCAGAATTTGATCAAGAAAGAAGGAAGAGAGAAAAGAAGAAAACTAAAGGACTTAAGATCTAAAAAACATTTAAGAAAGGAAAAATAAAGTGCAAAACCAATATGATGATAGTAAACAAAAGGGAAAAGGAATACGACAGAGAAGGGAAGCCGGTAAGGCAGAGGTTAGAAGAAGGGGGGTAGAAAGGTTTGTTGGGAGAAGAAAGAAAGGGAAAAGGTGGAGAAAAGCTACAATGTTTTGAAATTAAATGGAAAAAAGAAATTTTTATGGATAATGGATAAAGTATAATTTTTTTTAAAATTTTGCAAGGTACATAAGATGAGATGGTAGTATTGTAATGGTTTAAGAGTTGATAAGAGATTAAAATGTTAAAATGTTTAAAAATGATTGGCTTTAAAATTTAATAATAGGGGAGGTTTAGAATACTGTTTTAATTAAAGAGTTTAATAAGATTATGGTATTGATGTTATTATAAAATTTTTATTATAGTATCTCTTTTTAATATTTGGATTTATTGTCTAATTATGTACTTAATTATTTTGGATGTATTAGTTAGATAGAATGTACCAAGCAAAATCGGATTGGGTATTGGATATTATTTTAAAGATTAATTTGACTAACTTAGGGGGAGATAGAAAGGCATCATACTCTGATTAATGATTTCAGGAGAAACTTATTTTCTTTTTTTTTTTATGAGGAATGAGACAAAGGGATGATAAAAAATGGACAAAAGATACAAATATAATGATTCAAACTAAGATGATTAATTAAGATAGAATTAAGAAGGGTGAAATATGTGGAGAAGTTAATATAGAAGGCTTAGAATGGTAAATAAAATAAGTAATGATATGTAAGATGAGCATGAATATAATTGAAGTCCATGAAGAGAGAGACACCTGGGTCCAAGTTACTTTCCAAAAAGATTTTTTTTATGTTTTGTGTGTTGTGTGTATATGTTTTTTTGGGGGAGAATTAGTAAAAACTTGTAGAAATATAGAATGAGAATAATGGTAACTAAGTCAGAAAGAAATAGATGAAATAATGACAATGATATTGAATAAGAGTAAAGAGAAGTAAAGAGAAATTGAATAAGAGGTTTTGGTATGTTATATGGAAATGGTTTAAAACAGAATCATAATTTATCTGACTTGTTAAATTTACAATGAAAAAAGGCTTAAACATGTAATGAATAATGATAATTTGTGTGTTTTAAAAATTAATAAAACTTGTTTTTTTTAAAAAAAGAGAATGGAAAGGAATGGTATCACTGACACCTTTTGTTTTCTTTCCTTTTAGGACGGGGTGTGTATGTAATTTGTCATTCACTACCCTAAATATACATCATAATATGTTTTTACAAATTGGCAATTTCTTAAGACTGCTTTACAATTTGCATACCCAATCCAATTACAGTCATTTAGCTACTGCTTACTTTGGCAACCATCTGCAATTACGACAGTGATGAAAAAATAACTTTATGACCAGTGCTTGTATTTATGATCTTTGTAGGTCTGTAAAGTGAAGGGAAGCTGAAATAGAATCATAGGCACAATCACAGTTTTAATTAGCAATCCTGCTTCACTTAACAACCAAATTGCTGGTCCCAAGTGTGGTCACTAAATGAAAACTACCTGTATGCCTGCAAAACTCAAAATTGCAAAGGAATTCTGAACTGCAGACTCTACTGCTATGCTTTTCATTTTTGTTGCTCTCATGTTTGTTGCTTTGTTTAATATTCAGCCTGATGAAGATTTTTAAAGAAATTCAAAGTTTGCTTTCTCCTATGAGCTGTTAAGAGCATCCAGTAGTGGGAGGTGCTTCAGTCTCTGCACGTCTAGGCTGGGCTTAATTTCTGGAACGCTCCTCCTCCTCCACGGGACTCCTCCCCAGCATTCCCCAGTTTTGGCTCATCCTCGTGAGGGATAGGCAGTGCTGGTGATTCTTCCTTGGCTGAAACAGGAAAATTCATTTCTTTACTAGCAGGTTTGAAAATTGATCAACTTGTCTTTAGAACTCTTTAGCCTTCTAATCGCATTACGATCTCTCGACATTGGCTCTTTAACATCAGGCAGTCGGAGATTGCTCGCATTACAAGGAAACGCTGATTTGCGCCCCAGAGCGGAGGGAGGCTTCGGCGCTGCTCCGCGCCCCCTCCCCACAACCACTCTTTCTACCCCTGCCATTCCGACATATAGCCGCAGAGTTTCTTTCATCTGAACAGCGGCGTGAGCTCTTTGCTCACAACGGAGTCGTATCGCTTTCCTTCCCCCCTCTGAACATGAATACTCTGAATGCTACCTGGGGGTGGAAGATTCAAAACGCTTAGTGCCTTCCACCCTTCCCCGCCATTTAGCCTTATAGGAAGAGCCCTCGGAGGTTATTCCTTCACACGGCGGGAGGTTGCTGCTGGGGAGCGCACCAAAAGGTTAACGGCCGGAAGCCATTTTTTCTTACAAATACCTCATGGCCACGCTAACTGTATTTCATTTTGTGCTATGTGAGGTACTTTCTGTCCCAAGCAGAGGTTTCTCCTAGGAACACTTGGGATCATTATACACTCGTCTTGTTTTTTTTCTACATTCGAGGCTATTCCTACATTTAAATTGTTGGCTTAACCCTCACAGCCCAATCAACCCAGCAGCACAACAGCGAGCACCTAGGCCTGTGTCCGCCTGTGCAGGGAAGCTGTTGAAGGCCTCTACCGTTATCAATTTGGGCCTTTAGGTGTTTGGTTTTTCAAATTTGGCTGTTTGGCATTTCAACATTTAGCCTCGTGCTATTTAATTGATATTCATATACATATAGGTATATATATTAGTGATTATATAACAACAACAATAACAACAACAGTAACAATACTAATCTATTTGGTATAATATTTTAATATCAATAAAATATTATTACTGAGATACGACTCATTATAGATGGGTATTAAAAAAAAAAGAAGAGAAAAGGGGGGAATAAAAACATCATCAGGGCAACTGGTCTGTCCTTAGATCAGGCCCCTGGGCATGCCAACCGCCTTCACAGTATTGTATTGAATAATAAGCATACTGTAATTCCTTCAATCGAAATGGCAGGTGGTAGCAGCTCTCAGACCTCATCCTTGAAGGTCAAAGCCAAATCTCAGCACAAACCTAAGCAGCTAAAGGGAATTCTAAAGCTTCAGAAAGGGATCCAACATGCACCATAAAGCATTAGAAAAGCAGATAGATAAATGCACATGGGAGGCGCACAGGGTCTCACAGGACTTTCCCTCCTCCAGTCCAGGTCCATCTACCTCTTCCCACCCTCCTCCTCCCCTAGATCTCTCCCTCTCATCCAGGCGCAGCTTGGCTCCCCAAAGCCAACAGGCCCAGTTACCTGGAATACTGACCACGTGAAGGGCTCCCGAAGCTACATTCACTCCAACGGCTGCTGGTCTTTGACAGGACAACATTCTTCCAGAGGAAGTTCCAGAGAGGATGAAGGCCTGGATGGAGCTGGCAATCCGCCAGGGAATCACAGCAGGTCTTCAACATGCAGGACCAGGGAACACCCTGTAACTGCTGATTATGATTCCCAATCGCTGAGGTCGTTGACTAGGTCAGAGCAACACTATGCCCAGGAACATTTACAAGGGGAAGTGCCCCTCCAAGGGCCAACTGAGGAGGAGGAGGAAGAAGTGGATCAAATTGATCAAATGGAACAGATTGAATCAGGATCAATACATGACAGCGAGCCCCTGTCAGAAGCGGACCCCTTAGAAAGGGGGATGTCTGAGGATGAGGGCCTTGTTCCCGATCAACCTGTACTTACAGGCTTATTGCACCCACAACTTTTCAGATCTCTCTTGTTTAAGGCAAAAAACATTGCGCGCCTGAATAAGTCGACCCCTTCTACCACTTCAGCTCCTTCAGAAGAGGGACCAGAAGATCTAATTTTCAACCAACCAGTAGTCGAGGCAGAGGTGATCCCAGTTCCTCCCATGTTTTCAGACCTGCTACAGAAACAGTGGGCGTCTGCAGCAGCGTACCCAGCCCCACTGGATATGACAGGAAATATTTCAATTTGGCACCTGATTTCTCAAAATTGTTGAATACTCCCGAGGTAGATGAACCTATAGTGGAATTAGCGTCCTCCTCCATTCCCAATGAAGCTCTGGAGGCATTAAAGCCGGAGGAAAAATGGGCCGAGCTAGCCCTATGCAGGGCCCATCAGTCTGACGCATGGGCCATCAGAGCAGCCACAGCTGCCTTCTTCTTTACCCATTCTTCAAAGAGCCACACAGACTTACCATCACCACCACCAGCCTGTTTGGATGGGGAGCTCACGTTCAATCGCTCACAACCCAAGGCCGCTGGTCCGCATAGAACAGTCATGCAGCATAAACTGGCTGGAGCTTCGAGCAGTACACCTGGCTCTCCGCAGCTTCCTTCCACAGGTACGCAATCAACACATACTAATATTGACCGACAACTTAACAGCCAAAGCTCACATAAACAAACAGGGGGGCACACAGTCGAAACACCTCATGCGGGAAGCGGAGCACTTGTGTCGTTGGGCGGAGAGCAACATACTTTCCATCAGAGCAGAACACATTTCAGGCCTGTCAAATACACAGGCAGACTGGCTAAGCAGGGCCACAATCGATCAATCGGAGTGATGCCTCCATCCGACCCTGTTTCAAGAGGTGGTCAGGAGATTTGGGCAGCCGGTGGTAGACTTGTTCGCTTCCCTCTTCAACTCTCAGCTCCCCAAATTCATTTCCAGGTACCCCTTGCAAGGAGCGGAGAACTTCAATGCACTCCACTGCCGTTGGCCCCAGGGTCTTCTGTACGCATTCCCACCACTTCCTCTGATCCCCAAAATCATCCAGAAGCTGCTGGACGAGAGAGCGGAGCTGCTGCTAATAGCTCCTTACTGGCCCAGATGGCCATGGTTTGCAGACCTCCGCAGTCTATCCTTATCAGCACCATGGAGAATTCCGTTGGACAGGGTTTTGCTAACCCAGGCACCCTTTCAACATCCGGACCCTCAATGGTTGCACCTGAATGTCTGGAGGTTGAGCGGAGATGTCTGAAGAGTGAAAAGTTTTCCAACAGAGTTATCGCTACCATCCAAGCTGCAAGACGCCCCTCAATGACTCGTATCTACAATGCCACGTGGTCCAGTTTCTGCAAATGGTGTACTAAGTCTCAAACTGAGCCCATCTATCCATCAGTGGCTCAAATCCTAGAGTTTCTACAAGAGGGGCTTGACAAGGGATTATCACCTAATACGTTGAAAAGGCAGGTGGCGGCTTTGGCATCGGTTGTCACTTCTGAGGGTCTACTGTTTCTTTCTCATCACCCATGCATACGGAGTTTTCTTCGAGGAGTCACAAATTTACATCCGCCAGCGGTTCATCGTTATCCCACTTGGGACCTTAACAAGGTCCACGTTGCACTCACTAAGTACCCTACTGAACCCTTGAAATTGTCAAGTCTCCAATTTCTGACGTATAAAGTAGTTTTCCTTGTAGCAATCACTTCTGCTCATCGTATTTCAGAACTGGCAGCTTTGTCGATCAGAAAAGACCTTTGTGTCTTCCATTCAGACCGGGTGGTCCTTCGTCCTGATCCTACGTTTATACCCAAAATTAACTCAGCCTTTCACAGGGCACAAGAACTGATACTTCCTAACTTTTGTCCCAGGCCATCTCAAAGGTTGGAACTACAATGGCATCAGCTTGATGTGAGGTGAGCATTGCGAATATATATTCACCGCACAGCGACTTTCCGGAAAACAGAAGCTTTATTTGTGTCATTTCAACTATATACTCAGGGATGCAAGGTCTCTTCCTCCACAGTAGGCCATTGGCTATGGGCTGCGATAGCAATAACGTATCAGACTCAATCACTACAAGTGCCCAGGGGCATAACAGCTCATTCAACAAGGAGCGCAGCAACATTGGCAGCATGGGCCACGCAGGCACCAATAACTGATATTTGTCAAGCCACAACCTGGGCCTCTCCATCGCCCTTCATTAGGCCTTATAAAGATGTGTTTGCATCCGCCGAGGCCTCCTTTGGCAGAAGAGTTCTGCAACGGGTCCACAGGGACCAGGAGGGAATTCCAAGCCAGACAGAGTCCCTCCTATAGGACAGGCCAAGCTTTGGTATGTCCCACTACTGGATGCTCTGAACAGCTCATAGGAGAAAGGGCGTTGGTACTTACTTGATACGCCCATTCTCTTTGAGCTGTGAAGAGCATCCGGCCCCATCCCTTTTTCCATCTGGTGGGATCCCGTTTCAGCCAACGAATTGTTAAGGCGTTCAGGGCGAGTGGTGTTTATTCTCTCGTCTTCGCCAAAACTGGGGAACGCTGGGGAGGAGTCCCATGGAGGAAGAGGAGCGTTCCAGAAATTAAGCCCAGCCTAGACGTGCAGAGACTGAAGCACCTCCCACTACTGGATGCTCTTCACAGCTCAAAGAGAATGGGCATATCAGGTAAGTACCAACGCCCTTTTTATTTGAATTTAACAGTTATACCCACCCTTCTTGGGAGACAAAGATTCTACAAATGAAAAGGCCATGATTTTGGAAAGGCAGGCAGAAATGTTGGTGCATCCCTTAATCTCAGTACCTGTCAGAATATGTCAGGTACATCCTTCCCCTACCTATACTACAAATTAGCTGTCTGTGACATACAGTCCCTCTGTCATACTCTTCACTGCATTCATGTTGAAATTTGAGTCTCTGGTAGATCACTGCAGCTTGCTTAAGTGATTGATGTTGTGTGTTGGCTTAGAGAGATGCATAGTGACAAGTTTTGTACTTCCAATGTCCAGTTGCCATCTAATTCAGTTGAATTATAGTGAGAGTTGTGTGTGAAAGTCTAAGCAAAAAAACTTGCCCCAAAGTTGGAAAGAATGCCACTGTTGCTATTTCTATACATATTTATAGACTGATAACTACTGTATGTAGGCTTCACTATCTCTGACACTTCCCCAACAGATGCCTCTTTCTATAGTTGTATGTTTGATGGGATTTTTTTTTCCTATTGCTTATTTCTTCTCTGATATTATTCCAGACCTAGGTCAATAATGGCCCTGAAAAAACTGTATAATCCTTTCAATGTTTGTTGCGATTTATTTTTGTTTTTCGCATCATAAGATTAAAGCACTGAAGACAATGTTTGAATGACTTTTGTATTAACACTAGACAACCCATGTCTCATTGGGTCATCATTACAGAGATATTCCCATACCTAAATAGAGAAACAGAATGACCAAAGCAGCGGCAGCAGCTGTAATTTCCAACTTCATAGCCGTTTCCTCATGGAGTTTCCTTGTTTTCTTGCAAGGAGCAGCAAAAATTTCCCTTCCCTTCCCTTCCCTTCCAATCCCACCCCATCCCCTGGATGTGGGAGGGAGTGGGGGACTGCAAGACTGGCTGGGAAATTGTCCCCAAATGTAGAAAATGAAGATCACATGTCCATAACAGCATCATAGCAGCAGCCAGGAGCATTAAAGCAGTCACAACTTTTCCAAATTTTATTCCCTTCGGAGTTATGGGCCTGGACTTTGGATACATTCTGTACGTTTGCCCATTTGAGATACCTCGGTTCAAAAATTGTTGCCTTACGATGCACTGTTTTATCCAGTTAATACATAAAGAACTCTTTGAGCTGAATTTGATTCCTGTTGACTTCTATGTACTTTTCTTGGCGACTATATTGAAATAGTTACCCATTGCTTGCTTCTGAGATTTTTTAAAATTTCTAAGTCAAACTATTTCCTGCTGCTTTCATTTTAAGTATTAACCAGGTCCAACTCAATTTATCTATTTTGAGGAAAATTCTTTGTTAGATATTGGGTACAATGGGAGGGAATTGCTGTTGCTATTTAATGATTTTTAAAAATTATTTATTTTCATTTATTTTACTCTTCAAATATGTTAAAATAAAATCTGTAAATGTTCAAGAAAAAAGAAAATAATATTCTTTTTAGACAGTAATACTTTATGTGTTTGTTTTCACGTCTATGAAAATTTTTCCCATGCTAGGCAATATGCTTGTTTCAGGCTGTCTTAGACCACAAAGTCAGACTACAGGTGCAGCTGTTATTAGTCTGTGACCACCTTGCAGATACCATGCACGTGAGAATTTTTAAACTTGCAGAAAGCAGCAATTAAAAGAGTGCTTGAAAAGCAGTTTGAGCTGGTTTAGGGGGAACTAAATTAAGCAAAATATACTTGCTCAAAAATGTGTATTGTATGTGATCAAGCTTGTGTTTACGCGTAATGATGTAATTAGGGTAGAAACGCCAGATTATATAAATAGAGGCCTGTTAGTTGAAACTTTAATGCTTTTTTCTCTGAGAAGCTGTTGACCTTGGTGTCAAGTTTAAAAAAAACTGCAGCCAATTTTCTCTGGTTATGTCTTTGAGTCTGGAAGAAATTCTATAGCATCATTCTGAGATCAGCCAATGGCAGGTCAGTGCCACCACTTGTATTGTTTACATCTATTGTTCTATTTTCTGTGGCAAAAACAGTAGAAGGAACCACACAATCTATTCTGATGAACTACAAGGCACTGGGTGAAATTTAATCAGATTGCTAGGTTGGCTTTCTCAAGATTAGCCTTTACCAGTGAATTGTTAAATATCACATGGCTGTTAATGCAGAAAACATAATATAAAGAAATTTGGACATTTCCAGAGAAAGAAAAAATTGTGGAGGAGTTAATCCTGAGTTTTGTAGCATACGGTATATGACATGACTTTGCTCAATGCTTAAAAAAGCACCAGAGATTTAGCAAGGGCTGAACAGAGGAGATGATTCTTGCCCTTTGGTTCACAATTAAATAGACATGATACAAAAACAGAAAGGAAGGAAGACAGGAGAGGAAAGAGGAAAATAAGCTTTGAGTCACTTATCTGATAGGAGGTGGTTGGTCTCTCCGGTTCACAAAGTTCTTTCCAGGGAGTGAAGAGATGTTGCTTCCTGGAGATTCCTCACAGTTGGAGTTTCCTTGTATCTCCATCAAAAGGAATCAAACCAATTTGAGTTATGTATCATGCGACGGAAATTCCTGCCAGAGAAATATAGGGAAACAGTTGAAATACATCATCAAGTGGTATTGGCTACCATCTTGACTGGCTTCAAAAAAGGGGCTGTACTCATTCATGGAAGTCATGGAAATGATTGGCTGTTAACTTTGGGGGCGGTGTGACTGCCTCTGCTGGAGGCTATCTGCTAGGATATTGGTAGATTTCTTTTGGCAGTTGGGGTTGGCCCTTGTGAAAACAATTGCCTGGACTACCTGTAGATAGTCAAGGAGTCTGATCCAGCTGGGCACTGCGTATCTTCTTATGATCTATCCCCATCCATCCATCCAATTCCAAAAGATTATGAATAATTTTATAAAATTAAAACAGCAAATATAAAATAATCTTAGCAATAAAAACAGCACCCACTGTATAGAGGACATTGCTTACTTGAAAGGATACAAAGGAAGGCGACACTGTCAGAACACACAGAGTAGGTGGGCATTTTAGGGAATAGGCAGTCCCTTGTAAAATTTTCTTACTAGAAACAAGATGATTGTGCATCAGAATCTTGCCCATTCCTAATCTTAATTCAATTAGGCCTAAATACAATATATAATTCTTCTTCTTCCTGGAACCATTTTTTCCTTTTCCTAAAGAACACTTTTAATATGTTTGTTTGTTAATGAAAATTCTGATGTCAAAGGAAATACTTGACACCATTTTGATAAATTTAAAAGCTAAAGGGAAAATTGCACTTTTACTGATCTTTTTAAATCTAGTTTATAATTTGGATAGGGGTAGTGGTGTTATGCTACCAGTTTGGCCCGGTTCACCCAAACTGGTAGTAAATAACACGACGATCAGCTGAGAGGATAAAAGAAGTGACAAGCACATGGATGGGAGGGAGGGTCGCTCCTAGCTTTTCGTTACTTTGTTCTCTCAGCTGATTGGTGCATTAGGGGCACGCACATGTTAGGGGCACATGTGCACGTGCGCAATCACCCACCGAATAGTGACCAAGGTAGGAACCCACTACTGGATAGGGGGAAAAGTTTGTAACTTAATGGACCTTCATATCTTTAGCATAATAAAAATATTAAAAATATTAAAAATGGAAGTGAACTTTGGGAATCAAGAACAACATTGTGTTTTTTTAAATAAAATTTAGATACAGGAGAAACAGAGATGACCAAAAAAGCTTTCTTTGTTTAAAAGAAACACACCTGGTTTGCGGGCTGACTGGGATGAAGAGGATCAATACAGAATCACACATGAAAGATGATGAAGAAAAGCATGAGGTAAAAGCATGCAGCTATGCATCAGTGAGTGTAAAAGACTTACCTTTGAATTGGGATTCTCTAGATTTACAAGTGGGAGTTGGGTACATGTGTCCTCTTGAAGTGAATGAATGCTGAGGAAATAGCTTGCCAGCTTTGTAAGTTGCTAAACATGAGAGAATATGAAGAAACTGACAAAGAAATGGAATGTAAAGACGTCAACAGATGGGAAAAGAGTTTGTCATTTATCTCACAAATGACAGATCAGTCTGGGCTGCAAACAGCTGAGGAAGAAGAGATTCAAAATGTTGGAAGAGACTCTGCCTTAATGAATTCACTAATAAAATAAGGCTGGAGTTTCCTATCATAGTTTCCAAGATTTTGTGATTTGCCATATGTGATTTTTTTGTTCTTCCTTGATTGTGCCTTGGAATATAAGGTTGTTATTATTAGACAATCCAATATATTTGTGCATATAATTATAAGAATATATGATTATTTTTCTTCCCTCACCAGAGACTACACGATGGGTCATATGAGTATTATTGCTGTTTCTTTGCCATGTCCATCCTCTTTTAGTTTTTCAGATGACAGGCATCCTTTTCTGAATATTGTAAAATTCTTCGCATTTTTGTTGTAGCGTTCTGTTTTGAATGTATGTACTTTCACGGGTTTTGGAGGGCTGCAACTTCAAACATCAAAAGCAAAATGAGGAAAAAAGGTTATTAAAAAGAATGTTAGAGCTCTGGGTGAAAGGATTAGTTAAGCTTATGCAGAATAAACACAGTTATGATTTCGGCTGTAACACCCATCTATTTCTTCTATGAATACCTAATCTCTAATCTAGTCTGTTTCACAAGTCCAACAATCCAACAATTTGCTGTGTAAACATTCATCAGTTTCATAATTTGAAATGCAGGAGGTATTACTCTAGAACCACTATGGGTATTTATCTTATCCTTTTCACAGCTATCTGTTACATTTGCAAATGGGAGAAAAACACGCAGGAATGTTCACTGGGTAATGATCTTTCTGAGTCATTAAGAGGTGATATATAAATTTAATAAATTTATTATTTAATTATTCTTATATGTCTCATTTTATTTGGAATCTGGAAAGCCAACAGATAGCTACTTGGTGGCCTATCAGAACTATAATAGCTTGAAGCAATTTCTGTAGTCCTCCTCAATAGCAAAGTCCAATTCTCCCAATAAAATTATATTGCATGGAGGCTGAAAAAAAAAAACCCAAGCATGACTGTATTGGGAAAAGCAGTCACTCCCAAATATCCCCTTCTTGTGACTGATGTTTGGTGGGATGGCAGAAATACAATTTAATGGAGAAGACAATATATGGAGGGAGTCATCATAACAAATATTTTCAATTTAAAGCACAAGGTTTTCCCCAGTGGTGTAGATTTCAGCTGACAGATATTAATTGTTCAAATGTTTACATCTGTGCAACTGAGATCTATTGGGAATTGTATCCTCTCTTCCTTTTTTTTTTTACCCATTACTGAATTTTCTGCAGTAAAAAAGAAAAGAAAATGGGAGCATTATTATAGTTAAATGATGTTGCTGTGTAGACCCACCTCCCTTGTGTGAGGCACAACAGTTGCACACTTAAGGCTGCATACAGAAGTAGCATGGAAGCTTTACCTGTTTGCAAAGATTCCATCCATATCTTCTACTTTGTTGTGTGGTCTGCAGTATCAATTTTTCTTAATTTTTACCCAGACATTTTCAGCAGTATTACTGTCATGAATTAACATAGTTCTGTTGGGATTAGAGTGTTAGCAGAGCCCCTGTAGTCTTTTTGAATGTTATTGTTGCTGGTTTGTCTAGGTGGAGAGGTTTTTAATTGGGTTTTTAAATTATGTATTTGAAATATTGTAAGCTACCCAGGCTTTTCACAGTCAGTTTTAAACATTCAATAAATACATACATATTCATACAAGTGTAGTCATTCTTTATATGTAATGTGACCCCCCCTTTTTGTTGGATCAGATTTTTAAAAATCAAATTATGTTTCAATAATGTATTCTTACTATGAGTTTCATCCCACCAGGTTTTAATTTCATCATTTTCATATTTGCCCTCTATGTCAGGATGTCAAGTTCTCCCTAATTGTTCCCATGCTCTGTACTTCTGACTCCTTTAGTGCTGGTCTTCTTTGGTTTGCCTGATATGTTGCTGGATATATTCCTGGGGAACATCTTCTACTTACCGTTTCCTTCCTTGCTATAAGGTTTGCTGCTTTTAGATTTATTCTTTGGGTGTAGTTCTAGATATTGGCCTTCTCCTCTCTTAAGGTGTAGCTTAAAGCCTGCTAGATGATTGAAATAAGTTGTCTTCCAAACATGTTCTTCCAGTTCTTGTGAGATACAGGTAGAGGCTATCTCTAGAAGTATTTCCTGGAAGTAATCTAGACCACAGTCCAAGAATTCACTATTTTCTTGATAAGACCCTATGCTTTAAGAATCCTCCATTCCTTTTTTAGGGCCATGGCCATAAATAGAAAATGTGGACAAATTCAACACCTGCATTCCGATCATTTTTACTTTCCTGTCTAGCATCTCATAACCTCTTGGTATTCTTTCCAGATTCTTTTGGGTATATGATTGTGATGACCCAGGGTGTGGCACAAAGGCAACACAGTCACATAAGTAAGAAGAGTCCCTTTAGTACCTCACACTTTGCCCCAATGTCCAGGCTACCTTTGGCTGGAGAAAAAAAAAGTCTTCCAAGAACAGTCTTTAAGTGGAGGAAATTCAGTCAGAAAACAAAGTACATACAAACTAAATAAAAATCCACACAAACCATACTGCAGTAATTAAATTGACAGGGCAGGAGAAGGAATTACAGACTTGAAAGGCCAGCAAAACACACAGCTGGGAAGATGCCAGGAACCCAGATAAGCCTCAACAATACCAGATAATTCATAATTTGCTCCCAACAGTTTGCTGTGCACAACTTTCCTTTTTAAACACTGTGTTCCCAGCTGCAACTAATGAAGGGAATCAGGACCTTTCCTCCCCCGTAAGCCATGCAACTCACATTGCTCCCTTCTCTGGTCCTCCCTGCATGCCCTAGGATGAAGAGGGGGTGGACCTGGGTCTTCCTCCAAATTCCCTCTGCCTTGCTCTACCTCTCCCCTGCTCTGCCCAGCTGGACTTTGCCCTTCCCCAGTTTCTTCCACAACCAGTTTCTTCCTGTCAGCTGCTCGGCCTCCCCCTCCGAATCAGATTCTGACAGGGGCATGACAATGATATAGTTCAATCTGAACAAAAGAAAGATATAGTGATCAATAGATCTTATTAGTTAGAATAGCCTTTCCATCACACCCTGGATTTCTGACATGGGGTGAGGCGAAAATGGACAGAGATTTTCAAAAGAAAGATATAAGGACTGGAGTTTACTATGAGCTCTTGTTGATTTAAAACAGTTTCAGAGAACTAATGGAGCCAGGCCCACAGGAAGGAAAAATCAATTTTATCCTGAAATTAAGAAAATAGAGTCAGGCACTGGCGTATCATATCTACTCTGCAGATAGCTGACTTCATTCTTTTCAACAGCAGGTCATCCATCATCACCTTTTTCTTTTTAGGATTGCTGTTGGATGGCTGAACTTCATAAAAGTCTAAACATAAGTCTCCTTTCCGTCCCTGGAATGCTAGGTGAAAACTCTTCTCCAGAAGCCTGTAAGTCCAAAGAAAGAACCTGAGCTGGAGTAATGGGCCATCTTCTGGTTCTCTTAGCCCTCTGAGTTACATGCTGCCAATCCCCCTTTCCTGGATTTCTTTTTCTTTATGGTAATTTCTCCCTTCTAGGTTTTTTTTTTCCTGGTCCAGAAACTACAATTATTTCAGTGAAGTGAGTATGCTATTACTACTTAACTGGAAAGCAAATTGTAAAAATAATAATCTTATGTACATTTGATTGTTGTATATAATAAGCCGTAGATACAATTTCGAGAAAGATTGAGAAATGGGGTGACAGAAGCATTATTTTTTCCCCCTGAAAGATAATTATATTTTTCTTTTTTCTTCCCTCTGCCATTTTTGACAAAACTAATTGCATAGTTTTTAGAATGACACACCTGCAAAATCAGCAAACAGAAGTAATACAAAGATTGGATGGCATCAACAAAAACAGCAGCACTTCCATCATGTCACCTTCAAATCCCTGAAACAAGGCTTGTTATCTTTCTCCAGGCTGTAAGGTTTTATTTGAGTTTCCTGTAATCCAGATCATTTGCCTTGTCAGGGCTGCTGAAAGGGGATTGCAACTTATTGTAGTTGCATTGTGCTCCAGAAAAGTGGGAGCCCTCTAAGCAAACGAGTTTAGTTTAGTTTAGCACCTCGTACAATGAAATCAAACACCATCTTCAGTGCACTTCATGACCATGACCATGAAAATATCCTTAACCTTCACACATTGAACCAGAACCTCCCAACACTACTGTACTATACAGCAGAATTCAAAAGAGCTACTCCCCTGGTAGAAACCAGCTTTGAGCAAACACTCTCAATGTGAAAGCAAAGAGGCTCTAGCTGCCTGCTTTTGTTGCTCTACCTTCAAGAGAATGCCTCATGTTTATCCTTAGCCAGTAGGTAGATCAGCTTATTTTCCCAGGCAGGACTTCAGCCATAAATAGTGGTGATCTCTTACTAGATGATTTTTGTCAATGCAAAGGACTGTCTCCTCTGACATTCAGGTCTCTTTTTCCTCTCCTATTACCTCCTTTTGCAAGAATCCAGTTTAGGGCTCTGTGTAGGGGAAGGGTTCCAAATCTGCATTTGAATTCGGGTTCCCCTTCCCAATTCCTTAAATCCTCTTCTCTGTATTATGATTCTTCTCCATATGATTCTTCTCCATATGATTCTCAAAATGTGAGAGTATATAATTAAAAAATGTAAACATGATGCCTTTGCTTGCTGTTTTCTTTTTGGTAACTAAACGCGTTCACTGCTGGGTTGGTTTTTTTTTTTTTTTTGACTCATGGTTATTCAACATTCAGAGGCATGGTCTTCTACAGAAGTAAGCAATCTATATTATGCCAGATTGCAAATGGACACCCCACTCTGCTCAGTGAGATTTCCTTCATCTTGTTTCCCTTGTTCTTCTTTTGCTGCTTCAGATGCCATCTATCTCTGGCCCCCCTGCTTCACTGTTCCAGCTTTCTATCACCAAAGTTCTCCCTTCATACATAGTTGTGACATATTTACTGTCTGTTTTTCATTTATCCATGTTATGGATATCTATTGTCAATGGGCCTTTAATATAATTCTAGAAATCAAAGCTTTTATCTTGATGTTGAAAGACAGTTTAAAAAAAATAGCAGTAGAATTAGAAGAAAAGAAAGGAAATTGGAAAACCAAAAAATGTCATGATTTATATAACAGTTGCATATGCAAATTTGCATGGATAGATGCATATTTTGTAACCAAATTCCAACAGAACTCTACACATTGGAAGATGGATGGATTGATAGGCAATCTGCATTCTTTCCTTAACTGCTGCCAGCCAGATTAAATCTCCCTTGTCTTCTTTCTCATGATTCTTCATGATGCTTCAACTTTTAAACACTTAGGCTGAGCAATCCTCATCAGAAGGCTAGTTTCTGCTCATGATTAAGAGTTAATTCCAACCCTAACCCTATGTTAATCCTGAGACATTTATGTCTCAAGGGTTAAGAGCAGGGAAAACTCGGCAACCTTAAGACTTGCGGATTTCAATTCCACAAGTCTTAAAGTTGCCAAGTTTGGAGACCTCTGGATAAGAGAAATAGCAATAGAAGGGCAAGAAAGGAACTAGGTTGCCACAAGAAGGAAAAATAAGAGGAAGGAAAAACATAGGTTGGCCTATCGGAACTGTAAACTGATGAATTGAGATATTAACAAAGAGTGTAGAAAATGAAGAAACACAGCAGAAGCCCTGAGGGATGTAGTGCATAGTCAGTGGACAAATGCCAAGCAGTCAAGGTATTGTGGTTATGTGTCATAATGTGAAGAAAATGATACTGTATTTGAAAGTCTAATTCGGAGAGCTAGACACTGATAGCTTTTTAAAATTCTCAATCAGATTTGTGTATTAATTTGATTGATTAATAAATTAATCAGACTTGTGGTTAATTTGTCCGATTTTTTTTCCTATAGAAAGAAGCAAGCCTCTCAATAGCTGGGCTCCTTCTCAGTAGTGATAGTACTAGTAGCTCTGCTACTGGCAAAACCTAGGTGAGGAGTGCCCTCAATGGGACTTTATCCCTTGTGATGTCTCTTCCTTGAGTTTAATTAATTAAAACGTTGGAAATCAGGGAAATTGCAGATTCTTGTACAATGAAAGACAATCTGGAAGTAAGAATTGGGTGGACAAAATGCACGACACTTTATTTCCATTGTTTGGTGATAATTTAAACATAAAGAATCTCATAAAGGGAGGTAATCTCATAAAGAGGTTTTGAAGTTGTCCTTTGAGACCATTTGGACCTTCTTTCTGATGTTGTGATGTTCTCTCTCCCTTTCCACTCCCTCCCTCCCTCTATTTGTTTGTCTATTCCACTAAAGGCTATTTTAAAGTATATATTTTCACACACTTTTCACCATTTGGAAGGTAGTCTATTTCAAAGAACTGAAAGATCTAGACAGGACAGGGAATTGGTGATTGATATAGAGCTCATTATGACTTTTTAAAACATGTTGTTTACCTTTTTAATGGCATTTTTAAATGGATCTAATTTTATAATGTTCAAACCATGCACTTTTCTTTTCAAGTAAGCTTTGAGCTTCTTAAGATAAGCAGTATAAATACATTATAGGCTAGCATTTACTTTTGGATTATATTTTTAATCATTTCAAATTGTCATTGTTGTATCACTGAGATGTTCACGTTTCTGTTGCATAAGGGAATCAGAGAACTGATTTGTGCAGAGTTTTGTCTTCTTTTTTAGAACTTTAATTTGGGAACATGATCTTGTAAGAAATAGAGAATATTAGTGAGATTAAGTTGATCCCATAGCAGCCATTTTCTTACCTTTTAGGTCTGGGAGTTTGGAGTTAGTTTCTAGCCCTTGTCTCATTAGTTCATCCTAAGACAGTCAAGAAGTGTTATGTCTAGGCCTTAGACCCTTATGTTGCCAAGAGTGCAAATGGGCAACCATAAGCAGTGGTGGGATTCAAATTTTTTTTAGTATCGGTTCTGTGGGCGTGGCTTGGTGACCGTGGCAGAGGAAGGATACTGTAAAATCTCCATTCCCTCCCCACCCCACTAACCTGCTTTCCAGCTCCATTTTCTTGTGCAGGGCAACAAAAGAAGACCCAGCCAATCAGATGGGATTCAGGAGGCAGAGAATAGATGGAGGAGGGGCCAGTCAGAGGTGGTATTTGCCGGTTCTCTGAACTGCTCAAAATTTCTACCACCAGTTCTCCAGAACTGGTCAGAACCTGCTGAATACCGTCTCTGACCATAAGTATACTTGGCTAGAAAAGATGATCATTGTTGGAGATAGAATAATTCTTGTATACTGTAGATTAGGAGAATTTCAGTGTTTCCACTGATATTAATGAACCAAGAATCTCACCCAGCCTGGCCCTGTGTGCTTTGTCACCTTCAGCAAGCTTCCTCGTGTGTTCCTGAGAGCAGCAAAGCTCTGTTGGCACAGGGCTAGGTGTGAGGCAACACTCCAGAGGTGCCAATGATACAGTTTCATTTCCATATGCTTCACAAATATTCCAGAACTTATTGACAGTGTCTGATTATTTATTCCTTTTCTTCTTATTAGGAACAAAGAAATGATGCAAGTGAAAGCAAAACACTGAGATCATTGTTCTGGATACAGATACAAAGTGTGCAGTCACTGACTATGGTGTTCTTTTATTTCTCAGTGCTTTTACCCCCTTCAGCATGATCTACAAGTCCTTTGGCAATTTCAAATTAGATGCATGCTCAAATAAGTGTGTGGAAGGCTAGTGAGGCAAGTAGAGGCTAATAAAGCTTATTTCTTTTGGAATACCTAAGATCCATAGATTTTTTTCCCCCCTGCATGTAAGAAGAGGGTAATATACTCAATTAACCCCTGTTCTCTGGTTCTCCTGATAAGTTATAGCCTCTGCAGATGCCTTATAAGCAGAATAGCAGGAATGGGCAGTTAGTTCACATATTTCCTTTATGCTGCTCCCGCTCCTCCTCCATTTTGCTCTGGAATGACCAAGTCTGAATCTCAAAATATCCCACTCTACATACTTTTTAAGTTTCTCTTATTATATAAAAAAGATATCTTGTTCAGAGGGTCTCCAAATGCCAAACCATTCAAATTCTCCCAGGCAAATATAAACCGTTGACTTTCATCTCTTCTGGGACATCTTGTCTTTCAGAGCATCTGTGAGCCAAAACTTCCATTTATAAGTCAGTGGAACACTTTTCTCCTGAGTTTAAATCTAAATCTTAATTTGCAACCAGTGTCTCTACCAGAAGTAATAGCCATTTAAATTTCCTACTTGTCAGAGGGAAAGCAAAGATGACTTTTTCCACCTTTTACCTGAATGAGCTAAGATTTTTATTTCTATACTGACTATTCAGCTGAAGACCAGTTTATTACTGCAAATGAAATAGGGATGAAAGGCAAAGCCAAGTAGGAATTGGGTGGGAGATAGGATTAGTTTCAAACTTAATGGGCCTTTGATAAAAGCCCTTTTAATCAGTAGATCCCAAGGGTTATTAGTTAGTCTTCTTTCTTCTTTTTCCTATTGTTTGCTGTTTGGATGTGGCAGTATATGATTTTTTTTCCAGCTGAGGCAGAGATAGATGAATGCTTCTTGAATGAATGATGGGTGGTTGCCATTATTTCCCACAAGGTACTGCAACAATACAACATTATTCTGGGGAGGTAATTACAAAAGAAGGTGTTGAAAAAGAAACTTTCAGTTAATAGCTTCAGCAATGGTTGACTAAATTCCTAAAACCACCATTTCCCCTATTTTACAAAATACCACATTTAGTGTCTGTGCTGCCAAGTGGCTCTTATCTTTATTTTCCTAGAAGTTACTGTGCAATTAAAATAACTTTATTAATAATGAATAATATTAATGATGTACCTCATATATTTTAAATAAAGGCATCCTTCAAGGAATATGGTCAGCCTATAAGCTAGACCAGACTAAGAAACGGACACTGTGTAACATCCTAAAGCTATGTCTATTAGAATAGCTGTAGTAGTAGAATTAGAAAGGATAGTATCAGAGAGATGACATAGTTTGGGAAGTAAAAAAATGGGCTAAAATGGTAGCTGAACTAAAAGAGAAAAAGGGGCATAGAAAGTATGATGGGGTCATGAAAACAGAATGGAATGTTGCAAGTACACCAGACAATTGAAGAAGCAAAATGGGTATTGGGAGAGTATGTGATGGACAATGAAGAAGATACAAGGAAGGCTTTAAGAATGCTAAAGAAAACACATTGGGCTATAAAAAAAAGACCAAATGAAGAATAGAAAAGAGACATGGCAAGGCAAAGAATTACATGCCCAGTATATTAAAAATTAGGCAGAGTGGATACAAGATCTGGCAATGGCTAAGAGCAGAAAAGTTGAAGAAAGCGACAGAAGGGTTAATTCTGGATACACAAGAACAAATGTATATACTGTAAAGTCAGAACAGAGAAGAGAGCAACAGAGAGCAAATGCCATCCTTGCAAGGCTAAAGAAATTGTGGGCCACCTTAGCTGCTGCAGAAAGATTTCACAGACTGACTACAAACAATAGCAAGACAAAGTAGTAACAATAGTACATTGGAATATTGGTAAGAAACACCATTTGTCTGCAAGCAAGTTGGTGGGATCACAAATAGACAAAATAATAGAAAATTTAGAAACCAAAGTGACCTAATACTTTAGAATTCAAACAGACGAGCACCTGTTAGACTTAACAATTGTTGATAAGAAAGACAAAAAAGTCTGGATAGTGGACATTGCAACCCTGGAGAAAGCAGAATAGAATGAATGAATGAATGAATTTTTTATTGGCCAAGTGTGATTAGACATACGACGAATTTGTCTTGATGCATATGCTCTCAGTGTACATAAAAAGAAAAGATAAATTAGTCAAGAATCATAAGGTACAACACTTAATGATAGTCATAGGGTACCCAATATTCAATCAAATCATACTAGGAAACAGTCAATATAAATTGAAGAGAAATAATTGAAAAAAAACTTGCAAATAGAGCTACATTAACTATGGCAAAAGAAAGCAAATATTTCCATTTGTATCAATTGGTGCCTTGGGTGAGATTCCAAAACATCACTTGAACATCACCGGCATTGACAAAATCATCATCAATCAATTGCAAAAGGCAACTTTACTCAGAACAGCTTACATCCTGTGATGATACTTTTAACATCATGAAAAAAACACTACCTGCCTCTCTCAGGTCCTTGGGAAAGATTTGATAGGTGACCAAAAATGCCAAATCTTGTCTAAACCTCTAGCTGACTGTGTAGCAACCCATAATAAATCTCTAAGCATCGTTGGCCATACTTTAAACTGTGGATTAATTTATTCCAATTATGATTTTTAGATGTTTTAAAATTGCAGTCATTGTTCAGCTGCCTTTAGGGCTTCTTTGAGATGAAGGTGGGATATAAATGGAATAAATGAATAAAAAACTTGTCTTCCTTTTCACATCTTCTTCTTATCCCCTAAGGAGAATTTGTGAGCTCCATAAAGATGTTTAAAAAACTCATTCTGTGTGATAGAATGTAATCTGCATTCCCAGGAGGGAGGGACTGCATTCCAGAGGACTAAGAGGCAGAGAAGTTTTAAATAGTTTGATTAGGAGGAAGAGATTCAAGACAGTTTCTCCCTAAAGTTCTCAGCGTGTATCTTTATTGATGCAAGTAGTTTGCTTTAGTTTGGCAAGGTTTCTGTCTATTTGAGGAACAATAAAGGAAACTGCTTGGAAGTAACTTTATGTGTCTTTCTTGGTTTTGGAGCTGGACATTCTGAGAACCCTAACCCTATGAATGCAACATCTCTATGGGTGACAATAAGTGCTGAGATACAGCATTTATCATTTTGCAATTTGGCTACATAATCCTTTGTGTTCTCTTTGTCCAAAGCACCCATTTTTTTCTCTGTTGATGCTACCTTTGCCACTTTTCTCTTTCTCTGAATCTGAAGGAGATTCATATGTGTCATGCAGGAAGGTCAAAGCAAGATTATTTTTAACATTGTGCATTATTATATCATTATTAAGGCAATCTCTATCTCATATGCTAATTAAAATTCAAATATATTAATTTAATCAGGAATTTGGGGAAGAACTACATAGAACCACTGGATTGAATTAACCTCATGCACCATTTAATTGTGTCTCCTAAAGGGACTTGGGTGTAATAAGAATACATCTGAAATGGCAATCAGAGACTTGCTCCGATTTAAGAGGAGGAGGAGGAGGAGGAGGCCTGAAATAGCCAGGCAAGTGGTTTGAAGCACAGTGGCAGAATTGCAGCTAGAAACTTTGGCTGGAAAGAGCAGAAGGAAAAAGAGAAGGCCAAAATGTGTGTGACAGAGCTGGTTTAGGGATTTGGATTAATTAAAGAAGAGAGTTTCTGATAAGCAAAACGAAATGGGACAAAACAGCTGTAAATGTGAATGAGGATTGTCTTGATGCCAAAATTCTATCCTGTAGTCTTTTTATTTAAAGCAAACATAATCTTTGGTCCCCCAGTCATAATAAAACAGGTAAGAAACAAGCAAACAAATAAACTGAAAGATTACAGGTATACATAAAAACTCTAGCTGCCTCCATAATACAATAATAATGTTTGAAGTTACATTAATGTTATAATTTAAGAGTACTGTTGAGGAAAAGTAAAGAAAACAATGTAACCACCTAAAATCAATAGTTATTTTGAAATGTTTGGAGAAATAAAAACCAGTCCATATAGTACTGTACTTTTGTCCGTGGTCAGATGAACCTTATGTAGATATCTGCCTCCTATAGATGGATTCAGAGAATAGGCTTCTTTTCAGGGGTGGGATTCAAATTTTTTAACAACCAGTTCCGTGGGCGTGGCTTAGTTGGTGGGCAGGGCTTGGTGGTCATGTGACTGGCTGGGCATGGCCAACTCAACATCACTCACATTGAGGCACGCATCTCCTCGCCTGGCCTCTCATGACTGTGGGGATGCTGCAACAATCGTAAGTGTGAAAAATGTCATAAGTCACTTTTTTCAGTGCCATTGTAACTTTGAGTGGTCACTCCACACAAGCAAAGTACCAGCAAAGGAGGGGAAAAAAACTCCAGAGAATTTCCTGAGATGGGAAGTCTAGTCCTGCCAAGAATGTAATAAGGGTTAACGGAGAGGCAGTTTCTGTAAGCAACACCAGAATGTTTCCTTCCTGCCTTCCTTACAGGATTAGGCCAGTAATTTCTTCTAACAACCGGTTCTCCGAACTGCTTAGAATGTTTACCGGTTCTAGAGAATAGGTGCGAACTGGTAGAATCCCACCCCTGCTTCTTTTTCACATAACAGATAGAACAGAACAGAACAGAATAGAATAGAATAACAGAGTTGGGAGGGACCTTGGAGGTCTTCTAGTCCACCCCCCTGCTCAGGCAGGAAACCCAACACCACTTCAGACAAATAGTTGTCCAATCTCTTCTTAAAAACTTCCAGTGTTGGAGCATTCACAACCTCTGGATGAAAGTTGTTCCACTGATTAATTGTTCTAACTCTCTGGAAAGTTTTCCTTAGATTGCTAAACATGTAGAATCATTTAATCCCTGTAGCCATTAAAAAAAATAGGTGAGAAGGGATCCCAGATTATTTAACCCAGTTCCAAATTTATCACAAGAGTAATTTTATCAGTTTGCTACTTTACTGTCCAAAGGTAAGTATTTTGTAATGAAATTTTATTTTGAATATTTTAATACTATTTTGTCTACTTATCCATAAATAATTCTTACAGCAGAGTAAATTTAGCAATATAGATAAAGATAATGTATTATTAATAATAAGGAATAAATTAAATTATTTCAATCAGAGATGGAGTTTTTAAAAGCCAATTATGGTATTTATAGCAGTTTTTTCATTTTTTCCCTTTCTTTTTGCTTTTACTCCCTTTCCTCCTTTTTTCTTTTCCCTTTACAAGGCTATGTGCATCTAACTTTGGAACAATGATAAAAAGCAATAACAATAAAAATAATAACAATAACAATAATAATTACATAGATATTTCTAGTTATTTTCTTAGCATAATATAACAACTTAGTTCAAAGTCAATCAATTAATGAAATAATGAATTTTAATTTTTATGATAACTAAGTCATAAAACTAATTCAAGTGTTGAGCATTATATTAGTCAGTGGAGTCTATTTATACTTTATTTTAAATAATTCTATCTTCTCTTTCTTACTAAGATGGTCATAGCAATGTAAGCTAAAAATATAAAATGGGGGGGAACCAATAACAAACAGCAGCCAAACTATCTAAGCAGGCTCAACATTAAAAAAAAGGGGGGGTTCAGCTGTATTGCCTTTCCTAAAACATGTTCCTGAAACATCCACATTTGTTCTGCTAGAGCAGAAATGCCAGTGATTTAGGAATGCCACCTAAAATGTACTCTTGCTTAAAGGTACCCTTCCACAACCTGGTCATTCTTCAAATATGATGAATTTAACCTTAATATTCTCAGTAGTGGCTATAACCATTGGGGGAATTCTGAAAGATGAAGTCCACAATCTCTCAGTACTCATGTTGGGGAAGAAAGGAAAAAATGCCTCCATAGCTGGTCTGGAGTAGGATAGGATAGGATAGGATAGGATAGGATAGAATTCTTTATTGACCAAGTGTGGTTGGACACACAAGGAATTTGTCTTTGGTGCTTTGGTGCATATACTCTCAGTGTGCATTAAAAATACATTCACGAATAATCATAAGATACAACATTTAGTGAAAGTCGTAGGATACTAAGTAAACAATCAAATCATACCAGGAAACTAAATAAAACAATATAAATCATAAAGATACAAGTAACAAGGTTCAGGATATGAGAGGTCAGTAGATATTTTCACAGCCCTCTTTTTGACTTGTGCAGTATACAGGTCCTCAATGGAAGGCAGGTTGGTAGCAATGTTTTTTTCTGCAGTTCTAATTATCAGTTGAAATCTGTGTATATATGAAGGCACAACATGAAGATTGCTATTTGTTGAGGACCTCATAATGAAGCCTCCGTTGCTAAGGCAGGCTAAAGTTGGGCTACAGTGTTTTAACAGGACTTGGCATGAGAACATCCACTAGGACAATGCATGGTTCATCGAGGAATAACCATTGGGTCTTGTGATCAGCTGGGACCAATTAATTCATTGTATGACTGTTTATCTGGTTGTTAGATTTTATGCCTCCATATTTATTTATTTCATGACTGCCAAAGAATCTAAAGAGCTTAAGCAGCTGTTTTCTTTTGGGAGGAGGTCTTCGGAGATAGAAACATCAACCTCATGTAAGCCCAAATGCAGGTCTTCCAGGAAATCACTATTTTCACTGGTGGAATATGGAAATACTGCAAACTAGAGATTCCAGTCCAGTGTGAAGTTGGGAACACAGGATACTATCATTCATGTTGCTATAAAAATAGCAAAGCAAATTTATTATTACCACCATAGAATGGAATTATTTATAGTATATAATTGGCTATGAAAGTAATTGGATATTCTTTTGCTGGAACTGTAGCATCCTATTGTAGGCAATTGTTTTTATTTTAAAATGCTTATTTTAATCAAAACAGCCCCCCCTTTTTTTTCCTGAGGGATGGAAATCATGATTTTTTAAAACAGTTTTGCCCATAGGAATGTCATTTGCCCATTTGCGACCTTCTGACAAGCAAAGTCAATGAGGAAGCCAGATTCACTAATAATCCTGTTTAATTAACTAATTTAATGGTTGCAGTGATTCAGTTAACAACTGTGGCAAGAAAGATTGTAAAATGGGGCAAAACCCACTTAACAAATGTCTCACTTAGCAAAAGAAATTTTGGTCTCCACTGTGGTTGTAAGTTGAGAACTACCCTACAGTTCCCAACCTCCCTTATATTTAGAGGAATGGTTGGTAGTAGCTTTCTCATGGGTTGATGGTGCTTGGTGGGGAGGATTATTGTGATCCTACTCAGTGGTGGGATTCAACCGGTGTTACTACTGGTTCCGTGATTATGTTTTGTGTGTACTTTGTGTGCATGCGCGCCAGACGTGCGCTGCACGTGCGTGTAAAATAACCTTGAGCTGTGCCGCCAGCTGAAAAGTGCTGCGTGCAGCTGCGCAGCATTTGGAAAGCCTCTTTTTTCCTGCTTTTTTCAACCTCAGCTGTGCCGCTCAAAGCAGCTGAGGTTGAAAAAGCAGGAAATAAAGGTCAGGTAAGAGCCCAGGCGGGTGGGTGGGCCAAACAACAGCAAACACAGAACCGGTTCAGTATCTGCTACTGCTTCAGAGCTACCAGTTCTATAGAGCCTGGCAGAACTGGTAGCATCCCACCCCTGATCGTACCACCAATTATATTGAAATGACCTTGAATTGCAGTGTACCACACTACTCAACTCTATTGCGGAGGCATGGCAAAGCTAACCACTTTTTCCTCTCAATCTGAGCAATTTGAATTCCTTTGATGCTTCTGAGTAGGGCTGTACAAATGGAGGTGACCAATGTGTGTGGTCCTCTGGAGTCCTGGTGTATCCTTTAGATCAGGGGTGTCAAAGTCAAGGACGGTGGACCAGATCTGGCCCGTGGGGTGCTTAGATCTGGCCTGCGGGGCCACCCTGGAAACAGCGAAGGACCAGCCCACAGAGCTCTGTTTTTACTGGCAGGGGGTTGCAAGAGTCTTCCCAGCCAAAATGGAGATCGGGAGTCCATTTTCTCTGGTAGAGCACTTGGGCCCTGATAAGCAGGTCATGCCCCCCCCCTCCGGTCACACACACACACACTGCCCCCCTCAGGTCAAACAGAACCCTGATGCGGTCCTCAATGAAATCGAGTTTGATACCCCTGCTTTAGACTTTAAAAGAGGTGCTACTGAGTTGTAATTTTAATGCAGTGAAAGAGGGAAATGATTAAATAGTCAGGAAGTTCACTCTAATGTTCATTAAAATTAAGTGAAATGAAATAAAATGAAATCAAGTTTAATTATTTCCTGAGTCCCCCAACTTTTTGGAATTGAACATCTAGTCCTAGGAAAAAAACACTGTTTGAGCCCTAGTGTTTAAACACTAACCTTAGGAAGTTGATCATAACCACCCATATGGTCATTCCAGTGCGTTGAAGTGGTTAACATGTTCTTAGTAGCTCAAGTGAGATTCTTGCAGTAGATTCTATCAGCAGGGACTTTGAAGTAAAGAAAAGCTCCAGGGGCTCTTTTGCTTTAAATAATAGTTTGGCTCAGACAAAGCATGGCACCATTATAGGAGGCTGTGGGAGCAAGTCATGCACTGGAATGCTTCCCTCACAGATTCCACTTCAAGTAATTACTTCAGCTTTAGTACATGCCAGATGGCTGCCTCAACCAGGAAGGATGGTTTGCATTTTTTCAGTCCAGGATTGTAAACCTGGAGCATTCCAAAATTTTGGTTAGAGTTGTGCTGTTGAATAATATTAGATTTCATGAGTTTATAGTCCTCACATCCTGACTGTCATGTATATTGATTTATCCATGAAGCAAACAATTAATGTTCTCTTCCTTTCCCACGTGTCATGCTCTAGAGATGCTTCTGCATTCCCCATATGTTATTGCAAAAAATAAACAAAAGTAATAAAAATAAATAAATACTCTAAGCACATACCATTTTACACTTTAAAATTGATTACATCAAAGCATTATTATGGCTGCAGGAATAAAATTGAACTTAGCTGCTGCTTCCCTGGTGCTTATCACATTTCCTTTGAAATAATATTATTAATCATTTGAAGAGACCAACTATATTGAAAAATATATTGAAAATAAGCATAAAATGGGCATCTGTTCATTCCAACTGCCATTGTACTTTGGCTCTACAATGTGTGTGTGTGTGTGTGTGTGTGTGTGTGGTTTTTTTAAAAAGGATTATGCAGATACCAGAACTAGCAGTAAACAAACACAATATGCCATGGAAGACTGTTGACTATTGTTACTCTTCTTGGATTTTGGCAATGATGTCCATTCTAAATGCATCAATAATAGCTTGTTCAAATGCAAAAGTGTATCTCTGGTTTGAATTAAGGCAGAAATAAGTGAATATGGAAGGAAGGATGGATGGGTGGAAGGAAGAAAGGAGGGAAGGGGAAGAGGGAGGGAGAGAGGAGAAGAGAGGAAAGGATTCCAATAAGAAAAATGATAATGCCTTTACTACAGGTGCATTTGCCATATTGTAAGATTGGTGTTGCAAAGCACATTCCTCCTAGAAAGTACAAAAATAGCAAAAATATCAATACGTGCTCCTTCTCTTGGTTTCCATAGTATTGTTTTCAAACATTCAGATAAGACAAACATCTGCCAGGAAAAAAAATCCAGCTAGGTGGGAACCCTGTTCATCTTTAACTAGTGCCAAATAATGACAGAAACTTCCTTCAAATTGTCCTTTTTTCCTTGGGAAAAAATCAGATACTGAAAAAATCAGATACTGAAATGCTATGTTTGGTTTTTATGTCTACTGTCTTAATTCTTCTGTCCATTCTACTTCTGTGCTAGAAATAAATGACCCCTTGTTTAAAAATAATTGTCCATGTTTTGAAATATCTCTGGTGTTCTTGATCTCTGGTATTATTACTCAAGATTTTTCAAGTATTAATCTGAAAACATTAATAAAAGAAGGAGAGAATTCTTGTCCTCAAGACAAAAATCTCGAGTTCCCATTATGAAAAAATGGGAAGATTATTTTACATGTCTTACATTTTGCCAAATTGAATATTTGGTTATAAAATTAAGATTGCAGATTTCTACTACAACTTTGGGATCAGAGAAAGATCCCTAAATCTGCAAATGTATGCATGCCTGCAGAAGGACTCTTAATATCATCAGCTATATGCAGTTGTAATTGTGATACTGTGATGGAGTTTAGAATAATTGTTAAGAACAAATAAATAAGCTTCAGGCATCTATTGTCAACTGATTTATAAATATATCTCCATCCAATTTATGGCCAGACTGATGAAAGGCAGCATGGTTAGATTTCAGTTAGTCTTTCAGTGTCCAAGAAAATAATTTAGTCAGTAAGTAGCATTACTGCAATTGATTTGAAATTTGTGGCCATTTCTTTAAAAAAATGACTATCATACAGAGTGTCCCAGCCAGTACTGGGAATAACTCCAAGACTGCATATGATGTGGGTTAGCATCAAGAGACTAGAAATATTAGCTTACGCTTTGGAAAACAATATATTTTTTGTATCACATCAGATCCATCACTGTAGTCTCTATCTCAACAGATGACTACCAGTTTGCTCTATTTTACCTAGGACAGCCCTCTATTTTATAATGTCCTCAACTTTAGTTCTAGCCTACTTTTAAAATCAGAAAGCTTAAAAAGGGAAGGCAGGAGCCTTACATTTGCCCAAAAACAACCAGTACCCTCAACATCACTCAGGTCATCTCTCTATAGTCTTTTCAAATACACTGCTCAAAAAAATAAAGGGAACACAAAAATAAGACATCCTAGATCTGAATGAATGACATATTCTTATTAAATACTTTGTTCATTACATAGTTGAATGTGCTGACAACAAAAATCACACAAAAAGTATCAATGGAAATCAAATTTAGCAACCCATGGAGGTCTGGATTTGGAGTTAAACTCAAAATTAAAGTGGAAAAACACACTACAGGCTGATCCAACTTTGATGTAATGTCCTTAAAACAAGTCAAAATGAGGCTCAGTAGTGTGTGTGGCCTCCACGTGCCTGTATGACCTCCCTACAATGCCTGGGCATGCTCCTGATAAGGTGACGGATGGTCTCCTGAGGGATCTCCTCCCACACCTGGACTAAAGCATCCCCCCAACTCCTGGACAGTCTGTGGTGCAATGTGGCATTGGTGAATGGAGCGAGACATGATGTCCCAGATGTGCTCAATTGGATTCAGGTCTGGGGAACGGGCGGGCCAGTCCATAGCATCAATGCCTTCATCTTGCAGGAGCTGCTGACACACTCCAGCCACATGAAGTCTAGCATTGTCATGCATTAGGAGGAACCCAGGGCCAACCGCACCAGCATATGGTCTCACAAGGAGTCTGAGGATCTCATCTCAGTACCTAATGACAGTCAGGCTCCCTCTGGTGAGCACATGGAGGGCTGTGTGGCCCCCTAAAGAAATGCCACCCCACACCATTAATGACTCACTGCCAAACTGGTCATGCTGGAGGATGTTGCAGGCAGCAGAACGTTCTCCACGGCATCTCCAGACCCTGTCACGTCTGTCACATGTGCTCAGTGTAAACCTGCTTTCATCTGTGAAGAGCACAGGGTGCCAGTGGCAAATTCGCCAATCTTGGTGTTCTCTGGCAAATGCCAAAGGTCCTGCACGGTGTTGGGCCCTCATACCACCCTCATGGAGTCTGTTTCTGACCGTTTGTGCAGCCACATGCACATTTGTGGCCCGCTGGAGGTCATTTTGCAGGGCTCTGGCAGTGCTCCTCGTGTCCCTCCTTGCACAAAGGCGGAGGTAGCGGTCCTGATGCTGGGTTGTTGCCCTCCTACGGCCTCCTCCACATCTCCTGATGTACTGGCCTGTCTCCTGGTAGGGCCTCCATGCTCTGGACACTACCCTGACAGACACAGCAAACCTTCTTGCCACAGCTCGCATTGATGTGCCATCCTGGATGAGCTGCACTACCTGAGCCACTTGTGTGGGTTGTAGACTCCGTCTCATGCTACCACTAGAGTGAAAGCACCGCCAGCATTCAAAAGTGATCAAACCATCAGCCAGAAAACATAGGAACTGAGAAGTGGTCTGTGGTCACCACCTGCAGAACCACTCCTTTATTGGGGATGTCTTGCTAACTGCCTATGCTTTCCACCTGTTGTCTATTCCATTTGCACAACAGCATGTGAAATTGATTGTCAATCAGTGTTGCTACCTAAGTGGACAGCTTGATTTCACAGAAGTGTGATTGACTTGGAGTTACATTGTGTTGTTTAAGTGTTCCCTTTATTTTTTTGAGCAGTGTATATGTAGATAGTGGATTGAAATCTATTCACAATTAATGTCTGTCTTTCTGTCTGTCTAAATAGTGTCTATTTTTATCTCCTGTTTGTGGTGGTAGGTATGTAGAAATTTTCTTGCTAATGCAGAACGAACATATACTAATTGCTACAAACGTGTGTTTGTGTGTAGAGGGTATATGCAGGAACTCATATTTTATGTAGCCATACATTTGAAGTTATTTTCCTAACACATATATTTCTTCTAAGATGCATTTTTATAAATACTTATGGCTATTTGGATTATTTGATTTCTTCCTTCTTATTTAACTTTTTGCAATTGCTTTTTATGTATACATTTTTAACCCAGCATAGCATATATACCATTTATGAAAAAAGAGAAATGCATCTTTCTCATGTAAAAAAAAAGAAAAAAAAAGAAGGGGAATTCCTTACTATATTCTCAACATATTTATTCATGAAGAAATCTGAGTAACTGCAAATTTTATTTTGTAGCCTTTAAAAATAACTTCACAATAGTATGTCTTGTTATAATCGTATGTTTAATTAAAATAATGCTGTTTAGAAGAAGATTTGTACCATGCTTTTCGGTCCTCTATTTTTTAATATTTTAAAAATATAGCAATATTTAGCAGAGTTAGTTTCACAGTGAATTATGGTTGCACTAAGGAATAGGTTCAATTAAGGATATTCAACATGTTTACAATGGACTATTTTAGAGGGATGGTGAAAAGAATGTTAGTCTATTCATTTTGAAATAAAATGAGTTCAAATATTCTAAGAACCTTTTCCCTGGATATGGAGACATTTTGTGACAATTTAAAAAATGCCACCAAATATATAAATAAAAATATTAGGATGGGGAAAAAAAAGAAACATGAAGGGTTGATTTAACTCAGAGAATTTATTCAATCCAAGCTGAAAGTTGAAGTGATTTATCCAACCATTTTTATTTGGCATTTTGATTCAAAACGTTGAATTAGAATATTTGATTGGAATTTTCAAATTGTTTTGGAAAAACAGGTTTGTCAGTTTGACATTACTTTCTTATTCAAATCAATTTGATATTTGAATAGACAGCTCTGTTAATAAGGAAATATCTATTTATAACAATAAAGTCCATTCAAAATAGTCACAAATGAAAATTGTCAAAAAGGAGTATGGCGGGCAAAACAGCCAGCAAAACAAAGCTAATCAAATATGGAAATGTTTCTTGTTTACTTGGTTTTTTCTTTGACATGTAAGAAGACTAGCAGGAGGGGCAGCATGAAGAGCTCCTCTATTTGACTTTTGTGCATCACGTTGCTATCAAAAAGTGCTGACAGACCCAGGCCAAGGCAAGCCAAATGGCTCTGATCTTTCATAAGGCATTCAAGACCTGGTGCTTGGACTGGATGGTTAGGTTAATGTTTTGTCCTTATGAGTTGGGTTTGTTGTTTGTGACCATAGGAAATAGAATTGTTTTTGTTAAATTGCTGTTTTTGATCCTTGTACCCCACCCAGAGTCACCTTTGTGAGATGGCGCAGTGGCACAGCAGTTAGAATGCAGTACTGCAGGTTACCTCTGATGATAACAGATAACAGATAATCAGAATTGGAAAGGACCTTGTAGGTCATCTAGTCCAACCCCCCACCCAAGCGGGAGACCCTACACCATTTCTGACAAATGGCAGTCCAATCTCTTCTTAAAAGTCTCAAGTGATGGTGCTCCCACAACTTCTGAGGTCAAGCTGTTCCACTGGTTGATTGTTCTCACTGTCAGAAAGTTTCTCCTTATTTCCAGGTTAAATCTCTCCTTGTTCAGTTTCCATCCATTATTCCTTGTCTGGCCTACAGGCGCTTTAGAAAATAGCTTGACCCCTTCCTCTCTGTGACAGCCCCTCAAATATTGGAAGACTGCTATCATGTCTCCCCTGGTCCTTCTCTTAACTAGACTAGCCAAGCCCAGTTTCTGTAACCGTTCTTCATATGTTTTAGTCTCCAGTCCCCTAACCATCCTGGTTGCTCTTCACTGCACTTTTTCTAGAGTCTCAACATCTTTTTTTATAGTGTGGTGACCAAAACTGGATGCAGTACTCTAGGTGTGGTCTTACTAAGGCTTTATAGAGTGGTATTAGTACCTCCCTTGATCTTGATTGTATCCCTCTGTTAATGCAATTTAGGATTGCATTAGCTTTTTTGGCTGCTGCTGCACACTGCTGGTTCATATTTAGCTGGTTATCCACTAAGACTCCAAGATCCTGTCACATTTACTGATCCCAAGCTGCCAGCAGTTTGGCTGTTTGGGTCTCACCAGCTCAACGTTGACTCAGCCTTCTATCCTTCCAAGGTCAGTAAAAATGAGGACCCCGACTGTTGGGGGCACTATGCTGACTCTGTAAACCACTTAGAGAAGACTGTAAAGCACTTTGAAGTGGTATATACATCTAAGTGCTATTGCTATAAGCAGCTATAGAGATTTTGTGTGTGTGTGGTGTGTGTGTGTGTATGTCCATAGAAATAATGAATGAATGAATGAATTCTTTATTGGCCAACTGTGATTAGACACACAAGGAATTTGTCTTAAGAGTGGGATGTTAGGAAGTGTACCTGGAAGAGCCCCTTTCTGATAAATCTGTTGTAAGATACACACAACTATTGACCAAACCTATAGTTCAAAGACTAGTCCAACCTTCTGCAATGGTGCTTTCCATTTTAGCATACAGTATTTGTGTATTCAGTATTCAGTATTCTGCAACCTGTGTTGTATATGTTGGACATATAAATTAGGATTGGGGTGAGCTGTACTTAATCTCATTTACAGGGTTTGGGAAGACTGTGCTAGCTTTTGGGTTTAGTTACAAATCGGAAAGGGGATCCTTGCCTTTATGATTTGTTCATTTGTATGGACATTCCATAAAGATGATAAGAAGAAAATATTGTCAATAACAAAAACCAGTCTATGCTTTTTTCCCCTAATTTTATTGATTTTTAAAAACAAACATAAACAAACAAAACATAAAACATAAAAACATAAAACATCTTTTTTGAAAGCAGCTTGATCCTGGGTTACATCTCTTCGTACAGACACAAATTCAAGTTCATGCTCATTTTTATATACCATTCCATATCTTATTACCATTCTACATTTTCTATATAGCTTCTCCCCTCTTTTAACTTTCTTTATTTTATTTTATTTATTTCATCTCAATTCAGATCATTATACATATTCTTTGCCTGTCCTGTTTCAGCTGTCTATTATCTTTTCTCTTTAAACAAAATTTCTCCTGTAATCACTGATTGGAGTATGACGCCTTTATATCTTTGCCCTAAAATTATAACACTTAATATAATACATAACTTCTGTTTGGATACTGCTTGGTACATTCTAAAACTACACACTGTATTTTTTTAAAAAGAAAAAATTATGAATATATAATATAATTAAAACAACAATCCATACCAATTCAATTCTATCATTAATATTAATATTCATTTAAATCTTAAACATTTTACACATTACTTTTCAAATAGGCATCATACTTCTATGGGAACACTTATAAACTTTCCATAGTTACTTTCCCCCCACTTCACTTATATTTTATAAAACATTGAGTAATTAAAATGTTCCCATTCCTTCCTAATTCAATTCTCTCATTTATTTCATTTCATTTATTTTGTTCATAAAAGTTTCACTGAATTACACTGACTATTTTATCCCACTTTTTAATCATATGTTGTTTCCAATTTTCTAACATTATTTCTGATACAAATATAACAATACAATCTTATGTACCTTTGCAGAATCACTTTTTCAGTTAAATTTTCACCCATTATCTCTGAATAAATCCTGTTTCTTTACATCTTGCTCCAAACCTTTGTAAGTTCTCTTCCCTTCCTTCCTCCCTTGCTGCTTCTCTCTCCCCTTTTTACCCCCTTGTCTCTCCACCTCCATTTCCCTCTTCTGTATTCCCCTTTTCTGTTGCTTTCTAACATTATATCCACTTTTCACGTTATTCCCCCCCCTTTTTGGCTGTTTTTTTAAGTCCTAAATTCTCCATTCTCTTTCCCCCCCTTTCCCCTTTCTTCCCCAGATAAAGTTACTTGTTCATTAAAGATGGCTTCTTCTTTGTCCCAGTCTTCTTGTTGCGCAGTCTTTTCTTGTAGTTTCTCATAGGTACAAATCGCCATTTCTAAGAATTGAAAAACGGAGCCAAAAGAGCCCTTCCCTTCTTGTTCGTCTTCTTTATATTTTTTAAATTCCATTTTCAGTTCATACACAAGTGATGCCATTGTAAAAAAAAATTGTAAACAACCACCCAATTGTTTTTAGTCATTCAAATATAATTTCCAAAAGTCACAAAGTCACCAAGCAATCCAAATACACACAAGCTGTTTCTTTTAACACTTTCTTCTTCTTTTACTTTCTCTTCCAGGGGTTACTATTTAGTTGCAAAGTTCCAGTTAAAATGTATCTTTTAAAAGTCGTATTAAGATTTAACTTTAGATTCTTTTGAATTCCAGGCAGACTCCTCCTTCCAAATCCTGCCCTTATTCTTTTCCTCTCCCTTCCCACTTATAGCAAAAAAAATTTTTTTTTTAGTGTTCAGAAATCTTTGTTGTCCCCTTGGCATTTAATTATATTTCCAGTTTAATTACCTATTGGTGCCAAAGCGGATTTTTCTGATTTCTCATTCATCTCTCTTCGCTGTCAACGTGAGGAAGGAGAGTGAAAAAAAAAACTTTCCCTTTTCACTTTCATTCGCTGCTTCCGAGTCTTCTTTGGGAGCGATGTATCTTTTATAAAGTTTAAATTCCAGGATACCTTAGTTGTTGCTTCTTATCCTGGTCAGCCAAAACTTTCACTTTTTAACTTCCTCCTGCACTTTCTTTTCCGGACGAGTGCTTCTTTGAGGCGGCCATTTCTGACCGCCACTCTTACCGCCTTCGGGAAAGGGAGTTTAGCTAGCTGAGGAGGAAAGATGCAGCTTTCCTCGACCCTGCTGGGATCTCCCCCCTCTTTACCACCTCTACGGGGTGGCTTAGCCCCGAAGCCAGCTGGCTCGGGGCACTCCAGCGGCGAGCCCAGGCAGAAACCGCGCACGATTGCGGATTCCTGCCTGCCGCCAAAGCCCTACAAACCGGAAGTTTCCAAAAATCAGTCTATGCTTTTAATGAAGTTTGGTATTACTGTTATCAAGTGAATGTTGATGCAGTTTGAAGACCATGGTGTCCAACTGGTAATATTAGGTAGTGCAGATTATAATAATGGCAAGACTGTTGGCAACAGTACAGCTAGTAAAATAGGCTTAGAAGAATAATGTTGAAAGCTACATGAAACTTTATAAATGTTCTAGGAGAAATCGTAGTTGGGTTCTTCCAAAGGTTTGTAATATGTTGCTTAAAAGTCAGATCCAAAACTACTGATTTTCCTTGTTATAAGAAAGTGTTGTTCGTGTACACAGGGACACTATGCATGTAAAAGGCCTGCCCAGTCTTCTGAATGAACTGGATGTACGTAAGGGCAGTCTGGAGCTGGTAACTCCAGATGCATTAAGATGGCAATTCTCAAAATTCAAAACCAGCATGTCTGAATGGATTCTGAGAACTGAAGTCCTAACGCATCGGAGGATTTATGTTTGTAAACAATGACCTGCCAGAGATTATGGCTGAAGAAACATTTGGGTGTTCCTGTGGTCTTCATTCTAACATGAATGTATCTTATTCATGTCTTTTTGTACTGATTAAAATATATTAAGATTTAAATTATTGAAATGTATTTAATCTCTTTTCTGAATTTCATTTTGCTTTTCAAAACAGACACACGAGTAAACATGAATCGATACAGTCTGCTTCCTTAATAGGAAGAGTTCCTTACACTCTTTAAAGCTTATGGTTTTCAGTTGCAACCAATACAGAATTAGTTTAGTTTAGTTTACTTTATTATCATTGCACCTTGTACAACAAAATTAATATCCTTATTGTTTTCCTAATAAATATTTTGTTAGGAAATTGAATGAATAGTTGTTTCCTATAGGAAAATTGTTTCTGCTGATTGATTGATTGGTTTAGTATGTGTTCTTATATATATATTGTGGGTTGATGCTCCACTAAAATGTTGCAACAGCTATGTAATGATCACACAATATGTAATCAAGCTGTTCTTCCTAGCTTTTCAGTCATTTATCTGCATCTGTGACAAATCTGTAAACACCTGTGTATTATTGCTTCTAAAGTTATAAAAGGCATGCATTGTTAAATGCTTCTTGGGATCTCTCTGTTCAGCACAAGCCATTCCACGAATACTTTGTAATGCTAAATATGTTTCCCTGGTTGATAGAAAAATATCCATCAGTCACATCATACAGTATATTATACATCTAAGGATGATTCTTCCATGTTGCCATATTTCCTTGAGAATCTTATTGTGTGTACTAATCAAGCATATTAATCTAACCCACATTGATCTTTGAGAAATAGAGCATAGTTCAGCTGTAGAAAACATGTTTCTCGTGACCTGTAAAAGGTCCAATGTTGAATCTTTGGCATCTTTATTGAAAGGATTGAGAAGCAGGAAGGATCTGTGTCTGAAACCTTGGAAATTGCCTCCCGTCACAGTTGCTTCCCAAATTGTAAGGACAATTGGCCAGTGGTGATTAGATATAAACTCTGATGAGGATTGAACCTGCTAAAGTTACCATACTCCTTCAAATGTATCTTTGGGTAGGACCATTGCAGTGTCTTAATATTGGATTTGCTAAACAATGTCACATGGAATTCAAAACTGTGTCTAGTGTTTTTCTTATACAGATAGATTGTGATTACTTACATGTTCAAATAAAGCAATTTTGGATTTAGTGTGAACTTATATTGGATACCAGGTTGTATTTAATGCAATCTCAAATTAATTAATTTATCCCAATTAATGTGAATCTAGCACATATGCCATTGAGGCTATTGCGTGTGTAGTTGCAGTTGAGGTTTTAGATATTGTTAATATTCACACATGCAAAATGGAGAAAGGGAAGATTCCACCAGAGGAAAACAGCACAAATTTTAAATAAAGATGCTTTTGTCAGTTTAAGCTAACCTTTAGGAATGATATTTAGAGGGTTTTTTTTTGTTTTATTTTACTTTCTCTAACTACTCTGTGACTTTGTTAATCATACATTTAAATTATATTTTTACTCTTTACTGTAATGTTTCATTAAAATAGCTAATACAAATCTATGGTTTGCATTTTTCATTGTCTGTTTCTTTTGAGCTGGAACCAATTACCATATTTTCCATAGAAATATCATTTCAAATACTGCTAATTTGAATAATGTGACCATTTTGTGAGATTCATTAACCACAGTAATTGAGATCTACCTGTACTTATGCAACCCCTTTGGGGAATTGAAATGGATAGCTTTCACGTATGTATTTATCTACTCATGCAATATGCAAATATGACTTACTAAACTCCTAGCATGATCTTTGAAAAATTCTTGTTTTAAAAAAAAGCTTTGTATAAGATCACCTTATTAGTCTCCCTTTGCTTTTCTCTCCAATCAAGCTCTTTCCTTCTGCATTTAATATGTAAACTCCTTTGGGTTCTTCCTCCCAACCATCTGCCTAATAATGAAGAATTTATTCCTTTCCTCACTGTGGTAAGGATTTCCAATCACATCCTGGATGCAGTCATCAGCCAACTTCATATTGCTTTGGTAGAATCTCAGGTTCTTCTTTGCCTATAAATTATGCATATATATTGCCCAAAGAAAAGAAATAGAAACAATTTTTTTTTCCAGTGAGAATGCTCCTTTTTCAGATGTGCAGTCCAGAAATTATTGTGGATTAGAAAATGCTAGGCAGATAGGGGAAAGCAAGAGTGTAGAACTGACCACCTGGGGATGCATCATTGGGTTAAATATATTTTTTTAAAAAAGATTGGTCATTTCTAGACCTCTGAGTATGTTTTTCCACTAGAACAACACTGATGATACTATCTGGTCAGGTAATGAAATGTTTGCAAGCAAACAACCAAGCTGAGAGAGCACCAAGGACTCCATAGTTCAATCCTGAGCTATGTTGTCTTTCCTGTTGAAAATTTATTTGATTCAGAATCATTACATAGGTTGTGTACCAGAAATTATTTCCATCTGCATCCTTAATGAAGTTGGACCATACAGAACTATATGAAGGAGAAACATCTATCGTGTTGGAATAGACATGTTTATTAAAGAATAGCACCAGGCTAGCTTTCTTTTCTCCTCCCTACTCATGAATGCAAATTAATCCCTTTTAGTTTCAATGTAATGTTCGATCTGGCTGCTGTTGCCATTTCAACAGCAATGAATTGATGATGATTATTCTTTGTGTACAACATTTTCCAAAGAGATTGAAAATAGTCAGTTTCTGATTTTTTGCTTCCATGTTCAGTGTTGGCACTGATATCTCTAGGTAAGTAGGTGGATGGTAAATAGTTTATTAAATAGCCTCCAGGCTATTTTAAGTAAAGTGTTTTATATCTTAGTGTAAAGAACTAGGGCCTTCCAGACCTCCGATTCCATTGGGATCAGTTTACCTGTGGGTGAAGGGGCAGAGGAGTAAATGATAACCTGCGAATTGTGATATCACCCTGCAGATAATGTGTTGTGTACCCTTTCATCAGATGTCATTATGTAATCATGCCATTTGTGTGATGATGTGATGATACACATGTCATTTTAACATTGTGGCTTATTACAGATGCCATTGGATCAAACACTGGACAGAGTTACTTTGTGGAGGGGAAAAAATAAGAAAAGGACATATTGAAAAGGCATTTCTTAGTTTCTGAATCAATTAGAAAAGGACTTACGTGCTTTGTCTATATTCATTTGTATGTGTTCGAAGCTTCATTTGAATGAAGAAAAGGGAAGAGAAAGAAAGTAAGGCCTAGGTTATTGAGATTTTCTAAATCTCCTCTGGATGTGATGAGCTTCCTTTGGGATTAAAAAAAAAGCAAATCAAAAGAGAACTGTTGCTTAACTGTGCACAAATTCTTGTTCTTTCCTAGATCAAGTGGGCCATATTTCTTTTTACTTTCTTTGGGGAATTTGCTTCAGTAACTTGAAAATACACACACCCACACACCCACACACCCACACACCAAGTACATGCTTCAGTATTTGGCCACTCATTAATGAGGTGTTGAATAGTAAGAGGAAAAGAGAGGGAGAGAAAAAAAGGTTTTCCCTCCCCTCCTCTTCCCTGGGTGATTTAATTTGGTGAGAATGGTAAGATATTTTAATTTGTGCTCAGATTATTCCAGTGATTCAAGATTAGTCAATCTTTTTCATTTTCAGCATCAGAACATTTTAAAAATAATAGAAATTTATTCTTACAAAGGTATATATAAGTCATTTCCATGTCTAGTAATAGATAGTGTGTTCTAAAGTCCTCCAACTATCCCTGTGCCAAGATAAAAATAATGATTTATACCACATCCTAGAATCATAAGAATTATGGAATTTGAAGAAACGTCAAGGCTTTAATTAGTCCAATCATTTTCAATGTGCAAAAAACCTAATTCTACCATGCTTGAAAAAGAACTGCCCCACCTGTTAAAAACCTCCAGAGATAGAGATCCAAAACTTCCATAGATAAGACTATTCCAAATTTGAAAATTTTAACTGCCAGGGAATTTTCTTTATACTTAAACAAAATCTAGGTAACTGCAACTAATACCCATTATTTCTGGTCCTAGTTTTTGTGGCCCTAAAATATAATTCCTTACCTTTTTCCTTGGAGGAACTCTTTCATGTACCCAAAGACTGTTATCGTGTTTCCCTTCATTGTTTCTCCAGTTTGAACAACAACCCAAGTCCCTATATCTCAAATTGTCAAAATCCTTTTGGAAATGGAGTTCTCAGAACTGTACACAGTACTCCGAGTGTGGTCTTATCAGTATAAACTAAAGAGGAATAAATACTTTCCACATTTTTGATTCTGTTCTTCATCAGTGATTGACTAATTCTATGAAGATACTATAAGTCATTTATGGGGAAATAATGGGGAAATTAATAAGATATATAGCTTATTTTTTCTTTTGGCTTAAATAGGAAGATACAAATAAGATATACCATGTTTGGTGATTACGGTACTTCTTTGGCTCTTGTCCTCAGAAAATCGCTTCATTTTTAAAGTGACATTAGAAGATGGAAAACACTAACATAATCTACCAACAATGATAAGTAAAATGCTTGTAGAAACCCATATTTTTTCAGCTGCAGATTATACTCAACAAAATATGTGCAAAGTTGCTATTTACTTTGTTATTTGAGTGGGGAACATAGCCAATGAAGTTGTCCCATTCCTACAGTAATTGCTAGCATGATTAGTATTATCACAATAAGATAAGATGCTATAGAGAAAGATAGACAACCAAACTCATCACTTTTCTACTCTGCTAAACTCGATAAGAGTTTAATACTTGATCACCGTGATCAATTTTCTATATTGCCCCAATTTTTAATTGTTGTTTAAGTAACTCTCAGGGGTGGGATTCTACAGGTTTGCACCTATTCTCTAGAACCAGTTGTTAACATTCTAAGCAGTTCGGAGAACTGGTTGTTAGAAGAAATTACTGGCCTAATCCTGTAAAGAAGGCAGGAAGGAAACATTCTGGTGTTGCTTACAGAAACTGCCTCTCTGTTAACCCTTATTACATTCTTGGTAGGACTAGACTTTCTGTCTCAGGAACTTCTCTGGAGGTTTTTTTTTCCTCCTTTGCTGGTACTTTGCTTGTGTGGAGTGACCATTCAAAGTTACAATGGCACTGAAAAAAGTGACATGACCATTTTTCACACTTACGACTTTTGCAGCATCCCCACAGTCATGAGAGGCCAAGCAAGGAGATGCGTGCCTCGATGTGAGTGATGTTGAGTTGGCCACACCCAGCCAGTCACATGACCACCAAGCTATGCCCACCAATTAAGCCACCCACAGAACCGGTTGTTAAAAAATTTGAATCCCACCCCTATAAAGAATGCATGACAAGACTGTAATCCAATACAAAATTAAAAATGGCAATTAATGAAATACAAAACATACTATATGTTAAAAATACTATTATGTAATAGGAATTCATTTTCTAGTTTGGTTAATGACTTATCCTCCAGGCATAAGCAAAGGATATTGCCAATAAAAGTTGATATTTGCTTTACAACTCTCAAACGCTCTTGTGAGTCATCATGATGCAAATAAATTTCTGCTAGATCTACCACTGCCTTGCTTAGATCCCCAAATCAGCCATGTAAATGAGGAGGTCGAAAGGATGTAAGCTCATCTTTGGATGATGCCTGCTTGGAATGGTCATCTTGGTTTCCCTTTTAATAAAATGTTTTTAAAAGTTTTCAGCACTTTGCTTAGCAAAGGCACTGTAATTGAAGGAAGAGCTCTTATATTACAAGCCTTCCCAGGCTTGCCTGCCAGTCTCCTTTTAGGGAACAAAGAAAGGGCACCAGTTTTACTTACCTTCCAACAGCATTTTTGGCCTCATGGCTTTTATCAGACTATTGAGACTGTGCAAATCTTGAGCCAAATTGGGAATGCAATCCCAGTTGCAAGGACAAATGATTTACTCTGATTTTATAGTTATCATACTTGGGTGATCTTAGATCTTTTGATTTTTAATGTGTAGGTTCTATGCATTGTTGCCATGTGCTTTTCTCAATTTCCTTTGTACAATGTGTTACTCTATTTTATTTGTTCATCCTTTTCTTTTCAGGATTTCAAAACATTGTAAAGTTCTGAGCAGATTTTAGAAGAGAGTTAATTAAAGAGCTAGTATTACTCCAAAGCAAGCCAGTGCATTTTGGGGGCAGAGGTGAGGTGTTTTGTCCAGGAGAAAAGGCAATACAAGTTGACTTGACATACTATTTAATCTGCCCTGAAGATGAGAAGAAGAAGCTTCTCTGCACAAGTTGCTTACTCTCAGAAGTTTCTACTAGCATTTCGAGTAGTTAACTGAAAGCCTCTTCCATTCATTCATTGGAAGGAAGCTTCTAAAGTGATGCAGATTGAAACAATAGGGTTACTTCATTTCAGAATTAGACTATGTATAAAGTAACTTTGAAGGATTGCTTCTCATAAACCTTTATCAAAGCATAGCATCCCTTTGAAAGTTGGGTGGGTCTCCAGAGAGAGTTGTTTCCCCAGAAAATTGGCAAGGGGATTTAAGAGAGAAAGTATCCTAGCACATATTTACTCTGATAGGTATGTAGTTGCCTATCCTGAGAATTTGTTGATCCCTTAAGAAACACAAATGTAGATGAACAGACAGCATCTAGATCTGTGAATTGCAATGCTTGTGGTATGTTTATTTTCCAGAGAACAATTTGACATATATTTTCAGCAAGTGTAAACTTGTAGTGGCTCTTGAAGGAAAATTCAGAAGACTGGAGTAGCAAATGACCACACTTCAGGTGAAAGGAGATAAAGATTTATCAGCTGAAGAGAAGGAGGCACTATAAAAGGAACTGACAGAGGAAGCAGTTCTCTTAAGGAAGAGAATTAAACAAGGGAGCAAGCTGAGAGGATGAGAGCCACAATCAGAAGCAAGTGCTATGAAAGATATTCTGGCTGCTGGAACTTAGAAACAGTTTTTTTGACCTTTGCTAATGAAACAGCCCTTCAGGAGGACAAAAAGATAAATGGAACAGGAGATAGGTGGTTGCTTTATAAAAGGCAAAGGGCCTTACAAGAAGACAAAGATAAAAAAATTGTGCTATCTGTGATACACTCTTATGAGACATTGAAACAAAGATTTGCTTTCTGGACCTGTCACTCATAAAGTGTGCTTCTTTGTCAGGGGCACAGATTAGGGACAGAGCAATTCTGATGATCAATTGTTCCTTCTATTGAAGCAGTCTGGAAAAATATAAATAAAGTATATATACATTTACCAGAAATCCCCTGACCCCAAGTTTTGCTTCTTATAACAATATTGTGCAAAACCACTAAATTGCTGAACTAAGGAGCTGGAACTAACCACGTTACTGTAAACAAGGGTGGACATGGAAAATAACAGATGGTGTAAGATAACTGAGTAATCAAAAATGTACTTCTCACTTCCTCTATATTTCCTTTATAGAAATATATACATTATTCTCCTTTTTTGATAAAATGTAACAGAAGGAATGCCCCGGCTTAGTTTGAGGTCATAATATGTATAAAAGCTATGTCTCAGGAAGAGCGGGGGGTTCAGAATTTGCCATGCTAATGCTCTGAACCTTGTGCACAAATAAAACCTGTATTCTCCAACCTTCCGTGGTCTTGTGTCCTGATTTGGAACCAAGAATTTCTGCTACACTATGATGCTATTTGGGGACAGAGATACTGCAAAGTCTTTGCAGGAACTATATATGATCATGTGACTTGGAAGATTTGAAAAACTAGTAAGAACATTAATGTTCTCCTGCATCCTTGCAGTCCATGAAAGAGGATTGGAAAGGGAAAGAATGCTGCATGTTTGTTATTAATTATGCAGATAGGGCTGATTTGGTTTTTGGGGCCGTGGTCTGAATTACCTAGATGATCAGAGTTGCCAAAATGGAAGAATACAGAAAGATCCATAGTGGAGAAATAGATAATGAATATGGCTGAGTTTGCAGAAATGGCTAAATTGACTTGTTTGGTTAAGGAAGGAACTATAATTGCTTTTATAAAAGACAGAGACCTTGTATGGCTTTTTATTGAAAAATATTAAGTATCAACTGGGTACTTGGGGATTTATTGATTTACAAGGTTTGTTTATAGGAAGAAGGGAACCATTATATGTAATTTGCCAGGGTGGAGATAGTAATTACTATGCTTGCAACTGCTGCAAAGAAGGGTGGAAGTCACTTCTTTTGATACCCTTTTCTTTCTTTTTTGTCATCTTTCACATTTTTTGCTCTCTTATATTTCCATTTCCTACTTTTTCTTTTATATTTTCTTTAGTTTTTTAAATTATGTAAAATCTTCTTAAAATAAAAGCTAATTTCAAAACCCTTGCTATATGAGCTTCATTTGAAGCCTGTGGCACATGGGGCCCAGGTACTGATAGACTTATTTGTTTCTGTGGGTTCTACTGTATTGGATTTGGTAGGTCCTTTTTGGGGGTCCCTTTTTTCAAACGTGCCATCTTGCAGAATCGTGATGTGTCTCATCTGTTACAATGTTTGGACTTCAGAACTGCTGAGACTCTCCCCTAAGAGTCAGATGGGCCCCCACTTTCTCAGCCTTCTGAAAGGCTGTTAAGACTTGATTCTGTTCTTAAGGGGAGAATCAGAATGTTAGGGTGGCTCAATTTACATGTGTTTATTTTTTATGGAATTGTTAGGAAGTATCTTGGCTATTTGTTTTTCTTGTATTAGATTATTTTAATTGGCTATGAGTTTTTGTATTGTTTTTGTTTGGACTGTTTTGAAGTTAAGATGGAGTGCTGTGTAAAATTTCAGAATAAATACTGGACATGTAATGTATTTCAGTTCAACAGAATTGGCAAACAGATAGTATATCTGGCTGAAGCATAGTGAGTTTGATCAGGAGAACTTTAAAATGAATTCTTTGAGGTCAAGAATGAAAACTCTTGAGATAAGATTTCATTGCTTGGGCATTGTAAACAGGCTAAAGCTGAATCCAAAAGGAAAAAAGGTTATTGTATGTTCATCACAGCTTTCATCACCAGTAGGTTTTTTTATGGAGGGGAATGGAGTGAGGCATTTTTCCTGAAGCAATAAGGTCATGACTTGAGGTTCTTCTGGACTCACAACTGGAGGTCAGGTAGAAGCTAAGGCCAGCGGGGTTTCCTCCACCTTTAACTAGTGTAGCATTTGTAACCTTACCTGGAACATAAAGACACTGCAACAATGATTTTACTGGATTTTGTTGTCTAGTTTTACAGTTTTATTTTTGTATTAACATTATAACGTGGACATTTTAATGTATTGAATGATTAATCTGTCAATAATTGTTTGGTTACAGTTGCTAATGAATGGATGTATTAATGAAAAAGGAAAAAAAGAGAGAAAGAGAGAAAGAAAAAAAAGAAAGAAATATTCTTTGGTTTTCTCTGAGCTTGGTTGTTTGCTTTCAGATGTTTCATTACCTAACTAGGTAACGCCATCAGTGCATATATGTAACCATGTACTATATATATATTCTTCTGTTAGTAATAATAGCTGAATAGACTTTCAAGTGAAAGACCTTGGCAACATTTATGTAGAAGCCATCTATGTTAAAATAAGTTGAAAAACCAATAAAACAGTACTATTGTTGTTTATGATTGCTCCCACAGCTAAAGAGAAGATCTGGATGATCTTTGGAAAAGCAACTCTTTTCTCTTTCAGAGAATTGTGTAGTGATGGTGTTGAAGGGTTTAATTAACCTACCATATGTTAGGAGACAAATTCTCAAAATACGATCTTTCTAGGAAATTCTTGATTTGTTTTGCTGACAACTTTTTCCTTCAGAGGATGAAAGATCTACTATCCTCAATTTGATACTGACCGAAAGAGAAGGCTCATTCAAGGCTCAGTTAAGCACCAGGAATAAAGAACCATACAATGCTGTAGTTCTTGATTTTAAGGAAATAAAATCTACTGAATAGATATTTTGGCTCACTGGAGATTGGCCTGCTATCTGATGTGAAACCAACTGGACAATTTTAAGCACTGCTTCCACAGCTGTGGAAGTGGCTGGGAATAATCCATCTTGGCTGAATATAATAATAAAGAATAGAGATTAACTAGATGTCCTCCTACTAGAGGGAATGCAAGGTAGAGAATAATACTTTTAAAAAATGTACTGTACTGGTTGCTCTTTGTAAGCTCCAGCTTTTTGGTTTCCATAGGTCTTTCTGTTTCTTGCATTCCCTGTCTCTTTCCATGATACCCTGCTAGGTTACACTGCCTGTGGATTCAGCAGCTGTGTGCCCCTCTCTCATTCTCTCTGCCCCCCCTCCGTTTCTCTCTCACACACATACATGCATTCAAATGCACTCACTATTCATTTGTGGCATATCCTGTTGCCATTGGAAACCTAAGAAAGAAGTGAATATATCCTCCAACTCTCAGGCTTTTTCTTCCCCCTTTCCTCTCTTCCCCTTGCAGGAGACGAAGAGCTCAGCAATGAATCCATTGGAGCACCGATCCATCAAAGAGCCAGATCAACGAGTCACAGATCGTACCTAAATGTGATTAAATATCCTTCTCTTCCAAAGCTCAGAAGGAACACGGATTTACCTGGCATAGCCTTTTCACAATTTGATGTTCAAAGCACAGCATTTGAGGTAAGAGAATCTTCTCTTTTTGGATTTTCCCTCTCCTTTCCTTTTTCTGTTTGCTTTCCACACAAAGGCACATTGAAGGTGGATCTTACTCTTTACATATTGTCAGCTGAAAGGATGCTTATTCCAAGGTTTGCTTGCCAGTCTTACTTAGCAGCTTAGCATGGAACTGTGATGTACAGGGGAGAGGACATACAGCCTACATGCAATCCAGAGATCTATCTTTTCTCTTCCCTTTCTTCTTGTCTACATCTGGCCTTCTATGCCCCACTCTTCATCCCTGCAGAGCACACCCCTTCTGACTTTCTCAAGCAGCATTTTGTTTTGTGTTTGATAAGTAAAGAGGTGACAAGTGTTCATTATGCTGTGTAAGTCTACAGTGCATTTGGAGAAGGACGGCAGGCCACTTAAAATACCCTTTATTAGGCAAAGGCCTTGGCAGTTCATGAGTGATGTCCCATTAGTGTATCTGGAGGTATAAATGATCAGAAGTTGAATATGTGCTTGAGAATCACCTTTAAAAGACAAAGCTGGAGATCTCAAGGCCCAGCTATCTGGATATGCTTTACCACCCAAGTTAATGTGAGATTCAGATTTGTTAGGTGATACTTAGAAATATAAACTGAGATCGTTGCCATAGCAGTGGTTTGTTGTTAATCTTGTTGACACATTAGTTTGTCACACTATTTGTTGGCACTGGAAGCAAAGTTGATAATGATTTATACTTTAAATTTATAAAGTTGCTCAACTCATATTTATTCCAATTGGCAGGTATATTAAAAATAAACAAATAAATAAAGCCTGCTACATTGGTTTAATAAAATAAATAAATGGAAGATAATTATTGCCTAGAAGAACAAACCTACCAGAAACATACTAAATACAACCTATTATAGGTTATAATAATTATAATATAATAACCTATTATAATAACCTATTCCAGATAGAATTAGCTTATTCCATAGCTTAACCTAACACAGAGCCAGATTTTCAATTAATGGAATAGCAAGGTTGTATCCATTTGGATCTCTGGGGGAGGGGGTAAATTTAATATCCTCAGGTTTTCCTACAGATGAACGATATGTTTGAATCAATTCCTGATTTTTCAGTACAAATATAAAATAGAACTTTGTAATCCTTGAATCTGTCCCTTTCAAAATATTACTGCTCACACTTTTAAACTGTTGGAGAATGAAAATTTGCTGCTATCCATAAGGACCCTCCATTCAGTGTTTGCAAAATAATAATTGCTCCCAGGTTTTTGTCTTGTGCATGCATTGTGACTAATGCTTAAAGTGTGGCTGTAGAACTTTAAAATCAATAAATAAAGGCATACTGAATATTTCAAGGCTTGATTGGTAGAGTAGAGTAGATTGTTCTGTTCTTACTTCCGTTCAAGCATTTGTGAGGGGGGAAAAAATCAGGAATAGCTGTATGAATTTCGTGTATCCAGGACAAGTATCCTTCATGCGTGGCCCTGTTGCTGAAGTCTCTGGCCAAGACACATTGAAAAACATCTTCAGTAGACTTCTATTTGTGTTTTCTCAGAACAAAGTAGAAATCACATGCCTGAGAAGTCTGTCTGATCAGGGTTCCCAAGCATGCAGAGTGCTTGGATTGTGTTCACATGCCAGAAGAACATAAGTTAAAAAATATAAGTCTGCTACAGACCACACTAGTCAACTTGGGAACATTAAAGATATAATCCCATTTTCCTTCTGTGTGACCCTGTATGATTCCTTCTGTGTGACCCTGTAAGATATAATGCACAAGTAGAGTTAGGCTGTCCTTATAGAAGGACACTTATTCTACTTTCTAGATTCTGTTCTCTCACCAGGAAAGTAGCAGGAATTGCTTATTTTGAAGCAAAACTATAAACATTGTGCTAGCAGAATACAGTGTGGAGGCATTATTATTATTATTATTATTATTATTATTATTATTATTATTATTATTATTATTATTATTATTATTATTATTATTATTATTATTATTATGGTTAGGGACCTTGCTCAGGCTGGGATTACTATTTTGCATTCTTTGAACTTTTCCCCTTCATGGTATGAAAAGGATCTCAGGCTTGAGGTGAACTCCTAAGCCTAAAGACATACATATTCTTGGCTGCCATTCTTGTTTCCTGTCTTCTTATTCTATCTCCTGACTCCCAAACCTCAAAGCTTGAATTTCAGCTGCATCAAGCAGTTACCTCCTTTTTTTTCTTGTCTTTTTTTGACAAATCTCCAAGCACACTGAAGGTATTAATAATAACAATTTGGCAGATAATGGCAGAACACGACTGAGCTCTCCTGCGGACTGTTCATGCTGGGCTTGCTTCTCAGCGGTAAACTCCACTTGCATGCTTTTGACCTTTCCAATTGTCATCTATTTTGAATAACTCAGGTTAAATGCTATGGCCAATGATGCCATCAGCAGATCCCTTTAGATGCCAGGTAAAAGCTTGCTCTCAAGGCCAATTTAGCCTGTGGCCACTTCAGCTTTCAGGGAGTCTGTGCAATATCAGCTTGCATAGTCATCAGAGCTTTTGAACTGAAGTCAACCTGGATGGATTTTGACATACATTTGAAAAGCTGCTGTCAGTGATCACATTGGCTTTGCATTACACATGCCATAAAACATAAGAAGCAATGGTGTCCCTAAGAAGACACATCTACAGGCATATATTTCACTGAGTGAGGATGGAAAGGAGAAGATCCAGGTTGTTCAGCTTATTTGCTATGATACTGGATGAAATCTTTTTAAAAGAATGTAATGTAAAGCATGGAAGGATGTACATTAAAAGAATGTAATGTAAAGCATGGAAGAGATCAATTGAGCCCAAGCCCATGCCTAAAGTCTTCAGATACCAAATGAAACAATTAATTTCACAGCTCATTTGACTCTTCCGGATTGGGAATTTTGCTTATTTAAATAGGTAAAGCAAGAGGATGGATGAAACTTTGGGAGTTAATGGTTGTTAGGACAGGAGATAGAGTATAATTCTCCAGGTTGTAATTTGGCAACCACGAATGGCTCAGCCATAATAATATTATTAACAATTGTGTTAACATTATTAATATGAAGTCACTGCTGCTAATTCTTTAACTGGCATTGGCCTTCATATGCACTGGGGTCTTCCCAAGAACCTTGGATCTCATTTACATCAACATTAATTAACAAATAATGAATATCATTAATATTAACAATAGCATGTTAACCATAGTCACAAATAACGTGCAAAGCTAATATAATGCTTTAAAATTGGGAAATGAGGCAAAACAAAATTTAGTATTTTGTCCTTCCTTAATGTCTAAGAACTGCTCATCAGTGACACATCTTTTTCTATAATTATGAGTTGCAGCTTGGGCCAACTTCATATTCACACATATATTTTGCCTTCTTGTACCTAATCAATATGCTTGAATCATCCTTCCCTCTGCTTCCTATGTTTATAACTATCTTCCTCTTACTCAGTTCTTTCTTTTATTTCACTTATTAAGTTTATAGAATGCAGAAGAAATTCTAGATACTTCCTTTCCACTGATATTAGAAGATCCTTTTGGTATAAAACTGTTCCTTATTTTGCTCTCCTGACCAAGTAGATCTTCTGGAGAGATTACAAATACTTTTCAGTAGTGTATTTGTTACTCTCTGCTTCTGATGCATTATGACCTGCTCTATTTGCTTCAGATGTTTGGTAGGTTTCTTTGAATCTTGACGTCCACATCTGGCTTTGTTGAGGCCTTGAGCAGGGCCCATCTGGCTTCCTGGGGTGGTAAAAGTACAGTCAACAATTGCAAGACTTTCAAGAGAATTAAATGATTGCTCCAATAAGACTGAAACTCAATTGAAGTCTTTTACTCTCAGTTCAGTCTCCTTGTTTCAGTCTTCCTGGCCATGATCCTACCATTTGTCTATCATCATTCTCTGATTGCTACTGCTGATGTACAAATAAGGTGGCACAAGTTTCCATTAACTCAGTGAAAATAAGTTCAATAGTTGATTTATATAAGGGTCCCGAGTAACAGCTTCTTCACCAGAGCTTCTTCACCACATCTTGTTATAGAGCTTCTCCTCATCTTTTATGTTATCTTCACAGGAACCTTGTGATATAGAGGGAGAGAGCTAGGGTATGAGAGAGGTAAACCACAGAGGGTTTTCAATGATGAATGACCTTGGCTCTTCTCCACTTGATGTGTATCAAAAATGGAAAAACAACATAAGCTGATACCATTTGGCCAAAAATAATTGTGGGCTAAAGGTATCCACATCAGGCAACAGTGACATTACAGTATCATTCTCAACTCTTTGGATATGATCATCAAGTTCTAGGTTCTGAAATAATGTCATCAAAGAATGAAAGGCTTCTTTTCTATACATATGGACACATAAATTCCAAGCTTAAAATTGATCATACATTTTCACTAATAATGATATTGCGGGGTAGCAAATGGGTGTTCAGCTAGCGGAAAGGATTGTCAAAGTTGCCCACCAATTTTTGAATCACTGTAAGCATTTTATGATTTACCATTTATTATTATAAATATAACATTTTTCTGAGTCATAAAACCAGTGGCCTGCCCATTTAATCTCTGTTCAGAATAGTTCTGATGTTTCAAGCAACAGCTTTTTATCTTTTAATAACTACACTAGAATGCCAAAATAATAATAGTATAAAATATAAGGCTACATGCATGTAGCAACATTGTTATCAAATGTGCCTAATTAGTTGTAAAATGTATTAGCAACCATCAATGTAATTACTTTGAAAAATATATAACTGTATAGTAACTATATAAGAGAACAGATGAAAACAGATGATTTAAATGAAAGATTTCAAGTTGATGCTTTTAAATCAACTTTAGTTGTGGGTCATGCTGCTAAATCATTATGACTAACAGCGTTCTGTGCATGGTAACTCAGATCTAAGGGCTAATGTCAGTCTAAGTGATGCAAATAAAGCAATATTTGACAACCATATAAACTGAAAATCTTTGAAAATCTTCATACTGGAAGACTTAATCTCTGGAAACTTCCAAGAAAATCAGACATGCAATTTTCCAAATGATGGAAGCATTAACCAATAGCACAATTGTACAATGGTTAGAATGCTGTGCTGCAGGCCACTTCTGACCATCGGCTGCCTGCAATTTGGTAGTTCAAATCCCACCAGGGTCAAGGTTGACTCAGCCTTCCATCCTTCCAAGGAGGTAAAATGAGGACCCAGATTGTTGGAGGCAATATGCTGACTCTAAACTCGCTTAGAGAGGGTTGTAGAGTAAAGCAATATAAAGCAGTAAATACTCTTAAGTGCTATTGCTATTACTTTTTCTGTCATCCAGGAAAATATAGGACTTGGATCTCATCATCAATCAGTTAATCAATTGGGATAGAACTGGAAGGGACCTTGGAGGTCTTCTAGTCCAACCCCCACTCAAGCAGGAGACCCTAAATCATTTCAGACAAGTGGCTGACCAGTATCTTCTAAAAAGACTGAAAAAAATGAGAAAAAGATTGCTGGATCAGAAGAAATGTTTATGTCATTCATTTTCCGCACTTCCTTATTCCTGTGCCCCAGCCCATTATTTCACAGGGAGCCCTTACTTCTGTGAATTAGTTTGTTCTTTTATCAAAGCCATCTAAGTAGTGACCGCTCTTGTCACAAATTCCATTGCTTAATTTTGTGCAGTCAGGAAATATTTCCCTTGATCTGTCCTGATTCTCCCACTGTCCAAATTCATTGGGTTACCCTAACTTTTAATGCCAAGAAACAATGAAAAGTACTTTCACTGCACAGAGCATAGTTTTATATATTATCCATAATGTCCTTCGCTTCCTTATGTATTTTATAGTACTCATATTATTTTCCATCTCATGTTTTATCATTTCTTTGAGATCTTTTTCACATTTTTTTCATACATTCACATAAGAAGATAGTGATGCTGTGATTTTTTCCCCAGTTCCCTTAAAATGTCTCAAATATAATACATTTCTGTAAGATTCACTTGCTTTCTAGTAACAGCCATTTCAACAAGCACAAAAGTAAAAAGAATGGTTGTTCTTTCTTTTTTATTGTTTTTCTCTAGTCTGTAAGTTTTTGATCCCCTCTAGTATTCTACAGTCTGTTTCAAATTTCTTTTCCTCCCCACCTCTCTCCAATATCCAACAATCTCATCAATGAAAATCTAAACATTCTGCATTCCTATGAAGATATTGTTTTATTTATTTAATTTCAAAAGCACTTTAGCAAAAGTTCTGAGATTTCAAACTTGGTCTCTTATTCCAGTGGTCTCTTACCTGCCTTCACCTAGCTTCTGCCACCTAGTAGTTCAAAGGCATGCAAATGCGAGTAAATAAATAGGTACTACTTTGGTGGGGAGGAAACAGTGCTCCATGATATCATGCTGGCCACATGACTGTGGAACCATCTTCTGACAGCGCTGGCTCATGGCCTCAAACTGGAGACGAGCACCACCCCATATAGCAGAGTAAAATTTCCTTTTTTTTCTTTACTCCGTTTAAAACTTTCTTAGACTGAATTGTTAGCAAGCATTTTCCTATTAATCTTAAATTCTTTAAATTGTTATTTAACTCTTTGTTCTAGAATGCACTCACCAGTTGATTTTACTTAGATCTGCTGCTCAGAAGATCTCAGAAAATCTGTTTTAGCATTACAATAGCTGTAATTCTAAAAAGGCTTTAGAAAGTGAGGCTTAGCAAAATCAGTGTCCTTACAGGTACCGCAGCAGCTATGAGCATGTTACCTTTTCCAAGTGTCACTCATAAATTCATTGTAATCCTTCAGTCTGTTAGGTTAGTGATTTAAGAGTTGACCAGCTGATGGAGTGATGCAAGGATGGAAATGAGTTAGCAAGCTTTTTGGCTGTTGTCCCTTTAAGAGCATGTGTAATAAGAAGAGGCCTGGTTAGGACATCTCTTCTTGCTGTGTGTTCTTCCCTCTGTAATTTGCTGCTTGTTTGACCTGTGTATGTATAGTACATATTCTTTTGTAGATAAAACCACTATTTATTACAAACCTCTGTGTGCTGTTATTGCTCCTGGGTTGTCTCAAGTAGTAAAGCTGTGTGCATTCTGACACAGTCTCTTCATGAGGAGCAGCTGACTGGAACACAAGTAGACAATCTCTTGACATGTCTTGCTTAGAGAGGCTCCTTGGCTTGGGCTTGTCACCTGCCCTCGGTCACTTAGTTCACTTTGTTCCTAAGACACATCTTAGTTCACTATTGCTATACCCAAAGTCCTTGCCATCACACTTTGTACTAGCTGCAAATCTTTGGTCATCTCCACAGGCAGTTCTACATGGAGAATATGACAATAATCCAATCTGGTTGCAGTTAGAGTATAGATATTACGGCACATTGGTCCAAGTTAATTGGTGCACCAGCTGAAGTTGGGCAAAGGCCCCTTTAGCCATGACTTCCACTTCCTTTAGCAGAAGTCTTGATTTCAGGAAAAATCCTAAGACCACTTCCTTTTAAAATGTTTTTAAAATGATTATAGGGTTGTTGTTTTTTAAAAACATTCTATCATTTTAAAATTATTATTTGATTATGTATAAAAATGAAAGACTTTTTGTTTGGTTAACTATGCCATTCAGGAAGGAAGGAAAGAAATTGTGAGAACAAAAATTCCAAAGGAAGCAATGTTGTATACATTCTGAAGTAAGCCTCTGTTAAACTCAATCTGACTTCCGAAAAATATGTGTGCAGGACTGTGACCCAAATCTGACAGTAAGAACCACCATGTCCATTCTTCCTTCTTCTAAAGATGAGCTTGTGGAGGTTTGGGTTGTTTTTCTTCATGATTATAGGTTATTCAACTGCTCAAATTACAGCTCCTATTGTCTTTATGATGGGGAATAAAACAGCATACAAAAGGAGCAGGTGCACTTGCTACAGAGAATGCATGTGTTTGCCAAAAAAAAAAAAAATTATGAAAACAAGGTAGAGAAAGCAGATAGAGCTGAGTGCCTGCAATCCTTTCCAATTCCTTTTCCGGCAGCAGTCATAGAGGCATCTGTGCAGTGATGGGATGTGTTGCATCTGTGTGTGCCGTGTCCGTGTGTTTGTCTTTCTTCTCTTCTCCCTTGTTACAGTTCTTTATGTTTGTATGTATGGGTGCATTGGAAAGCATGCAGTTGAAAAGCATAGGCTGCATATGCTTTGAGTCAAGGGAGTGGGGGAAAAAGGAGCCAGGCTTAGATTACAGCAAATGCCAGTATCCTACTGCTTTTCTGAGGGATCCATGGGACCAACTGAGGGAAAATTTGTTTCTCTCAACTCTCAGCCAGCTCAGGCCTGTTTTTGAACTCACTGTTTCCTTTTGCCAGCTTCTATCCTGACCCTCACTCCACTAAGTTTGGTCCCATTCTCTCCAGTCTTCGGAGAGTTATTCGACTTACAACAGTTTGTTTAGTGACCGTTCAAAGAGCAGCACTGAAAAAAGCAACTTACGACCCTTTTTATTTATTTATTTATTTATTTATTTATTTATTTATTTATTTGATTTGCCAATTGTTTACAAGATAATAAGTATAAATGTATACATAGTTGTGAATACATGAAATGGTTACATATAAGAAAAATAAAAGAATAAGAGAAACAATAGGACAGGGACGGTAGGCACGTTGGTGCGCTTATGCACACTTAAGACCACTGCGGCATCCCCATGTCATATGGCAACTGACTCATATTTATGACAGTTGCAAAGTCCTGTGGGGTGGGGTGTCATATCATCACCTTTTGCAGCCTTCAGATAAGCAAAACCAATGGGGAAGTCAGATCCGCTTAACAACCATATTTACTAACTTAAGAACTGTAGCATTCGCTTAACAACTGTGGCAAGAAAGGTCGTAAAATTGAGGCAAATTCACTTAACAAATGTTTCACTTTTCAACTCAAATTTTTGGCTCAACTGTGGTCGTACGTTGAGGACTACCTGTATATTCTCTGGTCTCCCTTTACCTGACTTAGTTGGAAAGAATACTGAGGTGGGAAAACTGCAGAGCCTAATTTCTGGATTTTTTTTTCTTAATAAATAAATTTTATTAATTTTACAATTAAAACAAACCAACAACACATACACAAATGAAAGAAAAGAAAGGAAGAAGAAGAAAAAAGAAGGAAAAGAAAATAGACAGAAATAATAGAAAGCGATTAAAAACATTTTCATCTTCCACAGTTTGTAAGATCTTTTTTTTCCCCCATAACCCTTAATTTATGCCATATACACACACCTAATCTTTACCTATATCTATATATCACTGCTATAGGTTTATCCTTTCCTCTTTTGCCTTATAGTGTAAAATCTATCTTTGGTCAATCCAGTTGTACCAACTAACTTTGGCACTAAAAAACAAAGATAACCTCAATATATTATGATAGCTGAAACTGTTGGATTTTTTTTTCTTAATAGCAGCTCTAGTCTGGGTTATATTGAAGGGGAGGTGGGAGGACAGTTTAAGAATGGAATCATCAGTCACTACTCAACAGATTGGGATTTTTTTTTTCAATTCTTTTTTTCTCTCCTTCAACCCAGCCTGGGTCTGGCCCATTTTCACACCCAATCTTTTTTGTTGTTGTCGGATTCTCCCACAAAGCCACATTTCTGTCCTATTTTTAGAGTTCTATTGCTGGTGTAGGGATTGACAGATAAACAAAGCATCCTGAATCCATGTATTCCATATTTTCTTTCTTTCATTCCATTGGGTTAAGGAGAATAAAAAACTGAATGTGAAATATAGGAGAATGATAAAATAAAAAAAACATTGCCAACTCAAATACATATAGGAAATGTATACATTTAGGAGAGAGATTTATGTGTGGAAATTTTGCAAGCAACTATTAGCCAGAAATGCAGGAAAACCATGGGAAATGCAGTGCTTCAAGGCTTAAAGGAAGCTATTCTCAAGAGCTGAAAGTCTTAGAACTGGTGCTAAAGGGCATCTTACTAGAGCTTTTGAAGTAAAGCAGGAAAAAAAATAATTTCCTCCAAATATTTATGTGAACGTGCTCAATTTGACTTCAACTACATTGCTCTTGCTCAGTTAAACCAACACGTTACAGTTTAAAACTAAAAAGAAGTGCAGGAAAGTAGGAATGTTAGGTAATAGTGTGCAATGGCACGTATATTGTATATTTGGGGAAAATGCAGAACATAATTCAATCTGTTGGGGGAAATTGCTTCAAAAACGGCTTACCAAAATGCCTACATTGTATGCAAATCTTCATGCAAATATTATGAATATTATAGTTTTGAGTAAAGGAAGATCCTTCATGCCTATTTTAATAAGTAGGTAAAATTGAACAGGACAGATTTATCCATCCCTGAAGTAAGCTGTTTGTGTTAAGAAAGGTTAGAAGTATTTATACTCGTGACTTTTTAAGCTGCTGTTGCTACACTAACACTGTTGTCACTTTTTATTTCATTTCACTTTGCTGTGTAGTTTCTCACTGATCTAAAATAATCTTTGAAATCTTTCTCACCTTTGGAGGCTCTACTGTGTTAACTCCCTTTGCCGTATAGATGCTGTGGCTTTCTCTTAATTGCTCCACCAGCACTCGCCAACTCCAGAAATCATCTGGAGAACATTCAGTGCAATGGCACCGATGAAATCAAACACGTATGAACCAAATAAGTGTTCAAATGGAAGATGAAGACAAATCTCCTAAGAGTTGCTGAAATACTTGATGATTTTTCTAAAGTGGGATGGGGGGAGACAGTCACCGTGTTTCACAATTTCAAGCATCTAGTTATCCCAAATTGCTCAAAGAAATAAACCAGGAAGTGATGCTTTCCTGATCCAGGTTGGGAATTGAGTAACAGGAAGACCATTCATAGCAATTATGTCTTTTAAAGGCCAGGAGAGTATACAGGCCCGTTAAAGAGTTTGTTTTTTTGAAATTCTGCCAATGGCACAGAAAGTTCTCTCCCCCCACATCTCCTTGTGATGAATAAAAACAGTGAAATAACTTAACAGATAACAATGGGTAGCAATTATTTTCTCACTTCCTTAGAATTTCTTGCAGCTTATTTGCTTCTGAGTTCTCACTGCCCCCCCCACCTCTCCCACTCATAGGCTCACTTGTTCTGCCTTTTTCTTTTTTTGTCTCTCTTTCCCTTCCTGTATCTCCCTATATTGACCCCCTTTGTTTTCTCCATCTTCCTCTACTTCCCTTCTAATCCACTTCTCTCCATATATAAATCCCTTCATATTCCTATTAGTATGGTAGCTTTCCGTCCCGTCTTCTGTGCTCCTCCCTTACTACCTGCTTTTCAGCACCCCTCTAATCACAATATTAAGCTAAACTGTCAAAATGTCATACAACACATAGAGTCATAAGAATAGATGGCATATGAATGTTAGGGAGAAGAAGGAGAGAGAGGGAGAGGGAGGGTGAGAGGGAGGGAGAGAGAGAGAGAGGATAAAATATAAGATATATTTTGCATGGAATGCTCTAGGTTCTCTACTAAAAATAAATGCTCATGCTCTCACACAATCCTGAATTGTGATTTTGTCAATATATTCTCACACTGGTTCTCTACTTTTCTTCCAAGGTAGCATTTATTTATTTATCGTTACACTTATACTCACAGACACTGCTGGCAAGCTAGACTATAGTGCTTTACCATACAATAATAATAAATTATTGTATAAACAATAAATATTGTTAAATCACAACAAGTTACAATCAGTTAAAACAGCATTAATATAATAACAAAGAATATACTATGACAAGTCAGCCATCATACAAAGTTATTCATGTGCAAAATTAGGAAGGGAATGCTTCCTGATTCAAGAGCACTTCATTCAGTGAAGTGAATGCCCATATTTACAGGGGAAGGGTATCCCACAAAGTTGTTGGTACTACTTAAAATGCTTTGGTCCAGGTTGTTTCTATCTGACCTTCCTTTACAGCAGGCCTGTAAAACTCCAGGCCCACAGGCCAGATGTATCACGCACTGGCCACGCCCACGCCCATTTTAGCGAAGGGGAAAAAAAATCCCAATACGTCACGTGATGCCGCCGTGACGACGTGAATTTGATACCCCTTATTTACAGGCTGGGTTTACAGAGAAGGAGAAGAAATTAAGTTGATGACATAATAGTGGAGTCACACCTTTATTTCGGCAAGAGCTGAGGAAAACAAAGGGTTTATATGTTAAGTAATGTGAATTTGATATGAATTTGTGATAGAAGTCCCACCATCCAGCAAGTCAATATGATGAAAATTACCATATATCACTTTTGAACAGAGTGAGATTGGAGAAGGTAGCTCTATGGAACAGAAACACCATCACTTGACAGTTAAAGCACTTTCTTCCCTGACCCTTTTAACCTAATGAGCACTAAAAACATTCTTAATGTAAAGGAACAAAAGAGAGACTCTCAGAGTATTTCCTTTATATTCCTAGATAAAACTTAAATGCTGCTTTAATGCTATGTATGCATGACTGGAATAAACGTAAATCTGCAGAAGTGTTTCTGTCTCAAATGGGTCACTTATTTTAGCAGGAGATGAGGTTGCTCAGGATTGACTTGTGTTGTGTTGATGCCTGGGTTAGCTGGTGATAGCAAGCCTTGTAAATAATATGAATAGCACAAGGGCAAAGGCTCAGTGAGGCTTCTGCGTGCCAGGACCGAGGCAACTGTTCTGCCTCAAGACCCTGTTTGTTTGCAAAGAGAAAGGAAGCTTGTGGTTTTCCAGTCTAAAAACAGAGTGAGGATTCAGTAGGAAGCACTGGGAGGGATTCTTAGATGTTTCTCAACAGAGGAGCCATGGAATATGCATGCCAGAAGTGCAAAGGGAAGCCCCAGGCCTTTGCTGTGAACCTAGCTGAGGAATCTATCAAGCCAGAACTAGCTGCACAGCCATTTAATAATGGGAGGAAAGTGGGTACATGCCTTCCTCATGGAAATAGCAGGATAAGCAAGAGGGAGGGAGGGAGGGAAAGAGGGAAAAAAGGATATATTGTTCTATCTCCCCATTCCTTAGCCATTTCCTCTTATTTTTTATCCCTTCTTATCTCTCCCACCCCCTTACACTCACTCTCTCTTTTTTTCTTTTTCCATTCTTTCCTCCACTCCCCCTTTGACCAACTATTGGCATTAGCATTTCCAATTTCCTTTAACTTTACAAGAATTAGTTATGCCATGCAGCAAAACTACATTCCATTCTGGCACCCTTTTTCTCTCTCTCCAGAGGAGCTCAAAGGGAGGGAGCTTCAATTTGTTTTGTATTTTATTGGAATCATGAGATCTATGAAATGTTATATATACAGACTCAAAAAATTGGAAACATGTGGACTTGATTCAAGTACCAACGTAGAGTCTGTAATTCTTCCACACAACCCCCATCTGCATATTACTTATTTCTTGAGTATAATTTCCAGGGGATAGTAATGATGCTATTACCAATTATTAAACTAACTAGGAATCCAGAATATTTGCCACTCTATTTCCCACCCAGTGGTTTATCTCTATGCACCCCTTAAATAAGAACCTCAGTGCAGAACCTAGAAAAATCTGTTTCTTTAAAAATAGCCATGAAATAAAACAATAAATATTATCTTCTACCTCCTGGAAAAGTTAGGCTCTAGTTCTGAGAAGAAAACCTTTAACCTGTCAAGAGTCTCCAAAAATAACATCTTATCTCAAAACTGGCAATGTCATACGTCTTGCACAGAACCCAATTCAAACCCAAATGATACTGTGAAATTCTGACTCACCACTTTCTGCTACCTGGTGGTAACTATACAGTCCTAGGATGGCCTTTCCCCCCCCACAACAATCCTATATAGACGTTGCTAACATCCTTGCTTTCAGTAACTTCACCAATGTAAAGGGCTGTATCATAATAGTGTAAGTGGATGAGTGTTATTAATGAAGTTGATGATAATGATGATATTTAAGCCAAAGCCTCTGCAGTTCTAGTTTCATTGCATCCTTGATAATGGCAATCATGAGTCAGAAGGAAGTTGGTTATTCATGTGTTTTGAACATCCAACAATATCCAGTGTATTGAGTTGGGTGGTATAAAAATACTTATAAATAAATGTCTAGCACACTGACATTGTGATGGGCACTAAGGAAGGTTTCTGAGGTTGTATTGTTGCCCATTGTACCACATTACTATTATTGATTTGAGGCAACTAGGCGTACATATTTGCATATAAGTGTAATGAGTTCTACTCATGTCTGATAGTTAAACTAGATTTCTTAGTTCAGAATGCTCTAGTTCTGAGTATATTTATTTGGTACCAAATTCCAAGTAGAAGTTCTTAAGATTTAGTAAAACATCAGTCTAAAACTAATAGACAGACAAGACACCTAAATTCTGCTTACTCCTAAAATAAGGTAGTACATCACAGTGGCAGAGCCCATATACTAACAGCAAGGCATTTCCCCGCAAGTGTGACTGTTTAATGTATCCAAGCTGCACCCATGAAAAAAAGGAAAATGTCAGCAGTGTTGAAAATATCTCTATTCTTCTGACATTCATCAGTCAATCAGTAGAAGGCTATTCCCACCCACAATGCTTAAGAGCCACTGATTGTCAAGAAGGGGAAAAGAAGAAATATATATTTAAGATCATTCTATTGTGTTTCATTTGTGCAACCATCCTGAAATGATATGGTGATTGGAACCAGTTATATTTATCATATATCAATTATCTAGTTTCAAGTTTGAAAAGTTCTTATGGATATGACAGAAATGATATGCAGGGGGGAGGGGGGTGGTCCAATCCCAAGCTAGCCAGGAAGAGAGCCATTGAGTAAAAGCAGATAAGATTAGGGATGAGATGTGGGAATTTAAGGTTGTGGTCTCTCCCCAGATGGAAAATTTCTCTTTCCCTTCCCCTTTCCCTTCGGTTTTGTTTGAGACCAAAATTTACTCCTTGAGAAAGGAAGGAATTCAGATATGATAAATAAATTTACGAGTCATAAAGCAAGTTTCATTATGAAAGTACCAGCTTAGTCCATAGATATGAGCTATGTGTAATTGTAATGTATAATGGCAAGATAAAGTTTCAGTCTTAGCAATAGGCAGAACGAGACAAGAGCCTCAGGCAGCTGGGGGGGGCAGTATTATGGAACAGGAAGCATTTTTGAGCTATTTAACATATTGTTACTGTATTTCTACTATCAAGGAAGGAGAAGGGTGCTTGTGAAGAGTTTTCTTTTCTTTTTTTTGCCTCAGGTCCCAATACTGTTTTGGGTATTACATACTTTGACTTTTGGGTAGAAGATGCCATATGCTTCTGTGCCTCAGGTGGGAAAATGTCATGGGCTGGTTCTCAACAGGGCAGAAAACAAACAAACAATAAAGCAAGTTAAGATGTGGAATGGAAGGTTTGCTGGCAGCAGGATGTACAGTAGAATGAGGCTTTGTTGATTTTTCTGATGTTATTAGTAGCATAGTTTTTATTTTCGAGAAACAGAATCTTCAAGAGTTGTGCGACAGCTGCTACGTACGACAGTTGATGTTAAATCTGGGACTCCAAATTGGTAGTTACATTCCTTGTTAGCTCTCAACTAATGAAGTTACTTTCTGTGCTTGTGTTTATGTGTCTGTTTGCCTATCTCTCTATCCTTGATATGGAAATCCAGTATTAACAAATGTAGGAAATGCTTCATGGGAAATAGAGGCTTTAATTAAAGCAAGCAGCGGAATGGATGACAGAGAAGAAAAATGTTTGAGGTGCCAGGCAACTGGAGTAGAAGGCATGAGGGCAAGTAAGGAGAGAGAGTAAAAATACTCTAAGATTAGAAAAAAAGCTACATCCTGATTAAAATTCAGCTAACACTGTTACACAATACTATAATGTAACATTGCCAGAATAACTTAGAATCTGAAAGACATTATGCTGAAAGACAAGAAAAATAGCCAATTTCAGAAAGAAATGGAAGTTGCATAATAACTCAGTAGGATAGTCGCTGATGAAATAGTAAGTACATTTAACACTCTTATCCATTTAAAAAATTCAGCAAAATAATATATTTTCACTAGGCAGAACTAGTATCAGGGCAACCCAAGTTAATCCTCAACCATGGAAACTCACCAAGGGGCCATTTTTTCTTCACTCCAATCCATTTCAACAGCCAGGTTCTTTTGGGGACAAAATGAAGACGAGGTCTCCATGTACACTTCCAGGACTCCTTAAGAGGAAAGGCAAGATCTAAATCAAGAAAGCAATGAATGATCTGTGTTGCGTTCTAGCTAAAGTTTTCCCTCTGGTCTGAGCTTTGAGCGGGAGTGTGAACTGCTCTCATTGGCTGAGCCACTTGACAGCTGAGTATAAAAGGGAGCTGTCAGGTGGAGTCAGCCAGCTGCCCCGCTGAAGTTTAACTCTTGTCACCTCCGTTTCTCAGTTACCGGCTTAATACTGGTGATGAGGATGGGATTAGAAAATTGAGGCGACCGAGCTGCTAGTCAACGCAAACTGAAGTCACTATTCAGAAGAGTTGAGTTACAGCCGTTAACCGCAGAGCTGAAGTCACTGAAATTCTGTTTCACTGAAAAAACTTCGCCTCAATATACAGGTAGTCCTTGATTTACAAAGTTCATTTAGTGACCGTTTGAAGTTACAATGGCACTGAAAAAAGTGACATGACCATTTTTCACATTTACAACCATTGCAGCATCCCCATGGCCATGTGATCAAAATTCAATCACTTGGCAACCAACTCATATTTATGACTGTTGCAGTGTCTCAGGGTTATGTGGTCACCTTTTAAGATCTTCTGACAATTAAAGTCAAAGGGGGAGCCAGATTCAGTTAACAACCATGTTACTAATTTAACAACTTAAGGGATTCACTTAACAACTGTAGCAAGAAAGGTCATAAAATGGGGGCAAAGCTCCATTTAACAAATATCTCACTAAGCAACAGAAATATTGGTCTCGATTGTGGTTGAAAGTCGAGGACTACCTGGATATGAATGACTTTGACTGCCTTTGCAGGTCCATGTGACAGGGCCTTCAGCACTGCATCTAACACTGATTCAGTGCTGAAAGACAATCAATGGAGGTAATGGCGCCACATTGTTCATCTCAACACTCTGATTTACTCCTTTTCATTTCTACTGTTCCCCACTGCCTGTAAAATTCAGGTCAGTGATGTACATATAAGCATCAACCCTCTCTTCTGCCAATTTCCTCTAAATATTCCAGGCACAGAATAGAAGTCAAGTAACTGTTCTCCAGGGAGCATCTTCACCCAAAGATATTGAAAGGCAGTCTAAAGGAAGGGCATGCTTTTGACAGTGGAGCAGAAGGCACATGATATAACGTATTGTTTCTTTGGAATAAAGTTGAAGCTGGACAGGTTGAGTTCCAGGATTAACTGGCTTGATTTTCTGATCTTTTTTTTAGTCAACTTTAGTATGCTGATTGAAGGGTGGGGTGGCGTCAGGCCCACATACAAAGAACTTATAATTGGTTATCCATAGGACAGTTTTTCCTCTGCATTTGCCTTGGATTCATTGTCACATAGCTGCAAAGCTAGCTCATTTTGTCAGTCAACAACCTCAATATTCAGCAATAATCTGAGGTAAAATACTGATGAATATTAAAGTCAGGGCAAAATATTTTATTGTTGCTTTCATGAAGGTATACATTTGCTCCGAGTCTGCTCCATTCATGTGTAAACTGTATCCAAATGTGTGTCTGTCTGTTTATTCTGTCTGTCCTACTCTGATGTAAGATGGAGAGAAATTGTCAGAAATGAAGGAGCATGGGAAGGTAAAGTGTGAAGGAGCATCGCCTCTTCTCACCTATGCAATGTTTTTGCTATAAAACTAGTGTTTTCATTCCATTTTTAGACTGAGCAAACAAACTGGCTGTTTCCATAACATCTACTTTGGCTTCAGTTGTTCCCTACTGAAGCTGAGGAATGGTGCATTATGCAGTGAGCTGTTTATCCCAGTATTTGTTCTCTCAGTGCAAAAACACAAAAAACATTAAAAATCAAAATCATGGAAGCAGTATGAGAAAAGAATAATATACATTTCTATTCTAGGTCAGGCTAAAAGTTCATTTAGGCCAGCAGTTGTCAGGAAGACCTCTGTAAAGCTCATAGGCAAAGTCTGTGTGTGAAAGAAACAGAATCCAGTAATCTAACCCAGCAACAAATGCTGACTTCATGTACTTAGTTAGCCATGGTGGCGCAGTGGTTAGATCGCAGTATTGCAGGCTGACTTTGTCCACTACCAGCAGTTCAATTCTTGCCAGCTCAAGGTTGACTCATCCTTCCAAGGGGGGTAAAATGAGGACCCAGATTGTTGGGGGCAATATGCTGACTTTGTAAACCACTTAGAGGAGGCTGTAAAGCACTGTGAAGCGGTATATAAGTATTAAGTGTTATTGTTATTGCTAATAAACAGGGCTAGATTTATCCTCCATTAAAATGTTTAATCTCCAGTATACAGCCATATTCCCTGTGTTGTGTGAATATCATTTAGGAGTGTGAAAGTGCATTATTGCTTTCAGCTTGAATCATGTTATTGCTATTTTATGATAGAAGAACCCAAGACTGAAAGGCTGTGGTGACTTGCTTTGGGCTATGTATCTCAGAAGTAAAAATGCAACCTTCCCTCATTTCAGTTTTTTTTAAAGATTATGCCAGTGAAAATATATAGCAATAGAACAGCTTGAACCTTTAAGTTTATAATATTCATATCTGGTTTGCCATCTAGTACATACTCTTTTGCAATAGGTATAATAAATAATTAAATCCATCTTTATTTTTGGGAAGACCAAAAATGACTTCATGTTGTTCAGCTTGATTCTCTTTAATCATTACTGTGCTCCAAGTTTATATTTCCAAGTGAGAAAATCTAGAGAGCTTGAGGCTACTGCTTGACAAAGCTTAGAAATGGGAAAGCTTTACAAGGTTACCTATAATCACAATGACAAACCACCTACACTGCTCTTTCTCCCTCTGTATGTTCATTTCATTATTTCTCTTAGGCATGAGTGCATATTTCTTCCGCCATCTCCCCCAACACTCCAACTGTATGTCTTTCTGTTCCAGTTGATTTTCAAGTAGAATAAATTAGGGTGGGGGGGGGGAACCAAAAGTATGAGCAGGAATAACTTTTGATTTTTGGCTGCATGGAGAATGTTAGTGTAGACATCTTTCTTCCTCTCTCAATATTAGTCATGGAACAGCAAAAAATGTTGAGGAGCACATTTTCTGTTGGGGGAAGTTAGTGCTAATTTTATACCTGCTGAGGTTTAAAGGGCTGCAAATTCAATTATATGATTATTGAAAATAAATTGGATTTGCATGTAAATTTTCTACTCTGCAGGAACTAGCACCTGAGCTGGACATCAGAGTCCAAAGGTTACTTGTTAACTTTTTATACAGCTTCTAAAATTTCTCTCTGAAAGACAGACTTGCACTCTGCACAGTAGAAGAGCCACAGCTTGTGAAATGTGTCCTAGAATTACTACTCATCGTGCCAGGAAAGCAATATATTAAAGGAAGGAAAGAAGTTCTTAAAAGGATAGGAAACCAAAACTGAAAAAGTAACTGTTGAAAATTCAGAATGCCACATATATGTTAGACCTGTTCCATGATAATATTGTGGATTTATCAGTATTCATGTAAGAAGCATGTACAAAGCTAACCAAAGGATGCTGTTGGAATGAAAGGATTTTCTGGTGACAAAACCCTTGCCAAAAGTAATGCAATCATTGAGGAGGCTCCTTTTATGTCTCTCAATATTGTGGGTGTATCTTAGGAAATACTATGATAAACTATGGAGTCCTACTAAAGGACTCTTCATGACTAGAATGTGGCTGGACAATGATAGCTGAACAAAGATAATAGGAACTTGGATTTCTGTTCCTGCTTTTGAATCAACTGACCATTTTCTACATATCATTTAATCCTTGAGAAAGGTTTGCAATCTTCATCTTTTCTTCTCTTATTTTGTGTAATGAGGCCAAACCAAGCTTGACATTACTTAGACAATGACCAATGCATGCATTCATGCAAAACATTGGGGGTGGGGAGGTGGGCACAGAATCACTGTTCACAAGTCACTATTGCTCCTACGTCCCTTGTTCCTCTCCCCCAAATCTGTAATTACAATATAACATTCCAACCAATGGATGGGGGCAATTGTATTCTTCAAGGCAGTTCCCTCATTCTACACATACCATTGATGCTGCTAATTTATGATATAGCATCATAAGACATTTGAAGGGAAATCTAACTCTGGTTGCAAGCCTCAAATAGCTCGTAGAAATAGAAACTCCTAGAAAAATCTGCTGATATCCTCCTGAACACTAAAATCACAAATGGGGAGCTTTCCACCTTTTTCACTTCAAATTCCCTCAAATTCTGGCTCAGAATCTGCAGTGAGTGTTCGGTTGTCTCTCTGTCTTTTTTGGCATTTCTAACATGTAATGAGGGGTGTCTACAGTGTGTAGTCCAAAAAAGAGAAGATGGAGGCCACAATGATGCAATTGAAGCTCTGCTTGTTGTTTTTAATCTGTGCCACCACGCAGGTAAAATTTGGTAGAACTTCTGCCATCTTGTTGTTTTTTTTAACCTCTGCCTGTAATTGCCAAATGTGCTGGTTTAGAGCTCTATGATTCCCAACCAGTTTCATGATATATATTAATCCTAAACCATGTGATTAGAATCTGACGTACAGACATTATCTGTGCATTTGATATTCAATGAAAGCTCTTGCCTTCAGGTCTCTGCCTCAAGAGTTTACAGTCTAATGCGTACTACCGCACCTCCCTTTTCAAGAAGAACTCTGCACCTGGCATCCTGATGGGAGTGGGTAGAAATTGGAAAGAAAGCAGTGGAGATACATAAAAGAGAAATGACAGATTGGAAATAAATGCGCAAAAAGATTCTTCACTTGCTCTTTAATTATCCTTTCCTCAAAGCAGATTTTACTTCCTGACAGGAATATCCCATGAGGATTGAATTATGTAGGGAGGGACAGAAGCAGATTCTTTTTCAAAAGTAATTTTTATTATAAGAAGATTTTATATGAGTTCAAAAAACCTGCAGAATTATAAAAGAAAAAATGGGAAAATAAAATAAAAACACAAAAGATAACAAAAGAAAAAGATATACAAAGAAATGCCTTCTTAGTCTTCTTTACAGCAGTTACAAATCTAATAATTGCTATCTCCACCCTCTGAAATTACATATCATGGTTGCCTTCTTCCCATAAACAGATCTTTTTCATCAATAATTCCTGAAATCATCAGCTTATGTTTATCCATTTTCAGCAAAGTCTCCATAAAGGGTGTCCTTTCTTCTATAAAAGTAATTGTAATTCCCATCTTAACCAAGCAAGTCAATTTAACCATTTCTGCAAACTCAGCCATTGTCATAATCCATTCTTCCATTATGAGTGCTTTTTTATTCTTCCATCCTTGTGCCTGTGATTGTCTGTTTGCAGTTGCCATGTATAAAAACAATTGTCCATGATCATCTTCTAGTTGACTATTCCTTAGTTGGGACATAGCAGGTTTTGTATTGTGACTGAATGATGTTTCTTTAATGGGCTTGCCACACTGATGGCTACAGTGTGATGAAAAGGGACATGCTCTTTTCTAGCCTTGATCCCGTTTTTTTAAACCAGCGAAGTCCCAGCTGATATAATTTTCATCCTTCAAATTTGCATGAAGATATTTTAAGGTTACAGAATAATTGGAGTCTCAGAAATTGTGAGACATAAGGTTTGGGGGGAAAAAAAGGATTTTCAGGAAATATTTCAGGAACAGAGATAAATTTCGTATGTAGGTGTTCTGAGAAGGGAATCCTTGTACAGAGAACGGCAAGGATGGATGGATGGATGATGTCATTTTAGAACAATATTTTTTTTCATTCTGTATGCAGAATCTGTATCAGATTTTCTCAATATCTGGAGGTTTGGCTATAATTCCCAACTAGCATAACTGTTCTAGAGTTGAAATTGGAAACATATACTGGCCTACTGCAAATATTAGACATGCATTAAAGCAGCATCTAAAGTAGATCACATGTCTAACTTTATAGATGGCACTTCTATATTTGAAAAGCTGTTTGGAGGACTGTTGAGCACAAATCTAATGTAAAAACCAAAAATAGTATCAAGAAAGGAGCATCGTGAAATTGTCCTGGGGAAATATTCCAGTCTGGATGAAGAGCAAGCAAGTAGTATGGTCTTAGGTATACTTATATTTTAAACCATTATATCTGTAACTGTAATTATTACATCTGTTTGCCTTCGTACAAAATTAGAGGATCTTGGAATGGCTCCTTTGACTTTGGAAGTGACAGTTTTGAGTGTATTGGAAGGGCTCCAGCCTTGAAATTGCATCCTAGAAAAAAGAATTTTTATCGCAATGGAGGGAGTTTGTCATTATATTATCACAATGCTATTTTGATGACAATTCCCCCCTCATTCACACACACTCAAACACATACACACACACACACTTATACATCATTATTGCATCAAAGAGGATGATGGTAATATTTAGATTTATCTTTCAATTTGTGGTTGTAAATAAATATAACAGTTGGAAAAGTTGTTACATACTCATTAACAACAGCAATAAGCTAGCAACAATCAGATATTAAAAACAGCCTTTTCAAAGTGTTTGTTACAGCACAGTGGATATCAACTAGCAAAGATTAATCCTGGCTAAACTATTGGAAATCAATAGAACTTAATGAGTTGAGACAAGTCTCATTCTGTTATTGTAAATGAAACTTAGTCACATTTAATTTTTGCTGGGCTTTCTCCAAGCCTTAAAACTGGAGTCAGTTGCTTTACAGATGTTAAGTATAAACCCTTCTTAGCAACTTCTTTTAAATAAAATAGCTAAGAGTCTTAAGATTTTCCTCCCGCCACCGCATCCCCCAATTTTGGTGAATGAAGAGACATGATATTTTATACTCTGTAATTGAAAACAACCCTGGAAAGCACTTTAACCACTGACACTACCACTGTCAGTGGTCATAACCACTGGCATTATATTGTGTAGATTAGTGGCCCCCAACCTTTCTTGAACCAGGGACCGGTTTCACGATTATTTATTCTTCCACGGACCGGTACCTGAGTAACGCGAGACTCCACCGCCATCAGGACGGCTCTTCATTCGAAGCCGCCCCCCCCTTCGACGAAACTAAGGCGCGAGCACCCAAATGCCACTTTCCAACTGAAAACCCGGAAGCACTTTCCAACCAAAAACCCGGAAGCAACCGAAAACCCGGAAGCGCTGTCGAAACAAGATGGCAGCGCCCAAGCTTTGCGGCCCGGTAAAAAATGATCCACGGTTGGGGACCCCTGGTGTAGATGGAAAGATACTGGCTTCCTTGTCTCTTCCTCATTACTAGTAATTTGTTTTCTTTTATGAGGGCTTTGAATCCTGGAGTCACGGATCTCTAATATTTAGTGCACACAAGAACTACAAGCAAAGCAGTCTGAAGGCCCATAGAGCTGATACATGAGATCTTTGCTTGGAGTTCTTGCTGGATTGATTTGTCAATACATTCCCAGGACTCACCTCTTATCATCCCTCAAAGCAAAAAATTCTGGCATGGGTATTTGTTAAAACAGGTCAAAGAAATTTAGTTTCTAATTTTCCTTATTATCTTTTCTTCTGCAGCTTTCTTGAACACTCTATTGATTTGGGAGAGTATATGTTCTAAAATGGTTTCCTTCCTTCCTTCCTTCCTTCCTTCCTTCCTTCCTTCCTTCCTTCCTTCCTTCCTTCCTTCCTTCCTTCCTTCCTTCCTTCCTTCCTTCCTTCCTTCCTTCCTTCCAATTGTGAACTACAAATCACTTCTTGATAAAGGACTACACTGAAAGCCACAGGACTGCCCCTGTAATTTGTAGATTGCAGCCTTCAGTAATTTATATTGCAGTACTTAGAAGCAGCTGGAGCAGAAATGCAACTGCATTGCTTCTTGTAGGTTACAACACTAGTCTCCTCCATGGTGAAAGTACACCTGCATAATTTCTGAATTAATACACTAATTGGTAATTTGTTTTTACTTCTCTCTTCTTTGTATTTGCCACTGTCTAGGAATATTCCTTAACAAAGAGCTCTGCCCGCAGATTCTCTCGACTGTTACTATAGCTGAAAATCTGCAGTGGCTGGACAAGGCTGCATCACCCTTCCCATAAATTTATGTCTGCAATATTGAAATGTTGTGACGCAATAATGTCATCCTATCTGCTTATGCTAGAAACAAGCCTAATAGAAATCTCTGGAGCAGAACTGTGCAGTGTATCATTTCCGCTACATTATGGGAATCTCCAGCTCCCATATTTGATGGCACCAGGCCTGTTGTCCTGTGCTACAGCCTCAGCAAACTGCTAGCACTGAGGCTGGGAACACAGTTGTGATGTAACATTTGTAAGCAATGCCTATCAAGACTGTTTCAAGTAATGGAGGGAATTTCTGGTCGAAAGTGAGGATGTCACATCCAGCGTCATTCTGTAATATAAGAAATACAGATGGATCTTAGTAAGCACCCACGAACTGGAGTTTGTCATATTACAAACTGATTGTAGATTCCAGAGAAAATCCTAAAAGCTTTTGATAATAGAGGTTTAATGCACTTAATGCCCATGGAATTAAAAGTCCCCAGGCACTCTCTGAAAATGGATTTACATCACAGAGATTAGAAACAGGAAGAAAAAAACTAGTGTCCAGGAGACTCAAGCAATCAGCTACCCAGAGGCTTCCCTGGAATATCTCATAATATTTTCGTTCAGTGCTGTGCCCGTGTGATCCATAGTCACAATTTTAAGACACATTTGCATGTGAATGCAAATCTTTGCTGATTTCCCTACACTGACAAATGAAATGTCTTTAATAGCAGCCTTTTTGGCTAACCAATACATATACAATACAGAGAAAAATTATATAATAAATTTGAATACAAATAGAGTAGGAATGTTGGTAACTTAATGATGTTTATATGACTACAGAGAGAGGGCAGAATTTATGTAGTCAGCCCTTTGCCCCATGTATAACTATAGTTAAAGTAACCTCTTAACTATGGAAGCATAAACATCAGATGCAGGATTAATATTATGAATAAGACAAGAGTCTAGTTAAGGAAACTTAATGGTTCAAAGCTTTCATTATTTTTACTGTCTAATCTGCTGCTTTGGGACTGTTTATTTTTAAGTGTTGTTTGCTTTGTTTACGTTAGGATGTTTTCGTTTACATTCCATTTGATTTTATGCTGTTTTATATTGCATTGGTTTTGGATAAACTGTACTTTTGTAGACAGGTCATCCATGTACAAACACATATAATGCCATCCTATGTAGCTATCTCTCCATTCACCTTGCCTCACATTAAAGAGACAAATATTCATATTCATAGACTGTTTAACCACAGACAATCCTTTATGACTTGGTTCCTGGGTATCTTTCTTACCACCACATTCAATCAGATTTGATCTGTCCAAGGCATTTGCCTTGCAAGAAACTAGTGGTAGTGTCCCATTTTGAGGAAATGAGGAGGGCTGGCCCTAGAGATTTCTTTCTCAATGCTGCCCTAGATCTTCAAAATAACTTCCCACAGAAAATATATTTTGATTGTTGACAATAGCCTTCCAGAAGCTTAATGAGATTGAGCTATTCTGGAAGGCACTGAGGACAATTTGACACACTCAGGATGGCGTGCTTTGATTTGACTTTTAATTTAATCTATTTTTAAATTATATTTATCACAGGGGTTTATTCTTGTTTAATGCTGTTGTGAATTGCTAAGGGCCATGAAATGTGGCAAGATACGCAAATTTATCATAAATCTGTCTATCATCTACACACACACACATAAATCTACATACTGTCTGTCTTCTACTATGTTGGATAAAAAGTCCTAAAATTTCCACCCAGTTTAGCTGGAACTTCTGGGAGTTGTAGTCAATTTAGATGAAGAGTGTTAGGTTAGAGGGCTGTGCAATGCATACATTGAGGCAGAAACTCCAAATTTAGTATCTTTCTCCCTCCTTTACTGGTTTCTACTTGATTTTCTGAAACAACTTAAATTCCAGTTTTTTTGTTTCCAGCAGATCATAGGCAATAGTTGTATAGGTTCTTTCTTATGTATGTTCTAGTGCTGATCAAGGGCTGTTTCTGATATAGAGTTTTATGGACAAAGGACCATACCTCTACACAGAATCCATATTTTACCAAAGAATTTAGAAGATTAGCAGGATCAGTGTGGATGGCTCAGTCTAATATAATAGAATGCTTTTACTATTTAAATATTTTTATTTTTAAAAAACAAAAATACAAATCTCTATTCACATTAATAGTGTTCATGTCATTATTAATACATACTTCTCCTTTTATACATAAACATCAGCTCTTGTTTCTATCCTCCACCCATTTGTGCCACCTATCCCAAACCGCATAATAGCCCGAATCATCTTTGCCTCTTAATTCCTATAATGGAATGCTTTTATACATGTATTAGTTATTATTCGCATATTCAAAGTTATTCTTTTTGATCTCCACAGCCACAGAGACTCAAATGCAGTACAGTGAATTTTTAGTTTTGAATAAGAGGGATCCAACGGTTTTCTCCAGAAGTTTTGAAATTAAACATGTTAGGGCCAATAAATCATGAGCACGCAAACATGCATTTGGAATGTGGTTTGATGTCTGCTTAATTAACATCCTTTTTAAAAGCTGTCCAACCCAGAAGGAAAGAGCTGGTCCATTTTCAAGGAAGATTTTTAGAGGAGACTTTGAAATTGTAGCTCAGGTTGCCTAGGATTTCCTTCACTATGCTGAGAGGTTAAAGCATGATTACTCTATATAGTGAAGGTATCAGGATTTTGTTACTGGCTGTTAAGTGAAATACCAAATGAAGATCTCTACTGTGACTTTATTCAGGTTGAGAGAGCTGTTACCTGTTGAAAGAGCATACTTTCATCTCTCATTCCTCCATGTGTCCTATCGCGATTGTTCTGTACTGTGTAGAGGTGCTGCAGCATAATAAGCTCAAGCTTTGCTTTAAGTGGAGTGACCTCAAGGGGATAAGTAGTTCAAATCCCTTTTCAATTGTTTTATCCCTTCTTTATGTTTTTTTTAACTTAAAAAGAAAGAGCAAAGAGTTCTTTTCATTCAGTATAGTTTTCTAGTGAGCGCTGTTGATTTTAGAAACAGTTTGCTTTATGTAGGGTGATTGAAGAGGGGAAAAGAATTGGTTTCCTCAAATTTTCCACTATTTACCTGCCCTTGTATATCTATACAATTTTTGGCATTTCATTCCAATTGATCATTTTGATAAGTCATAATTAGACTATTTTAAAGCCAACATATTTATCTTTAGTACCTGTCTCACATGCAGTGATATTAGCTCTTCTAAAATGAGCCAGAAGTTGGTTATAAAACAGTAGGGAGGGCACATTCATTTTTCGTTCCCTTCTTGTTAATTTTTCATTTTCATTTTCTATTTTCCCTCCCATTCACACCATAGGGAGGGATAATAGCTATACCAACTCCATGATACAGTATTGGTGCTGGAAAATTAATGAAAGAGTTTAGAATCCTGCAAAAATCTATTTTAGGCCATGCCATAATCTGAAACTTTAATACCCCTTGTTTCAATAAGACATTCCCCATGGAAGTACCAGAGAATTTGCATACTGGCAATGTAGTGTATCTTGTAGATCCACTATATGATACTTGGACTTGACTTAGTTTTAGGATTCTCTGGCTCACAAAACATAATTTAAAACAATTGAGTCCTGCTAATTCAAGATAGGAAATGAATGGCACATTCAATTTGCTTCCTTTGGTTTCTTATTCATTTTGCACATACTTATGCTCACACGTGCGCGCGCGCACACACACACACACACACACACACACACACACACACACACACACCTTTAATGCCACCAATATATAAATACACAATGCATTCCCTTTTGGGGTGAATAACACTATGAAAAGGATAGAGAAAATAAGTAAATGAATGAGGTGAAAAAAAGAGAGATAGAGTTTATGTTAAACCCATTCCATGTACATTTTCTTATCTTTTTTAACTTTGTAGACACGGCCTTGTTTTTATGCTTTAAAACATCATATAGCTCTTACTCAGGAACTCATCACCACCGCCCAACCATGACTTTCTTGGACTTATTCCTTCATTCTTATATTTCTTTTACAGTGTACAATCCTCATTCTTTCTCACTATATGATTTAATAACTTCAACATCCCACTATTGGAACTGTTCACTCATGTTTAAATTCAGTCTACATTCATTCTTGATCCTATTTCTTTTTGTTATAGTAGACCTCTGTTTCTCAACCTTGACAACATGAAGATGTGTGGACTTCAATTCATGTTGGCTGGAGAATTCTGCGTGTCAAAGTCCATATATCTTCAGGTTGTCAAAGTTGAGAAATACTGTATGAGACATTCCCAATACATTCAACTTAACATTTATTTCTCCTGATACACCTAACGTCATATAACAATATGAGGAAAAACATTCAATTGTCACAATTTTTGCTTCTTCTTATAGACATCCATTCCTCATAATAAAGTACATACCACACTTTGTTTGATTTTTCACCAACATTTGCTTAGTATTGCTTCACATTTTCCTCTTTAATAAACATCCAGTCAATTTATACACATTCATCTACTTGCTTGAACTTGTAACTGTTATGTATGTATGCATGCATTTTAAAAAAATTATGCAGCTGCCCATCTTATGCAACATAACCATGACAGTTTATAAACAATATAAGTATAAAATCTGACAGAAACTTTTGGCATTCCCCAAAAACAAAGAACTTGAAAGGTGGTCCCTCAATTTACAGCAGGAACTGGGACTGGAATTGCTGTTGCTAAGCAACAGGGTGGTAAAGTATGACATCATATGATTGCGCCACTTAGCAATGGCAATACTGGGAATCCTGGTTGGCCTTGTTAAGTGAGGACTGAAGGGGCCATTAAGCCAGGATTTCATGTGACTTTCTGTGAGATTTCCCCATTGTCTTTACTTCTGAGAAGCTTTACTTGTGAGAAGAAATTATGATCATGTGATCACAGACAAACTGCAATGGCGGGAACTCCAACGACCATTCATAAGTCTCCATCGTTGGACTCACTGGAGAAAATCACAGAATATGAAGAGTAGCAATTAGATGTAGAACAACTGTGGCAAAAGAAAACAAAAATGGTACCAATAATAATAAATGTCTTGAGTCAATCCCAAAACATCTGGTTCACCACTTAAATGCTATCAGCAGTGACAAATTCACCATCAATCACCATAAAAAGTCAGTTTTACTTGGAACAGCTACATCTTGCAATGATACCTTTACTACCATCAAACAACACCTGTCTATTCCAGGTCCTTGGGAAGGACTTGAAAGTTGGATAAAAATACCAAATCCATAAACATCTGGCTGACTCTGTGAGCTATCATAATAATGCATGAAACTTGTATGCTACCCAACTGTTAACAACTCTGGGTGGCTCACAAAAATCGACCAAAGAAATTGCAATAAAACAAAGCAAAGAAATAAGAAGGCATGCGTGAAGAAATGGGAGGTCTCACTCTTTAGGTCTTTATGGATCTTTAAAATTACAGCAGAATGGGGGGCCATCTAGATCTCAGGGGCCACTGAGGAGCTGCACTTCCAGGGTCCTGAGAGATGACATTATTTAACCAAAGGAATCCAAAATGCACCAAACTTGCAGGATTGAATCAGTCAGTCAGGTATTAAGGTAGACAGGTAATCTCTCTAGTATACAGACCCTATGCTATTAATTTCACCAAAGTATTTCTTATACATTTATCCATAAATACACCAAACATTCAAAGCAACCTCACTCATCCTTGTGTTTTTGCTTGCTCAGTGTTCAATTGTTCACTAAGTATTCTATTCTGATGCATGCTTGTCAGTCACCCAAGTGACCAGACAGGAAACAGGAGAAGATGAACTAATTGTACTTTATATTAAGGCTACATTAACAAAATCTTGCAAGTTTGAAAGTACATATCTCTCACTGTCTCTTTTTGCTGCCTGAATAGTTTCTTTCTCTGCTTGTTACTAAATTATGGGCTCCTACTCCTTTTATCTTATCGTTTTCTAGGCCTCATCTCTTCCCCTGCCTCCCATCATCTTCTAAGGTCATTCTCACATTCCAGTATAGTGTTTGACTTCCATCTTGTATCTCTCTTATCCCATTCAGCAACCTTTCTTCAATTCTGTATTTGGAATTGATTTGCTATTTTGCAGGACCAAGGAACTGTGCCTTCTCTGTTGCAGTATATGCCCTATGGAATAGCCTTCCCCCTGAAATTTGGAGGCCCTGATTTTCTTGGCCTTCTGGAAGACTATGACACTTGGACTTTTCTTCCAAGCACTAGGACCAAGTTGTTATGCAAGTCTATTATCTATGCCTTTGTTATGATGTGCTATGGTTCTTTTTGTTTTCCTGGGATTATTTTGTTTTAACGGATTATAAATTTTAAAATTGTCTTTGTATTAATCATTGAGTTATCTATTCAGAATGGATAGCAATCTATATTTCTATAAAAATATTTCAAATGTTCAATAATTTAAGCCTATTCAATTTACAGTAAATATTCCTTATCACACCAATATATATTTTCTATGACCAGCTAAAAATTAAAAATCTGATTGTCCTCCCTTGTCCTGCATTATTGCATTGAACTTCCCAGTTTTACTTATTATTCCTTCTCATACCTTTTCAATCAGAACACTTCTCTAGGTTTGTGTGCATGTGTGTGCGCGCTCAGTCACATGTGTGTGTGTGCATATGCCTTCAAGTCGGTTTTTAACTCTGTGTTTACCTGGAGTAGTTCAGCAGTTTTCTTGGCAAGTTTTTTGGAAGTGGTTTGCCGTTGCCTGCTTCCTAGGGTTGAGAGAGAGAGAGAGAGCGACTGGCCCAAAGTCACTCAGTTGGTTTCGTGAGTGAGGCAGGATTGGAACTTAGTCTGCCTTAACTACACCAAATAGGCACTCTGCTTCTTCCTGCCTTCCTTAGCCTGCTCAACCAATAAATCTCCCCTTTTTATATACATAATTGCCATAAAAATATCTAAAATACTTCTTCCAACATATCACTTTAGTTTCATCTGAAATGATTTATCCCTTTTATTTCAAATCATGTTCATTTTGATGGAGATTCCTAATATAACCCTATTCACTTACTTCCCAGAGAGGATTTTTTTAAAAAATTCTCAAAAAATTACTCCTCATTTTCTCTGTCTCTTTTAGTTTTTGCTGTTGAACAATAGCTTTTTCTTATACAAATAATTTTTGCAACAATTATTCTTTTATCCACCATTTCTTTCTCATCCACTGCTATTTTCACTTCATCAATCCACCTGGGACCCTCTTGAATTTGCATGATTTCACACACTGGGTGTGGTGTTCTGTAATATAATATTTTTCAATCTTTTCCAAGCAGTTTTCTTTCTTACATCCTTTGTTACATCCATTCATTCTGTTGGAATATGAACCAAATCCTATTAATACCTTAGATGTATGACTAGTAGTTTCTCTTTAACTTTCACTTCACATATTCATTTTTTTCCATGTCCATTTTTCTCCAAAATTTATTCTTGACATTACCAAGAAATATTCTTCCACATTCAGATTTTCTTTTTACTCTTATCCTTCATTATTCTTTTAATTTTTCATAATAAACAACCAAATAATTTTTTGGTTAATTCCTTTTCTACTTGTATATATGACTAGATGTACTCCTAAATTACATATCAAAGCTTAATATCAGTTCATACTTTCTGATATATAATCTAGCTCTTTCATTCATAACTAAATCCACTCAGAACATATCTGTGCCAGATTTGAGAAGGCTATTCAGTGCAATCTGACACTTGTAGAAGGATGGGTAAAATACACACGCACACACACACACATATATGGGTGATCAACTTTATGAACCGTGTGTGTGTGTGTGTGTGTGTGTGTGTGTGTGTGTGTGTGTGTGTATGCAGGTCTTGGCATGAAAATCTACATATATATATATATATATATATATATATATATATATATAATATTTTCAAACATCTGTTTTGTTCATAAAGTTGATGACCCAAATGACTGTCTTCTGTGCAAATCAATTACCTTTTTATTTCTGCCTTTTCTTGTATTTTATTTTCTCTGTTGGTTGATTCGCCAACTCACTGCTGTTTAGTTTCTGCTTTGCTTCTTTTTGAAATATAAAATTCCTTTATCTCTTTTGATTCCTTTTGTCTAATTCATTGGTTTTTTTTTTAATTGCTGCTACACACTATGCTGAGAATTTGCTTAGTCATTCCTCTCAATCCACTGAAACTTAGAATTGCTCAGGGACTTAAATTGTTCAGATAGTATTTGAAATTTGATTTTTTTTCATCTATGATCTAGTGTCCAACTTCTAGAGTCAATAGTTTACCAGTTTTCTAGAGAATCTCATCTCCTTCATGAAGGTATATTCCACACAAGTTATATACTTCCTGATTACTGTACCATTTTACAATTTGGTAGCTTTTGTCCATGAAATTTAAAAAAAAAACTAGTTAAGTATCAGCTTTTTAATGGGATACTTGGATACCTATACTTATTTTCCATTATTTGGCCTATCTCTTTCATTATAGTCTTCATTATACTGTTTCATGTTATGTGCTAATAGAATTAGATTTTTTAAAAAATTGCTAAATACTAGAAGATTCACAAAGTGCCTCCTCTAGCACACCTGGAAACACACAAAAAACTTATTCTAATGTATATGTTGTTGGACATATGGTCTATTTTGTGAGAATCAAAACATTTCAGTATCATCCAATGAAGATACTTAACAGCAGCACGTTGCTGTACTTTTCAAACATTATCTGTGGCATATTTGTAAAAAGATGCCATAACTTCAGAGAAACCCAGGTTTATGTAGGAAATCTCTTGATGAAATAACAGTTGCATAGTCACCTCTTTGTGTAACAGAAGGATTCTCTGAATTAACTTTTGAAATCTAACAATTGAAAACCACATACTCTAGAAATTCGTATGTTCCACAAATGCCAATATTTCACCTGAATGGTGCTGTTTTAACATTGAACCAGTATTTGAAGGTCATCTAGATCACCTGCTCAGTTCACTAGTCTTGCACTTACAGCATGTTTGCCAGATGGCTGTCTATCCTCTGCTTAAATACCTTTAGCAAAAGAGAGGCAACCATTTCCTGAGGCAGCCCATTCTAATTTTGAATATCAATTATCACTCAGGAGTTTAGCTTAATGTTTAGTTGAAATCTGCCTGGTTGACACTTCCATCCATTTGGCTCTAACCTTGCCATCTGGAATAGTAGAAAACAAGCAGGTTCCATTTAATTCATGACAGCCCTTCAGATGCACCAGCCTTTGCATAATTCTAACCATTACCACCTTTTTTTCTATGACTTAAAAGTATTTACACCCCTTGATTACTGAAGAGCATCAATAGCAGCAGTTAAGCTGCACAAAAAGACCACTTCTCATATCTTAAAACAGGACAGAGATGGTCGAAGATGAAAGTCCCAAAAGTATGGCTTTGTGCTCTTTTGTCCATGCACATGTGAAGTTGACATGAATAGAAAAGTGAATGTGGGGTGGGGTGGGGGATTGACTTTAACTGCCGTAGTGGCACAATGATTCAAATGCAGTATTTGCCTGCTAACTCTGCATTCCACTGCCAGGAATTCGGCCCTGACTGGCTTAAGATTGACTCAGCCTGCCATCCTTCTGAGGTCAGTAAAATGATGACCCAGATTGTAGGGGGCAGTATCAGTGGTGGGATTAATTTTTTTTTTTTTACTACCGGGTTCTGTGAGCGTGGCTTGGTGGGCATGGCATAGCTTGGTGGGCATGGCTTGGTGGGTGGCAGGGGAAGAATACTGTAAAATCTCCATTTCCTCCCCACTCCTGGGGGAAGGTTGCTGCAAAATCCCCATTCCCTCCCCATCCCACTAACCTGCTTTCCGGCTCCATTCTCCTGTGCAGGGCAACAAAAGAAGATCCAGCTGATCAGCTGGGACTTGGGAGGCAGAGAATAGATTGGGGTGGGACCAATCAGAGATGATATTTGCCAGTTCTCTGACCTACTCAAAATTTCCGTTACTGGTTCTCCAGAACTGGTCAGAACCTGCTGGATACCACCTCTGGGCAATATGTTGACTCTGTAAAACCACTTAGTGCTGTCAACACTATGAAGTGATACATAAGTCTAAATGTTATTGCTATGATGACTACTGCCTTCTTGTGTTTTTGACCTCAACCCAATCCCATAGATGCTGCTCAACCCCATAGATTCAGTTCAAACTCGTTACCTTGTAGTGATTTGCTGCTGTCTGGAGTGGTTTTATCCCTCATTCCCCAGGCTATCATCCCCACAAAGTAGACTAAAATAGGCTTATCAACACCCCTGAAAGACTAGAACTACCTGTATTGAGATTGGCTATAGTAGCAGAATCTTGCAAGTCTGATTATGCTGATTATTCTTATATCTCAGTGAATCTGGGAGGGGTTTGCCTGAGCTGCTTCTAAATAATAACCAGTTTCTTGGAGTTAGCAATATTTCAGCCCCTTTTGCCTCTATAGCAATTCCTATAGCAGTTCCTGCAGATTTCCATAAAGGTCATCTTCCTTACCCTCTACAGTCCAGCCCTGAAGTAGATTTTCTTTTAAGTACTAACTAGACTTAATACCATTTAGCTTTTTTGAGACCAGCCAAAAGTGCACCCACTTTTATGGTTGGTATGGTAAAAAATATATTCCCAGCCCTCAAACTAATGGACATGCCAGGTACATGAAGGAAGTAGAATGGTGAAACAAGCTGGAGAATACCAGGCTGAAGAGGTAAATTTTAAATCAACCAATCCAACACAATTAAACTTACTCTCTTCCTCCCAGGAGTTCTTATTGTTCCCTGGTCAGTAAAGGTCAAGACTAGGATATACTTTCTCTTCACTCAATAGCTCTCATCCCTAGGCTTGGCATGGCTTTTGCTTAGAGGTTCTTTGTCTAATTTATTTGATCTCTTCCCAAGGAACGCTATGCTTGTGCTCACTGGGCTTCATGGTTAGGGATGAGGAGGCTTAGTCACGTCCCAGCACACCTTGTACACAGTAGTCTTCCAAATGAAAGCTCCAGAAGCAAGGTCTGTGATGTGAAGAAACATCAAAATGATAGTCCCAAGAGATGTTGGTAAGATCCTTCTGTTAGTGCCACACAGACACACACAGACACACACACAGACACACAGACACACACACACAGAGAGAGAGAGAGAGAGAGAGAGAGAGAGAGAGAGAGAGTTTGTAGAATGCCTTGGTCATATTCAGGAGATTATGGTGGGAACCAGTAACCTGGGGCAATTCCAGTGGGATACTTGAGGCTTGACTCAAAAGTTAGCCATTTTGTGTTCAGATACTACTAAATTCAAAATGAGTCACTTTACCCCAAGGTAACTTGCTGATAGCCAAAGAGCTTTCTGTGCCATCCCATGCAGAAAAATATTCCATTTATATTGCCAAATATCTCTCACCTGAACCTCCGTTGTGCATCCTTACATATTGTGAAGAAATTTTCCTTCCCCAAAGTTTCCAAAGGGGGAAAAAAAAAAGGTTTGGAGACGGTCTATTGTATGCTGCATTTATTTAGTAGAAAACTTTCTAGCATTTATACTTGTATTTGCATGTGCATGATCATCCCCTCAGGAACCTGCAACCTCTCTGACTTTTTTTTTTTTTTTTACTTTAGTAGATATCTCCTTTCTTTAGGCCTTTTCAGAAATGCAATTATTATGGGTGGAGAAACTGCTGTTGTTGAATTATGTGGATTTCCCCCCCTTTCCTTGAAGAAATGGATAAAAAACATCCTTCCAATTTCTCTTCCCTCAAATCATGTTTTTTTTTTAAATGAAACTTTTAATACTAACCACTGTTTTCCTGCCACCTCCAAACCCAGGGTGCAGAAGAAGCAAGCAGAGCTGCACATTAAAGAGATCAAGAGTTTTGATTCAACCTTCCACCCCTTAGCTCTTCAGCCATTTTCATTGGTCTCCTTCAGCAGCCTCCCTGACACCCATTGTCCATCTTCTTGTCCTTATAATCTCAACCAGATCTGTTCACTGCCTGAGATCAAAGCACCCCTCCTTGCCTTATACTCTGCGCTGGAGGAGAAGGACCTGCAAAACTGCCAGATGCCTGGCACTCATTTGAAACTTCTTTATTAGAGTTGCCATGGGAGATCTGGGGGGGGGGGGAGGGAAATCAACCTTTGCAGCCCTGGTGATGATAGAAACCCCAACTCTCAGTGGAAGAAAACACACCCCCTCTTGACTTCTTCTCCCCAGACCTCCCTCTAAGAAGGCAGATTGCAAAATGCTGGCTTTGAAGGCCCTTAATTAACATCTCACGTGTCCTGAATAGAGTCCTTTATTATGATGCGGGAATGCTCAGTAGGAGAAGACATAGCCTGGGTACGATTGCAGGGTAGGATTGGTGGCAGGCCTTCTCCCTTTCATGGCATGGGTGGGGATCCTGCCACAAAGAAACCTTTCCCCCACAATTCCGTTTATTTGCAAAGAAAGAAAGAAGAAATTTTTTTAGAAAGACAAATCCAAAAGACGATCAATACTTTGGAAATGATGATGCTTCTTGGCTCCTTTTGCTTTCATTGCCATGAAATATTATTTGGGGAGACAGGTCTTTTCCCATCCTGATCTTGCAGCATATGTGCAGAGGTGGGGGGTCATTACCATTCCCACCAATACCTCTGGAAGCCTGTGTGCGCACTCGGAGGGTATTAATTAATGAAAGGAGGGCTGATTAGATATTAAATGTTTGTTTTCTCTTTTTCTGGTATTCATAATTGAGCAGATGGAGACTCTGGAGTCTTGAGATGACAGGCAGCCAAGAACCTAATTGGGAATGGAAAATCCTTTCGGCCTTTTGGTGCAAGGCAGGCAGCAGACAGAGAGCTCAAACTGGAGTTCTCCAGTGTTCACACAATCCTGGGAAAGGTATACGATTCCAGTTGCAACAATCCCTTGCAGGCTCAGGGGTAGGGGAGGACTCTGCTCAGATAAGTAGAATGCATTTCCATGTGGCAGAATGAGCAATATACAAGAAAGGGCTGCTCTGGACTGCAGGTGAAAAATCCCATCTTTGAATCAATAGTTAGCACAGAAGAGAAGCTGCAAAATTGTATTTGGCTCCCTTTGTGGGAGGGGATGGTAGGTAACATTGCTAGCTGGGTTAGTTACTATCAAAAGGACTTCCAGCTTTTGGGATGGTTGACATAGTAAGTTTCTGTGACCAGAGGCAGTGCTTTATAGAATTCCCCCAAAGAAAACATGGAAGCTTCCTTATCCCAGGTTAGATTAGTTAGTTCTCCATTAATTTCAGAAATTGGCAGTAGTTCTCCAGGACTCATAGAAACAGATTTAAGTCACTAATGCCCTCTGGATTATTGGGTCACATTCCACAATCGTTGACATTGGCTATGTTGCAGAGATTGATGGGAAATGAAATCCAGAAGTTCAGTGGGGACAAGGTTGTGCCTGATTTTTGAAACAGAGAACCGAGCATTTTCTACATAATAACAATTGTTTCACCACTGAGCTCAGTCACCTCCCCATAAATGTTTGAATTTTGGGTAAAGCAAAATGTTCAGTTCTTTTAAATGTAATGATGCTATTGCCTTAAAACTAATCCAAGTATTATTTTGTCTTTAGCGCTATGCAAATGTTTCCAATTCTATTTTATTCCCTTGTGTTTTGGATCAAGTAAAATATCATTTCAGTGTTTGGTTCCTAAAAGTATTACTTCAGATAAATTAATCCAGCTGGTCATTGAATTAATTTCAAGATAAAACATTGCATTTTCTTCATTATGCTTTTGACACAGTACATTGGCAAAGTATTTTTTTTTTTGGCTTGTCTTTTTCCATGTGCATCCATGGCAGCATTCACCTATGATTTTTTGTTGTTGCTGCTCTGTGCCTTCTGTTTCAGAATAGTTAACTCAGTAATCAAATTAAGATTCAAACTTTAGCACATGTTGACAGTAGATTTAACAGCATAGGTCATGTGTTTGATATGTTTAGGTGATCAAGTACTTTATTTTTGTTTTATTTATTGTTTTGTTTCAGAGGTTGAGACTCCAGAGGCCATATATTTTCTATAGAGGCAGTAGCAAAGATGCCAGATATTTTCCATTTATTTTCATTTTTTTTAATGACAGAATCCTTATTTTTTATGTATTTTCTATCTCAAAATGATGGTCAGACATACTACCTTATAGTAATCACTACAATGGGAGGAAATTGAAATCTGAAAAAGTTGCAACCCTGGAACTCAATATACAGAGGCAGGCTGATAAAATATAGCAAGAAATATTTTGAATAAATTATTCAACATAATACATAATCATCACCACTCAACGTTTTAAATAGCCTTGAAAAGTTATTGAAAATCCTCTTTTTCCATTTGTAAAGGATTGCTATTTAACTATCTTGCTTTGCAATACAACTAGTGGGAAGGTAAGTCATTAAATTTAACATTTTTGTGTAGCTTCTCTGAAATCAGTTCTAAGGCAACTGAGGGTTTCTCTTTACTCATACATGCCGAGTATCTTGCAAGAAGACCTGCCACTCAAATAAGCTAACTTAATATTTGCCTGTCCTGAAGGTCCTGCTGCGGCACCATCTGCCTAAAACAGGAGGAAGCAGGACTAAGCAGCAGATTTCCTTATCTCCTTTGAGAGGATCTGGGATTTGTGTGTGAAGTATGGTTGGCTCTTTTGGAACACACACGCCGGGCATAGCGGATCTTTCTGGCAGAACAATTGGGGATGCCCTCTGGATAAGCTACGCTGCAGGAACTTGGCATGCTATATGTGCACAAACAGAAGAGTAAATCGGAAAGGAAGAATATAAATCATGGCAAGACTCAGCATGTAGTTGTTAAGTGTTTTCCAGTTCTTATGGCCATCCTTGCAATTTCCTGGTGAGGTTGGCCATGATTATTACATTGTGCAGATGGAGAGCTAAAATTAAAAGGATTGCTTGTCCAAAGCAATTCATTTTGTCCATTGCTAAGCTTGAATTTGAATCAGAGTTCATCACTGTTCATTCAACCATCTGGTAACCCTCATGCTAATACCCAGCTCACATCATCAGGCTAATATTGCAATTCTTCCTTAAAATAGAAAGCTGGGGAAGTTTCCTTGTGGTAGGTAATATAAGAATAACATTTTGTTTGTATTTTTTTGAAAGCATATTTTATATAATTCCTGGTACCGGAGAGGGAAAACAATAACATAATTATACCATCTAATTAAATTATGAGGCAAAACAGAAAGGTCAATTATATGATAGCACATACGTAAAGGAAGGAGTGAAGATGCTGAAGTGCTTTTTTTGGTTTGAAGAAAGATGAGATCAGTCCTCTGCTTAGGCTGCAAAGGGGAAAAATTCTCAGCTGCTAAATGCAATTTTTTGAAGGTCCCCTAAATTCTTTCTAAAAGTGGTGCTTTGCCCCAACACTGTCCAAGAATGGTTTATGTTTATGTGACCTCAGTCACAGTGCTTGTGATATCTTGAATTGCAATACAGTAGCCTTTTATTTAATTATTACAGTTTTTATATACTGTCTACCTGAGCAAGCTGGCATATAACATTTTATGAATCGCAGTAATTGAGAATGTGAATATTAAAGAAAGGTGTTGCTCTCATATTAGAAGCATATATTGAAGAATGGCAGGTGGATCTTATGGCAGGTGGATCTTACTGTACATTTGGCATGATATGTAATAGGTCTATAATGGGATGGGTAGATGACCCTGTATGTTTGCATACATTGTAATATAACCTGAATAAAGAATGGGTGATAGCATGGCTATTGGACATTCTGAACAAATGAACAACATGAATGGGATTCTGCTCCATATGGATAGTCTTCAAACAATGTTGTGGAATGTGCAGAGTTAGATCTGTTATTGCATATTTAATGTGTGAAGTTCTCACATCCTCCAACACTATTTGGAGGTTATGCATATTGTTCAAACAACACACATAAATTTAGGAGTAAAACCATAGCTCAGTGGTGGAGCATCTGTGATGCACGCAAAAGATTTTAGATTTAATTTCTGTCTGTTTATTGTAGAACTGGGAAAAATTCTTGTCTGAGGCTATTATTATCAAAACATTATTTATTTGATTTGTATTCCAGAGAATACAGCTGCCAATTGGTATAAAATAATTTCATGGTGTTCTTTAGATGTTTTGAGACTACAACTTCTACATCCAGCAAGCATGTATGAGAGTTTAATCTAATATATTTGGAAAGCAACAAGTTGCAGATTTATTTAGGCAATGTTGAGATTGATGGACAAATGATCTGTTTCAGTATAAAGCAACAGTTTTCTATGTTCTTGTGTAATTTCTTGTTCATATTAATAAGGAAATAGGCAGAACTCACCAAAGGTTCATATTCTGTTTTCCATTGTAGTCAGCCAGTTGCCCTTGAAAGTCCACAAGCACAAGGCTAAGACAATGGATTTTCTTCATGTTGAACCCCAGTAACTTACAGAGAAACCTGATCTGTAAATCTTGAGATAGTATATACTCATTATGATTAGTAGCTGCTTATAGCCTTCTCATTCTTGTTGATATCCTTTTAATACCTCTGTAATATCCCTTTAAAGACACTTGAATTAGAAACCACATCTAATCTTGTAGTAGCAAATTCCATAGTTTAGACTCTGAATACTAATTGCTTTCCTTGTATCACCAAACTACTAATGTAAAGAATCTAACCTCCAATTTATATAATTCTAAAGATGAGTCTTTTTCTGAATTCATTGCACAAGTTGCAAAAGAAATGGAAAAGCCAGTTAACTAATAAAAAATATAGCACTTGATGAATATAAGCAACAAATGCAAAAGGAGAAGAGTAAGAATGACAACAACCTAACATACTCCATGGCTTCCAATTGACTTAATCTAAGAGATTAATAAAAATATATATTGTGTTGGGCTGTACTAATGAGGATAAAATGTTTGTTCAATTCAGTAATAGGGCAGCCATTACTTCACTTGACCAACCTACAGAAAAGCAGAGTGCTTGGTCTCTTTAACATGATGAACCATACTTTTACATGTCATGATTTACATGTTTAATATGCAAATTTACTATTTGATAATCAGCTGATTAGATTTTGTTCTCAGTTTAACTAGTATATCCAAACTGAGCTGGGACAATGTTTCTCATCCCTTTCTAATGTTGTGATTAAAAAGGTTTCATCTGGATGATTTTTATATGTCTCATGATTTTTAAAGACCAAGGTCAGGCCAGTTTTTATTTTTATTTTAAATTCTAATGATAATGGAAAAAGTTTATTGTAAAAAAAATCTAAACATTTTTTTAAAATTTGAATTAAATGCTTGTTTTGAAAGCTGCAGCTATTTGGGATGGATCATTGATCACTGAGAGCAAGCGTAGAGTCTGCAACTTGGACTAAACCCACGGTAATATGGATGCTAATGTTATCCTTAAATACTGTATATTGTATCTCGCAATTGTTTAGAAGTTTTATTCTCCTATGAAAGAGACTTATTCTCAATAATTAATTCACTTTATTGTTCAGGAGGCATGTTGTTTTATAAAATTCCTCTTTTTGTGACTTTCATACCTTCCTGGTTGTCCACCTTTCTTAAACAGAAAAATCCCATAAGGAAATGTCCTACTGCAACTTAATTATGGGAAACAAGGGAAGCTCCAGGTCATTTAATAAATTATTGTACAGTAAAAGCCAGAACTTTCACTCCATTGCCAACAGGTAATTAAGTAAGTAGTTGGTCCCTCAAGCATATAGGCAATAGGTTGCCATTCAGCAATTCAAGGTGATACCCCCAGTTTTCAGTGTTGCATTTTTTTATTGCTTTTGGTGACATTACGAGTGAGAATGGGAACAGGAGGCAACTTGTTTCCATGCCCATTCTTATTTTCACTTAAAAACCCTAAAAAAATAAATAAAAAAAAACAGCCAGAAAAAAATGCTTTCACTCTTTTCTATGTCATTACCATAGCTTCCTGTTTACATTCCTAACATTAGGCATTAGGAAAATGGAAGCTGCATTTGCACTCAGGACTTTGACTGGACCTCTTGGTCCAGCATGCTGTTCATAAAATGCCAACACTTCTCAAGGTCTTTTCAGAAAGTGAGAGTGTTACTTATTGAAGATGTGGAATGCAAGAGTGAAAGAAGAATGGTTGGGGAGAAGGCAGAATGCAAGGGGGACATCTCACCCAGCAACTGTCTGTCCTGCCAGTGCTACTGTTCAAAGGGCAATTTGATCATAGAATCTTTGTCAATATGACTTTAAGACCTTTCCATCCTTGATAAGAACTTGACTGTGGGTTTATTGCACATGGTTACCATGGACTCTATTTAAAATTCTCACGCTCTGCATTTGTTATGGCGTTGCTCTGGGCATTATGGAAATTTTAATTTCTTAATTTCTTCTCTACCTTGGCCTGCTGAGAGCCCTGGGGAAAATACAACACAAATGACTATCTGCTACTGTGAGCATGTCATGCTGTGTAAGCCTATCACCAGTGACTAGAACAAGTTGGATTGCAGAAACACTGAAATATAAGGAGCTGTCCAAGAGATTTTGGTGCTGAATCCAGGCTGGGTTAAGTGTAATACCTGATCCATGGTCAATTTAAACCAGTTTGTAGCTTCAGAACTCCTCTGACATGAAGCATATTAACATAATATAATAAGCAAAGGGTTCTCATGAAGCATCTGCAGGCTATGATTTACTCATTACAAAGTAAACATCTAAAAATCACAGTCTTTGACTCCTATGACTCATTTTAAAGCAACAACAAATAGGGAACCCTTTTCTGGAGATTTTAGGGAATCAATATTCCAGCTTGCCTCATCTTTGTAGAACTAAGATAGGCTACTCTTTGTTAATGCTGCATTCTCCAATTTACTGGTGGAACCTGTTTCAAACCATCTGGGAATTAACAACAACTTATAATTGTGAGAGGTCTGTGAAAAAGCTGCTAGAAAACAGGATGTATACCTGTCACAACTCTTGCCCCCAGTGGCCAGCAGTGCTCCTTGAATGAGCGGGAAAAGGAGTGGTAAAATTAGTCCTGTGGAACTGCTTCTCATTTCACTACTTTTATTCCTAAAATGCATTGCTTTGGCAGCAAAATGTGTTGTTAATTCTGATGCTGGCAGTTGGGAGAAGACCTATAATGGCTTCCTGTTCAGCAATTTAATGGCTGAGGTGTGCATTTCTTCCTTGGCAGGTGGCTGGAGGCAAAGAATTTGAACATGTATATTATTGATAGTGGGAAGGTACACAAAAGCTGTCTGTGTTTTCTAAAAGGGCCTTGGATTCCCATACTTCAATTTTGTTGCAATTGAGAGCTGCCTGCTCCTCTTTTTTTTCTTCACTCCAAGGGCCACAAGAGGCCCGCTGAAGATGCAGATTATTAACTAAAAGTTGGATTGGTCTTGGTTAGAATTTGCATGAGAAACCATCAGAGAAATTCAAGGCTGTGTATACTATACTGAAAAATTGAGGGGGGAGAGAATGAAAAACTGAAAAAAAAAGCCACTTGCATAAGGTTGCCAAGATACAGTAATTGCATTGAGGCAAATAAAGCTTTCAGAGTCCCATCCCCCTAGGCCCAAGTTTATATTCCTCATGCTATCATTGAATTTCTAAGCCTGTTTTTTTAAAACTGTTCTTAAAGTTAATACAATCCAAATTCCACATCTAAGCATTAATATCGGAATTCAGAAAGTTTTTGCCTGCTTTCTCCCAGGAATCCATTTTCTCAGCTTTCCCCTGGCTGCTGACGTGTAAACACAGGGTAGCTCAGCATGGCAGTCTGACAGTCTGGATGGTATGCAGCTGCTTAAAACTCTTCATTGCCAAATATAATAATAGGAGAGAGTGTGACCGTGTTTCTTGTATGCCAGATTAGACCTAGACATCCACACAGAAGCATAGTTAAGGCTTAACTGATGGCAGGATCTCATCTTAACAAGATTTCCCTAACTATGATGGCTATCAAAGGTGTGAAGACAAGCATGAGTAGGGGTCATTTAATGATTTATATAGTTAAATGTATGTGTCCATGTGTCTGTGTATTACACACACATGCACACACATGTGGAAATGTCTTCTCTTAAATCAATCAAATGGATATTTATTTATTTATTAAATTTATTTGCCGGCCATCTCATCATTAAGATGACTCTGGGCAGTCTATGTTGTTCCAGATCCCTTTTATGTTTTTGGAACAATTTTATTCTCTGTTCTTAGTGTAATTCTGACATGACAGCCAATCTGGTAAGATTCACTATTGTCTCAAATTTCCCCATTTCAGGACTATGTCTCCAACTACCATATCGATCTGTGAAGCCCCAGAGCTTTAGAAATAAGTTTGTAACATTTGCAAGACTGATAGATATTAATGACTCTTTCAAGCATGTCTTCAGAAATGTATTTTGAGTGGCATATGACATACCATTGAAATTTGTGTGGTGAAAATTTTATCATGATGACTGAATTAGAGTATATGAGATTTTTATAGGGAATGTCTATCCCAAGTCCAATCTAATAGTTAGATAAGTTACTCATGCCATTATCCTAGTTATTTGTTTAACCAGATTAAATGAATAGTGTGAGGGGATATTATTTTTGTTACTAGCAGATCAAATCTGAAGTTTCTTTATTGATAAATAATTCTGGTGGAAAATAAGTGCAAAATGTTTTTAAAGGGGCAAATTCATTTATTTATATATAGCAAAACTTATATTCAGCCACCCTGTATGGTGCTTTACAGTATAATGATTTAAAACAATCAAATCAAGAAAACCAAGCTAGTGTTTGTAATTATGGATATCCCTTTAGATACCAAATGTTGTGCAATACTATTTCATTAGCCTTCTTAAATGCAAACAAGGAAAACACCATCTGGATTTCTAGGAGGAAACTATTCTGAAGGAGTGGGACATCACTATAAAACATGTTTCCTACTAACTTACCCCTTTCCCCTAATTGCACAATTAGAAGGTTCCTGGAATGTTTCCACCCTGAATAAATAGATAAGACGGGTTGGTTTTACTTACATGACAATTATCTGCAGATACCTGGGAGCCAAACCACACAGGGCTTCATAAATCAAAACCAGCACTTTCAATTGTACTCTAATCTATTGAAAGCCAATGCAGTGCCTTTAACACAAAGGTTACATGGCTGTATCAGCACTTACTTGCCAATAAACATAGATCATCACATTTTGCATTCTCTGCAGTAAGGGGTCTCCAAACGAACCTCCATATAAAGCACTTTGCAGTAGACCATCTTAGAAAAAGTCCACCCTAAGTGTCATTAGTCTGCCAACTGGCAATAACCAATGCACCAAACAATATGGCTACAATTTTGAGCAACACATTTATTCAGGGACATCTCCGTTTCAGCTGGCCAGTGAGGACATATGAAAGAAATACTGCAATGCACTCTTGCAGGTTATAGAGCTGCATCCATGACCCTGATTCTATTTTAGAATGTTAAGAATGCAATGTCTCCCCTTTCAAATCATTTCGATCCTTTATTCTTGCAGTGATGGCAAGGATTCCAGTTTGGTCTGCAGTAGTGAGTCACTCCTGATCTATATGCAGCCAAGAAGTCAGTTCAGAAACATTTGTCCAAATGTAACTATTGGTTGATGAGAATTTTTAGTACAGCTTCACTGTCCCCTGAAATGAAACCTATTTACAAGCATAAAACTATATGACTTGAATTTCCCAGGGAAGAAATAAAGAAGAAAAAAGTGCGTGAAAGAAGGAAAAAAAATGTTGCAACAAAAATATTTAAAAATGCAATTATTTTGGCCAACAAGAATCATGCAGCAATTGCAGAAAGAATCACTTTTACTGAGCAAGATATCTTGCATTTGCAAGATAAAACCTAAATTTATGCAATTAATTTGCATATATTAGATTTCTTTTCACTGCCACTAGTTTATAGTTTCTGTGGATTTTTTTGCAAATGTGTGTGTGTGTGTGTGTGTGTGTGTGTGTGTGCGCGTGTTTCCCTCCTTCCCTGGTATTAATTAACACTTACAATATGTATGTGTTTGTGTTATAAAACACATACATACACAATATATTTCAGCAGTCTGAGGTGGTCTTCAGTTATTTAACTCTTAATTGCCAAATATTTCTTCCTTGCCAGAGGATGACAATGCAAACTTGGATGTCAACATCTACACATAAGCACATTTAAAGCTTAATTGATGGCGGGACTTCATGTTGATAATAGCCTATGGTAGTTACATAGATTCCAATGTGGAATCCAGCATGGATAGGAGTCATTTAATTATTTAAAATTGCCCCTGAATGGTGTTGGAGCTTCATTGGCCTATATATGCACTGTTATGCCTGAAGGACACTGGGCATTACATGCCACAATAAGAACTTAATATTAATTATCAAGCACAGAGAGGTGGGCATCATAGCTTAGGGATATTTTGCTACCTCAAATCAGAGATTTGAATGTCTTGCCATCATTGTAGAAAGCATTAATTTTGCTTTGGATCAGAATGTTTTTCAGGAGGATATCAAGCAATCTGTTGGTTAGATGAAGGGTAGTGGGTAATGCAGCAAGACAATTATCTCTGAGATAAAAGTAAGCTAAAAAGCAGAGACATCACCCTGCCAACACAAGTGTATATAGTCAAGGCTATGGTTTTCCCAGTTGCAATATATGGCTGTGAAATTTGGACCAAAAGAAAGGCTACGCGCCAAACAATTGAGACCTTTGAGCTATGGTGCTGGAGAAGACTCCTGCGAGTCCCTTAGACTGCAAGGTGATCAAACTGATTAGTCCTACAGGAGATCGACCCTGACTGCTCTTTAGAAGGTCAGATCCTGAAGACGAAACTCAAATACTTTGGCCACCTAATGAGAAGGAAGGACTCACTGGAGAAGAGCCTAATGCTGGGAAAGATTGAGTGCAAAAGAAGGGGATGACAGAGAATAAGGTCGCTGGATGGAATCACTGAAGGTGTAGGTGTGAGCTTAAATGGACTCCAGAAGATGGTAGAGGACAGGAAGGCCTGGAGGAACATTGTCCGTGGGGTTGTAACGAGTTGGACATGACTTTGCAACTAACAATAAATAAGAGAATGGCCAGAACAAATTCAGTGTTTTGGAATGGCCTAATGAAAGCCTAGACATATCTCCCATGAAAAGATATCCAGACCTGAAGCTGACAATTCATGCTAGAAAGCTTCCAAATTTTACTTTACTAAAGGAATTCACCAAGTTGAAATGGATTCAGCTGCCTACACTGTAAGGTGAGACAGTGATGACCAATTTACAGAAGCATTTGGTTATAGCTATTACCTTTAAAGGTATTATATAATGAGGAACTGACTCATAGAGAACAGTTAGTTTTTACAGTGGCATATTGCAAGTTGCATGACTTTGTTTGTGAAATTAATGTAACCATCAAACTCTGGTGTTTTCACTCAGACTCCCCTCATAGGTCATTAGGAAAAGGACCCACACAAAGCTCTGAAAACAGCAGAGAGATGCAAACATTCAGAAAATAGAAAACTATAGTTAGGAATACAATACTTGGATTGTAAAAAGCTGGATAACCATTAAGTGAAAGCAAAGAAATGCAGAAAACACTTAAAATTATCTTGTGGAATGACAATTATGAATCTAGTTATTTGTAACAGTCTGATTACTGGCTAATAGACTACAGTGGATGGGGGATATTTTCTCAGTGGGAGTATATGGTTAAGAAATAATTAGTAATCTCTCTGAGGGTTTGAATGGAGGACTTATTTCAGCATGCAAGGTGATA